>NC_050571.1:42244088-42846588 GCF_013265735.2 Oncorhynchus mykiss | reverse complement strand
GCATTTTTCCTATTTTGTTGCCTTACAACCTGGAATTAAAATCGATTTTTTGGGGGTTTGTATAATTTGATTTAAACAACATGTCTACCACTTTGAAGATGCAAAATCATTTTTATTGTGGAACAAACCAGAAATAAGACAAAAAAAACGGAAAGCTTGAGCGTGCATAACTATTCACCCCCCCAAAGTCAATACTTTGTAGAGCCACCTCTTGCAGCAAATACAACTGCAAGTCTCTTGGGGTATATCTTTATAAGCTTGGCACATCTAGCCACTGGGATTTTTGCCCATTCTTCAAGGCAAAACTGCTCCAGGTCCTTCAAGTTGGATGGGTTCCACTGGTGTAAAGCAATCTTTAAGTCATACCACAGATTCTCAGTTGGATTGAGGTCTGGGCTTTGACAAGGACATATCAAGACATTAAAATGTTTCCTCTTAAACCACTCAAGTGTTGGTTTTGCAGTATGCTTAGGGTCATTATCCTGCTGGAAGGTAATATTTTTTCATTTCACTTCACCAATTTGGACTATTTTGTTCATGTCTATTACATGAAATCCAAATAAAAGTCAATTTAAATTACAGGTTGTAATAAAACAAAATATGAAAAACGCCAAGAGGGGTGAATACTTTTGCAAGGCACTGTGGTATCCTTTTATTCAAAGGTATCTCTGTAAATCCAAGTAATGAATGAATAAACTATTATAAATAACAATATTTAATATCAAGGGCTGACCCCATTTAGTTGACTGGTCAGTTGTTTGGTCGACCGAGATATATTTTGTCTAGCAGTAGCAAAATATATATATAATGTCATAGTGTAGGCCGTGGGGATGGCACAGTCCACCACTCTAAGACGTGCTACTAAAATTGTATATGGTTATATTACATAAGAACAGTGGTGCAACACTAATAAAAATATTATTATTTTATAAAAAATACGTGTTGTCTTGCGTTGGATAGTGGTCGCTGTCTGAAACACGCTGTCTGAAACACAACAGTGCGCTGTCGAATTGGCACCTTTTCATTGACCATGTTGCTACAGTATGTGCTTAATAGCAAAGTTAACCAGCATATTGGTGTTGAAAACAATGCGGCGGAGTCAGCAGCGGAGTTAGGAGATGGGGAAACAGCCCTTGCCTTAATTGTCTTAAGAAAAGTGAGGAGAGAGGAAACTTAATTAGGTCTATCAATAGCCTTATTGTTAATTGTGGCTGGCTTTATAAATCATCCATATACTGTATATCTACAGAAATAGGACAGATCCTGTTTCAGTATTTGTTTTAAATAGACTACTGATTCTGTCAGCACCAAGCCTCACGCAACCACAACATGTTGGATAAAAAAATTCACATAATTCTGCTGTTTTTGACAGTTCCTATGCTTTACAGTTTTTTTCATTAGAACAGCCTCTCTGGTATTATTAAATTGTATTTAGTGTTTTTTACAGTGTTCCAAATTGTCCAAAATGTTTTATTTAAAATAATAATAAGCCTCCTTTTTCTTGATCTCCTTATTCGTATTATTACTATTATTATGATGATCATCATTATAATAATAAGTAATGTCATTATCATTAGTAGGCTTAGTATAGCAGCCTTGTATAACCACCATCAAGCTGTAGGCCTAAGAGCAATCCTCTTTCGTCTTATTACTGTAACTTACTTGGATACAGTAGCCTATATAACTATTGAAATAATCAATCATTTATTTGTTCATGTCATCACACAGCATACAAGTCATTCATGATTTGAAATGCAAACAAGCATTTTAAGTTTTATAATAACAAAGCAATCGTTCAATTTCAGAAATTGCATTCACAAATTAATGCGACTCTTTTTAGTCTTTGCTGTCATAAAGGCTTTTCAAAAACATTACAACAGACTCTCTGGTACGCTTATCATTTATTTAGTGTTGTTTACATTGTTCCAAACAGTTCAAAAAATGATACTGTAATCTAACAACACCTGTTTGGCAGTCAGTGCTAGCTCCCTTGCTTCTTTTTCTTGGTCTGCAGTATTTTCCACAGCTAGTCAAATGTATTCCACATCTTACTTCCCCTTTACCTCCTGAGCAACCAGAGCAACCAGTAAACATTTTCCAGTTTCGAATGTATTTGTCACACATATAACCAATTTATTTATGTGATTATGATTGGCTATACTGTAGGTCAGACCCTATTGGTCATGTGCATCTGATGCATACATGTCATGTAAAGAGAGCAAGGGTTGAGGGAATAGGGAATGTTTTTCCTAAACAAATGAGGGATTTCAGTAACAGAACTTTTCAGTCAGAAATGGCTGTATTTATGTTGCAGCTTTTTGTTGTTGTAGTGGACAGCACTAATAATATAGTGCTGTCCCCTGTGCAGCTGCCCTTTTGGTTAGTGCCACTCATACACTCTGACTTAGTCTCTTCCAATCCTCTCCAACAAAACAACATCTCCATCTCCGAGCCCATCTCGCTCCGCAATGTTAGACTGACTTTACAAGGTATTATAGGGCTGTACTTGCGTTGGAGTGTGTGTGTGTGTGTGTGTGTGTGTGTGTGTGTGTGTGTGTGTGTGTGTGGGGGGGGGGGGGGGGGGGTATTTTAATGTGGTAATCTTCTCGGGGCTAGGAACTGCTGCTGTCACCAGTGGGACCTCTTTAATCAACAGACAAGCCCTTTGCTTTGTTTGTTCCCCCTCTCTCGGATGTCTTGGCCTCGATCCAAGAACACATTTCCTCTTAAAATTGACATTTTATTTGAGTGTTCCCTCCTCTACTTGGTGGACTGTTGTTTTGTTAGTTTTTTCCACCCTTCTCTATTGTGATCAGCTTGTTGGTGTAGAATTGTGTGGCAGTGACTTCCTTTCGTTTTTTTGGTCATGAGAATGCCTGGATTAAGACAGTCTGCTGTATGCAGTTGTTGTGGTTGGCAGGGTGAAAACTACTGTATAGAGTGGGTTAGATAGTGTAGGTTTGTAGACCGTCATTGATAGATATACTTTTGTCTCTACTGCAAAGGCACGGAAGAGGAGGAAGAGAAAATAGCAGAGGAAGAAAAACAACACCTCGGGTTGTGTTCATTGTGAAACAGAGAATTATTTCCATCATCACTCGCGGCCTGGCCTCCATCCCTCCCCCATCCATCCTTCCCTCTCCTCTCCTGGGCTTGAAAAAAACACACCATCCGCTGGGACACAACTCTTTTAGATGTGTGGCGAGCAGGAGATGGAGAAAGAGCATGGCCATGGGGTCCTGGTGGGAAATCACCCGCTGAGCAGCCTCCCCGGGCAGATGAAATGTCCTTATCTGCAGACAACAGGGGCTGCCACTGCTGTCCTTTTAAGCAGGGAAGCTGTGCTGGAGAAAGTCATTGTCCTGGCAGCTATAGCATCTCAACTGATCCGTTCTCCACACTGACCTTTGGGTTCTCTTTGCGTAGCCGCCACAATACACCAAACTTTCTATTACACAAGATGTTTGTTTATGTAAGGGTATGAGTGTGTGTGTGTGTGTTTGCATGTGCTTGAGCCCGTGCGTGCGTGCACACATTCTCATAGCTCTAAACCTCCTCCCCCCAAAGCCTGTCAGTCAACCCTTAATGAGCAGGAAATTAAGGAAGAAAATTATTCCAGCCACTTGGCTTTGATACTGCTTGATGTGCACTAATTGCGTTAGATTGTATCTGTATTATATTTCAAAAGATCAGTGGGGCGCTCTGCTAATTTTCATTAATCACACATAAAGGTGAGGCATTTCGATTTTCGTTATTCCCCCACTTTTTCAGGCAATTATTTAAGGAGCCAGATGTTTATATGACTAAATGTATTATTACGCAACCACTACCGAATGTAGCTATTATTCTTTCGGCTCACATTGTGGCTTCGTACCATTCCTGGTTTAGTTTCCGCTCTGTTCCTCTATGCCTTCAGTTCCTCCTTTGTGTCATAAAGTTACAATATTGTATTTGCGTTAAGATATTAGCTCTTGAAAAGTGTCAGTACCTCTCAAACACAAAGTACACAGCGAGTAATTAATTCACCTCTTTCCTGATAATTATTTGGTTTTTGGTGTTAAAAGTGGCACGCGCACACACACATTGTGACCTCGTACTGAGATGAATTACATTGCCAATGCGTTGCACTACTATCATATACTCCCATCGGTCCCTAATTATGCCCTTCCAGTACACTTTAGAGACGGACGAGAGGCAGTCAGGCACAGATGAAGATAGAGGCAAGAGAGAGACAAAGCAAGAGGCAGGCAGAGGGAGAGGGAGTGAGAGTCAGGGAGAAAGGCAGTGAGAGAGGGCGGGCAGAGAGAGGGAAGGCAGAGAGCGAGGCAGGCAGAATAGAGAGAGCGAGGCAGGCAGAATAGAGAGAGCGAGGCAGGCAGAATAGAGAGAGAGCGAGAGAGGCAGGCAGAATAGAGAGAGAGCGAGAGAGAGGCAGGCAGAATAGAGAGAGAGCGAGAGGGAGGCAGGCAGAAGAGCGAGAGGGAGGCAGGCAGAATAGAGAGCGAGAGGCAGGCAGAATAGAGAACGAGAGGCAGGCAGAATAGAGAGCGAGAGAGGGGCAGGCAGAATAGAGAGCGAGAGAGGGGCAGGCAGAATAGAGAGCGAGAGAGGGGCAGGCAGAGAGCGAGAGAGTGGCAGGCAGAGAGTAAGAGAGAGAGAGAGGCAGGCAGAGAGTAAGAGAGAGAGAGGCAGGCAGAGAGTAAGCGAGAGAGAGGCAGGCAGCGAGTAAGAGAGAGAGAGGCAGGCAGAGAGTAAGAGAGAGAGAGGCAGGCAGAGAGTAAGAGAGGCAGGCAGAGAGTGAGAGAGGCAGGCAGAGGGAGAGGCAGGCAGTGAAAGAACCAAGGACAGAAGCAGAGATAGATGCAAGGGGAGACCGAGAGGAAGGCAGGCAGTAAAAGAGCCAAGGACAGAGACAGAGAGGCATCTCCTGATGCACAGTTCCAGACCCTATGCCTGGCACGTTGCTTCTCATTGAGCTGACAAAGAGCTTGAATAATGTATCTATCACTCTTGTTGAGTGGGGGGACCGGGCGGTGGTGGAGGCTGCCAGCTTGTTATTGTCTCATTACAGGTGAAGATGACATGTGGCGGTGCAGCCTGCCGTGGCCTGCTCTCCCTCTCCATTTGCCCCGGTTTCAGGCACCTCGCCCTGGGTGAGGAGAACAAGAGAGAGGAATTGCAATACTGTAGAGAGGTAGAGATGGATGGATGGATGGAGGGAGGGAGAGAGAGACCAGCCATGTCCCCTTTATCCCCAAAATGACATTGAATTGCTCCCCAGTACTATTTTCTTTGGCAGGAAATACTGGTATCGATGAATACGGGATTCAATAAAAGCAGGAGATGAGGCTCTCTCATCTGTGGTCAAAGAGCCTGTGTCTGTCCTCTAGAAATCAGGTTGTCATGCTTCTCCGCCTCTCCATCTCTCTCATTTTCTCTCACTCTCTCTTCCTGACTTTCTCTGTATCTACTTCTCTTTTCTCCATCTCAATTCAATTCAAACAGTTATATTGGCATGGAAAACATATATTTACATTGCCAAAGCAAGTGAAATAGATAATAAACAAAAGTGAAATAAACAATGAAAAATTTACAGTAAACATTACACTCACAAAAGTTCCAAACGAAAAGAGACATTTCAAATGTCATATTATGGCTCTGTACAGTGTTGCAACGACGTGCAAATATAGTTAAAGTACAAAAGTTCAAATAAATAAACATAAATCTGGGTTGTATTTACAATGGTGTTTGTTGTGTCTCTCTCCTTTCCCTCTCTCAACCCTTCTTTCCCACCCTCCCTCCCTCTCGGTGGTCTCTTTTTGTCAATTTGCCTATGTTCCCCGGGCCTGAAGGGGAAACTCAATTACTCAGTAGCCTGGTTGGTCTCGCTGGATGCCCTCATGATTGATGTGATGTGGTGGCAGTAATGTTAAAATCATCCCAACAGATTGATTTGGGCCAGGGTCATTAAGCAGCCTATTATGGCCTGTGTCTTTCATTTCCAAGAGGTTAAGGTCAACGGAGAGTGAAACCTGAGTCATAAACCTTCCGTACAGAGTGGTCAGCCTTATGGGAGTTGCTGAGTGGAAAAAATGATATCAAGAAATTTCCATAAGATGTGATGTAAACAAATGTATTGGATTTAGATATAGTCTCTTCTAAAGAAAAACATGGGTTTGACATCACGTAGGTGTCACGCATGCATACTGTACGTACAACGCGAATACTCACCTAATTATTCTCAACTAGAATACACGTCATTATTCTCAATTAGAGTACTTGTCATTATTCTTGACTCCAATACATGCATCATAATTATTTGTAGACACACACTTCACATGTTCTATTCAAAAGCATGACTCAGTGGCCTCATAAAAATGGGGAATATGTAAATATGTGCAGTACTAGCCTTTATTCTGATTGGATTTGTATAGAGTGAGTCTGCTTGTTCCAAAGCGCTTGCGGAAAAAAACACAACATAGTCTTTTCAATACACTGAATATAACTTATCCAGAGAGATTGTATAAGTATTAAACAACAACCCACTGGCACGTTGTGTTACACATTCTTTCTGTGAATCACAAGGTGTGAAACATACAAAGGTTTTTGAGTTTGCTTTGTGCAGAGGTCCAGGTGTATTGGACTTTAGAGAAAGGATAGAGGTTACAGATAAAGAAGAAGAGAAAAACGACTGTTGTGTTGTATGTAAATTGAGGGTTGACGACAGATGTGAAGCAAACTAACTGAATTGTAAATGGGAACTTGAGATCCCAAAAAAAAAGGACTAAGATAGACCTTAGCATGGGGGAGAAAGAGTGACATAAGTCATGGGAAGAGGTCCCAGAAAGAGATGATCTTAATAAAGAGGGACACATGGCACTGAAGTAGGAGGTGAGGAAGCTGAGGTGTGACAGAGAGCAGGATACTCCCCCAGAGAAGCCAGCAAAAACAGCCCACCTCAGACCTGGACCACAACCTCAACACCACAATGGGACAGACAGAATCCACAGAATTGAACCCCTTCTGGGAAAATTGGAAAACTCTAGACAAAAAAACAACATGGAGAGTTATCTATCCAAAACGGAGATGTATAGATAAACCACTTCTGCCATTTGAGAGACCACGTATTCACCCTGCACACTCTAATTGACAAATGAACAAACCAAAACAAAGGCAAAGTCTTCTCATGCTTAGTTTTAATTTACAAAAGCTTAATTTGGCATGTGGGCCTGCTATACAAATTGATGTAAAGTGGTGTTGGGGGGAAAAACATACAACATTATAAAATCCATGTACACAAACAACAAGTGTGCGGTTAACGGCCTTCTATGCCATAAAAATTAACATAAAATTCTACATACCAATTTGGATCTGGCAAAAAAATACTTGAATCAGTTATAGAAACCATTGCCCTTTATGGTTGCAAAGTCTGGGGTCTGCTCACCAACAAAATGGGACAAACACCAAATTCTGCAAAAATGTCATCCTTGTACAATGTAAAACACCAAATAATGCATGCAGAAAAGAATTAGGTCGATACCCGGCTAATTATCAAAATCCAGACGAGTCGTTAAATTCTACAACCACCTAAAAGGAAGCGATTTCTAAACCTGCCATAACAAAGTAATGACCTACAGAGAAAGGAACCTGGAGAAGAGCCCCCTAAGCAAGCTGGTCCTGGGGCTCTGTTCACAAACACAAACAGACCCCACAGACCCCCAGGACAGCAACACAATTAAACCCAACCAAGTCATGAGAAATCAAAAACATAATTACTTGACGCATTGGAAAGAATTTACAAAAAAAACTGAGCAAACTAGAATGCTATTTGGCCCTAAACAGAGAGTACACAGTGGCAGAATACCTGACCACTGTGACTGACCCAGACTTAAGGAAAGCTTTGACTATGTACATACTCAGTGAGCATAGGCTTGCTATTGAGAAAGGCCGCTGAAGGCAGACCTGGCTCTCAAGAGAAGACAGGCTATGTGCACACTGCCCACAACATGAGGTGGAAACTGAGCTGCACTTCCTAACCTCTTGCCAAATGTATGACCATATTAGAGACACATCTTTCCCTCAGATTACACAGACCCACAAAGAATTCGAAAACAAATCCAATTTTGATAAACTCCCATATCTATTGGATGAAATACCACAGTGTGCAATCACAGCAGCAATATTTGTGACCTGTTGCCACAAGAAAAGGGCAACCAGTGAAGAACAAAAAACATTGCAAATACAACCTATATTTATGTTTATTTATTTTCCCTTTTGTATTTTAAGTATCTGCACATCATTACAACACTGTATATAGACATCATATGAGAGAGAGAGAGAATTTAGATTTTACAGGATGAAATAGAAGGTTAGAAAGGGCCATGGGAAATAATGTACAGTGTATGTGTTTAACTGCAGATCATTTGAGCTCTCATAAAATCTTTACTTTTATTGAAGCAGCTCTGCTCACCTCCCGGTAAGGTTGATAGTGTTTAAGTCAGGTAGAATGTCTGTGGAGGTAGTGATGCAACCAAATCTATTCTCCCAATTAAAAAACTAATGAATGGACAATATTGGATGTGGGATCTGGACGATCTGGACAATATTATAATATATTGTATGCTGTACATGGATTCATAGAAGGAAAACCTTCCAATTATTCATAGCAATGCCACTTTTTACTTGATTAGATTTTTTTTTTGTGAACTACTGACCAACTGTATCCTTTCACAATAACAAGAATCCCACTGAGCTTTTTTCCCCCCCCTTCTCAACAATGTCATTAGCTTGCTGTCCTTCCCTCATCTTTCACGTAGACCAGACTGACTCTTTCTCTTTGACTCTGCCATGTGGAAGACTGTTTACCAGACCAATTTTCCCTCCAAATGAAATAAGTCACTTATTACACCCAACTCCCTGTTGGTGCAGCTGGGACAAACAGCTCCCTGTTTGTCCCTACTTTGTTCTCACGTTTATCTGAAAGAACACCCTCAACAATACCACATTGTGTAAGGTAATCTGACAATGTGATTTACAAGAATAGTCATTCAATGTAGTATATATTGTTTTACATTGCATATTTCTTCACATGATCAATGTGAAAGAATAGTAGAACAGAGAATGGATTGAGAGAACTCACAATGTCTTTGTCTTGACTAGGTTTAGATACTAGTGGGAATGTACGCAATGTTTTCCAGTCGTCTTGGCAGGTAAAACAAATATTGATCTGAATAGATGGGAGAAATTTGACATTATGGTGTATTGTGTTTAGGCCAGTGGCACAAAAAAATCTAAATTGAATCCATTTTAAATGCAGGCTGTAACACAACAACATGTGGAAAAGTCAAAGGGTATGAATACATTTTGAAGGCACTGTATATTCACTACTTGGACAATTGATTTGATAGCATATTTAATATATGCAAACACATTCTATGAATTGATAGTACACCTCTCTGTTTTCTTTTATTCTGTAGTAATGTGTTCAAGCTAATCAAAACAACGTTTTTTTTATGATACGAAGCTAAACAATACAATGAAATGCTTACTCGCAATAAAGCTCTCCTCGCAAACAATAATATTAAGCTATTTGTATTTACATTAGGCTATAGCCCACAAGTGCCTATACCACATAGTCGTATGGCTGTTAGGCTATAGGCCTACTGCAAATTGTTGTTTGTTCCTGAACTGGCCGAATGACAGCGCTATCCTTCCGCACCACAATTTGGATGAACTTCTTTAACATTATTGTGCGATCCTGGCCGCTGCTCTTTCAGCACCACGACGGGCTCTCCAATTGCTGAAAAGGACATCTCATCAAGATCTATTGCCTAATAGTCATACTCATCACTTATTAGTATTATTATTATTATTATTACAAATAGAAGATCGTCACTTCTCACCATGGTGCTCGTTCAGTAAAGTTTGATCAAAGCTGAATAAATGTCTTGCAAGATAAAATCATGATTCATTAGCATTTGACATAACAGAACAAAATATATGTACCATAACATAGACCTAAAACATTACTGTTAAACCAAAAACACCTTTTAATTTCTAATGAGATTTTAGGGTGGCAATTTCTTTGAGAATATGTGTGGGCATAGACAGACGTTGCAATTGGAGGATGCTTTTTTATGCATATTCTATAATGTCTGCCTTCTATAATTCTATAATAAGCTATTAAATTGGCTACATCTGTCAGTATGAACTTAGATTTTTCACCCCCCAAAAATAGTCATTTAATAAAACAACAATTTGGTGTGACTTTTTCAGGTAAGATACAATTATCTAATGATCTTAAGGTTCTGGAAACTGCGAGTCCTTGAACTATTACCTGCTATTGATCTGAGGAAACAAACCATGTATACACAACCAATAGTTTTTATAACACAGTTGGTCACCCCTACTGACTCCCCATCCCGCATGCTGGAGCGTAATCATCGCCTGACACTAATTAGCATAACGCAACGGACATACAGTGCCTTGCGAAAGTATTCGGCCCCCTTGAACTTTGCGACCTTTTGCCACATTTCAGGCTTCAAACATAAAGATATAAAACTGTATTTTTTCGTGAAGAATCAACAACAAGTGGGACACAATCATGAAGTGGAACAACATTTATTGAATATTTCAAACTTTTTTAACAAATCAAAAACTGAAAAATTGGGCGTGCAAAATTATTCAGCCCCTTTACTTTCAGTGCAGCAAACTCTCTCCAGATGTTCAGTGAGGATCTCTGAATGATCCAATGTTGACCTAAATGACTAATGATGATAAATACAATCCACCTGTGTGTAATCAAGTCTCAGTATAAATGCACCTGCACTGTGATAGTCTCAGAGGTCCGTTAAAAGCGCAGAGAGCATCATGAAGAACAAGGAACACACCAGGCAGGTCCGAGATACTGTTGTGAAGAAGTTTAAAGCCGGATTTGGATACAAAAAGATTTCCCAAGCTTTAAACAGCCCAAGGAGCACTGCGCAAGCGATAATATTGAAATGGAAGGAGTATCAGACCACTGCAAATCTACCAAGACCTGGCCGTCCCTCTAAAGTTTCAGCTCATACAAGGAGAAGACTGATCAGAGATGCAGCCAAGAGGCCCATGATCACTCTGGATGAACTGCAGAGATCTACAGCTGAGGTGGGAGACTCTGTCCATAGGACAACAATCAGTCGTATATTGCACAAATATGGCCTTTATGGAAGAGTGACAAGAAGAAAGCCATTTCTTAAAGATATCCATAAAAAGTGTCGTTTAAAGTTTGCCACAAGCCACCTGGGAGACACACCAAACATGTGGAAGAAGGTGCTCTGGTCAGATGAAACCAAAATTGAACTTTTTGGCAACAATGCAAAACGTTATGTTTGGCGTAAAAGCAACACAGCTGAACACACCATCCCCACTGTCAAACATGGTGGTGGCAGCATCATGGTTTGGGCCTGCTTTTCTTCAGCAGGGACAGGGAAGATGGTTAAAATTGATGGGAAGATGGATGGAGCCAAATACAGGACCATTCTGGAAGAAAACCTGATGGAGTCTGCAAAAGACCTGAGACTGGGACGGAGATTTGTCTTCCAACAAGACAATGATCCAAAACATAAAGCAAAATCTACAATGGAATGGTTCAAAAATAAACATATCCAGGTGTTAGAATGGCCAAGTCAAAGTCCAGACCTGAATCCAATCGAGAATCTGTGGAAAGAACTGAAAACTGCTGTTCACAAATGCTCTCCATCCAACCTCACTGAGCTCGAGCTGTTTTGCAAGGAGGAATGGGAAAAAATGTCAGTCTCTCGCTGTGCAAAACTGATAGAGACATACCCCAAGTGACTTACAGCTGTAATCGCAGCAAAAGGTGGCGCTACAAAGTATTAACTTAAGGGGGCTGAATCATTTTGCACGCCCAATTTTTCAGTTTTTGATTTGTTAAAAAAGTTTGAAATATCCAATAAATGTCGTTCCACTTCATGATTGTGTCCCACTTGTTGTTGATTCTTCACACAAAAATACCGTTTTATATCTTTATGTTTGAAGCCTGAAATGTGGCAAAAGGTCGCAAAGTTCAAGGGGGCCGAATACTTTCGCAAGGCACTGTAAATATCCCTAATATTCCTATTCATGAAAATCACAAATGAAATATATTGAGACACAGCTTAGCCTTTTGTTAATCACCCTGTCATCTCAGATTTTCAAAATATGCTTTACAGCCAAAGCTGCACGAGCATTTGTGTAAGTTTATCGATAGCCTAGCATAGCATTTTGTCCAGCTAGCAGCTTGGTCACGGAAATCAGAAAAGCAATAAAATTAAATTGTTTACCTTTGATGAGCTTCGGATGTTTTCACTCACGAGACTCCCAGTTAGATAGCAAATGTTCCTTTTTTACCAAAAATATTATTTTTGTAGGCGAAATAGCTCCGTTTGTTCTTCACGTTTGGCTGAGAAATCGCCCGGAAATTGCAGTCAAGAAAACGACGAAAAAAATCCAAATTAGCTCCATAATATCGACAGAAACATGGCAAACGTTGTTTATAATCAATCCTCAAGGTGTTTTTAAAATATCTATTCGATAATATATCCATTGGGACAATTAGTTTTTCAGTAGGACAGATTGGAGTAATGGATACCTCTGTATTTTACGCGAGAATCTCTCTAGGGGCATCAGGTGACCACTTGCAATGTAGTCGCCTAAAAGCTATTCTTCAACATAAATGCGTAAAACTACGTCACAATGCTGTAGACACCTTGAGGATTTCGCCTGCAACATCAGTTCTGTTATACTCACAGACAATATCTTTACAGTTTTGGAAATGTTAGAGTGTTTTCTATCCAAAGCTGTCAATTATATGTATATTCTAGCATCTTGTCCTGACAAAATACGTTTTTTTTCCCAAAAATGAAAATACCCCCTAGAGTCGCAACAGGATTTATCAACAGAAAGAGAAGGGAGACTGTTTGTACAGGCCCTGTACTATATTTGATAGACTCAGTGATTTTGTTTCTTAATTATCCCTACACAATTCCGTCACCAGTCCTGGCTATCCCCCTTCCCACATCCATCTTTATTAAAAAATACATATATTTATTTTGTAACCTTTATTTAACTAGGCAATTCTTACTTACAATGACGGACTATCCTGGCCAAACACCCCCTAACCCGGACGACGTTGGGCCAATTGTGCGCCGCCCTATGGGACTCCCAATCATAGCCAGTTGTGATATAGCCTGGAATCGAACCAGGGTCTGTAATGTCTCCTCTAGCACTGAGATGCAGTTCCTTAGACCTCTGCGCCACTCGGGAGACCCCATCTTTGTCCACAGCCATGTTGTTTTAGATACGAGGCATCGACTCATCAGGTATTTTGCAATAGCTGTACAACAGTGTAGCCCAATCCAACCCCCAGTATTGGGTAGTGATATGTTCATGGGAGATGAGACTGTCGGTCTATCTCTGCCAGCAGCAGGTAGGGTCTTTGTGAAGGCATCAGTGTGCAGCATGTTACAAAGCCTCTCTTTTGGAGGTTCTACACTGGAATCCATTTAGAGGAAGCATGGCCGCTTGTGTTCAGCATGTATGTTAGTCGGGAGGGTTGGCAGCTATCCTCATTGAATAACTCTCTGTGGGATAGACCTCTGTGTCAGTTCAGCTTTAGCTGATTGATGGAAGTCAAAGTGAGAGAATATATCTGGAGCCATTCCCATCCCCATAGAACTCTCTGAATACGGTGGCAGAGTTTTGGCTCCTCTTCACAGTATCACCCTTGGGAGATTGCAAATGACATGACCTCATTTGCTATTTAAATTATCGATCAAATCACTGTGATCCAGAAAGAACATTTCTAACTTGTGTTGTTGCAATTCATTTTTTATTTTTTTGCTGTATTTGACAGAGGTGCTGGAGCTATTTTGACGTCTGAGTTGGGCGGGGGTAAAGATAGGAAGACACGCAGTATCTAGTACAGGTAATCATTCTCACCTACTGGAGTCCACAGTGCTTTGACATACTACTCCTGATGTGTGCTGTGAGGAGGTGTGATACCTGGGGATCCCATGGCCATGACCCCCTTCCTCCTGTCAGAAGAGATCATCTGGGCTTCAGCTTAATTGCACCTACAATTCCCCCCAACTGAAGTTCAAGGCTTTGATTTGTGTTATGCAGTTATCAATATCAGTGGCTAGTTTAGGGGTGGGCAAATCTTTTTGCTTGATGGCCACGTCAGGATTTCAAAATTCAATGGAGGGCCACAGAGAGGGAACAATTTGAGGGAACAATTTCTTCATTAAAATCAATTTACGGGCCAGAAAAAGAGCAGTTTTTTAAAAACGTTTACGTCCATTATAATTTCGACATCCTTTCTATCTAGTTTTATATATATATATATACAGTTGAAGTTGGAAGTTTACATACTTAGGTTGGAGTCATTTAAACACGTTTTTCAACCACTCCACACATTTCTTGTTCACAAACTATAGCTTAGGACATATACTTTGTGCATGGTAATTTTTCCAAAAATCGTTTACAGACAGATTATTTCACTTGTAATTCACTGTATCACAATTCCAGTGGGTCAGAAATGTATAGGTAGGCCTTGAAATACAACCACAGGTACACCTCCAAATGACTGAAATTATGTCAATTAGAAGCTTCTAATGCCATGACATGTGTGGAGTGGTTGAAAAACGAGTTTTAATGACTCCAACCTAAGTGTATGTAAACTTCCGACTTCAACTGTATGTACAGTGCCTTGCGAAAGTATTCGGCCCCCTTGAACTTTGCGACCTTTTGCCACATTTCAGGCTTCAAACATAAAGAAATAAAACTGTATTTTTTTGTGAAGAATCAACAACAAGTGGGACACAATCATGAAGTGGAACGACATTTATTGGATATTTCAAACTTTTTTAACAAATCAAAAACTGAAAAATTGGGCGTGCAAAATTATTCAGCCCCCTTAAGTTAATACTTTGTAGCGCCACCTTTTGCTGCGATTACAGCTGTAAGTCGCTTGGGGTCTTTCTCTATCAGTTTTGCACATCGAGAGACTGACATTTTTTCCCATTCCTCCTTGCAAAACAGCTCGAGCTCAGTGAGGTTGGATGGAGAGCATTTGTGAACAGCAGTTTTCAGTTCTTTCCACAGATTCTCGATTGGATTCAGGTCTGGACTTTGACTTGGCCATTCTAACACCTGGATATGTTTATTTTTGAATCATTCCATTGTAGATTTTGCTTTATGTTTTGGATCATTGTCTTGTTGGAAGACAAATCTCCGTCCCAGTCTCAGGTCTTTTGCAGACTCCATCAGGTTTTCTTCCAGAATGGCCCTGTATTTGGCTCCATCCATCTTCCCATCAATTTTAACCATCTTCCCTGTCCCTGCTGAAGAAAAGTAGGCCCAAACCATGATGCTGCCACCACCATGTTTGACAGTGGGGATGGTGTGTTCAGCTGTGTTGCTTTTACGCCAAACATAACGTTTTGCATTGTTGCCAAAAAGTTCAATTTTGGTTTCATCTGACCAGAGCACCTTCTTCCACATGTTTGGTGTGTCTCTCAGGTGGCTTGAGGCAAACTTTAAACAACACTTTTTATGGATATCTTTAAGAAATGTCTTTCTTCTTGCCACTCTTCCATAAAGGCCAGATTTGTGCAATATACGACTGATTGTTGTCCTATGGACAGAATCTCCCACCTCAGCTGTAGATCTCTGCAGTTCATCCAGAGTGATCATGGACCTCTTGGCTGCATCTCTGATCAGTCTTCTCCTTGTATGAGCTGAAAGTTTAGAGGGACGGCCAGGTCTTGGTAGATTTGCAGTGGTCTGATACTCCTTCCATTTCAATATTATCGCTTGCACAGTGCTCCTTGGGATGTTTAAAGCTTGGGAAATCTTTTTGTATCCAAATCCGGCTTTAAACTTCTTCACAACAGTATCTCGGACCTGCCTGGTGTGTTCCTTGTTCTTCATGATGCTCTCTGCGCTTTTAACGGACCTCTGAGACTATCACAGTGCAGGTGCATTTATACGGAGACTTGATTACACACAGGTGGATTGTATTTATCCTCATTAGTCATTTAGGTCAACATTGGATCATTCAGAGATCCTCACTGAACTTCTGGAGAGAGTTTGCTGCACTGAAAGTAAAGGGGCTGAATAATTTTGCACGCCCAATTTTTCAGTTTTTGATTTGTTAAAAAAGTTTGAAATATCCAATAAATGTCGTTCCACTTCATGATTGTGTCCCACTTGTTGTTGATTCTTCACAAAAAAATACAGTTTTATATCTTTATGTTTGAAGCCTGAAATGTGGCAAAAGGTCGCAAAGTTCAAGGGGGCCGAATACTTTCGCAAGGCACTGTAGCTAGATTATATCTAGGCTAGATTATATAAATGGCCTTTGCTGTGTTTATATTTTTCACTTTTTTAAATATTTGATCTAGTACTTTATAATACTTTTTCATAGGTTTTCCTGTGTCAGGATTGGCAAATATTTTGTGGTCACTTTTTAACAGAGTAATATGACTACCGTTTCAGGACTATAATAATGACATTCTTCTGTTGTACGTTTTCTCTCCAGGGAGGACTGAGGAACAGCAAGCATGAGTGTACATTGTCGTCACAGGAGTATGTCCACGAGCTGCGTTCCGGCATCACTGAGGACAAGCTGCTCATCTGCCTGGAGTCCCTTCGCGTCTCTCTCACCAGTAACCCTGTCAGGTAAGTGTCCTTACTCTCTTGCTTACTTAACCCTCTTGATTCTTTGGTGGAACATAAGGGTTCCACAGTGCAAAGTGCCCCCAAATAAACCTCCATTCTAGCCAACCTGTTCTTGATGTTCACTAAATTCTCGGTTTGGTTCTCCCCAAAAAACAGATTTGCGTTTTTTTCCACTAATTGTGATTGGTCAAAAGAAATCAGATCTTTACCCATCAGATATTTTTCAATACTGATCTGCTAGTGGAAAAACGATCAGAATTGGGTTCTCTGTGTGAATGCAGCCTAAGAAATCAAACCAAATTGGCATCTGCTGGATTCCTTCCATCGCATATAGGATGTATGTCAGGAGATCTTTTAGGCCCACACGGAATAATGGGCTTGGTTAAACAAGCATAGCCCGTAGCATAGCCCATTAGAACGAGCATAGCCAATGGTGTAGCCCACTAAACGAGCGGAAGCCCATAGTCTGCCATTCCATCACCACTCTATCCATTAGGCTCTTATAGATAGGAAGTCCACTTTTCCACATCAGCCAAGCCAGCCATTCTCTGTATCTGAGACATTAAATTGCAAGGCGGCCCTCACCCTAAGATCAACCAGTTTGATTTTAATATCTCTCCCTCTCTCCCATCACCAAGAGTGGGTTTAGCTGCCCACACCCCCCTATTTAAAAAAAAATCTGTTTTGATCATAGTAATGCATTACTTTAAAATAATTCCCCGTTTGTCTCAGTCCTTTTCCCGTTTCTAGCAAGCTTTGATTGGCCCTTCACTCAACCATAATTAGGCCATGGCGACTGCATTTGGGGAGCCTTTTTCCAACCACAAAGTTCTCATCTTCGGTTCTTGTAGATGGGGATCTTCAAATGTAATTTGGTCCCAACAGCACAGAGGAATCCTCAATGATAGCAGAACACTCTCAATTATTCACCGAGCCCCACTGTTGGAGAGATTGCTTAATGTGAATCAATGAACAGTGCATATAAAGTGGTCATCAGATGAGTGGCAGATCTTCTTTTATGTCTGACTCCCAGTTCTTGGCGATGACCCGGCAGTGGCCCAGCGGGCCATTTATTTGATCCAGTAGATACAGCGGAGGCGTTATCTTAGCATCCTAACAGCTTGAATAGGCTTTGGTGTGGTCTCACTAGAAAGATCATGCTAACTCACAGAACAACACGATGTGCTCTGCACTCCAAAGCAATTAATAGATTTTTACCCCCAAAAATCCCGCCCATCTCGCTCTCTCACTGTGGCTGATTAATTGTGTTGCTAGAAACCAGGGGCCTCATTTATCAATAATGCATTGAAACTATTCTAAAATACTACTTACAAACAGAATTTAGAATGTTTGTACGCATAGAAAAGTGTTATTTATCAAAAACAACTAAAACAAATGTCATATGCACACCTGTAGGAGATAACATTGCTAAATACCAATTGACCTTGGCTATTTGTATTTCAAAACGCCTCTAATTAACAATATATTGTCAAAATCATCCCTTTAAAATACAACGCCGTACCTTGACATACAAACGGCACAACCAAACATAGCTAAACTTTTCAGAGACGGAAATAGAGGCGCTAGTGTCAGAGATTGAGTACAACCAAAATGTTTCATTTGGCTCACTCAGTTCTTGACCAGTGAAAATCAAAACATTCAGCAGCGTATTTTGCACATCACATTACCTGTCACCTGCACATTAAGAGTGGAAGCCTTTTCTGTTCACATAGTTGTACTAGTTTTTAGATGGTGCTTTTATGGCCATGTGTGTGCTGTCTATTGCTCCGTTTGTATTTGGGAACTCATTGATGGCATCATGGCAAAGAAACTCCTCTTGACTTCAACCTGTTGTGCGATGGTGTACAGAAATGGTTTGTTTTGCTGATGATTGCATCCAAAACATTGGCTCATCTGGGGATGTAAGTGGCTAATCGGCAAACACCTGTTGCCAAAAACCCAAGGGTGGATAGCACTTTGATGCGCACCGGAATGGCATCTGTTTGCCTTTCTAAAGTCTTAAATCCCAAAATTGGTTTTGGGAAACGATATCTGATGAGCCAATCTGTACTTTCTGCAAAAAAAAGTCCCACTTTCACACGTGCCTCTAATTTGGACAATTTACTGTACTTTATATGGATTATTATTGTAACAAATGCACTGATGTGGTCAAATAATATGATATAGCTTGTCAACGTATGTTGCATGAATTCACAATGGAAATGCAATAAAATCGAATTTAAATTTAAATAAATTATTACTCTCACAATTTCACACATTTTGAACATATATTTTCCCCGTTCTACGCCTGAGAAGCAGTTCTCTTATTCCACCGCTTGGCACTGATGGGTACGCATGATCATGGCTTGCGTGGAAATGATTTCCACTTTGCGTGGAAATGATCCCACACATGGTTGGTTTACGCACAGATGTGTCCATACGCTTGATTGATAAATGAGGCCGCTGAATCAGAAAAAACTTTGCTTTTCTGCTTCTTTGAACAAAACACCAAGGAAGTATATACACAGCCTCAAGGTAACCTCCCAAGTTCTTGCCTTCATTAAGCTAAAGACACCCTTTTATTGTTCGGCTTTATCTGATCACACAATAACTGTTCCCAGACCTGCCTTTGTGCTGTTTACCCACCAACTTCGTCTACCTGCCCATTAATCATGGGAAATGAGCGTAAATCACTTTTGCTTGAAAAGCCCACGTAACGCTCCCTGTGTGCCTTGCTGAGCTGTAAAGTTCTGCACCGCTAGCTATGAAAATCACATCACTCCTCACACGGCGACAGGCCAGTTGGTGCCAAGGGAGGCCAAGTCCGCCCTCTGGGTGTTTTCAAACCTTTTTTTCAAACCTGAACTTGTGACTACTGAGCGAGGGAGCGGCGCTCTGCGGCAGCAATCATGGGCGCCCACGGAAGGCCAGGTCTAGCCAGGCACCCTGGGGTGAGACGGGGAAGAGCTGGGAGAAACACAGGTCTAGGCACCCTGGGGTGAGACAGGGAAGAGCTGGGAGAAACACAGAACTGTTGGAAGCCTGCTCTTGCTACTCTGCTCCTCTTCACAACTTTCAGTGTTACACTAAATGGGAATTGAGGGTGGGAGGAGATGTTCTTGGAGCATAGCTAAGGTTACTCACAATTAATATGATTGCACTTAATTGTCACGGATCACAACACACAGGAAATGCAAACTTGCCGACCTGTGTTCTGATTGCATGTTAATGTAACCTTTTCTCTGCAATAGTCTGTGTGTTGGGAACAGCCATGCAAAACACAGCTGCTTAATTCACTTTATTTTTTAATTACCACCTGTGGACTACATAAGGACAAGCTTTACTGCAAGTGCTCTTTCATGGTTAGTTTAATAATTAATTTCACTTAAACAAAAGTAGATGCCTATAATCTTTGAAGAAAAATCCTACGTCAAAAGGACTTTCTGGCCAGAGTAAAATTACAAAAATAGTTGACAGCCACAAAGTTATCACCCTGCAGTACTACACTGTCAAAGACTTGTGTGGCTGCTCTAGGGGGTTGTTTAAGTGACCTGAGCAGCAACTCTGGCTCCTCCTTTGGCACTAACTTGGTATAAGGAGGAACTTTACATGTAGAGAAAATGCAAATCATCCTGTAGTTTTGCCAAGGGGCTCAGTTCTCCTTCTCTCATTGACCATAGAAGACTAACTGTATGCTTATGTTTGAGCAACAAATATGTTCCTATACATTTGATTTAAAATCCCTTTTAGCGTTGTTTTAGTAAGGATATATTCTGTATCTATCAGATTGTAATTCCGTGGTAGCGGTATTCTATAGTTATTAAGGTACTGCTATACAAATACCTAAAATCTACTTTTGGCAATGTAGTTTGAGGTGAAAAATGAACACAGGGCACTATGGTGTTTTATCTGTATACCTATTTTTGGTAAACTGTAGAATTACATGCAGCTCAACTCTCTCCACCCTTGCTGATCACTCAGCGCAGCGTAACATACAGGTAGGTAACTGCCAAAATAATGGAAACACTTGAGTAAATGAGGGATACAAAGTATATTGAAAGCAGGTGCTTCCACACAGGTGTGGTTCCTGAGTTAATTAAACAATTAACATTCAATCCTGTTGGCCATTATTTTGGCTATCATAGCTATGCTCCATTGGTGTACAATGCACCCATACACAGGGCACACGTGGTCATGGAATGGTTTGATGAGCATGAAAACGATGTAAACCATAAGCCATGACCGTCTCAGTCACCAGATCTCAACCCAATTGGAACAATTTTTTTGTGTTTTCCACCACCTTCAACAAGACACCAAATTATGGCATTTCCTGTGGTGGAATATTGTTGCATACCTACAAGTTCCAGACACTTGTAGATTATATCCCAAGGTGTATTGAAACTGTTCTGGCACGTGGTGGCCAAATGCCCTATTAAGACACTTTATTTAGGTGTTTTCTTAATTTTGGAAGTTACCTGAATTTTCAGAGACCATGTGAGAAATATATATTGTGGCATGCGATAACACAGGGAGAAAGGTCAATACAGCATACCTATTTGACCAATACAAAATTCCCCCTAACCACCACGTTTCCATAAGCAATTATAGACCATCAACGCTAAACTCGGCTATACAAAACTATGTTGAATGCTTTGTTTTCTTTCGTCTGTGTGTTTTAAGAATGCTTGCTATACCTTTCAATCCAGAAACGAAAGACCAATAAGTGGGACTTAGAAATTCATTAAAACAGTGCTGTTTGTGGATCGCCAGGCACCTCCCTCCCCAATTACCTCTCCTTAACTCAGCAGAAAAAGTGAAAGCTTCTAGTTCTGTAGTAGTGTTAGTCTTTTTCTCTGAGAGACTTGTGTTGCTCTGTAATGCGCCACAGCCAGTTAATGTCCTCCCGGTGGCCTGTGTTTGTGTAATAGTTTAATTGGCTGGGCTGTGCACCTGTTTGCCGGCCCAGGTGGCTGCAGGGCTGGTGCTGCAGTTCCTTCATCCCCCCTCGTCTCCCAGTCAGTCCAAAACAGATGTGTGGCAAGCAACCCTCCAACATTCCCTCACAGATGGCATCGCCCGAAGCACCCGCAAGCCCCATCCGTCTCCATGCTTCCAGTTTCCTCAAGCTGCCATTTTCTCTCCCCCACTCCCCTCTTTTGTAAAACAATTACTCCTTGACCAATTATTCATCTCACACTTCTTTCTAAGCCCTTTTTAATTCTTTCATTTGGATATTCACTTCTTAATTTAGACCTGTCACGACGCCGGCTCTCACCACTTTCCAACGAGTGGTAATTCATTAACTTCTAATCCACTGACTTGATGCGAGATGCCAACTCACAGATAATCAAAGCCTCTTATTTTCTCATTTATGTATAGGGAGTTAAAGTGTGGTGTCGTATTGTTAATTTTTTTATGGTGTTACAGTGTGAGAGAAGTGCAACAGGGCTGGCAGCAGAAGTGCAGGAATTGAATATCACAAAAGCAAATAAGTATTTCTAAACTTCTTTTCACACCCACTCATGCACAAACCCGACAGGCTTTTGTCATGTACATTTATATTTTTCAGGCTCCGCTTCCCACTACTAAGTTCACTTCTTAGTGGGGATAATTTTCCTCTCAAACAACATTGTAACGCGATTCGTCCTCCTCTGACGAGGAGTATGAAAGATCGGACCAATGTGCAGTGTGGTAAGTGTTCGTAATTTTTAATGAAAAGTCACTGAACACGAAAATACAAAATAACAAATTGAAAGACAGAAACAAAAAACGAAACAGTTTTGTATGGAGGAAACACAGACACAGAAAACAATCACCCACCACTCAAGTGGGAAAAACAGGCTGCTTAAGTATGGTTCTCAATCAGAGACAACGATTGACAGCTGCCTCTGATTGAGAACCATACCAGGCCAAACACATAGAAAACCAAAACTACACATAAAATGCCCACTCCAACTCACGCCTTGACCAACCTAAAATAGAAACTAAAACAAGGAACTAAGGCCAGGACGTGACAAACATGGTTGGAGCTCTCCCCCTCTGAGCTACTACCTCTACCTGTCCCGATGCTCCACCAATACCTTAAAAGAGGAAGTAAGAGCGTTCTTAGGTCCTACACAGGGAACACACTGCTTCACACTTTCAAGGGCCCAGCTTTGGAGATCCTTGTGCTAAGCCTTTAGTATTAGTCTGACTCCCTTCAAATCCCAGCAGTGAGTTCCATATAAAATGTGCTCGACTCTCAGATCCTCCAGACAGATTCAGACCAAAATTGAACTTGGCACCAACTTTTCATTATGTGGGAAAATCTTCATAGCATAACTGTGACAGTTTCTCTGTGGCAATTTGTGGGCCTTTGTGTGCAGGCATCTGTGAATTGCTGCTGACGCTAGGAGTTTTCTCCTTCTCTGGGTCAGGGCTGGAGAGTCAAGATGGAGCATTGTACTGTAGTGATCTCACAGCTACTGCCAGGGTGTCTGTGTCTCTCGGCCTCACCAGCTTTACCCTGGCTTAATGCCTGTAGCCATGCACTACAGAAGGTAACGCATAGCGCTGGTAATGGGCTTAATAGTAGCTTTGAAGTGGGGATGCTTCTTTACAAGAGGCAGTTCATCAGCCTTGATTGACCGACGATAACAAGATGATTGACTGAGAAACAATTAAACACCCACCAAGGGACTGACTTTGAAAGATGGTTTTCAGAAAAGTTACACTTTTGAAACGTACATGACCTCCAATACATTTTGTCATGTCTGTAGTTTGTTTGTTAGAGAAGCTTTGGTGTAAATTTCTTTGGAATAACAGCTTTGTCGAAGGTCTTTGCTGAATCCCAAAAGCTGGCTTCCAAAAACCATAGGAGGTTTCTTGACGTTTGGGGAAAAAGGGCATGTCTAAAATGACAAATATACTCCATTTTCGAAAACAGCAGCTATATTCCCGATAGTCAGTCATATTGACCAACCTTAAATAAAAATAGGCCTTAGTTATTGTATTTTACTGAATATCCAACTGAGAGTGAGCCATTTTAGTGACATGTCACCAAAGCTGACATAGTAGTTATTTGTAATTTACAATGACAAATTACTTACCACCCTGCATACCACTGCTGGCTTAATTCTAAAGCTAAGTAGGGTTGGTCCTGGTCAGTTCCTGGATGGGAGACCATGCTGCTGGAAGTGGTGTTGGAGGGCCAGTAGGAGGCACTCTTTCCTCTGGTCTAAAAAAATATCCCAATGCCCCAGGGCAGTGATTGGGGACACTGCCCTGTGTAGGGTGCCGTCTTTCGGATGGGGCGTTAAACGGGTGTCCTGACACTCTGAGGTCATTAAAGATCCCATGGCACTTATCGTAAGAGTAGGGGTGTTAACCCTGGTGTCCTGGCTAAATTCCCAATCTGGCCCTCAAACCATCACAGTCACCTAATAATCCCCAATTTACAATGGGCTCATTCATCCCCCTCCTCTCCCCTGTAACTATTCCCCAGGTCGTTGCTGCAAATGAGAACGTGTTCTCAGTCAACTTACCTGGTAAAATAACAGAAAAATAAATGTAAATCCACTAAAACATGATCTACCACAATGTTGAGTGGATGATGGCTTATTACAGCCAGGTTGACAGTCAGTGAAGAGCTCTTAGTCTTTTGGATGTAAAGAGAGTGTCTCCTCAAGCTGAGAGCTGAAGCCTGGTTATGGGAAGTGTATTCATGTAATAAAGAGTCAACACTGTGCTGACAGATGTTTCTGCAGTGTTTGGGAAGACACGTAGGTGCCAGCCCAGTCTGCCAGAGATGCTTTATTACAGCGAGGGGAGAGAATGTGTTTTCTACAGCTAAATCAAGTTCGACGCCGGTCCAAGAAAGTTGATATATGGCTTTATAAAACACGATGTCTTCAAAGGGGTTCAAAAGTATATTGTGCTTTCTCATATTTCAGTGGCATATTTGTCAGGAAATACGTTCCCAAAGCCTTAAATCTTATGGCCAAATGTGTTGTAACCAAGACAGAAAGCCATAATATTCATGTCGGCTAGCTTTAGAATGTCCGTGTTCTTGGTGTTCTATGATGGAGTTTTTGAAAAGCTCTCCTACAAGCACAGAGAGGGCAAGATAGTCACAGCACTGACTTTTTTGGGTCAAGCTGCCCTTCCCTTCCCAGCTCCGCTCTGGGACGTAATGGAAACTTGCCGTTTGATTTTTTACCAAACTATCAAACTCCAGGAAGTAAGAAATAAAGTTATCAAAACTTCACCTCTCGGTCCGTGAAATAAATTGTTTTACCATGGTGATGGAGTGAAAAAGGGTTTGAAGAACTCAGCCAGGGTCGTCTATGCTGTGGGACTTGACTCTCCAGACTCCAAATGTTATTATAAACTGTCCTGCACCCCCCTAGGCTACAGACAAGCCCATTTTTTGCACTGGCACTTGTTAAGGAGAAATAGGTTTTGGAAATTAGAAAATAATCTTTGCATGGGCCCAAGAGGCATGGATTTTGATATTGCAATGTGTTGTTTTTGTAGTTAACACAATTTATTTATTTGACTCTCCCCATTTGTTTTCTGTTCCCATTCTAATAATTTCCAGCAATAAATTGGCTAAACTGATTTAAAACATTTTTTACCAGATTATCATGAACAGTAGAGCACACAAAAAGTTGTGACAGACAGGCCTGCTTTAAACTTTACAATTGATAATGAACCATGCTTAATTAAGAGGCAATCTTTCACGTTAACATTTCTTGTACATTCCACTATAATGTCTACACACTCAGAAAAGAGTGGGTTAGCTAGATTAAAACTATCACGTCGCCGACTTCATTGCAGCCTTTTTTCCCAGAGGCAGTAAAGGAGCCAAAGATCCAAATGTCCTCAGTGACTGAGCACATTTTAAGAGAGATGCCCATTTATTTTTATGACACCATATGTTCACCTCAGCGGTAGCCATATCTACAGGAGCCCTGGAGCGAGGCATACATAATGCACGTATCTGATTTGAATTCCATATTGATTTAGTTAGAAATGGTATTACGGCACAGGTACAGGGGGATAATTGTCATGCTATTGCTCTACATCCACTACCCCATGGCCATTGCAATTTCTACAACTTCAGTTTCCTTGTTTATTGTTTTGTCAATGCAGAGCTTCTATTTATAGTAGTTTAAATATATAATTTTTGTGGACGTTGTCATGTTGCCCAGGCATGTGGTTCTCTGTGGAATGACAGTTCACAGTGGTCTGCTGTCAGAAACTACTCTGTCTATTAGGTGCAGTGGAAAAGTATCTAGATAGAAATATTAGTTAACTGAGTTAACTTTCAGGATTCCCTCAATAACTCCTGTTGTGTGGTGGAATCCACAAAGAGCAAAAAAGAAAGGGAAATAACCATAAAGCAAGAATACAACTAAACACTTTATTACAATATATATATATAGCAGCTCTTTGCAAAGATATTCTATCATTATGTTGAGGGAGGTGGCACTATGATTCCTTTCCAGGCTGTCAAGATAAAAAGAGAGCGACCCACTAGGGGGTGAGGGATCTGGAGTTGTGTAGGTCCTATACTGCTCACCACGTCAAACCGTGGCATTCATCCTCAGATCTTCCACACAGGTATAGCTATATACAAGCCCCATTTCAATTAATGGGCCTGATCAATCACAAATGCTTTAGTAACTGCACAGTAGTTTTTCCCTCCACTTCCCTCTATCATCTGCGCTGGAGGAGCCTTGTGCTGTTTAGGAGATAATTGCACATTTCAGGAGTGTTTTGCGCTCTGCGGGGGGTCATTTAGAAGTGTCTGGGGAAGTGCGCAGAGCTTTCCCCCTGTCCCCAGTCACTAAGTTGATTTCATCATGATGTTGCTTCTTCACTTTCCCTTGACACATGTTGCTGCCTTCAGCGCTTTCTTTGTCTGCACTCAACCACCCACCTTCACCACCACCCTCCTTCCCTTAACTCCACATCCCTGGAACATTAATTTATGTTGTGGGTTTTGATGTGCAGAAATTTTGTGACCACCATCTTTTTTATGGGGGGGGGGGGGGGTATCCTGCTGAGACTCAAATGCCAGTAGAGGCGTCGGGCACTTCCGATGCCAGGCAATCATATTCGCAGGGTGCTGACACCGGGAATATTGTCCCTCGGAGTACGCCGCTGGGCTTTCACCCTCTCTGAAATCCAATATCTCTGTTGCCTCCCTCTCTTGCTAGCCAGGAAGGTTAATGTGTCTTTGTAGTCAATCACATGACCACTCCACCGATGCCTGGTGCTGTCCACTCTCCCCGGTGTGAAATTAGCCATGCGTTTGCAGTGTTTTCTACATGGTTTCGACAGTGGTTTCTACAGGGTACGAGCGCTCCCATTGTCACTGTGTTCAAAGCAAAGATAATTACTTATATTCTCTGCTCTCACCCCCCCCCCCCCCTCCCCCGTACCTACAGTACCAGTCAAAAGTTTGGAAAAAAGTTTGGACACACCTACTCATTCCAGGGTTTTTCTGTATTTGTACTATTTTCTGTATTGTAGAATAATAGTGAAGACCCAGAGTTACCTCTGCTGCAGAAGATACGTTCATTACAGTTCAATTATTCACAGAGTTCAACATCAACTGTTCAGAAGAGACTGCGTGAATCAGGCCTTCATGGTCGAATTGCTGCAAAGAAGCCACTACTAAAGGACACCAATAAGAAGAAGAGACTTGCTTGGGCCAAGAAACAGGAGCAATGGACAGTAGACCGTGGAAATATGGCCTTTGGTCTGATGAGTCCAACTTTTGAGATTTTTGTTTCCAACCACCGTGTCTTTGTGAGACACAAAGTAGGTGAACGGATGATCTCACCATGTGTGGTTCCCAGCGTGATGCATGGAGGAGGAGGTGTGAGGGTATGGGGGTGCTTTGCTGGTGACACGGTCTGTGATTTATTTAGAATTCAAGGCACACTTAACCAGCATGACTATCACAGCATTCTGCAGCGATACACCATCCCATCTGGTTTGCGCTTAGTGGGACTATCATTTGTTTTTCAACAGGACAATGACCCAAAACACACCTCCAGGCTGTGTAAGGGCTATTTGACCAAGAAGGAGAGTGATGGAGTGCTGCCTCTGATGACCTGGCCTCCACAATCACCTGACCTCAACCCAATTGAGATGGTTTGGGATGAGTTGGACTGCAGAGTGAAGGAAAAGCAGCCAACGAGTGCTCAGCATATGTGGGAACTCCTTCAAGACTGTTGGAAAAGCATTCCTCAAAATAGCTGGCTGAGAGAATGCCATTCTACTTTGAAGAATCTAAAATCTAAAATACATTTTTATTTATTTAAAAATGTTTTGTTAGCTTCACGATTCCTTATGTGTTATTTCATAGTTTTGATGTCTTCACTATTATTCTACAAAGTAGAAAATAGTAAAAATAAAGAAAAAACCCTTCAATGACTACGTGTGTCCAAACTTTTAACTGGTACCGTATCTGAGTGGATGGTCGGTGGACAAACTCATGTCCCGTCATCAAAAATGGATCTGCTAGAGAGGACAGAGGAGGCAGTGGAGTAAAAGTGTACTTCATTTGAGAGCTGTGTGTGGTCGGGACATCTGAGCATTTCAGTCCACTTCTAGGAAGAAGGAAGAAAGAACCAAGTGAAATGATTGGGTTTGCGTCTCAATTATACCCTTTTTTCCTAACACAATGCCATCTCTGTGTTCCCTTTCTTTCTTTCTTTCTTTCTTTCTTTCTTTCTTTCTTTCTTTCTTTCTTTCTTTCTTTCTTTCTTTCTTTCTTTCTTTCTTTCTTTCTTTCTTTCTTTCTTTCTTTCTTTCTTTCTTTCTTTCTTTCTTTCTTTCTTTCTTTCTTTCTTTCCATCAGTGCCTATTGAGAACAAAACATTCTATATTAATCATTCTTCCAGGTGTTTCATATTTTGACCTTTCTCCTTCCTGGTTTGTGTTGTGTATTACATCTGATGCCCAGAGGGCAGCAGAGATATCCAGGAGGTCATGGTCAGGGTGTGGAAAGGCTATGCCATTCATTAAGTCTTATTCACAAAGATGTATGTATTTTTTATTCATTAATTAGCTACTCAACACTATTTTCTTGGTTTTGCAAAGGTCATAACCTTTCAGACAGGCAATTGTTTGAGGATACTGATGAACGTTTTATATGGACAAATTTGAAATTGTATCATTCTTGAGAATGTGAACTTAACATCTTCTGTCTGACCAAAGAGCAAAATGGAGATGTTGCGTGCTAACTGCAGTCATTGCTATTCAGAATTTTCTTGTTATCACCATGACTCATTTACATTGTAGTTTATACCCTTTACAGCATATGCCGTGAAAATGTATTTACCCCTTTTCGGATTTTCTCCATTTTAGCATAAAAAGTCATATTAGATAAAGGGAACCCGAGTGAACAAATAACACAATATTTTGATACTTATTTCATTTATTTAATACAAAAAGTTAACACCCAATGCCCATGTGTAAAAAAGTAATTGCTCCCTTACACTCAATAACTGGGTGTGCCACCTTTAGCTGCAATGACTGCAACCAAGCACATCTTGTAGTTGTTGATCAGTCTCTCACATTGCTGTGGAGGAATTTTGGCCATTGCAGAACTACTTTAACTCCACTACATTTGGTGGTTTTCGAGTATGAACTGCTCTTTTCAGGTCCTGCCACAACATCTCAATTGGTTTTAGGTCTGGACTTTAACTTGGCCATTCAAAACATTACATTTGTCTTGATACATGACCAAAGTGTGCTTCAGCTCACAGAAAGATGGCCAGACATTCTCCTTTAGAATTCTCTGATACAGAGCAGAATGCATTGTTCCTTCAATGATTGCAAGTTGTCCAGGTCCTGAGTCAGCAAAGCATCCCCAAACCATCACACTACCACCTCCGTGCTTGACCTTCAATATTTTTTATTTTTTTATTTCACCTTTCATTTAACCAGGTAGGGCAGTTGAGAACAAGTTCTCATTTACAACTGTGACCTGGCCAAGATAAAGCAAAGGAGTGCGACACAAACAACACAGAGTTAGACATGGGATAAATCTATATACAGTGTGTGGAAATGTATTAAGACTAGGGAGGTAAGGCAATAAATAGGCCATAGTGGCAAAAAATTACAGTTTAGCATTAACGCTGGAGTGATAGATGTGCAGAAGATGAATGTGCAAGTAGAGATACTGGGATGCAAAGGAAAATTAAATAAAAAACAATATGGGGATGAGGCTATTTACATACGGGCTGTGTACTGGTGCAATGAACGGTAAGCTGCTCTGACAGCTGATGCTTAACGTTAGTGAGGGAGATGTAAGACTCCAACTTCAGTGATTGTTTTTGCAATTCATTCCAGTCATTGGCAGCAGAGAATTGGAAGGAAAGGTGGCTAAAGGAGGAGTTGGCTTTGGGGATGACCAGTGAAATTTACCTGCTGGAGTGCGTACTACGGGTGGGTGCTGCTATGATGACCAGTGTGCTGAGGTAAGACGGGGCTTTACCTAGCAAAGACTTATAGAGGACCTGGAGCCAGTGGGTTTGGCGACGAATATGAAGCGAGGGACAGCTAACAAGAGCATACAGGTTGCAATGTGGGTAGTATATGGGGCTTTGGTGACAAAACGGCCGGCACTGTGATAGACTACATCCAATTTGCTGAGTGTTGGAGGCTATTTTGTAAATGACATCGCCAAAGTGAAGGATCTGTAAGATAGTCTGTCTTACGATGGTAAGTTTGGCAGCATGAGTGAAGGAGACTTAGTTGCGAAATAGGAAGCCGATTCTATATTTTATTTTGGATTGTAGATGCTTAATGTGAGTCTGGAAGGAGAGTTTGCAGTCTAACCAGACACCTAGATATTTGTAGTTGTCCACATATTCTAAGTCAGAACCGTCCAGAGTAGTGATGCTAGACGGGCGGGCGGGTGCGGGCAGCGATCGGTTGAAGAGCATGTATTTAGTTTTATTTGCATTTAAGAGCAGTTGGAGGCAACGGAAGTAGTTTGTTTACGGAGGTTTGTTTACACAGTGTCCAAAGAAGGGCCAGATGTATACAGAACGGTGTTGTCTGCATAGCGGTAGATCAGAGAATCACCAGCAGCAAGAGCAACATCATTGATGTATACAGAGAAAATAGTCTGCCCGAGAATTGAACCCTGTGGCACCCCCATAGTGTGCCAGCTGTCCAGACAACAGGCCCTCCGATTTGACACACTGAACTCTATCAGAGAAGTAGTTGGTGAACCAGGTGAGGCAGTCATTTGAGAAACCAGGGCTTTTGAGTCTGCCGATAAGAATGCCGTGATTGAGTCGAAAGCATTGGCCAGGTCGATGAAGACGGCTGCACAGTATTGTTGTTTATCGGTGGCGGTTATGATTTCGTTTAGGACCTTGAGCGTGGCTGAGGTGCACCCATGAACATCTCGGAAACCAGATTGCATAGCGGAGAAGGTAATGAGGGATTCGAAATGGTCGGTGATTTGTTTGTTAACTTGGAGTTTGAAGACTTTAGAAAGGCAAGGTAGGATAGATATAGGTCTGTAACAGTTTGGGTCTAGAGTGTCTCCCCCTATGAAGAGGGGCATGACCGCGGCAGCTTTCCAATCTTTGGGATCTCAGACGATACGAAAGAGAGGTTGAACATAGCATTTGCTAAAAATTGCGGCGGATCATTTTAGAAAGAGAGGGTCCAGATTGTCTAGCCAGGCTGATTTGTGGGGTCCAGATTTTGCAGCCATTTCATAACATCAGCTACCTGGATTTGGGTGAAGGAGAAATGGGGGAGGCCTGGGCAAGTTGCTGTGGGGGGTGCAGAGCTGTTGATCGGGGTAGGAGTAGCCAGGTGGAAAGCATGGCCAGCCGTAGAAAAATGCTTATTGAAATTCTCGATTATCGTAGATTTATCGGTGGTGACAGTGTTTCCTAGCCTCAGTGCAGTGGGCTGCTGAGAGGAGGTGCTCTTATTCTCCATGGACTTTACAGTGTCCCAGAACTTTTTGGAATTTGTGCTACAGGATGCAAATTTCTGTTTGAAAAAGCTAGCCTTTGCTTTCCTAACTGCCTGTGTATATCACGGGGGCTATTTGATGCTAATGCAGTACGCCACAGGATGTTTTTGTGTTGGTCAAGGGCAGCAAAGTCTGGAATGAACCATGGGCTATATCTGTTCTTAGTTAGTTTTTTGAATGGGGCATGCTTATTTAAGATGGTGAGGAAAGCACTTTTAAAGAATAACCAGGCATCCTCTACTGACGGGATGAGGACAATATCCTTCAAGGATACCCGGGCCAGGTCGATTAGAAAGGCCTGCTCGCTGAAGTGTTTTAGGGAGCGTTTGACAGTGACTAGGGGTGGTCGTTTGACTGCCGATGCAGGCAATGAAGCAGTGATGGCTGAGATCCTGGTTGAAGACAGCCAAGGTGTATTTAGAGGGCAGGTTGGTCAGGATGATATCTATGAGGGTGCCTGTGTTTACGGATTTAGGGTATGAGGTTCTTACTGTGGAATGAAGGGTTTAGTTTTCAGTTTTCACTAGACATAACGAGATCCATGTCGTCTAAAGTTTGCCAAAACGTACCTGGAAGACCGTCAAGACTCCTGGAAGAATGTTCTTTGGACAAATTAGTCATAAGTGGAACTTTTCTAGATCAACAACTACAGGAAGCGTTTGGTTGCCGACATTACAGCATCCAGTTTTTGAGTGTAAAGGGGCCCTACCTTTTCACACACAGTCATTGGGTGTTGCATAACTTTTTTTTACAACTTAATGAATTTATCAACATGTTATATTATTTGTTCACTCAGGTTCCCTTTATCTAATAGTAGGTTTTGACTGAAGATCTAATAACATTCAGTGTCGAAATTCTGCAACATTTTAGAACATCTGAAAGGTATATGTATGTACCTTTCAGATTTATATGTGTGGGCATTTGACATCATTCCCATTGGGCGTGCTATTCTGATTCTTTCAGTAAGCCATTGCGTCGATTGGTGGGAAATGGCTGTAGCCTTCAGAATGCAGAATCATAAGGCTGGAAGTCTCCCTGTGCTCGGTTTCAGGTTATAATGTCAAGAGCAATTTGTTGCTAAGAGCTCAAGGCCTCAAGTGGAATGCAGCAGTGCTGAATGGGTCAGGAGTGGCAGAGTGGGACAGAGGTATGGCTCAGCCCATAATACAATATGAAATATATATTGCTCTCAATGACACAATACTCCCCGATGCCAGTCCCAATTAAATAACACAACAAGACTGAACAATGTTGGGCTACTGGCTGAAATCAATGTTCCTGAAAGGCATCACAACACAGGCCAACTGATCAGTCAGACTGAATGCGTGTCAGATTCCACAGTCAGCAATGAACAATTCCAGTCGAGTCGGTTGCATTGGCTGTTGCACAAAAGCAAAGCATTCTCTCCAGCATCAATTACATTTCCCATGCCAAATCTGTCTGTAGCAATATGATTAACACCACTCAGTAAATCCATTCAACACCACATATGGCATACTTGATAGTGACACACCACGGCAGCTTATTATTTCATTATAGGGAATTGCATTGCCTTGAGCTACATACACGGTGGCAGCAAAGGTCAGATGTATAAATGTTTCCATTTGGGAACTTAAAAGACAGATGAAGTATTAGTTATTATTGCCTCCCAATAACTATTCTTGTTGGCAGGGAAGATTAACACAGAATATGAAGCTGACATAGGAAACGGAATGTAGAAGATTTGTTGCTATCTGAACAGACAGGAAATTCCTTATATATCTCTATGCAGTGCGCAAATAAGCATTATCAACACATTGTTTACGTTTGCATCCGTGCTCTGGGTCCAGACTGAAATCATCTCATATAGTTCTGGGATTTGTGGCATCTAACATAAAAACAGCATAATTGTGTCTTTACCAGCATAAATAGTATACATAAAAAATGGCTACTTTTTCATTTTGGCAGGGGAATGTACTGTACATGATTGTGGAAAGTAACACAATTTGTTGACACTTAACTGCAAGATTATATCCATCAATATTTCATGAACAAGTTCCACCCCAAGTTAATGAGATCCTTGAATTCATGCCACAAATTGATTAAAGGAGGAAGCTGAAAGGGAATAGGATCCTATTTGCCTATTGTGCTGTTGCAGCTTTGACAGACGGACAGACCGATGGACAGCCAGACAGACCGATGGACAACATAGAGAGACGACACAGACATACAGACAGGATGAGACTACCCACCCTGGACCCACACTTTAAATCCTAGCTCCACTATTCATCCACTTTAGTCACCTCCAAACGAAAGCTGCTTGATTTCCCTGCAGTGAAGAGATGGTTGTCTCAAAACAATAAAAGCTTGTGACAACATGCTAGGGAAAGGAGGCATCTTCACTTAACCAGCTGTCAGTGTTTTCTGTGAAGTAGCAACGTTTTTGCTTTGTTTACTTCCCAGCTTGTTGAGGAAGTGGATATGTTGAGGCACAGGTTATTTCAACTGTCACTGTCCAGTGTATCAGGTCAGGCTAGATTCAATGTAATCTGCCTGAGCTACGAACGTGATCACCCGATGCATCTCATTTGGTTGTCATGGCAGTTTTTGCGGCCGCTTGTTTTACACTCCTAGACATTGTATACGACCGCCCGGTTACACAGAGCACTGTGTAATAATCAGAATACCTCTCCACAAATATTTGCTTAATTTCCCCTAGCGCTCGCGTAACCGCTCCATCAACCATGTCGCGTCTTTCCCCTCTTTTTTGATGTCTCACGTAAAGTCATTTGCTCCTACCACCTCTGTATTGATGTCGGGCTGTCATAAACAGCACATGTTTGTGCATTACATTGAGCGGGGCTCGATTGTTTCCCCGAGAACACATTTTTTTGCTATCGGGTTTAGCTAACTGTGTTTGCATGCAGTAAGCTGCCTGCCGCAAAGCAGATCACTTGAAGGGAAGTGGCAAACATTGAACCGCGAGGCTCTCCTCAGTAAGCAGAATTATACATTTTGGACATTAAGCTGAGTGGTTTTATAACAAAGAAGATCATTATGCTGTACTGTACAGCGTAATGGTAGTAAGTTGCAAATTGAGTTGGGCTTGGCCCGGTAATGCATTTTGAGGAATGGGTTCGGAGGGCTTCAGTAGTCTTAATAATTCTCCATTAATTTTGCTGCAGATCAAAGAAATACCTCACTTCACCTCGGAGAAACAGCCTCGGGCCAGTAAGCATCGTTCCTAATCGAGGGTCTTCTCTGACTGCCGAGTCAATACAAATGATTTTAATATGCATGTTCTTATTGCGTTGAATCATTGTCAAGAAGGCAAAATAAATCATTGAATTACGTCCCTTTAATGCTACAAATTGCTCAATGCGTTTTGTGTTATTGACAATCGCGCGGCAAGAGAAAGTGATGCTAATGACATAATCTAGGTGTGATCGGGGGGTCAGCCCCTGCCTCACTCACTCTCCTCCACATATCCCATCGCTGACAAACAGTCTCATCTGCACTGGATCATTTGCTGTCTCCAGATACGCTTGTGGTTTATTGCCAATTATCTCCCGCGATCCATTATCGATTACAGTGTTATCTTTCTTGCATTGCTTAATCTTTTGGTGGCACTACAGCATGCTGCTGGGGGCCTAGAATCACACTGCTAGACCACAGGAGCAGGACATATGATGGATGATTGTTCATTTGCCTGTAAATGATTATGTGATACACATTCTAGCATTTAGTGTTATAAAAAAAGGGGACTGTGTTGATTGGCGATTCTATCTCTCATCAATAGATTCTCCACAGAAATAACCAGGAAAAATAGAGACAATTTTTGTGGAGATGATCATTCTCCTCAATGACAATGAAACCAATACCACCAATTACTTTTTATGTATGATTCAACAGCTGTTAGTCTGGCTCCAAACTACAGTATGTACGTTGTCTGACTTAGTTTTCTGACTGTCTGTTTTTTTATTAAAATTATTCCTAGCTGGGTGAACAACTTTGGCCATGAAGGACTGGGCCTCCTCTTGGATGCATTGGATAAGTTGCTGGATAAGAAACAGTAAGCTTCTTACATTTCAACTATTTTTCTTCTCAATATGCTCTACATACTGTCTAAATCTATCATTCCTGTCTTTTCTCAACTCTTTTTCAGGCAAGAAAGTATTGACAAAAGAAACCAGCACAAGCTGATCCAATGTCTCAAGGCCTTCATGAACAATAAGGTTTGTATTTGTTGGGTTGGTCCTAGGCTTTCATTACAAAAGTTTTACTTACTCCAGTTTTTCTTGATTCCTGAGTGTTTTTAGATAGCTATATAGCAGGACTCAATTGGCACCCAAAGTTGGCCCTCAACCACTTGAACAATCAATGTAATCATTTATTCTGCTTTTTACATCGACTCAAAGTAATCCGAGGTGGGAAGAGAAGGACAGTACAGTGCAGAGGTGGTTCTGTATTCACCTTAAAGTGCTCCAAACATAGACTGAATTTCTACAGCTTCAATGCCTCAATTTCAATGGCAATCCTGGAATAAAGTCTTATTCACATTGAAAAGGAGCAAGAGCGGTAGAAAGGAAATCAATAAGAAGTGATATCACTTTATACCCCGTATGTAGTCATCTCAAAATCCTGTATGATGAGACCAGGTTGGCTGTTTTTCCTATCTAGAATGGCTGGACTGTGACAAGTGCTATTACGGGCAAGTAAAGCGTAGCTAATTTCCCATGTTGAGCCCATTGTCACCAAGTATTTAATTATTCTTTTTTGGGAAGCAGCACTGTCTCATCTCTCAAAAGTAGCACATTGTTCAAGGATGGATGAGCTATTGATATTGTTACCCTTTATAAAATCCCCATACGTGGTCAAGTATGCCCATTGCTTGAATCTGAGATAGATTTAAAGATAGTAGAGGACTATAAGTATTTGTCCCCACAGCCCTGTCCTGAATTGGCTTAATTCATCATAATCTCAATTTTCCCTTGGCCTCTATGTCCCTCTTTAAAAGAGAATTAGGGCTAACTATTACTTATATTAGAGGTTCTTTGTAAAGTTAGTAGTTCTTTTTTTTAATTTTTTAACTGTAAGTGAGCGATCTCTATGAATGCAAATGCTCTCATTAATTTATACCCTATGGACACTTTTTCTTTTCTTCCTCTTACATGTCTACAGTATGGACTACAAAGGATTCTGGAAGATGAGCGGAGCTTGCTGCTCCTGGCCAGGGCCATTGACCCCAAACAGACCAGTATGATGACTGAGATCGTCAAGATCCTCTCAGCTATCTGTATCATTGGAGAGGAAAACATGTAAGTTCACTGCAACCATACTACATTAGCAACACTCATCCACCATTATTAAATCCTCAATGTCACTCTCTGTGCCCATGCATTGTCTTCCTCCCCACTTCTCCCTCTAGCAACGTAATACCGTCATGTACATTACGAGATTAAGGAAATATATTTGTAAGCCACAGGAGGCTGCTGAGGGGAGGACGGCTCATAATGATGGCTGGAATGGAGTGAATTAAATGGTATCAAACACATGGATCCATTTATTCCGTTCCAGCCATTACTATGAGCCCATCCTCCCCAATTATGGTGTCACCAACCTCCTGTGTTGTAGACAATCTGTCATTGGCCCCAGCACAATACATTCTGTGCACTCATTGCATTTGCAGCAAGGGCTTTGAGCTGTATCGGTGCACTGCCAGTTAACATGTTCTGATTTAGCAGTTTGGGCTGTGTAATGTATTTAAGTGCTCAGTGTTGTTGGCCATGAACACACAGCTTCGCTGACAGATTATAAATTGAATCCAGCAGAGCTCTTTTTTATTGTGTCTGCCACAGAGCTGGACTAGAATAACAATGGCACTTCAAAGTAGGTCTGCATGCAGCAGAGGAAAATAAACAAACTGACGAATACGAGAACCCAGTTAAAACTGTTTTTCGCACATCAGCTCCTCTGAATGCGTCTGCGGGACCATGGTTTTGGCCCCTGCTATGTTCAATGTAGGAATGTAAAGATGTGTGTGTGTTGAAGACGACTGTCTCAATCCTTCCAATGATCACAGCCATGTTTAAGCATGCACAGCTGATTGACAGAAAATAGAGCTGAGGCCTCACTTTCCGACAACCTCGTCTGCTAGAGAGCTACGCTGTGACGTTGGCTCATTGTCAACACCACAAACTAAGTGACGGAATCAAAGGGCGAACGCGAGGATTTAAGCAGATGTAGCGCTTTTTTCAAGTTACAGTTTGAACAGGCATTAAAACCACTATGTCTGTACATGTCTGCAGCTTTATCACCCCTATCACATAGAAAAAGGCTGCTCCATTTTTCTACAGTACCAGTCAAAAGTTTGGACACACCTACTCATTCAAGGGTTTTTCTTTATTTTTACTATTTCTACGTTGTAGAATAATTGTGAAGACATCAAAACTATGAAATAACACATATGGAATCATGTAGTAACCAACATGTATTTTATTATATTTGAGATTCTTCAAAGTAGCCACCCTTTGCCTTGATGACAGCTTTGCACACTCTTGGTATTATCTCAACCAGCTTCATGAGGTAGTCACCGGGAATGCATTTCAGTTGAGAGGTGTGCCTTGTTAAAAGTTCATTTAATTCCTTCTTAATGCGTTTGAGCCAATCAGTTATGTTGTGACGACGATGTTGTGATGATATACAGAAGATAGCCCTATTTAGTAAAAGACCAAGTCCATATTATGGCAAGAACAGCTCAAATAAGCAATGAGAACCGACAGTCCATCATTACTTTAAGATATGAAGGTCAGTCAATCTGGAACATTTCAAGAACTTTGGAAGTTTCTTCAAGTCCAGTCACAAAAACCATCAAGTGTTATAATGAAACTGGCTCTCATGAGGACCACCACAGGAAAGGAAGACCCAAAGTTACCTCTGCTGCAGAGGATAAGTTCATTAGAGTTAAAAGTCTCAGGAATTGCAGCCCAAATAAATGCTTCACAGAGTTCAAGTAACAGACACATCTCAACATCAACTGTTCAGAGGAGACTGTGTGAATCAGGCCTTCATGGTTGAATTGCTGAAAAGAAACCACTACTAAAGGACACCAATAAGAAGAAGAGACTTGCTTGGGCCAAGAAACAGGAGCAATGTACATTAGACCAGTGGAATTCTGTCCTTTGCCCTGGTGAGTCCACATTTTGAGATTTTTGGTTCCAACCACCGTGTCTTTGTGAGATGCAGAGTAGGTGAACGGATGGTCTCTGCATGGAGCATGGAGGAGGAGGTGTGATTGTGTGGGTGTGCTTTGCTGGTGACACTGTCTGTGATTTTTTAGAATTCAAGGCACACTTAACCAGCACGGCTATCACAGCATTCTCCAGCGTTACACCATCCCATCTGGTTTGCGCTTAGTGGGACTGTCATTTGTTTTTCAACAGGGGGGCTATTGTGTAAGGGCTATTTGACCAAGAAGGAGAGTAATCGAGTGTTGCATCAAATAACCTGGCCTCCACAATCATCTGACCTCAACCCAATTGAAATGGTTTGGGATGACTTGGACCGCAGAGTGAAGGAAAAGCAGCCAACGAGTGCTCAGCACATGTTGGAACTCTTTCAAGACTGTTGGAAAAGCATTCCAGGTGAAGCTGGTTGAAAGAATGCCAAGAGTGTGCAATGCTGTTATCAAGGAAAAGGGAGGCTACTTTGAAGAATCTAAAATATAACAGATGTTTTGATTTGTTTAACACTTTTTTGTTACTACGTAATTCCATATGTGTTATTTCATAGTTTTGATGTCTTCACTATTATTCTACAAAGTAGAAAATAGTGAAAAGAAAGAAAAAAAAACTTGAATGAGTAGGCGTGTCCACACTTTTGACTGGTACTGTATATGTTACATTTATTCCACACATATACTTCACATCATGGTTATAGGTCACACATTTTTTTCCTAGGATTTCCAGTAAAATATCAAATTATGATTAATATTTTATCCCTGGCAGAGTTTCCCCTTCCCAGTGCAACGATTTGGATGGAGGCAAACTCACATAACACACATCAGTCTAATATAACCTATAAATGACTCGTTTTTGTCAACAGACCTCCATCCTCCTCCCATGCCATCAATGGGATGGGTGGTACTCGGTGGGTAGACCGAGTGTAGGTTCTCCCCACATCTTCCCTCTCCTTGCTCCTCTGCAAGACTATTTTTGAGCAATGGGGAAGATCACAGGCATGGCTGGGTCATGAGACATCATTCCTCCCTGGGGACCCACGAACGCTTCAGCGCATCCTGGATGGCAAAGAGGCGAGAAACAGAAGAAGAAAAAGAATGAGCTAAGAAAAAAAAAAAAAAAAAGCTTCCACGCAGCTCTCTCTCTCTCTTTCTCGCCTACTCTTTGTTGTGCTTCTCCTGTGTATAGGAGATAAAGGCACAACAGCGAACCTAGCATTTACAACCCCGATGAGAGAGGCCCCCATGTCTGATCTGATGGTATGATAAAGTGACGCCAGCTAAATAACTTTTGTTTGCCGTTTACTGAAGTGGCTATTTAAACTGACTTCACCTACTTGTGTTGCAGCCCCCGTTTGTGTGCAGGCGCACAGCAACATATTTCTTTAGTGTGATGCCTTCGTCTGAAATTGACCTAATCATTATTCAGCAAAGGTGCCGTGAGCGCTTGTAAACGGTCTAATTTGCTTTAACAACAATAGGTGTTTGTATACGTTACTTCTGTACTCTTTTCCCTGTAATAAATTGCTCCTGCTCTTGCATCGTCAACTACATTTTATTATGAATAGATTTTTACTGTGGATGATATCAGCTACACAGGCTATGTATGAGCATCACCAGAGCAATGAACTGTGGCGGCTAAATTGGTTACATACAATGCACAGTGTTGCCAACAAATACAAAAATTTGTCTTGCGTCCCCACAGAATGCCCCTGACAATGACATGGGAAGAGACGAGATGATATATGGGGTTGAGGTGAAAATGATCTTATCTTAAATGTCCTGTCGGTGGGGTGATAAAGGCGCTTGTTGACTTTTCTGTGTATTTGCTTTCTCTCAGCCTGGATAAGATTCTGGCTGCCATGACAATTGCAGCAGAGAGGAATAACAAGGAGAGATTTGCGCCGATAGTGGAGGGACTGGAGAATCACGAAGCCCAACAGCTCCAGGTCAGTACATACAAAGCCTGTTGGATATAGACACACTCATATAACATAAACACACACACACACACACACACACACACACACACACACACACACATGCACACATTGATTCATGCACCCCTTTCTCCACATCTTTCCCTTAGAACCCATCTCATTCAATTCACAACACTCTTTCAACCTGCCACTTACAGAGTATCACATGTTGTAATGCCTGTATTCTTTTAATGCTAGTCTGCTTGGATTCGAGTCATACAACATTATTCTGCATTCATAGATATTAATTCACAAACTAGTTGAGCAACTCTTCCAAGTTTTATCCATGATCTTAACTTGTTGACCTTTGAGGCAAGTTGTGGAAAGAAACACCTTTTTAAAAGTCACATATATGCACATAATACAATAAATCACCCAAGTATGCCATGTCATGTGCAATGGACAGAACTCGGCTCTAGTCAGTCAAAAATGGCCTCTCGGCTTGGAGCCGGTTTTTGACACGGAGTCGACCGTGGGCTATTAAAATGCGTTGAAGGTTCTCTCTCCTGCCCTAATAATCATAATCTGCTTCACTAGAGAAGTTCTGAAAAGGACTCCTAAAAATAACATGAGACCAGAAGAGAGATGTTGACTTTCTGAGATGTTTTTTTTTTTCTCATCCTCGTAATAAATATTTTTCAGCTTTTTCTCAGTGTTGTCGAGGTGGGTCTCTGAGGACCCAGAGGAAAAGGGCTGCCATACAGTAATGCACCTGTCTTTTCTTCTGTATTTTACTTTTCTTTCTCTGGCACTCTGGAACAAATAACTGCAAACCGTGTATTTAATAATTAGTGAAATAATTTGTAATGTGCAGAGTGGTGGATCTATGGGAAGGAAGGAATGGGGGGTGGGTGGGTGGGGGGAGTAGGGAATCAATGGGGGGGGGGGGGGGGGGGGGGGGGGGGGGGGGGGGGGGGGTAGGGAATGATTGTTTTCCTCAATCCTAAAACTGTCGCGAATGAAAAGAGCCACCGCTAATTGTGAAGTAAATTAAACTACCTTGCTGATGCAGAAGGTTAAAAGAAATTAGAATACTTTTTAAAAACCTTCAGATGATGCTGTGGATCCTGACTTTGTTAATGTGATTAAAATGGGTTTTGCTGATGGTTCAGGCTTTTCTCACTCCACTGTAGAGAGAAAGCCAGCCTGCATCCCAACTTTAAACCATCCCAGCAGTCCCACTTTTAATTACACTGACAGAAATCTCCTACTGTAAGCTCAGGTTCACATGATGCCTGAGCTCCCCCCTCGCGTTGTCACCAACCCCGGAAACAAGCACCACAATAACCCTCCCTGAACCAATTTCACACAACAAACATTGTCGGGGTTTGTCTGCTTCATATGATAGGAGGACAAATCTACATGTAGAGGAAGAGAAGTATGGACCTAGCTACTCATCCAGACAAAATAACTCTCGAAATATCTCTCTTGCTTTTGAAAGGCTAAAGATGGAAGTAAAGTGATGAGAGTGGAGATAGTTTCAGCAAGGCTTCTAGTCTAGCGTCCCTGGTGTGTAGACTTCAGGCTTGGATGCCCAGTTCTTGGTCCACGGCTCTGGAGACCCTATTGGATCATTTAGAGGTCTGCTATGTTGCTGCTTGGCTCCATTGGCATGCTCTCAAAGCCACTGTCACATCCCCTTCCACACCACCAGCAGCACAGAACAGCCTTGGAGTTCTCCTTAAAGGGATACTTTGGGGTTTTGGCAATTAGGCTCTTTATCTACTTCCCCGGAGTCAGATTAACTTGTGGATACGATATTTCTCTGTGTCCAGTATGAAGGAAGTTGTAGGTAGTTGTGTGAGCCAATGCTAAATATAGTATACCCATATCCAGTCAATGCACTAATGCTAGTTAGCATTGACTCGCAAAATGACACAGAGACATAAAAATGGTATCTACGAGTTAGTCGGACTCTGGGGACTCTGGGGAAATAGACAAAGAGCCTCATTGCCAAAATTAGTATCCCAAAGTATCCCTTTAAGCACACTGCTTTCCCGGGGCGCGGCAGGCCTGGCGCATATGTCTGAATAAAGAGTCTCCATTAGCACCGACACATTCCCATAAACCATAACACTGTGTGCCCTCACTCCACTGGATTAATAGAAACCTGTTAGATCCCTCTGTCCCCCCGGCTATAGAAGGGGGAAAAACACACCAAAAACAAACCAATGCTGTTCATTCCAGATGGCTCTTATTCCCCATCACCAGCTGAATTCCCACTAGCCATGTTCTCCGAGGGCATTAATTGGGCTAGAGTATGTGGGTGTCTGTGTGTGTGCGCGTGCATGCGTGTGTGTACATGTGCGCATGTGTGTGTCTGTATGAGTCTCTCCAGGAAAACACTTACAGGAGGAATCGGTGTGAAAAACAGCCCAGGGACAGCATTCACAATGGACCGTTAATAAAAAAAAAATGCGGGCCAACACAAACGTGCCGATAGAGGTTTTCTAAAGACTACTTTTCACATGTCGTTCACGGAGATCCTTCCTTCAGCTCCTGATAAATTTGCCTGTCGGACGAGCACTCTGTCTTCTCCCAGCGCTGCTCCCCAGAGCCGCCTTATAGTCCGTTAAGGCCCATCAGCGTTTTCCCTTTGCCCTCTTTCTCCCATCGCTCCATCCCTCGTCTCTTCCCTAATCCAATAAATCAATTACAAATGCATATCTGGTCAGCGGACTCCCCGGATTTCTTCTCTTTTCGACTTCCTCTTACCCTCTACTTCCTTTTTGCACCATACTCAGACTATGGCCTATCTCTCCTCTTCCCTCTCATCGCTTTGCTCTCCTCTTTCCTTTAATCTCTGGGAAAATGTGTAAACATATGTTTTTTCACACATAGCTCTTGTAACTCAACAGTGCCTGCTACATCATAAAATAGATTGATACCGTACACAGAGGTCAAGCATGATAAATCACCATATCATTTAACGTTCAGTGGAAGGAATGCCATAAATGTGTTCTCTCTAACGGTCTCTCCGGCATTTGTGTGCTGAACAACAGGTGGCCTGCATGCAGCTGATCAACGCCCTGGTCACCTCTCCGGACGATCTGGACTTCAGGATACATCTGCGCAATGAGTTCCTCCGCTGTGGCCTCAAAAAGATCCTACCGGTGAGCCACCCTAAAAATTGGTTAGATTTCCTTGTTGTCACAATTTGCAAAAAATAGTGAGCTAGGCATAGTGAAGAAACTGTATGAATGTAGGTGCATTATCATATATACACTGTTTCGATTTGGTTTTAGTCAACTTAAAGTATATTGAATTTGTTCCCCCCTTCCCCCCGCCCCCCCCCCCCCCAAAAAATACATTTTTTACTCTAACCTCCTGTGGTCTGGATTGGACTCCCTTGCATGTCTTATGTTTGACACCCCACATTTTTCTGGGCCATTACAGGAATTAGCAAATGCGCATCCCTTTATGCATTTGTATACTGCATGTATATTGCTCCCATTATTATATTGAAGCGTTCTAGCTCACCTCACCGCGTGGTACCACCTCACTGATCACAGCTCGCTCTGGGCATCATCAATCAGCAGTCAGATCCTTGCACTCGGTTAAGACAAATAAGCATCCACTCATCACTCATGACCTAATTTGCAGAGGGGAATTTGCCACTTGTTAATAAGTCATCCTGACTGCTCCGCTTGATTATTGCTGTCATTAGTTCAATTATCTTCCTCTCTGCCCCCCGATATGATGGAGTTTCCTTTACAATAATTCATTAATGCCGCATTTGAAGCTTTAATGCAAGCATTTAAACTGACGCAGGGCCCACTAATTGTTGTGTTGTGGAGCCAATAAATAGTCAAGTGACCAAGAGGAAAATAAAAATGAACCAGACCCATGATGAAGTACTGGGGTATTGCTATTGGCCCACAGTCCTCGAGTCCCCTTATTTCTGTGGCATTGCGTGCTGCTTCCCTCTCTGAACTGTCGTTTCCGAAGACAGGTGGCATGGCCGAAGAGCAGCGAGGTGATTGATAGATGCAGAAATTGGGTTACATTTGGCATGGTGTCATCGGTAAACTCCAACTCTGATGATTCATAGGAAAGTTGTAAAGTGCACCGTTAAAGCCCCTTGTGGAATGGGCAGGTGTAGAGAGCTGGGTGATTCGGGGATACCAGGCTGGCAGGGAAGGGGGGTGATGAGTATTTTATTTCATACATTTTTATTTTATTTAACCTTTATTTAACTAGGAAAGTCAGTTAAAAACAAATTATTATTTACAATGACGGCCTACCCTGGCCAACCCCTAACCCGGACGACGCTGTGCCAATTGTTCGCCGTTAACTTTTCAGAGGCGATCGACGCTCTCAATTGTGCGCCATCAACAATGGTCTCCGTTAATGGGACTAGTTAGGGATATGACAAATGTTTAAACTGCAATACTTCCGAAAACACTTGCATCTTTAATAGCAAGCTAGTGAGGGACAGAGAGATAAGTGAGGGGCACAGTATAGGCAGAACCGTGCACTCGGCATATCTATCGGGAAATACAAATCTTGCAATGGCATGCTGTGACATATCATCAACGATATGAATACGCTAGGATAATGAGATGAGCGAGATGCAACACTTCACTCTTACACAGCCACACACAGTTTCTGCGCATGTGCACGGGTTCTCTTCATGCTGTCACAGCATGGTAGTAAGGGCACCAAAACAGCGGAGAAGTTGAGCCTTGTGCTGTTGCGGAAATATACCCTCTATGCTGTTTACTTTCTGCTACGTAAAAAACGTTAAGGATCCCCATTTTGTTTAAATAATTTGAATGTGTAAACGTTCACATCCCTAGAACCATTATAGGGTAGTACAATTTAGTTGAGTTGTGTAGGTTTATGTAGTACTGATAACACTGTATATAAATGAATTAATCTGCACGGTACAGTATATGCGTCCAATGCTCTGTTGTCTATCTCATTAAATCACATTACAATACAACACAGGCCAATATTTTCCGTTCCGTTGGACCAATCGATAATGAGGTATTGAGTCCTTTTCTGTCTAATACCACAGTCTATTCATGTCTCTGAATTACAGGAGATGAAAGAGACCGAGGAGCTGGACATCCAACTGAAGGTGTTCAACGAGAACAAGGAGGAGGACTCCATTGAGCTCTCCCATCGCCTTGATGACATCCGTGCTGAGATGGAATATCCTTTTGTCCGTCTGTGCCACTGCACCGGAAAAGGGCTGCTGGGAATGAGTGTATTGTGTCGGGCCTTACCAGGCTTACAGGTCTAAAGCAGGCATGGTCGGATTCATTAGAGAAGAATTTGAGGATGTATAGTGCAATCTCCCTCACCTATCTCTTACCTGTTTAACCAGGTAAACAATCTCTTCTCACCCTTTCTTGCCTCGGTTCTTCTCCCCCTCTCATCGCCATTCCTCATCTCTTGGACGTCTAGATCTTACCTACAGTGCCTTGCGAAAGTATTCGGCCCCCTTGAACTTTGCGACCTTTTGCCACATTTCAGGCTTCAAACATAAAGATATAAAACTGTTTTTTGTAAAGAATCAACAACAAGTGGGACACAATCATGAAGTGGAACGACATTTATTGGATATTTCAAACTTTTTTATCAAATCAAAAACTGAAAAATTGGGCGTGCAAAATTATTCAGCCCCCTTAAGTTAATACCTTGTAGCGCCACCTTTTGCTGCGATTACAGCTGTAAGTCGCTTGGGGTATGTCTCTATCAGTTTTGCACAGCGAGAGACTGAAATTTTTTCCCATTCCTCCTTGCAAAACAGCTCGAGATCAGTGAGGTTGGATGGAGAGCATTTGTGAACAGCAGTTTTCAGTTCTTTCCACAGATTCTCGATTGGATTCAGGTCTGGACTTTGACTTGGCCATTCTAACACCTGGATATGTTTATTTTTTAACCATTCCATTGTAGATTTTGCTTTATGTTTTGGATCATTGTCTTGTTGGAAGACAAATCTCCGTCCCAGTCTCAGGTCTTTTGCAGACTCCATCAGGTTTTCTTCCAGAATGGCCCTGTATTTGGCTCCATCCATCTTCCCATCAATTTTAACCATCTTCCCTGTCCCTGCTGAAGAAAAGTAGGCCCAAACCATGATGCTGCCACCACCATGTTTGACAGTGGGGATGGTGTGTTCAGCTGTGTTGATTTTACGCCAAACATAACATTTTGCATTGTTGCCAAAAAGTTCAATTTTGGTTTCATCTGACCAGAGCACCTTCTTCCACATGTTTGGTGTGTCTCCCAGGTGGCTTGTGGCAAACTTTAAACAACACTTTTTATGGATATCTTTAAGAAATGGCTTTCTTCCTGCCACTCTTCCATAAAGGCCAGATTTGTGCAATATACGACTGATTGTTGTCCTATGGTCAGAGTCTCCCACCTCAGCTGTAGATCTCTGCAGTTCATCCAGAGTGATCATGGGCCTCTTGGCTGCATCTCTGATCAGTCTTCTCCTTGTATGAGCTGAAAGTTTAGAGGGACGGCCAGGTCTTGGTAGATTTGCAGTGGTCTGATACTCCTTCCATTTCAATATTATCGCTTGCACCGTGCTCCTTGGGATGTTTAAAGCTTGGGAAATCTTTTTGTATCCAAATCCGGCTTTAAACTTCTTCACAACAGTATCTCGGACCTGCCTGGTGTGTTCCTTGTTCTTCATGATGCTCTCTGCGCTTTTAACGGACCTCTGAGACTATCACAGTGCAGGTGCATTTATACGGAGACTTGATTACACACAGGTGGATTGTATTTATCCTCATTAGTCATTTAGGTCAACATTGGATCATTCAGAGATCCTCACTGAACTTCTGGAGAGAGTTTGCTGCACTGAAAGTAAAGGGGCTGAATAATTTTGCACGCCCAATTTTTCAGTTTTTGATTTGTTAAAAAAGTTTGAAATATCCAATAAATGTCGTTCCACTTCATGATTGTGTCCCACTTGTTGTTGATTCTTCACAAAAAAATACAGTTTTATATCTTTATGTTTGAAGCCTGAAATGTGGCAAAAGGTCGCAAAGTTCAAGGGGGCCGAATACTTTCGCAAGGCACTGTAGATGATGCAAGACACAGAAGGCAGCTGTCAATCACTACCACTTGTTTTGTCTTCAGAACAAACTGTTTATTTTATGGCTATCACTTTTAAGTCTTGTTATGGTACAGTGGATACATGTTTTAGTGCCGTTGCTTTGGCTGGTACACGAGGTCACTCTTCAGTCACCTCTTTGTTTTGTCTGGTTAATCACACCTGTGTCCATTTGAGCAATTACCTTACCTTTCTTCTTTTCCGTTTAGTTAGATATGACAAGTTGGTTTCTCCAAGTCGTCCCGCTAGGTCCGCTCAACTGGAAACTTTATGAGTGGTTAAAAGTGAGCCCTAATTGGGTCCTGAGTTTGAGACTTGTTTTAAAGCATATTTGGCCAGGTGCCTAATAATTCAAGGAGCGTCTCTAAGGGCATTTGGATGTGTGAAACACTGACATGATAGGTAGACAGTGCAGGGCTAGATACTGTTATACAGATGTTCTCTCTGCCAACCTTTGTCTCCCCAAATCCCACAGTGCTCGAATATCCGCCACTGAGTGCTGTGCTGAGTGACAGTTACTGTTGACGCTCCGAGAAGGAGAGAAAGAGAGAGAGCGAGGGAAGGGGGAAAAAACGGACACTGCACCTGGATTAATGATGTGCTTGAGCAGGTTCACAAATTATTGGGCCCAATGTTTGTTTCCAAGGACAATGTGGTATTGATCTGTGAATAGTCTTCATGATGTGCATGCTAGCTCTACTCTCTGACACACACAAACATGCACACACACAAACACACATTCCCGGCTGCCTCCTCTGTAGCTTGTTTCCCTGCCTGCCTCATGAATATTAACACAGAGAGACGCGTGTCCTCTGTGTCCGGCCCAGGTCCGGGTGCTGAGGGGTGACTTGGGGCCACTAATGAATATTAATGATGCTGTGGAATAGTGATTGATTGACCCTACCACTGACTGGTCCACATCGCACCTCCACTGCTGCTCATTTTTATTCATGATCCCTAGCTCCACAACATGAGTAGAAGTCAAATGTAGCAAGAGAAAGAGAGCGAGGGAGAAAAAGAGAAGTGTGTGCTTTTGGATTTGCATTGTTCTGTAGGTAGAGCTTTGTTCATGTCTGCTGCTTACTGATAGATGTAGCTGCTTGGACACTTTCCAAGTCCGGGCTTCTTCCATACTTATGATGCGGTGTTCTGTCATTTTGCATGTCATGTCTTTGTACTGATTGTCAGGTGATGCTCATTCATGCTAAAGTTAACTTTTCAGAGGCAATCAACGCTCGATTATCATTGAAATATTTTGAGACAATGAGTTTAACAGTTTTTCCATTGGAATGATGTAATTTGCTTTACACAACTTTGACGGGGCCACCCAACTTTGACATGGCCTATTCTAAAAACCCCGAAACGAAGCAAGTCCAACCTTGTCCTCTCTCCTCTCCCATAATCTGAGGAAGGCAGGCCCTTGGTCCCTCCTTTTAAGCCCTCTGGGCAAAAAAATTACTCAAATCAGATAGGTTTATTTACTGCTTGCTGACCACAGACAAATGTGAATGAACGCAGAGCCACTGACTGTGAAAGGGTTTCAAACCATACAGTGTATCACGCCACAGTCAGCACGCAAATATTTTAGCAGACATTGTTAAAACGCACATTACATATTATGATGGCTATTGATTTTTTCATCCTTCTCAGTTTAACAATGCACTTTCCAACCTTACTCTATTTCCTTGTTTTCAGCATGTGTGCACATATTATCTAATTGGGCTATTTGTTTAGTTTTTTTTTTTTTACATGCCTTTCAAACGATGAATATCCACGGGAGGATCCTTTCTCAACCAAACAGTTATGCATAACCCCCTCAGGCTATTTATTTCTCACTTTTTCTTTACAGTTTTGGGACTGTTTTGTTGTTGTTGTAGTTCAAACAAGATCAAATTAAATCTGGCTATAGATTAAAATCCCATGTAAATATTTCTCATAAACACAGATATATAATAGATGGTCATTTGATCATGATATTATTCTGAAATCACACTTGGATATTATTTGTAAAGTCACTTTTGCCTTGATTTGAACGTTGCTTCCTATGGTTTCAATTCCATACAAATCAACTGTGAGATGTGCCAAGTGCTCCATTTCGCAGCCTCTGACAGTTCCTGTTCTTTTTGGAAAACAAATAGCCAGCAATTCAACTCAGAGAAACGGACATAATATATATACATTTTTTTAAAGACACCACTTTTCTGACAAAAAAAACCCCAACAGACAATGATTTCTTATCTGATTCAACAACTATTTTAGACATCAAAAGCCATCGCTCACGCTCCTTGGGGAGCCGAGTTGTCCGACACATAATCAATACCTTTTGCAAGTTTAAGAACACATCTTTTCTCTTCGACGGACATGACAAGGCACAATCGTGAAGACTTGAATTTCAGCAATATTTTCCACAGTGACTGATCCCCTTTTCATGATTGTCCCTTAAAATATTCAAACCCAATGGAGTTTTCATGTGATTAATTTCCTCCTCCTTGAAAGGTGTCAAGTGACAGGTAGACCACAGGGACCATTCTTTATTGCCAATTCCCCTCCTCATGTTAGCTGTTTACTCTTCTGCTGCTCCCCGATGGGAAAACGGATGTGAGGATTTGTCGCAGTGTTTGCTTGTACACAATGACGCATGTCTGAGTACTTGATTGAGGGGAAAAAGCAAACAAACACCGTGAATTGAGGATCTATCGAAATGATTCTGATGTATTTTAGAATGCACTGTCACTATATTATTAGATTGCTATGAGGAGAGGTAGTGAAAGCTAATAATGGAATTGGTTAGAAAGGGCACATAGATTGTACTGCTGTATATTTTTCCTTTATTAAATCTCTAGTTTTTTTCTGCATGATGCCTAGTACATTTTCACTCATACTGTACAAGCAAAAAGGCCATGCTGTTATATACCTTAATCACCTGCTCACTGATATGGGTGAGGTGTACCATCTCCTGTCCAACATGGTGAAAGACACTGGATCGGAGACCTACTTCCTGTCCATCCTACAGCACCTCCTTCTCATCAGGAATGACTACTACATCAGGTGACTTCTGCCCCAAACACCCACGTCTCTTTTCACTGTTTTCACAGGAAGACTGCATTTCCACAAGGCTGGTCTTGAGAAAGGCATGAGGCAAACATTTTGACATTAAACCATTTCTACTCTATACTGTATGTAGCTCTATAGGGGATATACTTTACTCTGTAGAGCTGATGCGCTAATTCTGCATTATCAACACAGAGATGTCCTCTCCTTGACACCATATTCGAGTTGGGCCAGATAACACGACACGTCACTGACTCCTGTAGATTACAGTGTGCTACGAGCCTTTCAGATGTAAAGCTACTTCCTGCAATCTACCATTTCCCATACATGCTTTTATATCCTTAGCACTTTATTATTATACCTTTATTTCAACAAGGAACACAGACTGAGACCAAGGTCTCTTTTACAGCTGGGCCCTTGGTATACATGTTTACACATACAGTTTAGGTACAATGATTAAGAAACTACACAAGACAAACAAAACGATCACAGATAACACAAAAAAATTCAGCAACATATTACATTTACACATAGGTTACTCTACTAACAGCACAACAACTTGCATTACCTGAAACAGTAACAAGCAATACAAAAATAAAAATGCTCCAATAAATATTTAAAATGGGCAAGGGGGACAAGAGTCTCAAGTTTAAGTTTAGTCTGCAGGCTATTCCATAGGCAAGGAGCGTAACAGGAAAAGGCAGCCATACCCAACTCTGTGGAAATCGCATGGGCCTCAAGTGTAATCCATGCTTGAGACCTGGTTTTCGGAATTCTAATATTGATGAGTGATGATAAATAAGAAGGTAGCTTATTCAGAAGTGCTTAGTGGTGAAAGTGTAGCACTGAGAGGTCAGAAGGCATGTAAGCATTAAACATTACCTTGGCAGATGACCTAGCGGTTAGAACGTTAGGCCAGTAACCCAAAGGTTGCCAGTTCAAATCCCCCAAAATCTGTTGTTCTGCCCTTGAGCAACGCAGTTATTAAGCCCCCCCCCACAACAACAGCTCCCCGGGCGCCCAAATTGGCAGCCCCCGCACCTCTCCGATCCAGAGGGGTTGGGTTAAAAGCGGAAGTCAAGTTTCGATTGGACCTTATGTGCAATTGATGATAAAAAGAAATGTAATCCTTTAATTAAAGATTCACATGTCCTCTCAAGGCATCTGTCTCGATCTGTCTCGCTCTGTTTCTCTCTCTTTCCTTCTGTCTCTCTCTGCCTCTGTCTGACTCTAACCACTGTGTGCAAAGTGCCAGGGTCATATCAGAACAGATCTAATATTCTGTAGTTTTGAACGATTAGGTAATTATTCAAATGGCAGCCTGCCTCGGCAGTGTAAATGTGTCAATCACAGGAAAAAGGATGGAGACTGCGGCGGCTTCTGTGATGACAATGACAGTGATCAATTTGCTGCTGTGTCAGACTTTTCACAGAATGAACATATTTTACAGAAAAGAGAGAAGGAAAGAGGATAGACGAGAGAGAGAAGAAGAATTTACCATAGACAAGATGCTGCTCACTCGGCTGGTATGAATAATGCATTCCTCATCTTGTTGGAGAAGGTGAGAAATAGAAAACACATTAAGCAGCGAGTACAGCAAGTCCACCTCAGCACTCCTGTCTGCGTCTTCTCCCCACTACTGACGCCACAGCTCTCCAAAAGGATCACTACAAATGGTCATAAAAAATGAATGTGCTTATTAAAGATAAGCTTTTAAAAATACTTTCCTCTCTGCTCTCTCTCCTCCCCTACTTCACGAGGAAGACATATAATTCCACATACATCATCGGGCTTTGCGAGGTGCGGTCGGTTGGTCTGACTCAAGGTTCTATATCCAGCTTGGCCTCAATTCATCATCAATATATCCTTTTTCGGCTACTTTGAACCTGCATATCTTTTTATGTTCCAAATTAAATTGGCTGGTTGGGAAAGGGTATGTCTTTAATTTTAGATTAAAGGGATCCCGTAAAATAATTTCAGGTTTTGATGAGTTGGCCACCGTCGTCACTCGCACTCGCTGTCAGGCCAAGTCAGGTGATGGAGCGAAACTTGTCCATAGGTGTATAGGAGGGCTTCCTGATCAAAGGGGCATGCAACAGAGACATGCCTATGCCAATATTCCAGCAGAACGGGGGCTTTGATTTCAAAGGTGTTACAGTGCCTTCAGAACCCCCTTTTTGCTGTGTTATAGCCTGAATTTAAATTGAGATTTCTGTCACTGGCCTACTGTAACAAGTGCGCTGAGAGTCAGGAAGCAAGTTCAGGGAGTGAGTGTTTTAATAAATAAACGTAACATAATACAAAACAAGAAAACACAAACAACGCACAGACATGAAACAGAAACAATAATGCCCGGGGAAGGAGCCAAAGGGAGTGACAAACATAGGGAAGGTAATCAGGGAAGTGATGGAATCCAGGTGAGTCTGATGACGCGCAGGTGCGCGTAACGATGGTGACAGGTGTGCGCCATAACGAGCAGCCTGGTGACCTAGAGGCCGGAGAGGGAGCACACATGACACCTACACACAATATCCCATAATGTCAACGTGGAATTATGTTTTTCAATCTTTTTTACAAATTAATTAAAAATGAAAGTTTAAATGTCTTGAGTCAATAAGTATTCAACCCCTTTGTTATGGCAAGCCTAAATAAGTTCAGGAGGAAAAATTTGCTAATAAACATGGACTCTGTGCTATAATATTGTTTAACATGAGTGGTTACCTCATCTCTTTACCCCACACATACAATTATCTATAAGATCCCTCAGTCAAGCAGTAAATTACAAATTCAGATTCAACCACAAAGACCAGGGAGGATTTCCAATACCTCACAAAGAAGACAACTATTGGTAGATAGGTAAACATTTTAAATGCATACATTGAATATCTCTTTGAGCATGGTGAAGTTATTAATTACACTTTGGATGGTGTATCAATACACCCAGTCACTACAAAGATACAATTGTCCTTCCTAATTCAGTTGCCAGAGAGGAAGGAAACCGCTCAGGGATTTCACCATGAGGCCAATGGTGACTCAATGATTTAAACCAGTTACCGAGTTTAGCTGGCTGTGATGGGAGAAAACTGAGGATGGGTCAACAACATTGTAGTTACTCCACAATACTAACCTAAATAAAAACATTCAAAAACATGCATCCTGTTTGCAACAAGGCACTAAAGTTATACTGCAAAAAATGTGGCAAAGAAATTAAGACTTTGTATTCAGGACGAAAAGTTATGTTTGGAGCAAATCCAAAACAACACATTACTGAGTACCACTCTCCATATTTTCAAGCATAGTGGGGGCTGCATGTTGTTATGGGTATGCTTGTAATTGTTAAGGACTGGGGACTTTTTCAAGATAAAACATTTACTAAATGGAGCTAAGCACTGGCAACATCCTAGAAGAAAACCTGCTTCAGTCTGCTTTCCACCAGAGACTGGGAGATGAATTCACCTTTCAGCAGGACAACAACCTAAAACACAAGGCCATATCTACATGGAAGTTCCTTATCAAGAAGACAGTGAATGTTTCTGAGTGGCCTAGTTACAGTTTTGACTTAAATCTACTTGAAAATCTATGGCAAGACCTGCAAATGGTTGTCTAGCAATGATCAAAAACCAATTTGACAGAGCATGAAGAATTTAGAATATAATAATGGCCAACATTTGTGGCTTATTTTATTTTCAGTAATTAATCTGTGAGTGCCATGCTTAACAAATGGGAGCAATTCAAACCCCTGGTAAATATAGAGCAATCTCCTCTTTTGGAGAGGAGCGATATGGGGATTACACTGGTCTTGTGGAGCAGGGGGTTGGGAGGGGAGCTTGTGCTGGTGCTAGAAGCCAAATAGAGGGGGAAGGTGACAGAGTGTAAGATGGAAGGACTGGTGCTGGGGACCTACAGTGCTTTCATAAAGTATTAACACCCCTTGACTTTTCCCACATGATGTTGTTACAAAGTTGGATAACAATTGATTTAATTGTAAAAAAAAAAAAAAATGTCAACGATCTAAACAGAATACTGTGTCAAAGTGGAAGAAATCCTTTATTTTGTATTTCTTTTAAATGTAATTTATGGAAAGTAAAATACTAATGTATCTTGATTATATAAGAATTCAACCCCCTGAATCAATACATGTTAGACTCACATTTGGCAGTGATTACAGCCCTTTGTATTCAGGGCCGTGACTTATTGAAAACAGGATGCATGTTTTGGAATAATTTTTTGGGGGCTTCCTTCTTTTCACTCTGTAATTTATGTTAGTATTGTGGAGTAACTACAATGTTGTTGATCCATCCTCAGTTATCTCCTATCCAATGTTCCCTCTAAACTGCGCACGTTCACAGGCGCACAGTATCCCGAGACTACTGTGCAGTTCCCCGGGACTGTCTTGTAGAATAAATATCAGCCCACAGAGAGAAGCACGAGATTGAACTTCACTCAACTTTCTAGAGTTTTCCCTGTTAGTTAACACTATCAACTTTTCCCTTTCCTGTGGCAACTGTGATAGAATCAACGCAATATTAGCTACTTTCAATGCAACATACCGAAACAAAACGAAGTATACAAGACTTAGTATGAAAAACTAACTTTGCAAGATATTTTAGGCAGAACGCATCGGAATAGGATTCTATTGCATTGACATACATGACCCAGCCCGTACTCTACACAGACTGACCGGTGTGTCATAAAAAATCTGAGCTGCAGTAGCCCTATAGGCACATATACCATTGCCATATATGGATCTGTGCCATTTACTTTGAACTGGACTGTTTACAGCATGAGCGGTTTTGAGTAGATGCCCTTGTTTTGAGATCAAAGCGAGAGCTGTATGTAGACACGTGTGCACATTTTGTTCACATCATTTTCTAGTTAGTAAGTTATTAGCCCAGTTAAAGATAATTTGTAGTCAGCAATAGGGGAGTGATTGCTTCCTACAAGAGCAGAAAACGTGTGCATTTGAAAAGCTAGTAAGGTAAAGTGCTTTTTTTGTATTTAAAGGGGAGTGTTGTATTTTGAGACAGGCTTGAATAAGCTAAGTAACCAACAGGCAGAGGGTAGCATAATTTGTCTGATTCTCTGTAATAATGGTATGGGAATAATAATGCATTTTATTTTGTAAAGTGGTTTCTTGCATCAAACAGCACAACAACATTTTCAGTCACCTTGTCTGAAGGACAAGTGGATAAACAGGTTAATTTCAAGCCCTGAATGTTTCCGCTCTGCAGGCCTGAAATTTGAGGGAACATTGCTCCTATCACAGCCGTCGTTTAAAAACCATTGGCCTCATTGTGAAATGCCTGAAAGGTTTCATTCCGACTTCCTTCCTCTCTGGCAACTGTAAGCCATGTTGTCACTTGGCGCCTGTATCGTTGTAGTGATTGGGTGTATTGATACACCATCCAAAGTGTAATTAATAACTACACCATGCTTCATTGTGTTACCCATCTACCAATGTGTGTCCTTCTTTGCGAGAAAGAGATATTCAATGTATGCATTTAAAATGTTTACCTATCTACCAATAGTTGTCTTCTTTGTGAGGTATTGTAAAACCTCCCTGGTCTTTGTGGTTGAATCTGTGCTTGAACTTCACTGCCAGACTAAGGGACCTTACTGATAATTGTATGTGTGGGGTACAGAGATGAAGTAGTCATTCAAAAATCATGTTAAACACTATTATTGCACACAGAGTCCATGCAACTTAGTATGTGACTTGTATTATGTGACATTTTTACTCCCAAACTTATTTAGGCTTACCATAACAAAAGGGTTGAATACTTTTTGACTCAATACATTTCAGCTTTTCATTTTGTAAACATTTCTAAAACATAATTCTACTTTGACATTACGGGGTGCTGTGTGTAGATCAGTGGCACAAAATCTCAATTCAATCCATTTTAAAACACATTTGTAACACAACAAAATGTGGGGTGTGAATACTTTCTGAAGGCACTGTATGTTGACTTCTGGTGCCCTGCCCTGTCCAGGCTCTGGTAGGGCTTGACAGTTCTGGGTCACTCGCTCGCTGTTTCCCTTCCCCAGTTATCTCAGTGGCGGTGGCAGGGAGGAGCGGGGGATGCCGGGAAAATAGGGCAGCTTATTGAGATAATAATGTGGTCTACATCGGTGACAGTCGTAAGCCGGGTTAGCGCTAAGCCACACAGGGGCGACGTGTGCTCGCTCGTTATCATCACGAGTGGGCGAATCCAGTCGTTGGAACAAAACATTTGCCATTTCATGCTTACAAAAACGTTGTGCTTAATGGAAATCTGGTTTGACTTGTTTTGGTTCTTCTAATATCTGTTTACGTTATGATAAGGACTGCCCACATTTTAGAGGGAACCACCATTTGCTCCTTGTCATCACAAATAAAGCCCCACATATAATGCATATAGTATAAGCAGAAATTAGATCATGTCAATTGTTTGTCAATATGCACTCGCACGTGTTTCCCCATTCATATTCAGAGCTCTGCACTTTTGTTTTTTTGACGTGATCTCTCTGAAATTAAATGCATCCCAACAAATCCAGCCTATCTAGTTCATAAAGAGGCCTCCGCTCAGAGGAATTTGTCTATTTGAGCCACATCAATGCTCTTACCCCCTGCTCTCCTTTCCAAAAGAAGTAGAAAAAGAGCAGGACTTTGAAACAAGCTTTGATTTTCTTATCTGCATCATAGCCATGTTATGATATCAGCCCTCTGAGCCTCCCCACCACTCACCCTGAGTATCAGTGAGAAGCATTGCGTCCGACGACAGAAGCCAAGAGGAAATTAGAGCACAGCAAATCTGCCGTCCACAGATTGCTGGCACTCCTAATATAGGCGTCCCTCAGATCTTTCTGTGTGGGAGGAAAACATATTAGGGTACATGAGGACCGGCTGGCAGCTGTGCCTAACCTCCTTCACCCACAGTGTGATTATGAGGCTTCTCACATAGCCACAGTACAAAATGACTCTCTCTGTCTCTGTGTGTGCGTATATGAGCGGTTCCAGTTCTCCATTGACACTGCTTTTTAGTCCAGGACTAGGCTTAATTTATCTGAGAAACTTCCCCATATAGTCTATGCACATGTTTTTTAAACAGTGTTTAAACAGTAGTTCACCGGCTGTCACTCAGTCAACATCACTTTAATTAAGCAAACTCCAGATAGTTGTCCAATGAAGTTACAACTATCTGAAGTGTAGGTTATACTTCTACATTCACATATTTTTTGTTTCACACCGATCATTGCTTTCCATGCAGTTCCATACTGCCCTGAGGAAGTAATCCTAATCAAATAAGTTGGCATAGGCATCATAAAGTAAGTGTGCTATGACTGGCAACAACTTCTCGTAACCTGGAAAGATCCACATTCATTTTGTGAATCCCGGATTTAACTAGCATTGACCGGGAGCAAGTGATAAATTATCCATGTACCTCGAGTGTGGATTTTTGAGCCGGGCGATAGTTCCTCGGAAACGATCCCTAATCATTAAAATGCAGTCTCCGTGTGCTCGGGGGGAGAGGAGATGAGACATTTCTGGTGGGAAAATTGCATTTCTGCTGGCACCATTCAAGGTCATGCTTGGAACCTAATTATTTGCCACTACGGGGCTCAGCTTAAGTTGACATTGTATTTGCTAAATGTCACTCGCAATTAAAGTTGATAATATAACTGGGGAAAGGTCACACGCCAACCTGTGTGGTGTGAACATGAGCCCCGGCTGACGATACCCCCTCGCTATGTCACCCTCCCAAAACACGCAGACATGTTTTCCATGCCATTGTGCCTTTAATTAGACACATTACACTGATTAGATTAGCATTTTTGGTTTATGAGCGCCCTTAATTGGCAAAGATGATTGCAAATTAGGCGAGCGGGCATCGTGACGGTTGGCCGCACTCCCCGTTTGTCACCTTGAATGGACGCGAGCCAAACCTCTCCGAGTTCCACACCACCGAGATTAATTTAGTGATTTCAAGATCTGCGCAAAAGCAAGTGATCAAATTTGATTTAATGTTTTTTTTCAACTGTGAAACCTTTTCGATCTGGCATTCTGTGACCTCTAGGTTGACTAAGGGGATAATTTGTGGAGAATTAGGGCTGTGTAAGTTTGTCATTCTCCTGTTCTTGGTGTGTATGCTAACTGTGTTGTGCTTGGCTCCCTGCTCTCTCAGGCCCCAGTACTACAAGGTGATAGAGGAATGTGTCTCACAGGTGGTCCTCCATCGCAGTGGGATGGACCCAGACTTCGGATACAGGGAGAGATTGGATGTAGACTTCACCCACCTCATCGGTAAGTCTGCCAGATCTCTGTGCTTCCTCTGACATTAAGAAGGGTGAATTTGCACCCAAGTAGGTAACCATTATACACTTATGTCATTATGAACACATTTTAAATCGTTTTTTGTTGGTTTCTGCTTTTGCCTCCTAGGTCGCCCTCACCTACATATTGTACAGACAGAAAGAAAATTAGAGTTTAAATCACTATCTGTTTTTTTTATGCTAGTCTTGTTGATTCAGTATAAATTACATTTTGTCTTCAAGTCTGTCTAAATCATCCTCTGACATATTTTTCCGCGGACACGGTGGGGGATGTCGCTATATTCCGTTGCCATTCTATTATTATCTCCCCCCCCCCGAGAGCCTACCCAGAAACACCTGCAGCTGCTTGACATATATAAGATAAGGTAGTCTGATTATGCATACATAATACATTATCTGTTAGGTGTGACTGTGGCACATCATGTCTCATCATAAGCTCATGGAGATTTCACAAGGTTTTCACTCTGCTGAAGACATTCATCAGCAGCTTTCCAGGAATCATAGAGGAAACCATGTCTGTTTGCCCTAAATTAGATATGCAATCATTCATTGTCTTCAAATAGAGACAATATCATGAAATAACTGAGATCTCCTTTCTTTTTTTTTGTTATTGTCACTAACAGTTCTGTGACTTGCCAACAAAGGCTCATTAAAAGTTTCCAAGCCCATCCATGAAAAACATATTAATGTTAGATTTTCTAACTTTTTTTCTATCGCTGTGCTTTAATGAGTTGAAAACAAATGTTTCGGGGCTTGGTTTTTTTAAATGAAGGTCAGCAAACCTGCCGAACAGAATACAAATTCCCAGGGGGGATATGTGGAAAAGAAGGAGATGACAGGTTCTTCACTCATTACCTCTATTTCCTTTCTCTTTCTCTCTCTCTCTCTCTCTCGCCGTTGTAATATTCACTTTACGTTTGATTTGGAGTCTTAAATCGGATGTTAACAATGTACAGTATAATTGAGAGAATCAGAGTCACTTCATGGTTGCTTACTGTCGTCACTGCTGTCGGCCCCTTTTGTCTTACAGATCAGTGCGTGGATAAAGCCAAAGTGGATGAGAGCGATCTGAAGGCTGCTGAGTTCTCCAAGAAGGTGAAGTATAATGCATCAACCTCTCAATGCCATTGGTATGCCACCACCACACTCCCATCAGAAACGTTTTTCCACCTAGAGCTCCCAGACAAGCTATTGATTTCTGGGCCCTGATCAATAGCTGGCAACAGAAGTACATGATCTGTCTCAGTTTTGCAAGGATCAATTCCGATGCTCCAACATATAAACGTGTTTGTGTCCGCGACGGGGTGCGAGTTACGATATGTACAGATACTGTTCAGAACCCTTTATGGACATGTCATTGCAATAGGTGCAATAGGGGCCTTCAAATAACCAGTTTTCTCATGTATTAACTTATTACTTTAGGTCATTTTGTGCATCAAAGACACACCGGAGAGGAAACGGTTCAGCAAACTCTCTGAGATGTGTTTTATGAGTTACGTTTTAGAATAAAAGCTACAGTGTTTAGGGAAGAATGGAGTCTCCTCTCATCCACTCAGCCCAATGTGATAGCATACCTTCTGATGCTTTTAAATACTTTAGAACTGGGTTGCAGTACTTTATTAAGCGTCCACATTCATCTTCAAAGGAAGGACAAATGTACTTTATTCCAATGTAATGATAGACAGTACATTTAATCAGTTGACACTGTGTGAGTCATTGGTCCATCCAACAGAATCCTCCAGAAGTGTTGTGACTCAGACCATTATGTCTGATTAAAGGCAGGGTAGAGTTTGGTACTCAAGGTACTCCTCTCTAAAGGCTTGGTCAAGTATCACCAGCCAGCAGATGCCTCCACTCCCCACATCATCCCTGCCTCTGTGTGGTGGGGGACAATTCATTTGTTTAGCAGATGCTCTTATCCAGAGTGACTTACAGTAGTGAGTGCATACATTTGTGTACATCTGAGGCGTCCTGGAATGCGAGCAGTGACCGCTCCTGTGGTGACAGAGAGAACATTGTCCTGACACTGGTTACTTTCCCACAAAGGTTAGGTCCATCACCAACACATGAAAGCCAGACCCAAAACACAGACAGAAGACGACGGGGTAGAGGGCCACCAGAGGCCTATGAATAGAGATGGGGGACAAGTGCATGCGAGGCTGTGTTTTTTTGTGTGTGTTGACATGCCCCGCAGTAGGCCGTTCTCTTGAGACACCCTGGCCCTAACCAGAGAGTGTGTGTGTCTGTGTGTGTTTGTGCTGTGTTGAATTGTTGCAGTTCGATGAGGAGTTCAGCGCTCGGCAGGATGCCCAGGCCGAGTCCCAGAAGAAGGAGGAGAAAATCAAAGAGCTGGAAGGGCAGATCTGCAACCTGAAGACCCAGGTAATGACAACAGAGGAGAGGGGGGGGGCATGCACACCCACAACCCCAAACTGCAGTCTGAAGCCACATGCTCTCCATAGAGGTTTTGTACAAACCCAGTATTGACAAGAGAATGGGAAATAATGGAAACACTAAACCAAGATTGGGGCTAGCATCTAACATTGATCACATCATATGAAAGAAGGCATTTAGTTGTTTCTCCAAAGCATGATGGTCCAAGTTAATCCGGTTGTGAGGAAAATTACTTTTACTAATTTGGTCAAATTGAAACCTTTCTACCCCAATCACGGATGCGAGACTCCTTCTAAGTGGGTATTTTTCAGCCATGTGGGAGTGTTTGATTCAATAAAGGGTCAATCTCCTTTTTAAAATCTTGCATTCGATATTGGGTGAATTGCTCCATGGGAGCCTGTTCCATGCAATTGTATCATCAAAGAGATGGATTGCATTTATTCTCTGGCCTTGGCATCCCTGTCTCTTCCAAACAAAACCCCTCAAACCTGAGCATAGAAAATTACTGCTATTTCCTCCTTAACCCAATTTTAAACACTTCAGTGCTGCCTTGAGACGAAAGGGCAGTTTACTTCCCTGCTTACCGGATTTAATATAAACCAATGCTGAAAGATGGCATGGCATCCAGTATCCGAGATTGTTTTTCTCCAAACTAAATTCTGTTGCAGTTGCAAATGTCCACGCTCCCCCATCCCATCGCTTTTCCGCACCTGCACATTTAGCCCTGTCACGCATCGCCGGGACTTTTCCCAAAGACAAGTCGCTATCATTAAGATCCCTGGCAGCCTCAACGACCATTTATTCTCATTTAGGTGCAGCGCGCGGCTTGGCCTTCTTCCTGGCCAGGCCAAGGCTAAGTTCCTTTTCTTTCTTCCCCCGATTGCACTTCATTTGTGTGCAGTCCTCACTCCCCCACTTCATCTGCCTGAGTGCCATGTCGACACTCGTTACCTGCTCTCTCGGCCAAACTCGTTCATCATTCGCTCAGCGCCCCAACGACTGCCCACCCGCCTCCTGCACATATTCATGAGGCCGCCACGGTGGCTGGGGCTCCTCCGCACCTCCTCCCCCTCTCATCACTTTCTATCATCCCTTCTTTTTCTTTGCTCTTTATCACTGCCTTTCTATCTTCCTCTCTATCTTTCTCTTTCTCCTGCTCTCTCTCTGCATCAGGCAGCGTCAGACTCTGCTTACCTGCTTTCCCTGAGTGCTGCTTTTTATGTACTCTTTTTCTAGGCTTTTCCCCCCCCAACCCCACCCCCTAACAGGCCCCCAGTCTTTTGAAGCCAGTCTGTTTGTGGTGCATTAACAGGTAGTGTAGCAGAGTGAAGCCCCCGAGAGTCAGCTCCTTCTCTTCCTGCCGTCTGTGAACGCTCCTTCAAATGCCTCGGTGCTGCTGGAGCTTTGCACATCAACAGACATCTGCCTCAGCAGGGAAACATCTAATGCGCTCAGTGAGAGCTCCCATGAATATGGCTACACGTTCTTCAAGTAACATCCCGTGGGTGTGTTGGCACGGTCTAAAAAGGGGGGCGATGTTAACATGTATGTTGTCACACACTGCATGGCAGGAATGCGCTCATGGTCAAATTGGTTCCTTTATTAAATGTGTTTCATAAGGTCGTTTTTCCGAAGGGTTTCTCCTATTGCACTGGAGGCACGTAGAGGGACAGAAAGAGAGAGACCCGTGCCTTTTGAGTAGGAGGTAGGAGATTGCTCAGTAGGGAAGCTCTTGCTAAGAACAGACACACGTCGTTAATTTGATCTCTTCAGGCATAGTACATGTGTCATAGCTCTCAATATGTCCACGGCTTCCTGACACATTATTTTGTTTATCTCACAACACGTTATCAGGAGGTACACATTTTGTAATCACAGCAAAACTTTGGTTGCGGTGTGGAAATCTTGCAATGCAGCACAATTGAAAAGGAAAATGTAGGCGCTAGCAAGATACTCCCATTTTAATAAGACAATTATTTAAATTATAAAGTGTGTCCTTCTTGATGATGTAGCCTACACAAAGACTAGACATACAGGCCTTTTTCTTCCTTTGAAAACTTAGTTTATAGTCGACCTGTTTAAAAGGGTTGAAACTGCAACAGCCGAAGGACTAAAGCCTTTGTATTATGCAACCTAATCCACCTCTGACACGGTGTTGTACAAAGCCATTATCTTCCGGAGCGATGCACCTCTAAATCCATGCAAAGACACACTACACTCAGATTCTTCATCAAAGCTGCTGTGGTGGTGCATCTGCCATTTTATTGAATATGAATGAAGTTGGAACGCTGTTCACATCTCGTCGACAGAGCTCTTCATGGAAATAAAAGCACACGCGTCTCACTCTATCTCCTAGCCCCTACGACTTCACCTTGTCTGTGAACCGACACATTTAATGAGAGTCTGTCTCAGGGAACTTTCACATTGCAACAAGCAGACCCCTTTTGATGTCTGTTTGATTATCCCCCGCGATCCGATCGAGCACAGGAATGGCCTGTAAACATTGACAAAATGGAATGAAAACACAACAAATGGAATTAATCCACCTTCCAACCCGTACGAACCCACCTCTGCTCAGAGAGAGCGGGGGAGGTGTTTGTAGAATTGGATAAGGGTGAGAGAAATCATTTAGAGGTGTGGTAGGTACCTTGGACCTACCTGTGTCGTGCTATTATTGGGCTTACACAACCTGGCGGTCATGTAGATGAACCAGCATGGTTAGGAAAAGGTTGGAAGGCGTAGCAGACTACTCTCTGGCTCTGCCAGTCTACCAGCTGTTTCTCTGGCTATTACATCTTAAAACATATGTTTTTGTAAATTCTTTCAATACCTTATGTTTAATACATGTGTATTGTGTACTATATTGTACTCGTGTAATGTACTTAAGCTACATCAATCATAGCTGAAGAGTCTAAGCTATGCTTGTGAGGTTTAACTTTGTCTTTTGTTAAGACACGACATGCCATCCACTTTCCCTTGGGATATGGTCTTTAAAATATAGCTCCTCTGTACATGAGTGTTTTGTGTACTGTACTAGTGTAATGTACTTAAATTCCATCCATCGCAGCTGAAGTCTAAGCTAGGCTTGAACTGTTAAAGTTCATGTTTTGTTAAGACACTGTATGCCATCCACATTCCTCAGGGGATATGGTCTTTAAAATAGAGATTGTCTATGGCCTTGAACTCTCCATGGTCCATAGTTAAGGATGGTGTATAAAATAAAAGTTCCCTATTCACCTTAAATTTTGCACTTTATGACCAAGTTCAAGAAATGGAAGTCCTTATTCGGTCTCCTTTATGGAAGTTTCTATCTCCTTTTCCATTATACATGTTAAATATTTAATACTCCTCAGTGCACAGTAAAGGCGAACTCTGTAAGAACAACTCCATATAAATATGTTTCACTACACGGTTGAGTATGTACCATCTACTCAACGGCTGTTGTTAAGATGTTAGAATGTGACTTTTGGCACATTTGGCACATTTCTAACACAGAGTCTTCGGGATAAAATACACACACACACACACACACAGTTGAAGTTGGAAGTTTACATACACCATAGCCAAATACATTTGAACTCAGTTTTTCCACAATTCCTGACATTTAATCCTAGTAAAAATTCCCTTTCTTAGGTCAGTTAGGATAACCACTTTATTTGAAGAACGTGAAATGTCAGAATAATTGTAGAGAGTGACTTATTTCAGCTTTTATGTCTTTCATCACATTCCCAGTGGGTCAGAAGTTTACATAGATTCAATTAGTATTTGGTAGCATAGCCTTTAAATTAACTAATAACTTATGCCATGTATTTTGTGAGGTACACCAGTCCCTCCTGCAGCAAAGCATCCCCACAACATGATGCTGCCACCCCCATGCTTCACGGTTGGGATGGTGTTCTTAGGCTTCCCCCTTTTTCCTCCAAACATAACTATGGTCATTATGGCCAAACAGTTCTATTTTTGTTTCATCAGACCAGTGGGCATTTCTCCAAAAAGTACGATCTTTGTCCCCATGTGCAGTTGCAAACCGTAGAGTGGCTTTTTTTATGGCGGTTTTGGAGCAGTGGCTTCTTCCTTGCTGAGTGGCCTTTCTATCGATATAGAACCCGTTTTTCTGTGGATATAGATACATTTGTACCTGTTTCCTCCAACATCTTCACAAGGTCCTTTGCTGTTGTTCTCTGGGATTGATTTGCAGTTTTCGCACCAAAATACGTTCATCTCTAGGAGACAGAACGCGTCTCGTTCCTGAGCGGTATGATGGCTGCGTGGTCCCATGGTGTTTATTCTTGCGTACTATTGTTTGTACAGATGAACGTGGTACCTTCAGACATTTGGATATTGCTCCCAAAGGATGAACCAGATTTGTGGAGGTCCAACATTTTTGAATCTGAGGTCTTGACTGATTTATTTTTATTCTGACCCACTGGAATGGTGATTAAGTGAAATAATATGTCTCTTAACAATACTTTTGTGGAGTGGTTGAAAAACTAGTTTTAATGACTCCAACCTAACTGAATGAGATGGAAAAGTGGTGAATGGGATTTGCTAGAACATATTTCAACATAGCGTTCCAAAGGGATTGAATGGATTTTGAGGATACAAATACTTGTCAACCACTGTGTTATCATATAAATGGCTGTTTCATCTATGCTTTGTAGATGACTAGGTTTTTTCATCTAATATCCAGTACAACTTTATGGGATGGTGACATTTTAATGCTGTAAAATATTTGCTTGTTTGAGGATATTAAATAAATGTGAACTTGGTATACCATCTGACAGGTAGTACAGACAGACAGACATACAGACAGACAGACAGACAGACAGTACTAATTTCATCATAACCATGTTTTAACTGTATCAGGGAATATCTCTATAACTTACCCCTCTGCTTGAGCTTTTTCTGTGTTTGATGTTAGCCTCTGTTCTCTGTTAACAAAAGTACTGTTGTTCCTTTTATCTGTCTAGCTAACCACCCTCTCTCTGTCCCTCTGTTGCTCTCTGTGTCTGTGCGTGTGTCTGTGTGTCCTTTGTGTCTGTGTTTGCCGTCTGTCCAGTTAACTAGCGAGACAAACAAGCTCAAAGAGGCTCAGAAACTCATCAGTGAAGCTGTGAGCAAGGTGCAGGTGGGTGATCCCTTTGCATCCGGGTCCCTCCCTTCCCTTTTTCTTTCTGTTATTAACATGATTGACCGGTATTGCCTGGACATTGAGAAACCTAATCTTCAACCAGAAACTCAATCAACTCACCCTCCAAGTCAAGTATGATGTTTGCTCTGAACTTTACATATGATTGATGTTTGATAATTATGCAGTGATCTACATTATATTCTTACTTTGAAAACACAGAATATGATAATAGGGCCACACTCTTGGTCTGTAATTGGAGAAGGAAGTTTGGAGATTGCGCTGAGGTTTAATTTTCTTGCATAATTTCTTGCATCAAAAAATTGTATTATATGAATCTGGGAGATGCACTTGAAACCTCTCAACTGAGGTGTTCCATAAAATATAATCAAATGTGGACATTTGAATGTTGTGATGTAATTCTCCCCAGTAAACACTTTATAATTGAATATATGCTTTGCTCATTAGTGCCAAAATTGGGGGAAGGTTTAATTGCATAATAGTCCAAGTTAATTACCCACCCGTCCGACCTCGTCCCCCCCGTCGAGTTCTAGAAGCTTTGGATCCCTCAATGAACGGATTAGATTTCATATCACTCCACTCTCCTACAATAGTCGGAGCCCCAGATGAGCCTAGCAAGACGGATAGCCGCCAGGAAGCAATTAGGAGGCATTGCTCACCCCTCCTCAGCTCTCTCTGACTCACATCTAGCCATGATCAGTGACCAGGCTGGAGCTGCCAAGACCCAGCCTAAAAACAGCACCATTGGTCTATAAACAGCCTCTTATGCTGAACAAAATATAAATGCAACATGCAAAGTGTTGGTCCCATGTTTCATGAGGTGAAATAAAAGATCCTATACTCACAAAAAGCTTAATTGTCGGAAATGTTGTGTACACATTTGGTTACGTCCCTGTTTGTGAGCATTTCTCCTTTGCCAAGATAATCCATCAACCTGACAGTTGTGGCATATCAATAATCTGATTAACCAGCATGATCATTACACAAGTGCCCCTTGTGCTGGGGACAATAAAAGGCAACTCTAAAATATGCAGTTTTGTCACATAACACAATGCCACAGATGTGCACAATTGGCATGCTGACTTCAGGAATGGCCACCAGAGCTGTTGCCGGATAATTGAATGTTAATTTCTCTACCATAAGCCACCTCCAACATTGTTTTAGAGAATTTGGTAGTACATCCAACCGGCTCACAACCGCAGACCACGTGTAACCATGCAAGCCCAGGACCTCCACATCCGGCTTGTTCACCTGCGGGATCGTCGGAGACTAGCCACCCTGACAGCTGATGAAACTGTGTGTTTGAACAACTGAATAATTTCTGCACAATCTGTCAGTAACCGTTTCAGGGAAGCTTATCTGCATTCTAGTCATCCTGACCAGGGTCTTGACCTGACTGCAGTTTGGCGTCGTTACTAACTTCAATGGGCAAATGCTCACCTTCGATGGCCACTGGCACGCTGGAGAAGGGTGCTCTTAACCTGTCTACGATACTGGTTCCCAATTGGGGATCAACCCTCCCACGTTCAGCTGAAACGGTGGCGCATGGAACGCAAAAATATTCTTAAAAATATTTAACCTCCACACATTAACAAGTCCAATAGCTCAAATGAAAGATAAACACCTTGTTCATCTAGCCAGCAAGTCAGATTTCTAAAATGTTTTACGGCGAAAACATAGCACATATATATGTAAAACCACCACCAGACACAGCTCATTTCAATAGCCAAAACATGCAATCAACAAACGCAGGATTAAAAAATAAATCGCTCACTAACCTTTTGAAAATCTTCATCAGATGACAGTAATATGACATATTACACAGTACATATTTTTTTTTTTCAATAATATGCCATTTATATCCATAAATGTCCATTTACAGTGAGTTCACCTTCAGAAATTACTCAAAAATGCCCGCAGGAAATCTATGTAGCGCGGCAAGATAACGTAAATAGACATCATAAACTTTGACTAAATATACATGTTCTACATATAGTTAGAAAGATACACTGCTTCTTTATGCAACCGCTGTGTTAGATTTATTTTTAACGTTACAGAAATCGCAAACTATTCCATATGCTGAGACAGCGCTCAGTTCCAAGCTACATTTCCACGTAATGTTGGAGTCAACAGAAACACAGATTTAAGCATAAATATTCCCTTACCTTCGATGGTCTTCGTTCAGAATGTTCTGGAAGGCTTCATACTTACCCAATACATCGTTTGGTTTCAAGTCTTGCGTCTTTGTATTAGCTACTGCTAATAACATCAGCTGAAATGCACCCAAAACGTCCTCTGGTCCGGAAAAGTTGCGCATCAAAACTTCAAAATTACATATTATATGTCGACTAAACAGGTCAAAGTGCAGAAGCAAGCTTTATGATGTTTTAGACACGCAAAACAAACTTCAATTCAATCGGCCATCGTCTGCCCTTCTCCTGAGTGCTGGAACAAAGGAATGGCTGGGACCAATTCGCGCCCATACGCACAGCCTATTCTCTCGTGGCACGCACTAATTTCACTCCCATAGGGTCAATTCTTGCGGGATTTGAACGATTCAAAGCTCTAATGAAAGAGGACATCTAGCGGAAGAGATAGAAAGTGTCCCCAGAATCATAACTGGTTGGGAAGGGTGGGGGCCATGACGTCAAAGTTGCTCCAACTTTCATGGCCACAAAAACTAGTTTGGAAGAATGCCTGCCCTGTGAGTTCTGCTATACTTACAGACATAATTCCAACGGTTTTAGAATCTTTAGAGTGTTTTCTATCCAATAATAATTTATTTAATTTATTTATTTGCATATATTAGCAATTTTTGACAGATTTTTTTTCCAGTTTACTAGGGGTACCCAATCTCTCCAAAGGGGGCGTATGTCTGCCATATCCTTAACAGGTTTTAACAGATGAACCCCAGGTTTCAACACTACCGGGCAGATGGCAGACAGCGTGTATAGGGTATTGTGGACAAGCGGTTTACTGATGTCAATGTTGTGAGCAGAGTGCCCCATGGTGGCATTGGGGTTATGGTATGGGCATGCATAAGCTACGGAAAACTAACCTAATTGCAATTTATCAATCACAATTTGAATGCACAGAGATACCGTGACGAGATCCTGAGGCCCATTGTCATGCCATTGATCCGCCACCATCATCTCATGTTTTAGCATGATAATGTACCCATGTCACAATCTGTACACAATTCCTGGAAGCTAAAAAATGTCCCAGTTCTTCCATGGCCTGCATACCCACCAGACGTCAACCATTGAGCATGTTTTGGGTGCTCTGGATAGACGTGTGTTCAAGTTCCCGACAATATCCAGCAACTTCACACAGCCATTGAAGAGGAGTGGGATAACATTCCACAGTGCACAATCAACAGCCTGATCAACTCTATGCAAAGGAGATGTGTTGCACTGCATGAGGCAAATGGTGGTCACACCAGACACTGACTGGTTTTCTGATCCACGCCCTACCTTTTTTTAAGTATCTGTGACCAACATATGCATATCTGTATTCCCAGTCATGTGAAATCCATATATTAGAGCCTAATGATTTTATTTAAATTTACTGGTTTCCTTATATGAACTGTAACTTTGAATTTGTTGCATGTTGCTTTTATATTTTTATTCAGTGAAACCAATAAAACCCAAACAAAGCTATGTTGCTAGGTAGAAGGTTCTGGAAGATGCTTGATGATATGATTTTATGGTGTAGGAAAGGAATGGTACACCAGTGATTTACCTGTGGGAGAAGGCGGAGGAGAGCGGAGAGATGATGGCGGCGGATCCCTCAGGCGCTGTCAAACGCTGGGTTGATTAGCATTCCGTAGATGAAGCTGGAGGGCCCAGAGCACGGCGGGACGAGAGAGAGAGGGAAAACAAGTGAGCGGGAGCAGCCAGAGCTAGGAGGCTCAGAGGGCTCCTGAATGCAGAAAAGACGGTGCTCTCATTTAGCAGCTAATTTGCTTTCATTCTTTCGTATTAATCTTAAAAGAGAAAATGGGCCACGACGGGCTCAGAGATTGACAGACCTATATGGGTGTCGATGGGTGTTGGGGCAGCCTGCTTCAAACGCTCCTCACCACTCTACACCTTTTTAATTTCCTACCTAATAAACTACCCACTGCTGGCATTGTGTAATCAAACACTTTGTAATTGTAATACCTTTAAAAATGAGACTGGTCCCACATTACCCACATAATCGACGGAGTGGGGGGGGGGTAGCAAAATTGGTTTTTGGAAATGACGTTGTGGAAAAGCTGTGGGGCAAACTTTTGGAAAGAAAGACCGTTGTCTTCTAATAAATCCCAAAGGTCAAATCCTATCTACGCTATAGGCTGTCTAATTGCCCCCCTCCCCACCGCCTTTATCAATGATTATGTTTATGCTGTAAAGCACTATGATCGGGCAGACTTGTCAAGGGGCTGGCTGGTCTCTGTCTTATCAGTAATGGGTTTAATTTTGCCCCTGTCTACCGCCTAATAGCCTTCCTTTGTGAGACCCATCTTGTCGACTTCAAGATGGCAGAGGCAGCGTTTCTTATCTAGGAGTTAAACCGTGGCCAGACAATCCCCTGGGTTCTCCCCCAATGGTTAGATGTCGGCTGCATATACACTGTGTACACACACGCCTCAATAGGGAACGGAGTGCTCAAGTATGTGAGGATTCGATACAATACATTGTCTAGCCGCAGAACCCCACTGCAATAGATGCCGTTAGCATAGCATTAGCATCTTCATTAACAACTCCATTTCAGGTGGCTATATTTCTCTTAATACACTTAATCTATTAGCAAAATGCAGATATAACGGCGTCTGATTCAATTAAAAACATGAACATAGACACGGAGCTCCTCTCATGTGAAGAAATGAGTGAGAATAGGGTTGATAATCTTTCCTTAAGTACACAGTAATCACAGAGGTCACCATAAATATGGGCATTCCTTTTTCCTTTTCTGCTTTGTGTAACACTTCACTTATTGAGTGGTGAAATGTAGCATTCATTAAGTCTTAATGACATAAAGAGTCATAATGCCCTAAAGAGTCAAGCTTATAGCGTCATACCCAAGAATACTTGAGGCTGTAACACTGCCAAAGGTTCTTCAACAAAGTACTGAGTAAAGAGTCTGAATACTTATGTTAATGGGATATTTTTATACATTTCTAAAAATGTGTCATTGTGGGGTATTGTGTGTAGATTGACAATCAAATTGAAATGTAATTATCCACTTTAGAATAAGGCTGTAATGTAACAAAAGTCAAGTGGTCTGAATTCTTTCCGAATGCACTGTATATACTCTAAGGGTGACCTCTGAAGGGGGTATTTAATAAATAAGGCATGCGGTATATGGCCAATATACTGTACCATGGCTAAGGGCTGTTCTTAGGCACGAGGATACAGCCTCGATGGCCACTGGATACAGCCCTTAGCCGTGTTATATTGGCCATATACCACAAACCCCTGAGGTGCCTTATTGCTAAACTGTTTACAACCGTAATTAGACAGTAAACATAAATGTTTTGTCAGACCGTATACCATTGCTTTCAGCCAATCAGCATTCAGGGTTCGAACCGCCCAGTTTATAATGGCTTTTTGCGGCCCACTACTAATTACTGGCAGCGTCCCCTGTAGAACATGTGTCAGCCAAAGTACAGCCTTTTCACACATCTGCCCTTTATTGTCTGTATCCTGCCCATGTAAGGGCATCCTCTGTGGGCTATGGGGTGCTTTAAACACACATCACACACACACTGAAACTCTCACACTCTCACACTCTGTACTGTACAGATATTGCACACTCACTGTGCACCATCCACACGCATGTCGCCACCAGCGTACTCAGCATGTATTAGAGCTTTACAGACTTCTAATGGGAAAGGTGACATACCTCCCTGCAACATTTACCTACAGCTCATTAGGTTCTTGTTTATGTATCTACATACAGTGGGGCAAAAAAGTATTTAGTCAGCCACCAATTGTGCAAGTTCTCCCACTTAAAAAGATGAGAGAGGCCTGTAATTTTCATCATAGGGTACACTTCAACTATGACAGACAAAATGAGGGAAAAAAATCCAGAAAATCACATTGTATGATTTTTAATGCATTTATTTGCAAATTATGGTGGAAAATAAGTATTTGGTCAATAACGAAAGTTTATCTCAAAACTTTGTCATTGCCAACAAAGGGTATATAACAGAGGTCAAACGTTTTCTGTAAGTCTTCACAAGGTTTTCACACACTGTTGCTGGTATTTTGGCCCATTCCTCCATGTAGATCTCCTCTAGAGCAGTGATGTTTTGGGGCTGTTGCTGGGCAAGACGGACTTTCAACTCCCTCCAAATATTTTCTATGGGGTTGAGATCTGGAGACTGGCTAGGCCACTCCAGGACCTTGAAATGCTTCTTACAAAGCCACTCCTTCGTTGCCCGGGCGGTGTGTTTGGGATCATTGTCATGCTGAAAGACCCAGCCACGTTTCATCTTCAATGCCCTTGCAGATGGAAGGAGGTTTTCACTCAAAATATCACGATACATGGCCCCATTCATTCTTTCCTTTACACGGATCAGTCGTCCTGGTCCCTTTGCAGAAAAACAGCCCCAAAGCATGATGTTTCCACCCCCATGCTTCACAGTAGGTATGGTGTTCTTTTGATGCAACTCAGCATTCTTTGTCCTCCAAACACGACGAGTTGAGTTTTTACCAAAAAGTTATATTTTGGTTTCATCTGACCATATGACATTCTCCCAATCTTCTTCTGGATCATCCAAATGCTCTCTAACAAACTTCAGACGGGCCTGGACATGTACTGGCTTAAGCAAGGGGACACTTCTGGCACTGCATGATTTGAGTCCCTGGCTGCGTAGTGTGTTACTGATGGTAGGCTTTGTTACTTTGGTCCCAGCTCTCTGCAGGTCATTCACTAGGTCCCCCCGTGTGGTTCTGGGATTTTTGCTCACCGTTCTTGTGATCGTTTTGACCCCACAGGTTGAGATCTTGCGTGGAGCCCCAGATCGAGGGAGATTATCAGTGGTCTTGTATGTCTTCCATTTCCTAATAATTGCTCCCACAGTTGATTTCTTAAAAACCAAGCTGCTTACCTTTTGCAGATGCAGTCTTCCCAGCCTGGTGCAGGTCTACAATTTTGTTTCTGGTGTCCTTTTACAGCTCTTTGGTCTTGGCCATAGTGGAGTTTGGAGTGTGACTGTTTGAGGTTGTGGATAGGTGTATTTTATACTGATAACAAGTTCAAACAGGTATTAATAAGGAGAAGTTACAGGTCTGTGAGAGCCAGAAATCTTGCTTGTTTGTAGGTGACCAAATACTTATTTTCGACCATAATTTGAAAATAAATTCATAAAAAATCCTACAATGTGATTTTCTGGATTTTTTTTTCTCATTTTGTTTGTCATAGTTGAAGTGTACCTGTGATGAAAATTACAGGCCCCTCATCTTTTTAAGTGGGAGAACTTGCACAATTGTTGGCTGACTAAATACTTTTTTGCCCCACTGTATTTAATGTGTCTGGTAGTCTTAGGGAGCTGAGCGACCCACTTTCTCCAGTGTGAGGTGCTGGCCTCTGGCTGGCTGATAGTGCTCATTGCAAGGGACGATAGCACTTGGACGATAGTCCTCAAACATGCTTTTATCAACTCTCTTCACAAATATACACACACACGTGCGCAAGTGCAAAGAAGCACAAACACACATGCACACAGGATCAAGGCAATCATCTGTAATTGAAGTGAGTACGATAATGCCCATCCCTTTCCCCCCTAAATACTCCTACCTCCATCCTCACCCATCACCCAGGTGCATTAGCCGGACTAGTGTAATCCATGTAATGGTGGTAAAAGCTCTGGCCTCCAGGTCCCCGGGCTATGAGTGCTGGGATGACGGGAATGTTGTGTCCCGTCTCTAACATTGCTTTCCCGTCTTTTCAGATCACGGCCGGACCAACGGCGGCTGGGACAGGAGTCCCACCTTCACCTCTGCCGGGGGGGTTGGCACCTCCACCCCCTCCCCCGCCTCCGCCCCCACCAGGCGGCTGCCCTCCCCCTCCACCTCCGCCTCCTCCTGGCATGGCCAGCATGCCCCCTCCACCCCCACCCCCGCCACCTCCAGGAGGAGGGCCACCCCCTCCCCCTGGATGTGGACCCCCACCTCCTCCGCCCATCCCCGGGGCGCCGGGCATCCCTCCGCCTCCTATGATGGCCATGCCTGTCATCAAGCTGCCTTATGGACTGGAGGCCAAGAAGACCTACAAGCCTGAGGCCGTCATGAAGAGGGTCAACTGGTCCAAGGTACAGTAACACCTCCCCAACACGCGCACGCTTGTACGCGCACACACACACACACACACACACACACACACACACACAATAAGCTCTGTCTAATTGATCCTGACTATCATCATCTACTCTCTTCCATTATGTGTACATTGAGTCCGGAAATGAATAAAACAAATCCACTCTTTAGTATTGTACCATTATAGACATGTACTGATTTTCCACAGAGACATCGAGTCCCGTCTTATGATGTGTAAATCATGAACGTGTTGGATTTGTGTTTGTTAAATCACTGTATACAGTTCTGAATATAAGCATCGTGCACAGAAAACAGGCCTTTCAGATGTTGCTGTAGGTACAAATCGAGAGAGTGCGCTCTATTCAACACTACCCTCGGTCTATTCATGCAAGCGTTCAGCCACAGGGCACGCTGCTCTGCACTCGGCACCCATTCAAAGAGATCCTCGCTCAAACAATTTCTGCTGCTCGAGTGTCCTTGCATTCACACACACTCTTAGCATTGAATAAAGACAATGTGTTTTGTAACATTCCGACAAATTTGAATACAATATCAATGGGGATCATTCTCTTCATTTGGGCTTTATCCTCCTCTGAGTTAATTTATCCATTGCCCTAAGGAATCTCGGAGTTGCAACCAGCATTAATGTAAGTGGTGTGTGACCATGCTTTTTAACAGACAAAAGGAAAAAAATAAAATTCTCCCTTTGACTGCAGATTGCTGTTGAAATCACACTGAATCGCATTATAGTTGTATAGCAAGGATGCACATCTTATAAGAGACATTAAGTTTTTCAAATTTTATGGTCATTTCACTTTTAGAAAACATATATTTAAAAAAACAAAAAAACAAGATTCAGTAAATTATCCAGCAACAGCATCAACCAGTTTCTGCAACTATTTTGTAACTTTTTTACAATTTGCCTCAGAATACGAGTGATAGCAAGGATTGCAATGTAACAGGAAACCACGCAATGGAAATGGTAAAGATTGATTACAGCAGCATCCGAAATGTGTTGAAGACGCAGGTTTATGTCACCACTTCTACACCTCATATGCAAATTCCACAGCCGTGCCTAGACCCATGCAGGCCTGGTGATGGGTCATATTATTTATAACATTATACAGCTGCCCGGGATGGGAACTCCTTTGTGGATACAGTTAGAGAGACAACAAGTGAGCCAATTGCATCTCATTATCATCACTGTGTGTGTGTGTGTGTGTGTGTGTGTCATTGTCTGTGTATTTGTCTTTATTTGTGTATTCCTATGTGTTTGTGTGTCTGTGTGTGTGCACATTGTGTGTGTGCATTCATGAGTGCACCACTTTGGCACATCCGTCTCTGTCCCGGCACGGCAACGACTGAATGTGCGTCTGCATTAACCTTGCCTCCGCAGGCGCTAGGGTTTGGAGATGCAAATGAAATGGCTAGATAGCACTCAAAGGCATTCAGAGCCACCTGAGGAAAAGCAATCTGTGTCTCTTGTGTCTATTAAGTGGTACCAGAGTCATCTGTCTTCTCTGTTCGGAGCAGATGGAGCCATGGAGGTGCCAAGCACTACTGTGGCCTGAGCTTTAAAAAGAAACAGCAGAAGGAGGGACCTAGAATATTGTCGTCATGCCCCCCTTTCCTATAACCGCCCCATAACCACTAGTGTACTGTAGCTATATGAATACACACATTTACAGGCTTTAAAAAGAAATTGGAGAAACGAAGGACTGAAAAGTTTGCCATCATTCAAACAGCGCCACTGGTCGCCCCAGGTGCATTTGTTATTTGAAATGGGGCAGAGGAGGATCTTGCATCATGGTAAATTATTGTACACACTCTACTGTTTTATCACATGTGTCGTGATGTGCAGTGATGTCCAAAGGGAAACATGTTTTTTGAAGTAACATCTTTGTTGTAATATTGCAAATGGACGTTGTAGTTTCACAGCTATGGATTCTATTTTTAAGCCCCATAACAATACTTTGGCTGTAGCTACATATGAAAACACATTTATTGGTAACTTGATGTTTATACAGTTGAAGTCGGGAGTTTACATACACCTTAGCCAAATACATTTAAACCCAGTTTTTCACAATTCCTGACATTTAATCCTTGTAAAAATTCCCTGTCTTAGGTCAGTTAGGATGACCACTTTATTTTAAGAATGTGAAATGTTAGAATAATAGTAGAGATAATTATTTATTTCACATTCCCAGTGGGTCAGAAGTTTACATACACTCAATTAGTATTTGGTAGCATTGCCTTTAAATTGTTTAACTTGGGTCAAACTGAATAGATCCTTTTCACTTCTGATAGCTTGCTAGCCCTGGCCTGTTAGCTGTCAGAATCTCCGTGTCTCCAGCCAGCCCAACCATTCACTGTACCCTTATGATCACTCGGCTACGCATGCCTCTCCCTAATGTCAGTATGCCTTGTCCATTACTGTTCTGGTTAGTGATTATTGTTTTATTTCACTGTAGAGCCTCGAGCCCTGCTCAACCAACCATTTAGTTCCACCTCCCACATATGCGATGACATCACCTGGTTTAAATGTCTCTAGAGACAATATCTCTCTCATCATCACTCAATGCCTAGGTTTACCTCCAATGTACTCACATCCTACATACCTTTGTCTGTACATTATGCCTTGAATCCATTCTATCGCACCCAGAAACCTGCTCCTTTTACTCTCAGTTCGTAATGTACTAGACGACCAGTTCTTATAGCCTTTAGCCGTACCCTTATCCTACTCCTCCTCTGTTCCTCTGGTGATGTAGAGGTTAATCCAGGGCCTGCAGTGCCTAGCTCCTCTCCTATTCCACAGGTGCTCTCATTTGTTGACTTCTGTAACCGTAAAAGCCTTGGTTTCATGCATGTTAACATTAGAAGCCTCCTCCCTAAGTTTGTTTTATTCACTGCTTTAGCACACTACCAACCTGGATGTCTTAGCCATGTCTGCATCCTGGCTTAGGAAGACCACCAAAAACCCTGAAATGTCCATCCTTAACTATAACATTTCCCGCCAAGATAGAACTGCCAAAGGGGGTGGAGTTGCAATCTACTGCAGAGATAGCCTGCAGAGATCTGTCTTATTATCTAGGTCTGTACCGAAACAATTAGAGCTTCTACTTTTAAAAAGTCTCTCACCGTTGCCGCTTGCTACAGACCACCCTCTGCCCCCAGCTGTTCCCTGGACACCATTTGTGAATTGATTGCCCCCCATCTATCTCCAGAGCTCGCGCTGCTAGGTGACCTAAACTGGGACATGCTTTTAACACCCCGGCCATCCTACAATCTAAGCTTGATGCCCTCAATGTCACACAAATTATCAATGAACCTACCAGGTACAACCACAAATCCATAAACACGGGCACCCTCATAGATATCATCCTAAACAACATGCACTCCAAATACACCTCTGCTGTTTTCAACCTAGATCTCAGCGATCACTGCCTCATTGCCTGCATCCATAATGGGTCTGCGGTCAAACGACCACACCTCATCACTGTCAAACGCTCCCTAAAACACTTCAGCGAGCAGGCTTTTCTAATCAACCTCGCCCGGGTATTATGGCATGATATTGACCTCATCCCGTCAGTAGAGGATGCCTGGTTATTCTCTAAACGTGCCTTCCTCACCATCTTAAATAAGCATGCTCCATTCAAAAAATGTTGATCCAAGAACAGATATAGCCCTTGGTTCACTCCAGACCTGACTGCCCTTGACCAGCACAAAAACATCCCGTGGCGTACTGCATTAGCATCGAATAGCCCCCGTGATGTGCAACTTTTCAGGGAAGTTAGGAACCAATATACACAGGCAGTTAGGAAAGCTAAGGCTAGCTTTTTAAAACAGAAATTTGCATCCTGTAGCACAAATTCAAAGTTCTGGGACACTGTAAAGTCCATGGAGAATAAAAGCACCTCCTCCCAGCTACCCACTACACTGAGGCTAGGAAACACTGTCACCCCTGATAAATCCACTATAACTGAGAATTTCAATAATCATTTTTCTACGGCTGGCCATGCTTTCCACCTGGCTACCCCTACCCCGGTCAACTGCCCGGCACCCCCCGCAGCAACTCGCCAAGCCTCCCCCATTTCTCCTTCACCCAAATCCAGATAGCTGATATTCTGAAAGAGCTGCAAAATCTGGACCCCTACAAATCAGCCGGGCTAGACAATCTGGACCCTCTCTTTCTAAATTGATCTGCCGAAATTGTTGCAACCCCTATTACTAGCCTGTTCAACCTCTCTTTCGTATCGTCTGAGATTCCCAAAGATTGGAAAGCTGCCGCGATCATCCCTCTCTTCAAAAGGGGAGACATTCTAGACCCAAACTGCTACAGACCTATATATATCCTACCCTGCCTTTCTAAGGTCTTTAAACTCCAAGTTGCATGCTCTTCAACCGATCGCTGCCCGCACCTGCCCGCCGGCCAGTATCACTACTCTGGACAGTTCTGACTTAGAATATGTGGACAACTACACATATCCAGGTGTCTAGTTAGACTGTAAACTCTCCTTCCAGACTCACATTAAGCATCTCCAATCCAAAATGAAATCTAGAATCGGCTTCCTATTTCGCAACAAAGCATCCTTTACTCATGCTGCCAATACATACCCTCGTAAAACTGACCATCCTACCGATCCTCGACTTCGGCGATGTCATTTACAAAATAGCCTCCAACACTCTACTCAACAAATTGGATGCAGTCTATCACAGTGCCATCTGTTTTGTCACCAAAGCCCCATATACTACCCACGATTGCGACCTGTACGCTCTTGTTGGCTGGCCCTCGCTTCATACTCGTCACCAAACCCACTGGCTCCAGGTCATCTACAAGTCTCTACTAAGTAAAGCCCTGCCTTTTCTCAGCTCACTGGTCACCATAGCAGCACCCAACCGTACCAGCAGGTATTTCTCACTTTTCACCCCCAAAGCCAATTCCTGCTTTGGCCGCCTTTCCTTCCAGTTCTATCCTACCAATGACTGGAAAGAACTGCAAAAATAACTGAAGCTGGAGACTCATATCTCCCTCACTAGCTTTAAGCACCAGCTGTCAGAGCAGCTCACATATCACTACACCTGTACATAGCCCTTCTGTAATATAGCCCATCCAACTACCTCATCCGCATGCTGTTTTTACTTATTTATCTTGCTCCTTTGCACCCCAGTATCTCTACTTGCACATTTATCTTCTGCACATCCATTACCCCAGTGTTTAATTGATATATTGTAATTACTTCACCACCATGGCCTATTTATTGCCTTTACCCCCCCTTATCTTTCCTCATTTGCACAAACTGTATATATATATTTTTTTTCTACTGTGTTATTGACTGTATGTTTGTTTATTCCATGTGTAACTGTCTTGTTGTATGTTTCGAACTGCTTTGCTCTATTCTTGGCCAGGTCGCAGTTGTAAATGAGAACTTGTTCTCAACTAGCCTACCTGGTTAAATAAAGGTGAAATAAAAAAGAACAACAAATGTTTTGGGTAGCCTTCCTCAAGCCCCCCCCCCCCCCCCCCCCCCCCCCGACAGAGCTGGTGTAACTGAGTCAGGTTTGTAGGCCTCCTTGCTCACACACACTTTTTAAGTTATGCCCACAGAACACGTCTCGTTCCTGAATGGTATGATGGCTACGTGGTCCCATGGTGTTTTTACTTGCGTACTATTGTTTGTACAGATGAATGTGGTACCTTCAGGCGTTTGGGTATTGCTCCCAATGATGAACCAGACTTGTGGAGGTCAACAATTTTCTTTCTGACATCTTGGCTGATTTCTTTTGTTTTTTCCCATGATGTCAAGCAAAGAGGCACTGAAATTGAAGGTAGGCATTGAAATACATCCACAGGTACACCTTCAATTGACTCAAATGATGTCAATTAGCCTATCAGAAGCTTCTGACATTATTTTCTGGAATTTTACGAGCTGTTTAAAGGCACAGTCAACTTAGTGTATGTAAACGTCTGACCCACTGGAATTGTGATACAGTGAATTATAATTGAAATAATCTGTATGTAAACAATTGTTGGAAAAACTAATTGTGTCATGGGAAAAGTATATGTCCTAACCGACTTGCCAAAACTACAGTTTGTTAACAAGACATTTGTGGAGTGGTTGAAAAACGAGTTTTAATGACTCCAACCTAAATGTATGTAAACTTCCTACTTCAACTGTAGGTGAAGGCCTTATCTTTCAACTGGTTGAATAGCAGGCAGGTACAACCTCACTGTAATTAAATGTTGGAGAACGAGCAGAAGAACTGAAGGAGATTGTATAGAGATTGTAGGGAGTGGAGAGAGAGGTAGAACGAAACAGAGAGCTTAGGATGGAGAGTGAGTGTTTGTGTCCGCCTCTTGCTTTTTAAATTCATGCACAGGAGATGTCTCTTAAAACAGCAGGGGAAAAAAACACCAGCTCCGAATAGTAAAAGCAGCCAACATCAATAAAGTTAGGATTTTAAAATGTTCAAGCAGCGACACCGTAATGTTTTATCTCCTATGGTTAGAAAACCTTACCACTGGGGAACAGCAGCACATTTACTGTAAAGTCCGGCAGTTTGCAGCAGCAGTGTGGATGCTGTGGAGAAGTCCCCAACCTCCACAACCTTATACCCTCACTTTTAGTGAACTACTGTACTGGAGCCGCTTAACAACACTTTCCTACACTTAATGGGAACATCCTCCCAGTCTATCTTGGAATTAATCCATTTTGGGAGGGTGCTTCATGAACTCATATATGCCACTCTACCAATAATATGTATTAACCCTGGGTGACTGACAGGGGGCGCTGTATTGAAGCCACCACAGCCATCTTGGTACTCTTCCATTATTAAACATATTTTGCAAGCTATAGAAATGCATTTATATTGTCTACATTCATTTTTGACACATGTATTCTATTACTGATACCTTAATGCATACATTTTAAATTATATTATGCGGTCTAAACATACAAATAAAAAATGAAACAATATATTAAAACATTTTCCATTTTCCATCCTTTTCAATTTACTAATGTTACTGTCCTGGCAACAAAACAATACTTAAGTACATGTAATTTTGTCCTTGAAACATTTAATTAAAATGCTGTAGAATTCCATTCATACTTATGGAGGACCGCTCCTACTGGGGAGTGCAAATATGGATGACCAGTGGCTTCAACATCTCTCAATGGCCAATACATTGCATCAGCAATCCAGGGTTTATATACAGTGCCTTCGGGAAAGTATTCAGACCCCTTGACTTTTTTCAAATTTTGTTACATTGCAACCTTATTCTAAAATGGATTATAAAAAAATCTCACCAATCTACACACAATACCACAAAATGACAAAGTGAAAAACGTTTTTGGGACATTTTTGCATATTTATTAAAAACAAAATACAGAAATACCTTATTGACATAAGTATTCAGATCCTTTGCTATAAGACACGGAATTGAGCTCCGGTGTCATGTATTGTCATGTTGTGTCTTTCTGTCCTTTCCTTTCACCCTGTCTCCCTCTGCTGGTCGTACTAGGTTACCGTTTCTGTCCCTCTTTCCCCCAGCTGTTCCTTGTCTTCTCTGACTACCTCATTCACCCCTTTTCCCACCTGTTCCCTTTTTCCCTCTGATTAGGTCCCTATATCTCTCTCTGTTTCTGCTCCTGTCTTTGTCGGATTCTTGTTTGTGTGTCTCATGCCTGAACCAGACTATCATCGTGTTTGCTGCAACCTTGTCCTGTCCTGTCGGAATCTACCTGTCCATCTGAGCCCACGTGTGTTCATCATTAAAGAAACTCTGTTTGTTAATTCGCTTTTGGGTCCTCATTCACGCACCTGACAGAAGAATCCGACCAAGAATGGACCCAGCGACTTCGGATCCTCTCCACTCAGCCGTCGAGATCCAGGGAGCGATGCTAGGCAGACACGAGCAGGAATTGTCTGCTGCTCGACATGCCGTTGAGACCCTGGCCACCCAAGTCTCCAACCTCACAGAACAGGTTCACCATCTCCGCCTCGATCCACCGGCCACTTCCAGGGCTTTCGAATCTCCGGAGCCCAGAATCAATAACCCGCCGTGTTACTCTGGGGAGCCCACTGAATGCCGCTCGTTCCTCACCCAGTGTGATATTGTGTTTTCTCTCCAGCCCAACACTTACGCCAGGAGCACTGCTCGTGTCGCCTACGTCATATCTCTCCTTACTGGACGGGCTCGTGAGTGGGGCACGGCAATCTGGGAGGCAAGGGCTGAGTGTACTAACCAGTATCAGGACTTTAAGGAGGAGATGATACGGGTTTTTGATCGATCTGTTTTTGGGGAGGAGGCTTCCAGGGCCCTGTCTTCCCTATGTCAAGGCAATCGATCCATAACAGACTACTCTATTGAGTTTCGCACTCTTGCTGCCTCCAGTGGCTGGAACGAGCCGGCTTTGCTCGCTCGTCTTCTGGAGGGTCTCCGCGCAGAGGTAAAGGATGAGATTCTCTCCCGGGAGGTTCCTTCCAGCGTGGATTCCTTGATTGAACTCGCTATTCGCATTGAGCGACGGGTTGATCTTCGTCACCGAGCTCGTGGAAAGGAGCTCGCGTTCTCCGTTGCCCCCCTCTCCGCATCACTACCATCTTCCTCTGCCGGCTCGGGAGCTGAGCCTATGCAGCTGGGAGGTATCCGCATCTCGACTAAGGAGAGGGAACGGAGAATCACCAACCGCCTCTGTCTCTATTGCGGTTCTGCTGGTCATTTTGTCACTTCATGTCCAGTAAAAGCCAGAGCTCATCAGTAAGCGGAGGGCTACTGGTGAGCGCTACTACTCCTGTCTCTCCTTCAAGATCCTGCACTACCTTGTCGGTCCATCTACGCTGGACCGGTTCGTCAGCTTCCTGCAGTGCCTTAATAGACTCTGGGGCGGAGGGCTGTTTTATGGACGAGACCTGGGCTCGGGAACATGACATTCCTCTCAGACAGTTAAGGGAGTCCACGGCCTTGTTCGCCCTGGATGGTAGTCCTCTCCCCAGGATTCAGCGTGAGACGCTACCTTTAATCCTCACTGTCTCTGGTAATCATAGCGAAACCATTTCTTTTTAAATTTTTCGTTCACCTTTTACACCTGTTGTTTTGGGCCATCCCTGGCTAGTTTGTCATAATCCTTCTATTAATTGGTCTAGTAATTCTATCCTCTCCTGGAACGTCTCTTGTCATGTGAAATGTTTAATGTCTGCTATCCCTCCTGTTTCCTCTGTCTCTTCTTCACAGGAGGAGCCTGGTGATTTGACAGGGGTGCCGGAGGAATATCACGATCTGCGCACGGTGTTCAGTCGGTCCAGGGCCACCTCTCTTCCTCCACACCGGTCGTATGATTGTAGTATTGATCTCCTTCCGGGAACCACTCCCCCCCGGGGTAGACTATACTCTCTGTCGGCTCCCGAACGTAAGGCTCTCGAAGATTATTTGTCTGTAGCTCTTGCCGCCGGTACCATAGTCCCCTCCTCCTCTCCCGCCGGAGCGGGGGTTTTTTTTGTTAAGAAGAAGGACGGGTCCCTGCGCCCCTGCATAGATTATCGAGGGCTGAATGACATAACAGTGAAGAATCGTTATCCGCTTCCTCTTATGTCTTCAGCCTTCGAGATCCTGCAGGGAGCCAGGTTTTTCACTAAGTTGGACCTTCGTAACGCTTACCATCTCGTGCGCATCAGGGAGGGGGACGAGTGGAAGACGGCGTTTAACACTCCGTTAGGGCACTTTGAATACCGGGTTCTTCCTTTCGGCCTCGCTAACGCTCCAGCTGTCTTTCAGGCATTAGTCAATGATGTCCTGAGAGACATGCTGAACATCTTTGTTTTCGTTTACCTTGACGATATCCTGATTTTTTCACCGTCACTCCAGATTCATGTTCAGCACGTTCGACGTGTCCTCCAGCGCCTTTTAGAGAATTGTCTTTTTGTGAAGGCTGAGAAGTGCACTTTTCATGCCTCCTCCGTCACATTTCTCGGTTCTGTTATTTCCGCTGAAGGCATTAAGATGGATCCCGCTAAGGTCCAGGCTGTCATTGATTGGCCCGTCCCTAAGTCACGCGTCGAGCTGCAGCGCTTTCTCGGCTTCGCGAACTTCTATCGTCGTTTCATCCGTAATTTCGGTCAGGTGGCAGCTCCTCTCACAGCCCTTACTTCTGTCAAGACGTGCTTTAAGTGGTCCGTTTCCGCCCAGGGAGCTTTTGATCTCCTCAAGAATCGTTTTACATCCGCTCCTATCCTTGTTACACCTGACGTCTCTAGACAGTTCGTGGTCGAGGTTGACGCGTCAGAGGTGGGCGTGGGAGCCATTCTTTCTCAGCGCTCCCTCTCTGACGACAAGGTCCACCCTTGCGCGTATTTTTCTCATCGCCTGTCGCCGTCGGAACGTAACTATGATGTGGGAAACCGCGAACTGCTCGCCATCCGCTTAGCCCTAGGCGAATGGCGACAGTGGTTGGAGGGGGCGACCGTTCCTTTTGTCGTTTGGACTGACCATAGGAACCTTGAGTACATCCGTTCTGCCAAACGACTTAATGCGCGTCAGGCGCGCTGGGCGCTGTTTTTCGCTCGTTTCGAGTTCGTGATTTCTTATCGTCCGGGCTCTAAGAACACCAAGCCTGATGCTTTATCTCGTCTCTTCAGTTCTTCAGTAGCCTCCACTGACCCCGAGGGGATTCTCCCTGAGGGGCGTGTTGTCGGGTTGACTGTCTGGGGAATTGAGAGGCAGGTAAAGCAAGCACTCACTCAAACTCCGTCGCCGCGCGCTTGTCCTAGGAATCTTCTTTTCGTTCCCGTTCCTACTCGTCTGGCCGTTCTTCAGTGGGCTCACTCTGCCAAGTTAGCCGGCCACCCTGGCGTTCGGGGTACGCTTGCTTCCATTCGCCAGCGTTTTTGGTGGCCCACCCGGGAGCATGACACGCGTCGCTTCGTGGCTGCTTGTTCGGTCTGCGCGCAGACTAAGTCCGGTAACTCCCCTCCTGCCGGCCGTCTCAGGCCGCTTCCCATTCCCTCTCGACCGTGGTCTCACATCGCCTTAGATTTTGTCACCGGACTGCCTTCGTCAGCGGGGAAGACTGTTATTCTTACGGTTGTCGATAGGTTCTCTAAGGCGGCTCATTTCATTCCCCTTGTTAAGCTTCCTTCTGCTAAAGAGACGGCACAAATCATCATCGAGAATGTTTTCAGAATTCATGGCCTTCCGTCAGACGTCGTTTCGGACAGAGGTCCGCAATTCACGTCTCAATTTTGGAGGGAGTTTTGCCGTTTGATTGGGGCTTCCGTCAGTCTCTCTTCCGGCTTTCACCCCCAGTCTAACGGTCAAGCAGAACGGGCCAATCAGACTATTGGTCGCATCTTACGCAGTCTTTCTTTTCGCAACCCTGCGTCTTGGTCAGAACAGCTCCCCTGGGCAGAATACGCCCACAACTCGCTTCCTTCGTCTGCGACCGGGCTATCTCCTTTTCAGAGTAGCCTCGGGTACCAGCCTCCGCTGTTCTCATCTCAGTTCGCCGAGTCCAGCGTCCCCTCCGCTCAGGCTTTTGTCCAACGTTGCGAGCGCACCTGGAAGAGGGTCAGGTCTGCACTTTGCCGTTATAGGACGCAGACTGTGAGGGCTGCTAATAAGCGTAGAACTAAGAGTCCTAGATATTGTCGCGGTCAGAGAGTTTGGCTCTCCACTCAGAACCTTCCCCTTAAGACGGCTTCTCGCAAGTTGACCCCGCGGTTCATTGGTCCGTTCCGTATTTCTCGGGTCATTAATCCTGTCGCAGTTCGACTTCTTCTTCCGCGATACCTTCGTCGCGTCCACCCGGTCTTCCATGTCTCCTGTATCAAGCCCGTTCTTCGCGCCCCCGCTCGTCTCCCCCCCCCCCCCCCCCCCCATCCTTGTCGAGGGCGCACCCATCTACAGGGTCCGTAGGATTTTGGACATGCGTCCTCGGGGCCGTGGTCACCAGTACCTCGTAGATTGGGAGGGGTACGGTCCTGAGGAGAGGAGTTGGGTTCCCTCTCGGGACGTGCTGGACCGTGCGCTGTTCGAGGATTTCCTCCGTTGCCGCCAGGTTTCCTCCTCGAGTGCGCCAGGAGGCGCTCGGTGAGTGGGGGGGTACTGTCATGTATTGTCATGTTGTGTCTTTCTGTCCTTTCCTTTCACCCTGTCTCCCTCTGCTGGTCGTACTAGGTTACCGTTTCTGTCCCTCTTTCCCCCAGCTGTTCCTTGTCTTCTCTGACTACCTCATTCACCCCTTTTCCCACCTGTTCCCTTTTTCCCTCTGATTAGGTCCCTATATCTCTCTCTGTTTCTGCTCCTGTCTTTGTCGGATTCTTGTTTGTGTGTCTCATGCCTGAACCAGACTATCATCGTGTTTGCTGCAACCTTGTCCTGTCCTGTCGGAATCTACCTGTCCATCTGAGCCCACGTGTGTTCATCATTAAAGAAACTCTGTTTGTTAATTCGCTTTTGGGTCCTCATTCACGCACCTGACATCCGGTGCATCCTGTTTCCATTGAGCATTCTTGATGTTTCTACATCTTGATTGGAGTCCACCTGTGGTAAATGTAATTAATTGGACATGATTTTGAAAGACACCCCACCTGTCTATATAAGGTCCCACAGTTGAGAGGTCAAAGGCATTGTCTGTAGAGCTCCGAGACAGGATTGTGTCGAGGCGCATATCTGGGGAAGAGTACCAAAAAATGTCTGCAGCATTGAAGGTCCCCAAGAATACAGTGGCCTCCATCATTCTTAAATGGAATACGTTTTGAACCACCAAGACTCTTCCTAGAGCTGGCCGCCCAGCCAAGCTGAGCAATCGGGGGAGAAGGGCCTTGGTCAGAGCTCTAGAGTTTCTCTGTGGAGATGGGAGAACCTTCCAGAAGGACAAACATCTCTGCAACACTCCAGACGGAAGCCACTCCTCAGTAAAAGGCACATGACAGCCATGACACCTAAAGACTCTCAGACCATTAGAAACAAGATTCTTTGGTGTCACGTCTGGTGAAAACCTGGCACCATCCCTACGGTGAAGCGTGGTGGTAGCAGCATCATGCTCCTTGCTCTAGAGCAAGCTCCTTGCTCCAGAGCAAGCTCCTTCGAACATCTCTGGAAAACCTGAAAATAGCTGTACAGCAAAGCTCCCCATGCAACCTGGCAGAGCTTGAGAGGATCTGCAATGAAAAAGAGAAGAAACTCCCCAAATACAAGTGTGCCAAGCTTGTAACGCCATACCCAAGAAGACTCAACGCTCTTATCTCTGCCAAAGGTGCTTCAACAAAGTACTGAGTAATGTTATGTAAATGTGATATTTCAGTTTATTTTTAAGAAATTAGCAAACATTTCTAAAAAACAGTTTTTATCATTATGGGGTATTGTGTGTAGATTGATGAGGGGGAAACAACTGTGTAATCAATTTTAAAATAAGACTGTAACATAACAAAATGTGAAAAAAGTCAAGGGGTCTTAACTTTCCGAAGACACTGCACTTCATTGCACTCAACTCTAATTCCCTTCTCATGGTTGGGTTCAATAGGCTATGCATAGAGGAGTTCACAGTTGCAGCTCATTCATCCTTCATCCGCAGGTGAACTGCATTCACAGCAGGCTGCCTTGCCAATAGCCATCGAACTTTAAAGCCACCACTCTTACATGGCATGAGTAACCTCTAGCTTCCAAAGAGTAGGAGTGTTGTGTCCAATTAACATTTTCTCCTGTCATATGAATCAACCAGTGTAAGTTAAATACGCAAGTGATTCATTTTCAAATGGCATTGTTCCATATGGTATGCTAATGGTATTTTACCTAAATGACAGCATGTGTCCATTAATTCAGGGATTAATCAGTGTCTTCATCTAAGGATGCGTTTTCACAGGCAGCCCAATAATGATCTTCGGACTAATTATTATCTGTTTGGTCAAAAGACCAATTTGTGCCACAATATCAGAATTGGGCTGCCTGTGGAAACTCAGCCTCAAATCCTACATCACAGCAGCATGTAATGTTCCGCCCTATGCTGTTCCATGATTTCCATGGTGCTTCCTTTAGCACAATGGACATTTGCAGTGTTCAGCTGTACATTGGCTCACTTCGAATATAACTTCTGTTGTAAGCATGCACATGATACTGTACACTATATTTTGCAGAGCAGATCCACAGCGTCAGGACCTGATGTGAATTAGTTACAGCAGGGCTGGAGTAGGCCACTTCATATTGCCCTGAATGGGGCTATGAGGTGGAGAGCGGCCCACAGGCACTACAGTATTTTATCAGGCCATCACCACAACAGCCCTCACACTCTTTCCTATTCTCATTGGCCCTACTCTCCATCATCTCACCCATGGTCACCATTACAGCACTTTGCACCGAGCTGCACTCACTGTCGTTTGCTTGTATTTCTTTATCGCCTGCATAATTTTTTTTACAACAAACACCTCCCGTCAAGTGGGGGCCCCTGACTGTCTCTCTAGAGCCGCCCCGCCCTTGCAACTCGCGTCACTCCGTCTTGTCGAGGGTCTAATAACACAGGCTGCAATGAGACACCACTTGTGCTGGCCCACACTGAGTGCCATAACAGTGCGTCTCTCAGAGTGTCATCACAGTCTGCAGCACACAACACAACCCGTAATGGACTTCCGAAGGACTTCGCAACACACATTACTAGCCAATTATCAAGCGCAAATACAGCAAGAGGTGGTTATTGTCATTCTGTATGTACAGAAGCCCGCCATCGGGGCCACTGTACGTTACGGCGGGCCACGGTCGGAGCCACGGTATACAAAGGGGCCGTTTTGTTCTGCGTGTGTGCCGATTTGAAAGGCGTCTCAATTTTCCTCGGGAGAATTCAACAAGAGTCTCAATTTTGGCTGGGGTCTTCTAGGCGCACCTAATTATTTTGCACCATCACATTTATGTAATCAAGAGATGGCCCTCTTGGTGGTAAGGCTTTCTGTCTAGTGTTTTAATGAACTTTGAGAGCTAGTACTTATGTTGATCTGAAAGGAAAATATATGTAAACCACAAACTAACACCAAAATATGGGAACCCTTGCAAACCTTTGATTTTGGTTTGTTTATTTTTTTGTGCCCCACACAAAGACAAAATAGTGGTATTTAGATTGCAGGGTCGATTAATAAAGCTAGATCCAAAATATGTACACTTCAGTGCATTCGGAGAGTATTCAGACCCATTAACTTCTTTAACATTTTCTTACGTTACAGACTTATTCTAAAATGGATTAAATTAATTTGTTTCCTTATCAATCTACACACAAAACTCCATAATGACAAATACATTTTTTGGGACATTTTTGCAAAGAAAAACTAAAACTGAAATATGACATTTTCAGACCCTTTACTTAGTACTTTGTTGAAGCACCTTCGTCAGCGATTAAAGCGTTGAGTCTTCTTGGGTATGACACTACAAGCTTGGCACACCTGTATTTTGGTGGTTTCTCCCATTCTTCTCTGCAGATCCTCTCAAGCTCTGCCACGTTGGATGGGGAGTGTTGCTGCACAGCTATTTTCATGTCTCTCCAGAGATGTTCGGTTGTGTCCTCAAGTCCGGGCTCTGGCTGGGCCACTCAAAGACATTCAGAGACTTGTTGCGAAGCCACTCCTGCATTGTCTTAGCTGTGTGCCAAGAAGGTGAACCTTCGACCCAGTCTGATGTCCTGAGTGCTCTGGAGCAGGTTTTCATCAAGGATCTCTCTGTACTTTGCTCCGTTCCTCTTTCCCTCAAACCTAACTAGTCTACCAGTCCCTGCCGCTGAAAAACATTCCCACAACATGATGCTGCCACCACCACGCTTCACCGTAAGGATGGTACCAGGTTTCCTCCAGACATACATTGCATTCTTGGTCACCTCCCTGACCAAGGCCCTTCTCCCCCGATTGCTCAATTTGGCTGGGTGGCCAGCTCTAGAAAGATGCTTTGGTGGTTCCAAACTCAAACCATTTAAAAATGACAGAGGCCACTGTATTCTTGGGGACCTTCAATGCTGCAAAACATTTTTGGTACCCTTCCCCAGATCTGTGCCTCGACACAATGCTGTCTTGGAGCTCTACGTACAATTCATTCGACCTCATGGCTTGGTTTTTGCTCTGACATGCATTGTCAACTGTGGGACCTTTTATAGAAAAGTGTGTGCCTTTACAAATTTTTATTTTTTATTTTTTTTATTTTACCTTTATTTAACCAGGCAAGTCAGTTAAGAACAAATTCTTATTTTCAATGACGGCCTGGGAACAGTGGGTTAACTGCCTGTTCAGGGGCAGAACGACAGATTTGTACCTTGTCAGCTCGGGGGTTTGAACTCGCAACCTTCCGGTTACTAGTCCAACGGACATTAATGAAGTTGTAGAAACATCTCAAGGATGATAGATGGAAACAGGATGCACCTGAGCTCAATTTCGATTCTCATAGCAAAGGGTCTGAGTAATTATGTAATAAAGTTTATTTTTTATTTTTATGCATTTGCTTTGTAATTATGGGGGATTTGAGAATAAGGCTGTAACATAACAAAATGTGGAAAAAGTCAAGGGGTCTCAATACTTTCCGAATGCACTGTATGTTGATAAACACTGGCATATGAACTTTCAAACTAACAAAAATACGCACTAAATTTCCAATATACCGACGGCGGCTTCTAAGGCAAATTACCTTCAAACTAGGCAGAGAGCCTATAGCTTGTCATTAAGTACTGTAACTCACACAACTGAGTTTTGCAGAGCTCTGGGTGTACGTCACTCCAGCTTAAGCTGTCTCGAGAATGAGGGCCTGAAAGGTTTATGAGCCTGGGCTGTAGCGATGATATCCAAACATGTATCTAAACAGTTATTTGGTCAATTAAACTTTACATTTCCTCAATATCACTATCAATACTTCTCAATAGTTTTCATATCAATGGCTAATACATAATACATTTTCACAATATCTCAGCATAATATTGTAGGATTATTATTATTTGTAGTTGTATTATTAACTATTATCATTTTTGCATTCGTTTATCCAACACAATTCATTCATTGGCAGTGAGTATGCCTACGGGTCGGCGATAACATATAACTTCAATTCTTTAATAGGCCTAAACAATGTTACAATTTCGTTCTCTCCTCTCGTGCTTGACCTTTTATAACTAATGTGAGACATTGACAGTAGGAAGGTGTTTGAAATCAGTAGCATATGTGACTGGTAGTAGGATATACTGTAAATATAAACATGGCTAAACAGTTACTGGTATTAGGAATATATAAATACTTGGTAATATCGCAATGGTAATATATACATGTAAACAGTATACATTAAATTATAATGATCTTTAGCAGGATAAATACTAATGGTAACGGCAATCAATAATCAATGGACAGCAGCTTAATGGAATAATACATCTAATCAAAAATCATTTTAACTGCAGCGTATGTTGTGTCTGAGTGGGTATGGACGTGGATGGGCATAGAGTCAGTGTGGATAGTCTGTGGGAGAGGGAGAGCAGTAGATGTTAGCCATATAGCAGTCTTATAGCAGTCCAGGGGAATACGCTGTTTAGGGTTCTGTTTGTCTGAGCCTTGATGCACCGGTACTGCCTGCCGGATGGGAGCGTGGAGAACTGTCCATTTCTCGGGGGGATGGAATCTGGCAATTTTTCAGGCCTTTCTCAGACACCACCTGGCATGTACGTCCTGAATGGCTGGGAACTCGCCACCAATGATGCGTGGGGCCAGTTGCCATACCAGATGGTGATACAACCAGCTGGGGGCCAAGCCACATTTTTTCAGCCTCCTGAGGGAGAAGAGTTGTTGCCGTGCCTTTTTCATGACTGTTCTGGTGTGAGAGGACCATGTAAAGTCTTCAGTGATGTGGACACAGAGGAACTTGAAGCTCTTCTCCACTGTGGCTCTGTCAATGTCAACACACCCCTGAGAGGCCCCTGTGTTGAGAGTCCGCATGGTGGAGGTGTTGCCTACTCTCACCACCTGGGGTCGGCCCATCAGAAAGTCCAGGATCCAGTTGCAGAGGGAGATGTTCAGTCTCAGGGTACCACGCTCGGTGACGAACTTTGATGACACAACTGTAGTCTAGCTGTAGTCAACAAACATAATTTTCACATGGTAGAGGGCAGTGTTGAGTGCAATTGAGATTGCATAGTCTGTAGATCTGTTGGGGCGGTATGCACATTTGAGTGAGGTGATGTTCCATGCTTTCAAAGCATTTCAGGATTACAAATATTAGTGCTACAGGGTGGTAGTCATTGTTGCAGGTAGCCTTAGAGTTATTGGGAACAGGAATGATGGTGGTCAGCTTGAGACATGTGGGGATTAAAGACTGGGACAAGGAGAGGTTGAAAAATGACTGTGAAGATGCCTGCCAGCTGGTCTGTGCAGGCTCTGAGAACGCACCCTGGAATACCATCAGTATGTGTTGACCAGATTAAAAACCTTACTCACGTCGACCTCGGAGAGCGAGATCACCCTGTCCTCTGGGATGGCGGGGACCCTCGTGCATGGTACAGACACGTCATTGGATAGATCACGGCTAGGTCCACCTTTGTAATCCTTAATAGACTGTTGCCCCTGCCACATGCGCCGAACGTCGGTGCCGGTGTAATAGCATTCCACTTTCTCCGTATATTGTCCTTTTGCGTGTTGATGGTTCTGTGAAGAATCATAGCAGGACATCTTATAAGTGTTCATGTCCTCGGCCATAGCCTCTAAGTTTGTTGCAATAGCCCTGTGTATGGTAGATCGTTCCTTTAGTTTAGCACATAGTTTAACACATACCTCAGTGTTAATCTAGGGCTGTTGATTGCTACTTACAGCTATTTTCACTAACATATACAGTACACTCTAATCTTAATTCCTACCCTCAGATGTCCAGACTAACCCATCTTTCCCAGTACACTACAATTTTACTATGTAATTTTGCAATATATCAATATATCCTTCTATTTTACTGTGATGTGTTACACGGTCCTTGAACAATCAGAGCTGCTTTAGGCCTATATGCAAATAGTCATTGCCGTATAAAGATTTGTGCCTTCACTTTGAATTGGTCTGTGTTTGCAGCATGAGTAGATGTACTTGTTTTGAGATCAAAACGAGAGCTGCATGTGTACATTTGTTCATAAATGAGTGTCTTGAAGTAATGATGGACTGCTGTTTCTCTTTGCTTATTTGAAATGTTCTTGCCATAATATGGACATGGTCTTTTACCAAATAGGGCTATCTTCTGTATAACACCCCTACCTTGTCACAATACAACTGATTGGCTCAAACGCATTAAAACTTTTAACAAGGCACACCTGTTAATTGAAATGCATTCCAAGTGACTACCTCCTGAAGCTGGTTGAGATAATGCCAAGCGTGTGCAAAGCTGTCATCAAGGCGAAGGGTGGCTACATTGAAGAATCTTGAATATAGAATATATATTTGATTTGTTTAACACTTTTTTGCTTACTACATGATTCCATATGTGTTATTTCATAGTTTTGATGTCTTCAATATTATTCTACAATGTAGAAAATAATAACAATAATTAAAAACCCTTGAATGAGTATGTGTGTCCACACTTTTGACTGGTACTGTATATACACACAAAAGTAAGTGAATTTGGCTTTTTCAGCCATACCATTGCTGACAGGTGTATAAAATCAAGCACACAGCCATTCAATCTCCATAGACAAACATTGGCAATAGAATGGCCTTACTGAAGAGCTCAGTGACTTTCAAAGTGGCACCGTCATAGTATGCCACCTCTCCAACAAGTCAGTTTGTCAAGCTTCTGCCCTGCTAGAGCTGCCACGATCAACTGTAAGTGCTGTTATTGTGAAGTGGAAATGTCTAGGAGCAATAGCGGCTCAGCCGCAAAGTAGCAGGCCACACAAGCTCACAGAACTGGATCACCAAGTGCTGACACTCCCTGTCCGAATGCATAGTGCCAACTGTAAAGTTTGGTAGAGGAGGAATAATGGTCTGGGGCTGTTTTTCATGGTTCAGGCTAGGCCCCTTAGTTCCAGTGAAGGGAAATCGTTACACTACAGCATACAATTGCATTCTAGACAATTCTGTGCTTCCAACTTTGTGGCAACAGGAAAGGGGAATGCCCTTTCCTGTTTCAGGAAAGCAAGTCCATACATAAATGGTTTGCTGAGATCGATGTGGAATAACTTGACTGGAATGCACAGAGCCCTGACATCAACCTGATCAAACACTTTTGGGATGAATTAGAACGCCGACTGCGAGCCAAGCCTAATCGCCCAACATCAGTGCCGACCTCACCAATGCTCTTCTGGCTAAATGGAAGCAAGTCCCCACAGCAACGTTCCATCATCTAGTGGAAAGCCTTCACAGAAGAGTGGAGGTTGTTATAGCAGCAAAGGGTGGACACACTCCATATTAATGCCCATGTTTTTGGAATGAGATGTTCAACGAGCAGTTGTCCACATACTTTTGGTCATGTAGTGTTTTTTTTTCATGTGTGTTTTGTACAATAAACAAAAAACATACATAGAAAAAAACTATAAACAACTTAACATTTACAAACATTTCCACAAACATGATTGACATCACCCTTGCTCAGTCCCACATTCTCACCGTATCCACACCCAATGATGTTTCTAATACTTGTAAGAACCTGCCCCATATGATTTCAAATTGTGTAATGTTGTTTCTGTCTTTAGCCAGATTTCTTTCAATATTTAAATAATAAAGCATTTGATTCTTCCATTTTTATTCATGATGGATTATCATTTGACTACCAGTATTTATGTAATAGCTTCTTCATCAACTCTCATGCAGTGAAGTTGCCAAACCTCTCAACCTTAAGCGAAACTGATACATTGAAGTATTTATACCAATCATTTTCGTCTGTGCTGTTTTTGGTGCATGTCAATGGAGTGCAATGTGCAACATGATGGGTGATCACCAATGTGCATACGCACGCGCGTGCACACTCACAAAAATGAGTGAGGTTTGAAGAAATTACATTTAAGTGGAGTGGTAGCCAGACCGGCTGTGGAAGGAATGACGGCCTCTGATTGCACCTTGCGATAAATTAATCCTCATTGTGTTGTTGCAGGTAGTACCTCAGGAAATGGCAGAGAATTGCTTCTGGATCAAAGTCAAAGAGGAGAAGTTTGAGAACCAAGACCTCTTTGCCCAGCTCTCCCTCAGCTTTTCCTCCAGGACCAAAGGTAAGCAGGCCCCATTAGGCCTCTCCCCTCTTTTACTAATGAATATATATATACACACACACACACACTCTTTGTTTGGCCACCCGGCTCTGGGAAACCAAGTGGCTTTCATCTCCAGACACTTTAAGAAACAATTTGTCTCTGTGAAATGTTGATTATCGTTAAAACCATCCTCCTTTTCTTGTGTCTTTGAACAATCCGGCTGTGGATGGTTGTGTGTTGAAATCTCTGAGCCAATTAACGGTTCCACTGCTGTTGCTGCTGCACTGTGTTTGTGTGTCAGGGTTTCGAAGCTGGAGATACAGTAGGGATTCTTTCTATTTGTTGAGTGACTTTCAGTGTGTGTGTGTGTGTGTGTGTGTGTGTGTGGGTGTGTATGGGTGTGTGTGTGTGTGCACGTGATGAAAATGACTCCCACACAATTCTTGCAAAAAAAGTTAAATGTTATTGCATTTCTCTGTGTATGTGTATTTATATGCATGTGTATGACTGAACTGAGGACAGTCACGCTTGACTTGGCACAGCCTTTTCCAGTCCAGTCGATGCTCCTCCAAAGGGAGACCCAGTGAAGGAAGCTCTGGGAGTTTATCTTCTCAGTTTGTTTCTGAGATACACATCCAGACTACCTAACTTGCTGATGAATAACACAAGCCGAAGGAAAGCTAGTTTGTGTTTTGAGGGAGAGGGTGTGTTGTGGTGTAGTCCTCCCATGACAATACCAGTGTTTTCCAGCTCTCTTGACATGTGTATGTAATGTGTACACACTCTTGTAATTCCTCCCCAAGTGGGAGCGTAGGGGTAACCTCTGTCATACAGAACTGGAATCACAGCTCTTCTCTGAGTTGGTGGGTGTGATGACTTCCAGGGTTGAGATCAATTCCAATTTACTTTTGAAGTGGAAAATGTATGTTGAGTCAAATTCAAATTTTGTTTTTCAAGTAATGTAATTGGAATTTAATTAGACTGTTTGGACTCAAAATGCAATGTTCAATATTTGTACATTTCCCAGTTAATGGAATGAATGCACATAGTCTAAAATTTTACTGTAGGATTTGTTTTTAATCACTTCAATCTTATTTCCTATATTTCTAGTATAGCTATGCAATCTGAACAATGACATGATCAGCCTGAAACCCTGAGGGAATTTAATTAAAATGGGTATTTGTGGAATTGTTGGGGAAAATATTGAATTGGGAATTTAATTATTGGAATTGACCTAACATTGAAATTATTTATTATTTCTGAATTCTAAGACTGACCTATAATTTTAATTGAATTAAATGGAATTTACAGGGAGAGAGAATTGAATGAGAAATTCATTTGTGAAATTGACCCCAATCCTGATGACTGTCCGTGTCTCCTCACAGTCTTGTCAGGACACAAGCCAGACTGTAGGCATCTTTCCTCTCCTCTCTTCTCTGCTCCTCCTCTCCGCTCCTACTCTACTCCTCTCCCCTCCTCTCCTCCTTTCCTCTCCTCTCCCCTGACGACTACATAACAAAACAAATCTCTCTGGTGCTCTATGAAATAAACAGCAATGTAGCCCTGAAGCTGGGATGTGATTGGTTGGCACAATGCAGATGGAGAGAATAATAGCGGGAACGAGGGAGCAAATTTAGCTGGGCTTAATGAAGCAAAGGGTAAAGGCCAAGAGCCATGTCACTGCTCTCTCTGCAGGAGAGACGACAAGACACAGGCTGAATCCCAAATCACCCCCTTCCTCTTGCCCCTCCATTGATACATTTACCCGCACCACCGCCATTTGCACAAGTGTCCCAAAGCTGAGGGAGTGAAAATTATCGAGGGCGTAGGGGCTAATTAGTCCCTCAGATAGCCACTTTGACTGAGGTTGCAGGCATCAGAGCCAGGTGCTATCCCTGACACGCACTGCAATATGTTTGTGCAATTTCATACAAAAGAATGGATAGGCGTGCCTAATTATATGCATTGTGCATTTGTTTGTCTTATTTCCAGACTTGACACATTTAATTAAATGTTTAACTGTGACTGAGGTTTATATCTTTTAAAACAATTTGTTAATTTGATTTTCATGCTCACATTTAAAAGTGGAACATGAATTGCGTCATTCAAGTCTGGAGTCTGTCCCTAAGTTGATTGATCCCATCACCACTCTTTGGAATTCAACCTCTGAGTTTCGTCAGCAACACATGACAACGGAGGGCCCTCAGAGCGTGTTGGTAGGGGCGAGGGTGTAGTTTGGGAGTGTTTTTGCTTTGGTCTCTACCATTTGCTTTATTTTTAACGTGGCATCAGCAAGGGAGGAAGAGATCACAAGAACATAACACGCAGACAAGGAAACCATAGCGTTCCGGTGGAGAAACACGGTTACTAATTAACACCAGCAATAATTAATAGTAGCTTTTGTGTGCTGTACTTGTCTGTTCTTTCAGAAGTGTAATTCCTATCCATTTTCACCTCGGACAAACAAGGGATACAGATCCTGCAAAAAAAAATATAATACTACTTATTAATACATGATTATGCAATATTTATTACTGTATTCCATTTTCTTTTAATTGGCATTTTCTCTTTAATCTACATTCTTATAGTTGTTATGTTTCCTTTATTTGCGTTCTATAGGTCCCAGAGTAACTCTGCTTTACATTTATTTTCAGTGTCTTTTTCAAATTGAAATTCTTCCTCATACATGTAACAGTCGGGTTCTATAGGTAAGCTCTGTGGTCCCTCAGGCAGCTTGGAAAGATTTAGCTGGATCCCTATCAATTACGCCCGCAGCATGTTCACTGATTCAGCTCTTTTCCCCTCTATTGTTGAAACAGAACATGATACACTCATGAATTAAAACAATGCTGTTTAATGTTTGATATCCTGAGTACCATTCTCTTTTTTCTTTTTAAGACAAAGTTAAAAGCGGGTGAAAACGCCTTTGACGTGCGATGGTATCGCGGAGGGGAGCAATAGTATTTTGCAAAAAACGATATGCAGCCATCCTTAAAAAAAAAAAAAAAAAAACTTTTTTTTAACCTTCACTTTACAATGGGAATCATTCAAACTCATGAGATCTAAGAATGCCTTAGAGTAAGATGTGCTTTAACATTTTACTGTTATTGCAGCCTTTGTCAAAGAGCCTGACCCCATTTCTATACTGACTATTCATCTTTGGATTCCCAGAAGCACAGCCTTGACAATAACACGTGACACACATTTTTGCTGGTTGAGCTTCCTGTACCAGATGGAGAGTATTATGTGAGGTGAGGTGATGCTTGGGAAGGCAAATTAGTTCACAAGACCTCACCGTCTAACCATATTACCAAAGACTATAAATCCTCCCAGCAAACCTACCAAACAAGTTCCTACTCGAAACCAACTTAATATATCTGGAAAATTGCAACCTTTTATTCATCTGGTGAAAAGTTTGGCCAGCCCTCAATTTTGTTGATTTTTCTCGTACTCTTTCTTTTTCTCTCCACCCCCCCCCCCCCCCCCCCCCCCCATTTTGGTTGGATTATTTATAACTAAAGCACGCTTCATTATGAAAGATGAGGCAAACAGGTGTAAATGTGTTCCCTAGAACCTGGAACTGCCTTGGGAAAATGGTGCAAAAAGGCTTCTGTTTAACTCGCCGTTCCTCGGGAGTCACACTTGTTACTCACATTGTCTGAAAACAACACGAGCCGTGCCATTTAATTGGTTTTAACAAGAAAGGGGAAACCATAATCAACAGGGATTTACAGCTTTGCTTCTAGCCTCTTTAGATGATCAGAATCCTACTGTATTTCCAATTATGGCTACCTTTCTGCAGTAACAGCCAACATCCCAGCGACAACGCTTGAAGCCAGCAGTGTTGTCTGAGGGGTCTGCTGGAAGCAGAGTTGCTGAATATAAGGTCTAGCCTGTTCACATTGCTTTAAATTTCATTTACTCACCGAAACTGTAGATGTTTGCCTGATTGCGGAGATGGTAATGCGTTGGCCGATTATCCTTTGGATTCTAAGGCCCATCTTCACCTCTGTGGATCGACCTGATCTCCCAAGGAAGAGGAAGGGAAGTGATACTTTGTACAGCCAGGTCACCCACTGTACCTGTGCCCTCATAACCTGCTAAGTAGACCCTTATCGCCCATCATCTCCTACCAAGAATGAGAGAGTGGAGGTCAATAATTGTCCACCCCCATCAAAGCTGCTGCCCCCAAACAACCCCTTCTCTCTGCCAGGCCAGACCTTGCTGCAACACTGGGGGAAATGTGTCCACTAGGGTCTATTTGTTCTGACTTATTTAAATCGGCTCCGGAGAGCAGAGCAACTCCTCACGTCATTGTATTGCTATTTGGTTTCCCTTGTAGAACTGGTAGTTTGGCCTTTCCCTCCTCCCTCACTCATTCTTCCCTTCCCTCTATCATTCTCTCTTTTCTTTACCCCCGAGTCCCTTCACTTGGTGGTATCAATCAGCGGTTCTGCCTGTGTTCAGCTCCTGGGATCAAATCAGATGTACTTGTGGTTTGAGCGCCTAGCATGGCCTGCTGCATTTGAAAAGCAATTCTGTCGGCCAGGCTTTTCAGTTCTGTTTGAAATAAGATTGATGTTGGCAAACTTCTTCAACCTGCGCTCTCCTAATAGCGTTTCTCCATTGCCAACAGCGCCTGCTACACACACAGAGGGCATATGCCTTGATGTAATGATGACATGTGTTTGAGGCTTCCGACTGTTCTGAGAAGCTTTTAATCAGTGTGTGGCAGCAACAAAACTAAGAGAGTGAAACCATCCTGAACAAAACAACTAAAGTAGCATAACACTTAATGGCAACCCTGGTCTACTGCACACGTGTCAAACTCATTCCACAGAGGGATGAGTGTCTGCGGGTTTTCCGCTCCTCCCTTGTACTTGATTCATGAATTAAGGTTATTAATTAGTAAAGAACTCCCCTCACCTGATTGTCTAGGTCATAATTGAAAGGAAAAAACAAAAACTTTCAGACACTAGGCCCTCCATGGAATGATTTTGACACCACTGGTCAACTGTATTGCAAAGTTTGTCAATATTGATACATATTTTTCAGCATATGCATTATTCCGTGTAAAAACACCTTATTTGTACAAAACAGAAATATGACTATAAATATTCAACTTATTTAAGAAGGTTGATGGAGAAAAGGCTTGGCCTCGCTACTTGTCTCTTGCATCATTTTCCCCCAATCCTACTGCACTTCTTAATCTCTAGTGTAGTGTAGCATAGAGTGGATCGATGGCTGTGTACACTAAGTGGTCTGTGAGTAGGGGTCCCTCCTTATTCCGCTACACTAGCAGTTCTACTGATAAACCTAATGAAGATGTATGTAAATAATTGGGTTGTTAGCTGGCCCAGCCATAATTATCGGGGAGGAGCCTGGCGGCTGCGCTCGACCCCTCTGATCAAGTTCACCGGCCCCTCCCTCTCCCAGCATGCTTCTATGTTAATGATGGCGAGGCTGCTAATGAGCCCGGCACTCCATCCAGTGCCCACCCGCGGAGGCCAGGGAGAGAGAGTGTCATGGTCTACAGGTCGAGAAATGACTGTTTGGGTTCAGCCAAGCTATTAAAATCCCCTCTGAACTTAATTAAACTAAGGTCTTAGATTTTTTTTTTTTAAGTGTGTTCACAAGGAAACTGTCGTTGATGGAGGCTCGCTGTGAATTTCTTCTCTGATGGACATTTGCAGTAGAAGTGTCTTAACATCATCACAGATGTGCAATGGTGTTTCCAATTTGATAAACATTAATTTACAATTGCAGGGAGAAAGAAAAGCGATGTTGACAATGAATTTGCCTGCCAACCCAACACACTCCAAACTGTGAAACCCATGCTCCAGCCAAAATCACAGAAGGTTATTGTTTTGTGTAATATCTCTGCGTGTGTGGGTATATTACCAATTTTGTGCAGAGTTTGTCCTGCTAACCCTCTCCCTCTTCTATTATCCACCTCTGCTCTGGTGTCCTGCTCTCTCTTAGCTTTAGCAATAATGCCCAATTCCCATTTCCAGAAAGCAAGCCTGCATTAATGCTTCTAAAGGTCAGCTCTAAACCCCAGAGTCCTGAAGACAACTCTGGCCGGAGCTCCACCATTTATCATCCAGGATTTGATCATATCCCTCAGCTCTCCTCCCAACCAGATTCATCTCCCATTAGAACGTTGTCGCTCCCGCCATTGCCGATGCACACAAACACTAGCTGAGCCACAAACCCTGCTACAAAGCCCTCGCAGTGGGATGGTAATAACCCTGCTGCAGCGCTGGTAATGATGGAATCAGCGTGGGTTTAGGCGGCTCCCTGACTGCCCTAATAAGTTCCCTAATAACTTTGTTACACCCAGGCTGACCCAGTACCCTGATCAAAGGTGCTCACGCGTGGCAAAGGCTCCTCCGAGGATATCAAGCCTCCCTTCAAACTTTGCTGCAGTATTTCTAAACAGGAACGGCGGCTTCCGTCAACTGTGAGGCCCATGTCCAGTAGCCGCACACACAGTCAGACTCCCCTGGCGAGCTATAATAGGCAATGCCAGTGCTGTTATCTATTGGGCTGTTGCTTCAAATCAGGAAAGGGGGCTTCCGCCAAGTCACAAAGGTCCCTGTCCAGTAACCGCACGCACACACAAACTCCCCATCCCCTGAGGAGAATGGCCAAAATGGGTAGTACCTCTGGTTCACTATTGGACTTTTGCTTCAGGGTTACCCAGCAACAATGGGAATCATACAATGCATCTATTGTAGTTGAGCTATATATTACCCTCTCAGACAAAATATTAGACTTATAATTGTGAAGGAAGTACCACTTTTCATCCCATCGACTCCAGACGACTAGATGATAATTGTAACCCTTTGATAAGCCGGTTACTGAGCGAAGCGACACATCCCTTGACCGTCATGAGAATGTGTGTCTCCTTAGATAATGTAATAAAAGCTGCTGGCCAATGAGTCAGATGCTCTGTTCCATAGACAATATGCTCGTGCCCAGTCTAGATCAGATTAACAGCAAAGCATGGGAGTACGATGATAAAGGAATCGTTTGCTAACCGCTGTGTTGAAGATGTTGGGCACAGGGGTTTGATTGTGATGGTTCACGGTGCCTCCTTGAGGATGAGGTTGTTTATTGCCAGAGCTGCCCAAGTCTTTATGTTTCTCCTCCCTTCCCTTCTCTCTCTCGAAATCACCATCCTGTCCCCCCTTGCACCGCTCCAGAAACCCGCTCATCCTTGGACCTCTCATTTACCATCTGGAGTTGAGGTTGCCCAGTCTCATAGACACGCACGCACACTCTCTCACGGCAGTGCTCTTGCCCAAACAAGATCACAAGTGAGTTTGGCGTACACTTCTTTGATAAACCACCACACTTTGTGCAAAAGGAGAGGTTTGCTTCTTCCCCTGCCAAAATGTGTGGCTAAACCAAGACCCCATGCATGCTCCATTGAATTTGGAGATGCACATAATTATATTCTTCAAAAGTGCCTTGCAGATAATCAAATGTGGTGTTAATGTGAAAAATCTGACTTCCAGGGCCTTCGTTGGCGCCTGATGACACGTTTCAGAATGGGAGCCATTTGTCTAATTGCTCTCGAGCGCCAGGACAATTTGTCTTAATAAAGCAAAATGCAACCCTATGCTAATTTCCCTCTGTTTGGGGGCAGCCATTTTCCTTACTCATCCTTCCACAGTTTTTATAAATTGCATATGAGTGAAATGAGCTCCTTAAATATTAATGGCTTGTAATTGGTTTATTGTACATTAGCTAGGCCGCAGGGGGTGACCTGGATCGAGAGGCGAGTCAAGGCGGCTGTTATTCCCAGCTCGTTCCTGACCGTTTTCCACTTCATATCGCCTCCCCGCAATGTCCCACTGACTTTAATCTTCTCTGCTCAGATGAGGGCTGTTTAAGACTGTTCTGGGTAACTACTGTATACTTTAACTTGTAAGCCTCCCCTCAACTCCAAATATTGGCCTGTTTAATAGCTGCCCTGCTAAGAGACTCCAACCTACTTCCTGCTAGCTTTATTTGCCTTCAGGTGTACTTTGCGTTGCAACATTCATCCAACAAGAAGTGCTGACTTTAATAACGTTTATGGTGCGTGGGTGTGCCTGTGCCTGTGCCTGTGCCTGTGCGTGTGCGTGTGCGTGTGTGTGTGTGTGTGTGTGTGTGTGTGTGTGTGTGTGTGTGTGTGTGTGTGCGTGTGCGCGTGCACGTGCACATTTGGTAAGTGAAGCCAGTCCATCAGACCTGGTCTTCTGCCTTCTTTAGTGTATTACAATAGACCTCAAATTGCCGGTCTGCATTCAAAGCTTTCCTCAAGAGGTCTGTCTATATTATCCAGGTATATGGGCTTTGTCCTGTCTAATGTTGCACAAGACAAGTCTCTACTTTGCAACAATCGCTCCCATTTTCTTAATACGTTCACTTGAAAGAGTTTACTTGTGCCATGGACTTGGCCTACTTAACCTCTTGCATACTAGGATGAATATTCTAGAGCATTTTAGAGCAAATTATGAACTGATTGGTTTCAAACAAGTACACATTATTTGTAAGAAAATAAATTTAGCAACTTTAGCTGAATTATTTCTGAAATCCACAAAAGACTGCAAAGGAACTCTACCAGTGGTTAAATTACAGTTTATCTCAGTGAGTGTATTTATATCAAATCAAATCAAATTTTATTTGTCACATACACATGGTTAGCAGATGTTAATGCGAGTGTAGAGAAATGCTTGTGCTTCTAGTTCCGACAATGCAGTAATAACCAACAAGTAATCTAGCTAACAATTCCAAAACTACTGTCTTGTACACAGTGTGAGGGGATAAAGAATATGTACATAAAGATATGAATGAGTGATGGTACAGAGCGGCATAGGCAAGATACAGTAGATGGTATTGAGTGCAGTATATACATATGAGATGAGTATGTAAACAAAGTGGCATAGTTAAAGTGGCTAGTGATACATGCATTACATAAAGATGCAGTAGATTATATAGAGTGCAGTATATACGTATACATATGGGATGAATAATGTAGGGTATGTAAACATTATATTAGGTAGCATTGTTTAAAGTGGCTAGTGATATATTTTACATAATTTCCCATCAATTCCCATTATTCATGTGGCTGGAGTTGAGTCAGTGTGTTGGCAGCAGCCACTCAATGTTAGTGGTGGCTGTTTAACAGTCTGATGGCCTTGAGATAGAAGCTGTTTTTCAGTCTCTCGGTCCCAGCTTTTATGCACCTGTGCTGACCTCGACTTCTGGATGATAGCTGGGTGAACAGGCAGTGGCTCGGGTGGTTGTGGTCCTTGATGATCTTTATGGCCTTCCTGTGACATCGGGTGGTGTAGGTGTCCTGGAGGGCAGGTCGTTTGCCCCCGGTGATGCGTTGTGCGGACCTCACTACCCTCTGGAGAGCCTTACGGTTGTGGGCGGAGCAGTTGCCGTACCAGGCGGTGATACAGCCCGACAGGATGCTCTCGATTGTGCATCTGTAGAAGTTTGTGAGTGCTTTTGGTGACAAGCCAAATTTCTTCAGCCTCCTGAGGTTGAAGAGGCGCTGCTGCGCCTTCTTCACGATGCTGTCTGTGTGGGTGGACAAATTCAGTTTGTCTGTGATGTGTACGCCGAGGAACTTAAAACTTACTACCCTCTCCACTACTGTTCCATCGATGTGGATAGGGAGTGTTCCCTCTGCTGTTTCCTGAAGTCCACAATCATCTCCTTAGTTTTGTTGACGTTGAGTGTGAGGTTATTTTCCTGACACCACACTCCGAGGGCCCTCACCTCCTCCCTGTAGGCCGTCTCGTCGTTGTTGGTAATCAAGCCTACCACTGTTGTGTCGTCCGCAAACTTGATGATTGAGTTGGAGGCGTGCGTGGCCACGCAGTCGTGGGTGAACAGGGAGTACAGGAGAGGGCTCAGAACGCACCCTTGTGGGGCCCCAGTGTTGAGGATCAGTGGGGTGGAGATGTTGTTGCCTACCCTCACCACCTGGGGGTGGCCCGTCAGGAAGTCCAGTACCCAGTTGCACAGGGCGGGGTCGAGACCCAGGGTCTCGAGCTTGATGACGAGTTTGGAGGGCACTATGGTGTTAAATGCCGAGCTGTAGTCAATGAACTGCATTCTCACATAGGTATTCCTCTTGTCCAGATGGGTTAGGGCAGTGTGCAGTGTGGTTGAGATTGCATCGTCTGTGGACCTATTTGGGCGGTAAGCAAATTGGAGTGGGTCTAGGGTGTCAGGTAGGGTGGAGGTGATATGGTCCTTGACTAGTCTCTCAATGCACTTCATGATGACAGAAGTGAGTGCTACGGGGGGCGGTAGTCGTTTAGCTCAGTTACCTTAGCTTTCTTGGGAACAGGAACAATGGTGGCCCTCTTGAAGCATGTGGGAACGGACTGGGATAGGGATTGATTGAATATGTCCGTAAACACACCAGCCAGCTGGTTTGCGCATGCTCTGAGGGCGCGGCTGGGGATGCCGTCTGGGCCTGCAGCCTTGCGAGGGTTGACACGTTTAAATGTTTTCCTCACGTCGGCTGCAGTGAAGGAGAGTCCGCATGTTTTAGTTACGGGCTGTGTCAGTGGCACTGTATTGTCCTCAAAGTGGGCAAAAAAGTTATTTAGTCTGCCTGGGAGCAAGACATCCTGGTCCGTGACGGGGCTGGTTTTCTTTTTGTAATCCGTGATTGACTGTAGACCCTGCCACATACCTCTTGTGTCTGAGCCGTTGAATTGAGATTCTACTTTGTCTCTATACTGACGCTTAGCTTGTTTGATTGCCTTGCGGAGGGAATAGTCACACTGTTTGTATTCGGTCATGTTTCCAGTCACCTTGCCCTGATTAAAAGCAGTGGTTTGCACTTTTTTTTTGCCATCAATTCACGGTTTCTGGTTTGGGAATGTTTTAATCGTTGCTATGGGAACAACATATTCAACGCACCTTCTAATGAACTCGCTCACCGAATCAGCGTATTCGTCAATGTTGTTGTCTGACGCAATACGAAACATATCCCAGTCCACGTGATGGAAGCAGTCTTGTGGAATCAGATTGGTCGGACCAGCGTTGAACAGACCTCAGCGCGGGAGCTTCTTGATTTAGTTTCTGTCTGTAGGCAGGGATCAACAAAATGGAGTCGTGGTCAGCTTTTCCGAAAGGAGAGCGGGGCAGGGCCTTATATGCGTCGCGGAAGTTAGAATAGCAATGATCCAAGGTTTTTCCAGCCCTGGTTGCGCAATCGATATGCTGATAAAATTTAGGGAGTCTTGTTTTCAGATTAGCCTTGTTAAAATCCCCAACTACAATGAATGCAGCCTCAGGATATATGGGTTCCAGTTTACAAAGAGTCAAATAAAGTTCGTTCAGAGCCATCGATGTGTCTGCTTGGGGGGGAATATATACGGCTGTGATTATAATCGAAGAGAATTCCCTTGGTGGATAATGCGGTCGACATTTGATTGTGAGGAATTCTAAATCAGGTGAACAGAAGGACTTGAGTTCCTGTATGTTGTTGTGTCCACACCACGTCACGTTAACCATGAAGCATACGCCCCCGCCCCTCTTCTTACCAGAAATATGTTTGTTTCTGTCGGCGCGATGCGTGGAGAAACCAGCTGGCTGCACCGACTCCGATAGCATCTCTCCAGTGAGCCATGTTTCCGTGAAGCAAAGAACGTTACAGTCTCTGATGTCCCTCTGGAATGCTACCCTTGCTCGGATTTCATCAACCTTGTTGTCAAGAGACTGGACATTGGCGAGAAGAATGCTAGGGAGTGGTGCACGATGTGCCCGTCTCCGGAGTCTGACCAGAAGACCGCTTCGTTTCCCCCTTTTACAAAGTTGTTTTTTTGGGTCGCCGGCTGTGATCCATTCCGTTGTCCTGGGTGAAAGGCAGAACACAGGATCCGCTTCGCGAAAGTCATATTCTTGGTCGTACTGATGGTGAGTTGACGCTGCTCTTATGTTCAGTAGTTCTTCTCGACTGTATGTAATGAAACCTAAGACGACCTGGGGTACCAATGTAAGAAATAACACGTAAAAAAACAAAAAACTGCATAGTTTCCTAGGAACGCGAAGCGATGCGGCCATCTCTGTCGGTGCCGGAAGTACATCTCGAGGCTCAATTCGAGGCTAGCTGAGTCACTTAAACTGGAGTACCTCCTCACCGTGATCATTACCAGTTCTTTGGTCATTTATAACGTTATGAATAAAGATCAGACTCCAAAATGTGGAGTATATGATACAGGTTAAGTGGTTGTAACTTGTCACTGATCTTAATAACTAATTAATTAAAATAAATCCATTTGAAGTGGTGGCATCAATTTAGCAGTGCCACTGCCATTTGAATATAGGGGAAACACTGATGGGTATTCAGGCACTGATATATTTTGTTTTACTATACCAATGCATGTTGTATATTCTCAGCTAGGCCTCTAACATGGTTTGTTTTTTTGACCCATTGTGGCGAGTGGTGTAGCGGTCAAAGGCACTGCATCTCAGTACTAGAGGTGTAACTACAGACCCTGGTTCGATTCCAGGCTGTTACACAACCGGACGTGATTGGGAGTCCCATAGGGCTGCACACAATTGGCCCAGCGTCGTCCGGGTTAGGGTTTTGTTGGGGTAGGCCACCATTGTAAATAAGAATTTGTTCTCAACTGACTTGCCTAGTTAAAAACAACTCAGCCACCTTTTGTATTTCATAATCTGTACTTAAATGTACACCGATTTCAGCATATCAGCGTGGTTACTGAAATGACAGCCAATAATTTGCCTGGATATTGTTTAATCTCAATTGGACACTTTTTTTCACTAACCCAAAACATATTGGATCCAATTGCAGGTTGACTCCTCTCATTTCCAAATCAAAAAGGTGCATAGAGGCCACGGCTCCCCCCGTCATCCCCTCTCCTCTGCACAATCCAGGCCCAGAGTTTGTGACATGTTATCATGTTAAATTTGTCTTTAGGGCTCTCGGGTGGAATTGGTTTGGGTCCACAAGTGCCCACAACAAGCCAAACTGCCTGGATAGGTATGGGGAGAGAGACCAGGGAGGAAGGAGCGAGGTGACAACAGGGGAAAAGTGTCTCCAGCCTAAGTGTCGGTCGGTGAGCCCTGGGTAAACAATCAGAGCGCACCGTGTTCAAGATGGTGCCTCTCTGAATATTAACAATGCTGACTTCTCCTAGCCAACAACCTGGCGAATGACTTAATAGTCGGAAAGTGCTTCTTCTCCAGAGCCAATGAGAACAGAAGAGAGACAAGAGAGGGAGAAGAGGAGGAGGGACTTGTAAGAGATGGCCGCTGTCTCTTTAATCAGAGATGGTGTTTCCAAAAGACAACCAACCTCTGAGGACAGAGAAGGAAAGAAATGTGTGAGAATTGAAGAGAAAGAAATGGGAAGAAAAGACTGAGTGCGAGATGGAGAGAGATGGAGAGGTGTATGACAGAGAGAGCCATTTTAACCTGTACCCTCACTGTCCAGAAGACTGGGTAGCTCGGCACAGAACGTGCATGCTCTCTCCACTGCACTTTTAACAGATTCCCTTCGGGGCGCACAGGCCGCTACACTGATTGCTGTGATCCCTCCCTCCTCTCTCTTTCTTTCTCTCCCTTCACATACCACAGCTGTTTCAATCACTCAGTCTGAATGCTTGGGAGAGTTCTCTTTCATTCGACCTGATATGTCTCCTCTGAATTCCCTCCTTGCTGGTGATGGAAGGATGGACTCACTTACAGAAAAGAGAGCTGTTTTTAAAACCGGTGACATTTTCTTTTTTCAACTTTTCTTTTAATATGCCACATATCCTCAATAGCTCCCCAAAGCATTCTGACAGCCCAGTATCTCCCCTTTCTTTTTGACTGGCGATTATTTATTTATTTTTTACTTCACACCTTCCTTGATTTTCAGCCATGTGTAGATGGTGACGCATTTTAATGGTGCAAGGTGAAGAGATTAAAATAAGTTGGGTTATATGTCTTTGCATATAACAGGATAACAGGGATGGCTGGTTATAGAATCCCGTAAACCGACAAGTGATGAATGAAAGCACAGCCGGCCCCAAGTGAGTCTCCTGTAAACGGGAGCCGTTATTTTAATGTTTCGGGACATTTTTTTTAATAACTTTGTCCCTTTCTTTAGAGCTGTAAACAAACACTAAGGGATCATGGCGAGTGAGGCCCCTCGGGGCAGCGTGGAGCTGATGTGAAGCCGTTTCCTCACAGATGCAACCACTGCCCAACTTTTTCCCAGCTCGTCTGCCGCAGTGGGTGTCGCTAAATCCCTCCCACCGTGGGGGTGAGGGGGTTGCAATTCAAGGAAGCGTTTCATCATTTCTCCTGACTGAGTCTAACACTCTGACCCTCAGCTAATCGCTAGCTGCAGCCTTAGTCAAATCACCGGTGACATACCCCCTACATGTGGTAATGTTCCGCTGGATGTGAGTCCAGTTTGCCCTGCTCATCCTATGGTCGGAGACTGCTTAGTAGGTAAGCTGCAGTATCCTTTTTTTGAAGACCGGAGTCCAGACACTCCATCTGTGGCATGTCGGTTTGACTGCTAAGTGAATTTGCATTAAAGGTAATGGCTGCACTCTTGCACACTCTCCCTCTCTTCCTTCCTCTCTTCCATACAGTTATTCCTCTGGTTTAAAGGGATACATCGGGATTCAGACAGACTCATAGTGTCCATGAATTAATCTGACTCTGGGAAAGTAGATAAAGGGCTTCATTACCAAAATCCCAAAACATCATTTTAAGGTGAATCCATTTATTAACCTTTCGGAGGCCACAGGCATCTCTGAGATAAAACACACACCTCTGACGCCACCGTTAAGAGAAATGAATCGCCCACCACTGATATGCCTTGATTTCATTTTAATCACACTTCTCAGAAAACCACACCACTGAATTAATATTTAATCTCCAAACCAAGATAGAGACGTATTGCTTAATTTATTTTTCAGTGGTATTGAAATACACGTTACTGGCTGAATAGCAGCTGCCCACTCAGCATCCCACTTTTACCTTGTGAAAATATGTCAAATTGAAGCTCACTTTTTCTTATTTCTTTTCAGTATATATCATATAGTTGTCACTGTTTGCAGTGGAAATAAAGATGTAGAGGAGCACTATTCTACTGGCTTGAATTGAGTATCATCCACCTCTACCTGAACTGTTATTGAGTCTGACTTACACGGCGGTACACTATATGTCTTTAGTCGCTAGGGCTTGTGTTGAGTTTGGGATGGAGGAATCAATGCTATATGTTGTGTTTGCTGTGTTGTTTGCCATTGCACAGGGCTGTATTAGTGCTTGATTCTTGGAGAGCAGTGCTGCAGCAGTGGCATATCATTACCCAGGCCTCTCATCCACTCTCTGCAGCTGTTCACCCCTCTGTGCAAAGGTCACCAAGGTGAAGTCAATCCACAGATCACGGTAGACTCAATTAGAGGGAGAATGTACACACACTTGCAAACAAGCACATACACGAATGCACACACACACCATCAACAGCGGGCATATCCCCTCCCTTACCTAACAATCTGATCGATCGAGAGCAATTTATCCCAGGGAAACGCCATACATCTTTTACACATCCTGCTACGGCCGTATCCATAATTGACGATTGGAAGTGCCCGGCTCCCCAGCGATGCAATTAAAACTCCCGTGGCTCACCTAGCAGGACATTACTCTGCCCCTGACATGCTGCCCATGAGGATTGGACTGGACACCCAGGGCCAAACAATAACTGGCCAACAACACACCCTTGTGGTTCTCCACAACACCAGTTTTCTTGCTGCGGTTAGAGAAAACTGAAAGAAACAGAAGCTTCCAGCTGCTTTCTCCCAGAGTTGTAATGGCCTGGGTGGATTGCAGGCGGTCATGAGAGCTGATTGGCCGGAAGCAGAAGAGAGGGCCGTTTTAATGCTCCGAGGTTAATTGTTTGTGCTTTCAGGGTTTCAGCTCGTCTTACAGTATTGGCAGTAGCTAGGCACTAGAACGAGGGCATGGGGATGTGCCAAGCGATGATGAGCTAACGCCGTAGTAGATGATTTTGCAGAGCATATTATGCCCCCCCCACGCCACCACGTCGGAGGGCTCGGTATGTTCATTAAAGACGTAAGAGCCGAGGCTGGGGCTAAACTTAAGCCGAGGCTGAGGCAAATCTGTAATGAACCCTCTCTCTCAACGCTTCATTACCCACTGTTGTCTTACACTGGTGCTGGCATATTTATCCACCCTCCTCCTCTACTCTTCGCTACACCAGACTGGTCATTGGCACTCGGTCACTGGTGTGTGTATGTGTGTATATCTTAGTGTGTGTGTGTTCATGAGGGCTCCTGGTGATGTGTAATTAACACAAAGGCAAACATCCCCAATGGTTGACATTATGCTGAACGCATTAGACACAGTGGTGCCCAGGAGAGTGTGTGTGTGTGTTTGCGTGTGTGTGGTCACCCGCCGCCATCCACTACCCGTCCCCCTCGGATCGGTCGGCACCCCAACAGGCTGGCAGGTTTTGGTCTGCCTACATACACACACACACACACACACACACGCACACACATACAAAACACACGTAGACACACAACTGACTACAGGTCCAATACTGATAAACACATGCTGGGGAGATTATTAATGCCCCTAGTGATGAACAGACTGGAGCATTGTGTGTGAAATGTTAGCTTCCTGTCAAATCCAATGTTGTGGCCCCCTGGGCATTCTGATACATGGTTGGAGACAGGTATGCTAAGATACCGACATAACATTTCAGGTAGAACAAAAAGGACGAAGGTAAGAGAAATAGCTTAATTTAAAAGCATACCTACCATACATCAGTTATGGCAGAATTAAATAAAATGACAATATTTAGTCACAATATACTCCGCCATATGCAGGCTTTCCAGTTATAAAGAGGCTATAGCATGAATTCCACTGCGTTTTTGAAGAAGTGGGTGTTAGTGAGCCCCCCCCCAAAGGTCGCTGTGAGTTTGTCGACTGCAGTCTTCCTCCACTAAGCCCCATGGACACAAGTCTCCCTCTCTCTCTTTCTCCCATAACCACCCCCACCGTACAGGCATGTGGTGATGCAGCGGTCCCCATGGTAACCAGAGCTTGCTATAGTCCACAACGCTTGCTCGGGCTACCAAAAGTGTTTGCCATTGCTGTGGGGTGTAGGAGGCAATTGAGGGGAAGTGGCAGTCTGTCTACTGTGTTGCGCCATTTCTTTTGATGGCATTTTGAGGTGTGTGTATGTGTTTGGAGGGCGATGACGAGAGGGATGGATAGAGGGAGGGAGGGAAGGAGAGAGGGAGAGCAAATGAAAGAGAGAGAGCAAAAGAAAGAGAGCAAAAGAGAGAGAGATACAGCAAAAGAGATTGAGAAGCAGAGATGGGGAGAAAACACTTGAAGAGCAGTATTATTGGAGATGAAGGCATAGATACAAATGTGATGTGATAACTACACCAGCCGAGACAGTTATGGCTGCTTATGTAAATTAACATGTTCCCAGGCAGATAAGATTTGTACATACAGTGCCACACTTCCATCAAGTTATTGGAAAGTGAGGAGCAGTGAGATTTCTAAATTAGCTCGCCTCGGTGGCAACATGCCACTTTGCAAGTTATTACTGTGATTTCATACCTCATACCCCAGTGCCACTGGGATGCATGAGTGAAGTTCAGCTGTACTGAAATGTGCAGTTTTTAGATTGAAATGACCAGCAGCATTTGGAGGGGGCTCTTGCACTCGGGCATGAGTCAGTATACTATGGGGCCTCACACACTGTGTGTGTGTGTGTGTGTGTGTGTGTGTGTGTGTGTGTGTGTGTGTGTGTGTGTGTGTGTGTGTGTGTGTGTGTGTGTGTGTGTGTGTGTGTGTGTGTGTGTGTGTACACATAATTGTTCTCACTGGCAGTGTGCCAGCATTCGCCCCATTGTTCTGTCCATTCTAATTCAGAAAAAAAAAACGTGGTCAAACAAACACCCTAAAGGGGTTCGCCAAGGTCTAGCCATTATTTAATACGAGAACACTTATTGATATCGAATTCTCACAGACCCAGCCTCAGCAAATCTGCTCCCTACAAAATTGGGCCAAATTAATTTAACACATGATAAAATATGAATAGCTTGAATAGCTCAAATGTGAATAGCTTCTTGCCAGCAATTACACAATCCAGCAGCAGTTAGTGGTGTTGAGCAGATTGGAGCTGGCAGGTGAAGTGCATGGTGGGAGATCCCACTGGGTACTTCACTAGGAGTGGCTCTGAATGCCATATTTCGTTTCTATACCCTCCAGGACCGATAGTCATACTCTCCAACCCTAGTCTAGTAGGCCTATGCCCTTTTCACAAGACTGAGCGGAGCTGTGCCAACTTAAGCCTAGTACAGTTTGGGTTGGTATTATAATGTGAAAAGACACAGACATGCTTCAATGCTCTTAACATGGCCACTTGGGAACAACACATCCACCTTCCAACAATTGGGTTGAAATGTATCTGCAGTTTTGGCTGATTAGGCTAGTCCACACGTGTTGATAGTGAGAGTGTTGGAAAATGGTTATGCTGAGTTGGACCACCAGAGAAGGGTATGAGCCCTGTAGAACTAAGACAATTGATCATTGCCAAGGATTTGGTTCTAGTTATTTTTGCTTGGCAGGGCTCTTGAAGAGAGACTACTTTTTGGTTAAGACTTTAAAGACTTGAAGTGGAATAACTATGTGTTTTGCCATTGCTACCGTTTGAGACGTTCCTGTTAATTGCTGTGTGTGATGGGGATGATGGAAGTGATGCAAATGGGTGTGTTTCAAAGGCCTGGTCACATAGTGTGATATAATTACTATATAACATTGCAGGACAGCTTTTACAGTGTGTGTGTCAGTGTGTTTGCTTTCCTTTGTGTGTGTGCTCATTTCACTGAGATGCGGTATAGGTCAGTCAAGTCTGTATCCCACTGCACCCATGAGTGTCCGACCTCAGCCAGAGAGGATCTGGCGAAGCGGGGCATTTTGGCAACAACTTTGGGGTGGCAGGTAGCCTAGGGGTTAGAGTGTTTGGCCAGTAACCGAAAGGTTACTGGATCAAATCCCCGAGCTGACAAGGTAAAAATCGGTCGTTCTGCCCCTGAACAAGGCAGTTAACCCACTGTTCCCCGGTAGGCTGTCATTGTAATTAAGAATTTGTTCTTAATAGACTTGCCTAGTTAAATAAAGGTTACATTCAAAAAAATGTTGTTGTTTTTTAAATATGGGAGTTGTGCCTGTTGTCATAGAGATAAAGGACTCATCATGGGTATAATCCGTTTTAGCATGGACATTGCCATTGAGGGCTTCCACCATTTTAAATAGGTCAACTGGTGGGGATTCCTAAGAGTTCGGAGCAATCAGCCAATATACAACTTTAAAATGGAGATTGCCTAAATGCCGCTGCCCTTGCTGTCACAGACACTATAATGGCACAAATACAAAGATGAGCCATCTATCTATCTTTATGGCCTCTTGTTTAATGTGTGTATCTGCCCTCACATTGGATAGAATGGTCTCACCTGTTCTCGCCTCATCCTATCTGCTTTCCACCTTTTGAAGACATGTATTTCCATTGTTAGAGATGTAACTTGACTATCTTGTCAATATACAGTAATATACTATCCTTGCCTCAGCGGATAAATCAATATCAGATCGGGAGGGGGGGCAACCTTTTTCCCTTTATAATTTACAGAGACCCAGGAAGTAATCCCTCTGACAGGTGACAGAGTAGCTCCTGCATACCTTCACTGTTATTTGTATTTGTATTTATTATGGATCCCGAGGCAGCAGCTACACTTCCTGGGGTCCAGCATATTTAAGGCAATTTATACAATTTTAAAAGCAATACAATACATTCACAACAGATTTCACGACACATTAAGTGAGTTCCATCAGGCCACTATACTACTACCACATATCTACAAAACAAAATCCATGTGTATATGGTGTAGAGGTCGACCGATTATGAGTTTTCAACGCCGATACCGATTATTGGAGGACCAAAAAGGCTGATGCCCGATTAATCGGCCAATTTTTATTTTATTTTTATTTGTAATAATGACAATTACAACAATACTGAATGAATATAATACATCAATAAAATCAATTTAGCCTCCAATAAATAATGAAACATGTTCCATTTGTTTTAAATAATGCAAAAACAAAGTGTTTGCAAAGTGCAAAACAAAGTGCAATATGTGCAATGTAAGAAAGCTAACATTTAAGTTCCTTGCTCAGAACATGAGAACATATGAAAGCTGGTGCTTTTAACATGAGTCTTCAATATTCCCAGGTAAGACGTCTCTATACCATTTGTATTTCATTAACCTTTACTATTGGATGTTCTTATAGGCACTTTGGTATTGCCAGTGTAACAGTATAGCTTCCGTCCCTCTCCTCACTCCTTCCTGGGCTCGAACCAGGAACACAACGACAACAGCCACCCTTCGAAGCAGCGTCACCCATGCAGAGCAAGGAAAACAACCACCCCAAGGCTCAGCGCGAGTGACGTTTGAAACGCTATTAGCGCGGCCTAACTAGCCAGCCATTTCACTTCGGTTACACCAGCCTCATCTCGGGAGTTGATAGTCTTGAAGTCATGAACAGCGCAATGCTTGACGCACAACGAAGAGCTGCTGGCAAAACGCACGAAAGTGCTGTTTGAATGAATGTTTACACCCCTGCTTCTGCCTACCACCGCTCAGTCAGATACTTAAGATACTTGTATGCTCAGTCAGATTATACGCAACGCTGGACACGCTAGATAATATCATCAACCATGTGTAGTTAACTAGTGATTATGATTGATTGATTGTTTTTTATAAGATGAGTTTAATGCTAGCTAGCAACCTACCTTGGTTTACTGCATTCGCGTAACAGGCAGTCAGTCTCCTTGTGGAGTGCAATGGTCGTTATTCCGTTGGACTAGTTAACTGTAAGGTTGCAAGATTGGATTCCCAGAGCTGACAAGGTGAAAATCTGTTGTTCTGCCCCTGAACGAGGCAGTTAACCCACCGTTCCTAGGCCGTCATTGAAAATAAGAATGTGTTGTTAACTGACTTGCCTAGTTAAATAAAGATTAAATAAAGGTGTAAAAAAAGAAAAAAAAATTGAAATCGGCCCTAATTAATCGGCCATTCCGATTAATCGGTCGACCTCTAATATGGTGCTTATGTTACTGTGTGTGTGTATGCATATGTCTGCGCCTGTGTGTGTGTCTCTTCACAGTCCCCACTGTTCCACATTTTCTAGTAGGCTTAAATTAAATATATGGCAAATAGGATTGGCAATATCGTCCACTATGATCCTCAGTAATTTTCTGTCCAAGTTGTCACACCCAGGTGGCTTGTCATTGTTCATAGACAACATTTCTTTTTCACCTCTACCACATTTACTTTATGGAATTCAAAATTACAGTGCTTGTCTTTCATAACTTTGTCAGATATACTTGAATGTGTAGTGTCAGTGTTTGTTGCTGGCATGTCACGCCTAAGTTTGCTAATCTTACCAATGAAAAAATAATTCAAGTACTTGGCAATATCAGTGGGTTTTGTGATGAATGAGCCATCTGATTCAATGAATGATGGAGCTGAGTTTGCCTTTTTGCCCAACATTTAATTTAAGGTGCTCCAAAGCTTTTTACTACCATTCTTTATAAAAATGTATCTTTGTTTCATAGTATAGTTATGTTAGATCCTGTTTGTTTGGCGTGTGTGTGTCTGTGCATCTGTCTGTCCAACTGTCTCTCTGATCCCTGCACTACCATTTGATTTACAGCTTCACAGGGGACACTTGTCGGGTGCACTCTTTAAATATTAACTTCAGGGTCATGCCAGTATCACATGGAGACCAGAGACGCCTGCCCCTTGCTTTTGTCGGGCAGACTCAGACATGGATACATTTGTCTATTCATGTTTGATTAATAAATATCACTTAAGTCAGTGTTTCCCAACCCTGGTCCTCGAGTACCGCCCAACAGTACACAATTCCGTTGTAGCCCATGACAAACACACCTCATTCAACTCATTGTGGGCTTGATGATTAGTTGACAAGTTGAATCAGTGTCAGGTGTGCTTTTAGAGGGGTTACAATAACGTGTGCGGTTGGGGGTACTCAAGGTTTGAATTAATTGAATTTGCGCACAATACTTTTATCTCTTATTTTGAATATCATCACTGTTTTCTGTAACTAAATGTCTGGTCTTTCTGAAAGCCCTTTCTGTTCCTCACAGTTCCTCATTTTCCCTGGCTACAGTCATGTACATAGCTAAGCTATTGGACTTGACGCTTACATATTGATCTGACTTGTTCTGACGTGTATCTTTTCATGGCGTGTTTCAATTGTTTGTGTGGTGTGGAGGATTCTAGAAGAGGTTAGGGTTTGACTATACCATTGTAGATCCAACTACAGTCTAGATCTGATCTGCCAATGCATCGGTAGTCATGATCACATATCCTGAGTAAATGTAGTAGAGCATACCTATGCAGTGTGGGTGCAATAATTGAATAACATAGATTTCGACATTTATTTTGCAACGCGCAAGCAACGCGAGCGGTGTGGTCAGCCTGTTAGCTTGCATGACATTGTATACATGTTATACTTTTCAGGAATCAGTCCTGAGCTCGCAGCCAGACTTTCCCGACTCGATAGACTGCACTGAGTAGTTTTCCATGTTTTTTTTTACTTGATATATTCTGCACCAAACACCGTAGCTAAATGTCCTCTACAAAAAAGTCAAGGTTAATATCAGATTTCTTGATTTATCTTCGATTAGTTCTGACTTTTTAAAGGAATTTACTATTTTGAGGAAGTGGCCATGTTGTTGCTATGGTGACTCAGGAGGGACAAACAAGTAGGGCTGTCCCCGACAAAGTAAAAATCTTAGTCGACCAAAAGTAGTCTGTTCTTTCGACCAATTGATGGGGTCAACAAGTGTATTTTTCTACATATAGACACACCCTGTCTGTTTTAATAAAATCCCCTATATGCATTGAGCTTGTCTGATGCTTTAAGCTTACAGTTTGATGAAATAATACAAATGCCTCAAGAAGGAGCCAGAGATCTAGATAACCAGAAGAAAAACCTGACCCAACTATTCTCCTCCCGCTCCTTACTGGCTTTACCAGATTCTGCCATCACTCTCCTGAAGTTGCTGGTAATAGGCTACACGAGGAGTCGGCAACCTTTCATGTGGAATGCCAATTTTTCTTACTATTTCTATAAATCTGCGTGCCAGTTATGGTTTTTACATGCAGCTTTTTGTGAAACAGTTTAATTTAATTTATAATAATGTTTTCACATCTCAAAATCATTGTCATGTGGTTAATCAAAATTCTATCCAAATCTAAATGAAAATGATACAAACCTATGAAGTAACTTCCATTGCCAACTATGTAATAGCCTACATAAAGCCGTGCAAAAAAATACATTTTTGCCTCCAGTTTGAAAATATCCTGATAAAAAAAAAATCCTATAAATCACATTGGCTACACATGGCATGTCTTCAATGAACTTGAAACATTGTATCTTGGGTCCATCCCGGAGTTTACACTAGTGAACTTGCAACACTGTATAAAATATTCTGGGCCCTCAGAGTTTCCCACACCAATAAGCTTAGGACAAACACAGCTGTAGGTTATTTGTGCAAGGGATAAGAAGCAGTGCTTGACTTGGGCAGGAGCTCACCGGAGCTGAGTACCGGCACTTCAAATGTTCTTGTTCCTCTTATAGAATATTAGCTCAAAAGTATTGTGGAGCTCATGCATATAAATATAAACAGTATCAGCACCCACAATTAGTACCGGAACCTATTTCAGTCCAAGTCAAGCGCTAATAGGAAGTAGTCAGGTAGGCCTATTTTATGATGTTTCCACTGGATCAGAGCATTACATTTTTTCCTTTCACACTGCGTGGTTATCGAATAGGGAGAGAGTTGGAAATATTTTTCAAATGCATTGAGAAACCATTGTAATTCTCAATGGATGTAAAAACAGACTTTGTTTGCTTGATGTTTGAGGTGAAGAAAACATTACTTTGAGAAGCTCCACAGGTCATTAAGCCAATCAGAAATACTTTCAGATCCACAAATGGGCACATTTATATGCCTACATTTGCGTGCAGGCCAGGTAGCCTATAGGCCTACTTCTATGCGTGCACATCCTTACTCAACATTGACAAGAGCGCGCCAAACAAAAGACAATGACTAAATTGACAGAACTCAGAAATGGAATGAAATAAACCAAAACGTGTGTTCCATGAGTGTAGCAGAGGTTGTGCAATCTCCAGACAATCTGTCCACTCCGACAATGAAAATGGGAATACTGGAATAGTAATATTGAAGGCATTAACATAAATTACTGTAACCAAAGTCAAAATCAAATCAAATTGTATTACAGTGAAATGCTTACTTACAAGCCCTTAACCAACAATGCAGTTTTAAGAAAAATAAGTGTCAAGAAAGTATTTACTAAAATAAACTTAAGTAAAAAATAAATACATGAAAAAACTGAAAAATAACAACTAATTGAAGAGCAACAATAACATAACAGTACCAAGGTTATATACAGGGGGTACCGGTACAGAGTCAATGTTCGGGGGCACAGGTTAGGTGAGGTAATTGAGGTAATATTTACATGTAGAGGTAAAGTGACTATAGATAATAAACAGAGAGTAGCAACCATGTAAAAATTGGGGTTGGGGGGACAATGCAAATAGTCTGGGTTTTTGATTAGTTGTTCAGGAGTCTTATGGCTTGGGGTTAGAAGCTGTTAAGAAGCCTTGCCGTGTGGTAGCAGAGATAAGAGTCTATAGCTATGGTGGATGGAGTCTTTGGCAATTTTTAGGACCTTCCTCTGATACTGCCTGCTATAGAGTTCCTGGCAGGTAGCTTGACCCCAGTGATATACTGGGCGGTACGCACTACCCTCTGTAGTGCCTTGCGGTCGGAGGCCGAGCAGTTGCCATACCAGGCGGTGATGCAACAGTTCATTATGCTCTCTGGTGCAGCTGTAAAACATTTTGAGGATCTAAGGATCCAATCCATGCCAAATCGTTTCACTCTCCTGAGGGGCAATAGGCATTGTAGTGCCCTCTTCACGACTGTCTTGGTGTTTTTGGACCATGATAGTTTGATGATGTGGACACCAAGGAACTTGAAGCTTTAAACTTCCTCCACTACAGCCCCATCAATGAGAATGGGGGTGTGCTCGGTCCTCATTTTCCTGTAGTCCACAATCATCTGTGTTGATCACGATGAGGGAGATGTTGTTATCTTGGCACCACACTGTAACAAACATTGTAGATTAGGATTTATAGGAAATAATGGTAAATGTACTACTGGTGCTATATTTAATGGGGAATTGATGTACACTAACAACCAAACACAAACAATTCACACAATGAAGTTATGGAAATATGAATGTGCACAAATTGGCGGGAGAGAGCGCATTCTTGAGAGAGAAGTGCATTGTGTATCTGGTTGCATGGTCAATTCGATGTCTGGATTGGCCATGCTGCATTTACAGTGATATGGCCTCATCTAGAAGTCAAGGCATTCATGCTTCTTGCGCAGTGCATAGCTGTTGTCAAGGAAGTGTGTTTGTGTTTTCTACAGGATGTTTCGCCCACACCTACCGTCAATCAATCATTTCAATTCGTAGGTATACAGAGATCACTTAATTACAATTTGGGAGGCACATGGGGATGCGGTACGGAGCTTGATGTGGTCTTTGCATGCCTCTGGTGGCTCTGCAATTGTGTCACACCCTCCATATGGGGCCTACGACCACATTTTTGGATCAAGCATACATTGGGTTTTAGTCTAGGCCTCCATAGTGGATTATTTCACTGAAATGGGCCCACATATTTACAGTGCCAGTCAAAAGTTTGGACACACCTACTCATTCCAGGGTTTTTCTTTATTTTGACTATTTTCTACATTGTAGAATAATAGTGAAGACATCACTCACTATGAAATAACACACATGGAATCATGTAATAACCTCTGCTGCAGAGGATAAGTTCATTAGAGTTACCAGCAACACAAATAAATGCTTCACAGAGTTACAGACACATCTCAACATCAACTGTTCAGAGGAGACTGGGTGAATCAGGCCTTCACGGTTGAATTGCTGCAAAGAAAGCGCTACTAAATGATACCAATACGAAGAAAAGACTTGCCTGGGCCAAGAAAAACGAGCAATGTACATTATACCGGTGGAAATCTGTCCTTTTCGGTTCCAACCGCCATGAGACGCAGAGTAGGTGAACAGATGATCTCTGCATGTGTGGTTCTCACCGTGAAGCATGCAGGAGAAGGAGGTGTGATGGTGTGTGGGTGCATCATCATCCATCAGTGTAAAATGTGTAGTAGTATCCCATGTAAGAAAATGTACGTGTATATATGTTTCTTGTATATAAATAAAACATTTCTTGATGGATAATGGTGGAGCAACTTGATATGCAGGTCCCAAATCGCTCCCTTGTCTGGATAGATATAATTTTTAAATTTAGCCTTTATTTAACTAGGCAAGTCAGTTAAGAACAAATTCTTATTTTCAATGATGGCCTAGGAATGCTGGGTTAACTGCCTTGTTCAGGGGCAGAATGACAGCTCGGGAATTCGATCTTGCAACCTTTCGGTTACTAGTCCAACACTCTAACCACGACTAAGGGCTGTTCTTAGGCACGAGTGCCTGGATACAGCCCTTAGCTGTGGTGTATTGACAATATACCACACCTCCTCGTGCATTATTGCTATTATCAACTGGTTAACAATGTACCAACAGTAAAAATACTTTTTTTTTGTCAGCCAATCAGCATCCAGGAGCAAAGCTACCCGGTTTATAATTAAGTGAAAATCATTATATGAATATGTTGGCAACCCGTTGTATAAAAGTGATAATGCCCTTGAAGCCAGTGTTCGGAGGATATATAGCTGGGCTGATTAGACAGTGGATTGCGCAGTCAGATGGAACTAAGTAAATAGGCATTTTAATGTCAAAGATCTACCCGGTGGTACATCAACTTGTATAGTAAACACCTGCTGGATTGCGGTTTTAACCAAACAGCATTCAGGATTAGACCCACCCGTTGTACTGTATAATATGCAAGCATAACACACCTAAATCAAACCACACCTCCAAGACACCTCTCATTTGGCTACAATCATGGCCGATATAATTTCTTAATGAGCAGTCTCCAAAACTAAATCAGGAAAAGCAGTTGCCCTGTTATATCCATGATGATATAACAGTACATTTCTTCTACATGTGAGTATGTACACATATATACTATGGTCATGTATTTACTTATCTGTATTTTTTTTTAAACAGTGGAGTGTTCAGAGAGATGGTCTGACCATCGCATATATAAATGTAATGAGAGCTGACACGATTCACTATCCTACAAGACATACAACCATATTTCTACTACATGACACATTTCTATCTGGACATTCTGTAATATTGAGCCTTTCTGAACAAACCTCAGGTAGTCCGCCATTGGCATATGGTTTGTTGCATATATAAATGTAAAGAATAGAGCTGACATGATTCTCCATTCTACAAGGCAGACAGTCATATTTTTTTCTACATTTTATATATATATATATATATATATATATATATATATATATATATATATATATATATATATATATATATATATACACATACACATTTGTATTCTAACCCCAGGTATTGTCTCTACCAGTAGGGGGCACTGTGATACAGGCCAATGACTGGAATTCTACTAGAGGTTTGGTATCTTTAGTATCTATGTCTCATAAGAGTTGTCCTTCCCCTCTGAGCTTCAACCCCGTTCTATGTAAACCATATACACAACTAGCAGAAAATAATGCCATATTTCATTCTATCCAATGTAAATACTACATAGAGCGATTGAGGAAATGTATTTTTACCCCTAGTGACAGCCCACAAACATTGAAGTTAGATGTTTGGACTGTTTGGACTAGGGATGTAGTAGGAATAAATTGGGCTTTTTATGAACTGACACAAAAAATATACATTTTCACACATTTGATGTCCCCGGGGGACGAACAGGGAGCAAGTAGATTTCAATGCCACTAGCAATCTGGTCTTTTTCCTCTTATGGTTTCTGTCATAACCAGTTTAACCTTTATCCCGGGATATCATGTCTCTGTCTACGAGGCGCGGTTCAGTGTTAGATGACATAGGGAAGATGAAATGTGTTTGGCAACGGATGGGCCCACATGTCTTTTTATGTAGCGACTGCTCAGTGCTAACAAGCATGCAGTTGAATAGAAGGTCAGCTATGTTCCTCAATCTCAGGTTACTTGGATTTTTATTTATTTTTTGCTCATTTACTGTAATTAAGTTGGACATAATACATAACAGTACAATTAGGAAATTACGGAGTGGAGAAAAAAAAGACACACCTAATTTTTTGTCTTTCACTTTTGATATCTGTAGCAATGTAAAGAATATGGATTTCTGTTCAAGATGAATTGCACGAATGCATGCACCAATGTAAATTATTTACCTGGTTTCATTATACACTCACTCAAACACCTACACATACTCTACAACAAATACAATCACTTGCAGGCAATCCAGCACACACAAACAAGTGATTTGGCATGGGGGACCCGTTTGACCTCATTAACCATGATTTGTCTGGTTCACTGGAGCCAAACATAGATGTTTAGATGGAAAATCACCATACAGACCGATAGAATGCTATTATGCTATTCCATTTGTGGTTATCTACCTGGTGCTGTATGTGCAAGGGAACAAGTCTTATGGGCAAGTATTCCTTAAATATTTTATATCAACCCACTGCAAATATATATTCCAACTGCAAGATGGGAATGCATTAACATTTGATACCCCTTTCCCCCAAAAAACATCCTACTGTACATATCCTAGTGTAGGGAGTGCAGGGAAAGGAATACATTGTGTAACCCAACTAGAGATTAGTGAAATGGTATTTCAACCCAAAACATATTCAATTAATTTAAATCCAACCATATTTATTGTCTAAAGTATGATATCCATGCTGCTGTTATAACATGTTTGGCCTTTTCCATTTCAAATGTAATGCATACCGGTGATGATGATATCAAGCGAAGCGGGGATATTGTCATCTCAGAAAGACACTCTTGAAGGTTCCTGTGGGTTCATACAAGTTCATATGGATCTCCCCCTCTATAACTCCTGCTGTGTACTCTATCATTTCCCTGCAAGGGACCTGTATCCACCTATGTGTCCTCTGAAATTGTCTGTATAATGAGGGGAAGGCAGGCAATTGACAAGCTTCCACTCCTAGGCCCCTACCTGGCCTCATAGTAAAAAACAGCACATTCCTCCCTGGGAATACGCTTCACATCGAACTAGCCCGCGCCGGCAATTTAAGAGACAAGGTGTCTGATGAATTTTCCATGAGGTGAGAGAATTTTATTTCAGGGGGAAGGAGGAAGAGATACCTGGCAGATTGGCTCTCCTCTCGCCAGACTCCTAAAGCCTCTTAATGATAGCCCAGCGGAGAGATGGAGGAAGGGATGAAGTGCATGTAGCGCTGAAGGAGAAATAACCATCCTCCCTCTGCTCATTTTCAATGCTCCCTTTTTCTCTGTCCCTCTCTCTCTATCCTCTCTCCCTCATCTTTCTCACTTTCTCATTTTCTGTTTCTTTCTTTCTCTGTCTCTTTCTTACTCTCTCTCTCACACACTCCTTTTGCCAGTGTGCCCTCCTAGTGCTGCACCTCATGGCCCAGCTCAAGGTAGAGGAAGAGATAGCTTCACACTGGAAGACAGATCATTCTGTAGCCAGGGAAGCAAACGCATTCCAAGAAAATATATATATTTTTGCTTCTCTCTCGCTCTCTTTCTCTCTCACGCTCTCTCACTCTGATTCCTTCCTTCCTCCTCCCCTTCAGCAGAACCCAAGTGCTCATGGGAAGTAGGGCGGCAGGGTAGCCGAGTGGTTAGAGTGTTGGAATAGTAACCGGAAGGTTGCAAGTTCAAATCCCCGAGCTGACAAGGTTCAAATCTGTCGTTCTGCCCCTGAACAGGCAGTTAACCCACTGTTCCTAGGCCGTCATTGAAAATAAGAATTTGTTCTTAACTGACTTGCCTAGTTAAATAAAGGTAAAATAAAATGACCAGAGAAGGTAAATATGGACCACTCTCACACACAAAATTACCCAGCGTTCTCGGAGGTAAATACACAGAACAGATATTTGCAAATATTGACCTTGGCATATCATCTCTTTGCCCTTCGCAAGGTTTTTTGATGGTTCGCTCAGAGCAGGATAGGCAATAGGAGATGGGCATGCAGACCTACAACATCATTAGGTTCATAAACTCAGCAAAAAAATAAACGTCCTCTCACTGTCAACAGTGTTTATTTTCAGCAAACTAAACGTGTAAATATTTGTATGAACATAAGACTGTGACTAGCAGAAGTGGAATAATGTGTCCCTAAACAAAGGAGGAGGAGGGGGGGGTCAAAAGTAACAGTCAGTATCTGGTGTGGCAATCAACTGCATTAAGTACTGCAGTGCATCTCCTCCTCATGGACTGCACCAGATTTGCCAGTTCTTTGCCAGTGAGATGTTACAACCACTCTTCCACCAAGGCACCTGCAAGTTCCCAGACATTTCTGGGGGGAATGTCCCTAGCCCTCACCCTCTGATCCAACCAGTCCCAGACATGCTCAATGGGATTGAGATCCGGGCTCTTCACTGGCCATGGCAGAACACTGACATTCCTGTCTTGTAGGAAATCACACACAGAATGAGCAGTATGGCTGGTGGCATTGTCATGCTGGAGGGTCATGTCAAGATGAGCCTGCAGGAAGGGTACCACATGAGGGAGGAGGATGTCTTCCCTGTAATGCACAGCGTTGAGATTGCCTGCAATGACAACAAGCTCAGTCCGATGATGCTGTGACACACCGCCCCAGACCATGACGGACCTTCCACCTCCAAATCGATCCCGCTCCAGAGTACAGACCTCGGTGTAAGGCGCATTCCTTCAACGATAAACGCAAATCCGACCATCACCCCTGGTGAGACAAAACCACGACTCATCAGTGAAGAGCACTTTCTCACAGTATGGACATTGCAATTTATTGCCCTGGCCACATCTGCAATCCTCATGCCTCCTTGCAGCATGCCTAAGGTACATTCACGCAGATGAGCAGGCACCCTGGGCATCTTTCTTTTGGTGTTTTTCAGAGTCAGTAGAAAGGCCTCTTTAGTGTCCTAAGTTGTCATAACTGTGACCTTAATTTCCTACCGTCTGGAAGCTGTTAGTGTCTTAACGACCGTTCCATAGGTGCATGTTCATTAATTGTTTATGGTTCGATAAACAAGCATGGGAAAAAACAGTGTTTAAACCCTTTACAATGTCGATCTGTGAAGTTATTTTGATTTTTGCAAATTATCTTTGAAAGACAGGGTCCTGAAAAAGGAATATTTATTTTTTTGCTAAGTTTATGACTAGCACAAAGCAGCACCATATTCTACCTATACCAAAAGAGTGGATGTTCATCAGCGCGTGGACAATACAAGCTAACAAACAATTCCTTTGTTAGCACCACTTTATCTAGACGTGGCTGAATGAATTAAGTGAAGTATATTTTAATAATGTTCACCTCCTTTTATGGAGCCCATAATTACAAGCTCTCTTTCGACAGCATGTTGCTTTCAGAAAGTGGAACTCTGTCGGCAAAACTGATTTGGCCTCATTACTCCAACGCTCCCTCATTACTTGGACCCCCCTCTCACCTCCTCCAATCTCTCATCCGGTAGGATGGTAAAGTACCACAGGAACAGTGAAAATCCCGTACCGGCCCTCCGAAGTTGTTGATAATTTTTACAGTGTGGATACGAATGGCTTCTGCTGGGATTTCCAATTAAGAAACAACCTGTTATCTGCTCAGATGACTAATAACCACAACATAGCTGCCGTCGGGACCCCCCGGAATCCATATCAGTTCACTCCAAATAACCATCCCCCAACCCGTCTGATGTATTGCCAGTCTGATGTATTGCCAACACTTGCTTGTTTTCTCTTTTTTTCACCAACCATTAAAACACCCAGGCAGGTTTGTGTTCTCCGTTAATAAGGAATATATTACTGCCTCCCCTGCGGTGGTGACACACAGTGGGCAAGAAGTCATCCAGTTATGTGGACGGGGTACCTCACATTGTTTGTGTCCCTTTACCTTTTTATGTGACGTTGAGTTGCTGTGTGTGTGTGTGTGTGTGTGTGTGTGTGTGTGTGTGTAGGTCACTCGCAGTGTGTTCCTCTCTGATAATTAGGAATTTGGTGTGCCACTGTGCCCTCCCTTCACTCGTGCAGGAACACATGCTGCTGGTGGAAGCATAGCAGATATGACATTCATTACCAGATAAAGACAATTACAATATAAAATGGAGAGAGAAAGAGGAGAGAGAGTGTGATAACTTTTCTTCCTCTTTTCATGTATTAATTTGCCATTGAGGGTTGTGTGTGGTTGAAATACTTATTTTAGAAGCCCCCTGGTAGTGTAAAACCACCATAACCTTAAGGGTATGGAATGGATAATGTGTGTTTTCTGAGTGTGTTAACTGTAAAGAGAATGGCTGAGTATAGTGGGATATTGCCGCATGCATTGGTGTGTGTGTGTTTGAAACGTCATTACAGAGAGCAGTTTTCAATGCAAATTGCTTTAAAAAAATACCTAGCTATATAGTCTTGTATATATGTGTGTGTGTGTGTATGCATTCTCTGTGTGAGATCCCAGCTGGTATGCCGCGGGGATTTTTGTTTCAGGTCACAAGAAAGGTGACTGCGGCTCGGAATAATGAGGATTCACTTAATTAGGCCCCATCAGAGTCCCCCTTTGAAAATCACTCCTATACTTTGACACCATTTTTCAAATGTTACCAGCAAGTGCAGGAATTGGAATTGAACACAATTAATTATTGAAATGTTCTACCTTTTTTTTTTGAGAGGGGGGGGTCATTATTTTTATTTATTTATTTATTTATTTATTTCACCTTTATTTAACCAGGTAGGCAAGTTGAGAACAAGTTCTCATTTACAATTGCGACCTGGCCAAGATAAAGCAAAGCAGTTTGACACATACAACGACACAGAGTTACACATGGAGTAAAACAAACATACAGCCAATAATACAGTATAAACAAGTCTATATACAATGTGAGCAAATGAGGTGAGATAAGGGAGGTAAAGGCAAAAATTCCATGGTGGCAAAGTAAATACAATATAGCAAGTAAAACACTGGAATGGTAGATTTGCAATGGGAGAATGTGCAAAGTAGAAATAAGAATAATGGGGTGCAAAGGAGCAAAATAAATAAATTAATTAAATACAGTAGGGAAAGAGGTAGTTGTTTGGGCTAAATTATAGGTGGGCTATGTACAGGTGCAGTAATCTGTGAGCTGCTCTGACAGTTGGTGCTTAAAGCTAGTGAGGGAGATAAGTGTTTCCAGTTTCAGAGATTTTTGTAGTTTGTTCCAGTCATTGGCAGCAGAGAACTGGAAGGAGAGGCGGCCAAAGAAATAATTGGTTTTGGGGGTGACTAGAGAGATATACCTGCTGGAGCGCGTGCTACAGGTGGGAGATGCAATGGTGACCAGCGAGCTGAGATAAGGGGGGACTTTACCTAGCAGGGTCTTGTAGATGACATGGAGCCAGTGGGTTTGGCGACAAGTATGAAGCGAGGGCCAGCCAACGAGAGCGTACAGGTCGCAATGGTGGGTAGTATATGGGGCTTTGGTGACAAAACGGATTGCACTGTGATAGACTGCATCCAATTTGTTGAGTAGGGTATTGGAGGCTATTTTGTAAATGACATCGCCAAAGTCGAGGATTGGTAGGATGGTCAGTTTTACAAGGGTATGTTTGGCAGCATGAGTGAAGGATGCTTTGTTGCGAAATAGGAAGCCAATTTTAGATTTAACTTTGGATTGGAGATGTTTAATATGGGTCTGGAAGGAGAGTTTACAGTCTAACCAGACACCTAAGTATTTGTAGTTGTCCACGTATTCTAAGTCAGAGCCGTCCAGAGTAGTAATGTTGGACAGGCGATCGGTACAGGTAGCGATCGGTTGAAGAGCATGCATTCAGTTTTGGAGGCCACGGAAGGAGAGTATTATGGCATTGAAGCTTGCCTGGAGGGTTGTTAACACAGTGTCCAAAGAAGGGCCAGAAGTATACAGAATGGTGTCGTCTGCGTAGAGGTGGATCAGAGACTCACCAGCAGCAAGAGCGACCTCATTGATGTATACAGAGAAGAGAGTCGGTCCAAGAATTGAACCCTGTGGCACCCCCATAGAGACTGCCAGAGGTCCGGACAGCAGACCCTCCGATTTGACACACTGAACTCTATCAGAGAAGTAGTTGGTGAACCAGGCGAGGCAATCATTTGAGAAACCAAGGCTGTCGAGTATGCCGATGAGGATGTGGTGATTGACAGAGTCGAAAGCCTTGGCCAGATCAATGAATACGGCTGCACAGTAATGTTTCTTATCGATGGCGGTTAAGATATCATTTAGGACCTTGAGCGTGGTTGAGGTGCACCCATGACCAGCTCTGAAACCAGATTGCATAGCAGAGAAGGTATGGTGAGATTCGAAATGATTGGTAATCTGTTTGTTGACCTGGCTTTCGAAGACCTTAGAAAGGCATGGTAGGATAGATATAGGTCTGTAGCAGTTTGGGTCAAGAGTGTCCCCCCCTTTGAAGAGGGGGATGACCGCAGCTGCTTTCCAATCTTTGGGAATATCAGACGACACGAAAGAGAGGTTGAACAGGCTAGTAATAGGGGTGGCAACAATTTTGGCAGATAATTTTAGAAAGAAAGGGTCCATATTGTCTAGCCCGGCTGATTAGTAGGGGTCCCAATTTTGCAGCTCATTCAGAACATCAGCTGAGCAGATTTGGGAGAAGGAGAAATGGGGAAGGCTTGGGCGAGTTGTTGTGGGGGGTGCAGTGCTGTTGGCCGGGGTAGGAGTAGCCAGGTGGAAAGCATGGCCAGCCGTAGAAAAATGATTATTGAAATTCTCAATTATGGTGGATTTATCAGTGGTGACAGTGTTTCCTATCTTCAGTGCAGTGGGCAGCTGGGAGGAGGTGTTCTTTTTCTCCATGGACTTTACAGTGTCCCAGAACTTTTTTGAGTTAGTGTTGCAGGAAGCAAATTTCTGCTTGAAAAAGCTAGCCTTGGCTGCCTGTTCGATGCTAATGCAGAACGCCATAGGATGTTTTTGTGTTGGTTAAGGGCAGTCAGGTCTGGGAAGAATCAAGGGCTATATCTGTTCCTGCTTCTACATTTCTTGAATGGGGCATGTTTATTTAAGATGGTTAGGAAGGCATTTTTTTTAAATATCCAGGCATCCTCTACTGACGGGATGAGATCAATATCCTTCCAGGATACCCGGGCCAGGTCGATTAGAAAGGCCTGCTCGCTGAAGTGTTTCAGGGAGTGTTTTACAGTGATTAGTGGAGGTCGTTTGACCGCTGACCCATTACGGATGCAGGGAATGAGGCAGTGATCGCTGAGATCTTGGTTGAAGACAGCAGAGGTGTATTTAGAGGGCAAGTTGGTTAGGATGATATCTATGAGGGTGCCCTTGTTTAAGGCTTTGGGGAGGTACCTGGTAGGTTCATTGATAATTTGTGTGAGGTTGAGGGCATCAAGTTTAGATTGTAGGATGGCTGGGGTGTTAAGCATGTTCCAGTTTAGGTCCCCTAGCAGCACAAGCTCTGAAGATAGATGGGGGGCAATCAGTTCACATATGGTGTCCAGAGCACAGCTGGGGGCAGAGGGTGGTCTATAGCAGGCGGCAACGGTGAGAGACTTGTTTTTAGAGAGGTGGATTTTTAAAAGTAGAAGTTCAAATTGTTTGGGTACAGACCTGGATAGTAGGACAGAACTCTGCAGGCTATCTTTGCAGTAGATTGCAACACCGCCCCCTTTGACAGTTCTATCTTGTCTGAAAATGTTGTAGTTTGGAATTAAAATGTCCCAATTTTTGGTGGTCTTCCTAAGCCAGGATTCAGACACAGCTAGAACATCCGGGTTGGCAGAGTGTGCTAAAGCAGTGAATAGAACAAACTTAGGGAGGAGGCTTCTAATGTTAACATGCATGAAACCAAGGCTATTACGGTTACAGAAGTCGTCAAAAGAGAGCGCCTGGGGAATAGGAGTGGAGCTAGGCACTGCAGGGCCTGGATTCACCTCTACATCGCCAGATGAACAGAGTAGGAGTAGAATAAGGGTGCGGCTAAAAGCAATAAGAATTGGTCGTTTAGAACGTCTGGAACAGAGAGTAAAATGAGGTTTCTGGGGGCGATAAAATAGCATCAAGGTATAACGTACAGACAAAGGTAAGGTAGGATGTGAATACAGTGGAGGTAAACCTAGATATTGAGTGATGAAGAGAGAGATATTGTCTCTAGAAACATCATTGAAACCAGGAGATGTCATTGCATGTGTGGGTGGTGGAACTAATAGGTTGGATAAGGTATAATGAGCAGGACTAGAGGCTCTACAGTGAAATAAGCCAATAAACACTAACCAGAACAGCAATGGACAAGGCATATTGACATTAAGGAGAGGCATGCTCAGTCGAGTGATCAAAAGGGTCCAGTGAGTGGAGAGGTTGGTTGGGGGTCACAGCGATTTAGACAGCTAAATCGGTAGCAAGCGAGCATAGGAGCAAGCTAGCATAGGATGGAGGTCTGTTATTAGCCAACTCTTGCGTTCCGTCAGTAGATTAGTGGGTTTCCATGTGGTAGAGGGGATTAATCCAAATCACACAATAACAACAAAAATAAAAACAATTGATATAGTTATAGAGGCCCAAGAAGAAAAATAAATAAATAAATAAAAATAAAATAAAAGTTGTCCGATTGTCTATTCAGATAGCAGCCGATAAGATAGCCAACGGCTAGCAGGCCGCAGATGGGCGCCCAGGCAACGTTGCGCCGGAGGAGCCAGCCGGACAATTCCCTCGGGTAGACAACGTCGGCAGTCCAGCCGTGAAGGCCCGGTGGGGGTCCGCGTAGGCAGCAAAATGGGTCCGGATAGGTGACTGCAGCCCAGGAGTGATTGATGGAACTCTTCAGCTGGCTAGCTCCGGAACAATTGATGTTAGCTCCGGAATCGACGAAAGCCGATAGTCACACGAATAGCAGCTAGCTAGCTGCGAGATCCAGGCATGGACGTCCAGAGCCAGCGGCCGAAATCCAGGGACATGGAGAGAAAAATTGGTCCGAAATGTTCCGCTCCGAGCCGCGCTGCGCTGCACCGCGCCGTACAAAATTGGCGATAGATTCTCGAGCCAAAGGACAGCCGATGATCACAAACCGTGGTCAGCTGAGTACCAACGATTAGCCAGTAAATAAGCTAACTAGCTTCTGAACTAGCCCCTGAACCAACTTCAGAGTAGCTTCTGGACCAGCTTCTGGCTAGCTCCCGGCTAGCTTCTGGCTAATTTCCTGCTAGCCTCTCGGAGGATCACAGATCTGAGGTAAATAATACTTTTTTATATAAATATAAATTGGTGAAGCGGATTGCAGGAGAGTGTTCTGAAGATGAGTTTTTGGAAAATTAAAAATGTATGTGAAAAAAAAGTTGTAAATATATATATATATATATATATATATATATGGGACACGACAGGACGAGGACAAAAATACGTCTGAACTGCTATGCCATCTTGGGAAAAAGCCATTATATGCTAGTAATTATGTATAGTCTTAAAGGGATACTTCCCCAGAGTCAGATGCACTCGTGGATACCATTTTTATGTCTCTCCGTGCAGTTTGAAGGAAATTGCTAACTAGCACTAGCACAATTGCTAACTAGCGGTAGCACAATGACTGGAATTCTATGGTACCTGCATGCTATCTGCATGCAACTTAGCACTAAAGCTAGTTAGCATTGACTCACGAAATTACCTCAAACTTCCTTCATACTGGACACAGTGACATATAAATAGTATCTAAGAATCCATCTGAGGGGAAGTAGATACATCCAGAAGTATCACTTTATTATCCATGTGTCTTTATTATCACCTGATGGAGAAGTAGGCTGTTATATACTCGGCTCTCCAATATACAGTACAATTCAAAAGTTTGGAGAATGCCAAGAGTGTACAAAGCTGTTATCAATGAAAAGGGTATGTACTGTACGTGATGTCCGTACTGCCCGTAGGCTACACCACTAGTGCCGTCCTTACCTCGTGTTTATTCAAGTTGGATAATCTCTGGAATGCCGACAGCAGTTGCACCATTGGAAGACATAGCTTGGACTGTAGCCTACAATAAACTGGTCCTGCTCTTTTCCCACAATCCATCAAACACATTTGGTGTGCCATTACAGTGGTCTTGAATGTCATTGAGAAAATAATCTTTCTGAATTTAACAGTAATCCTAGAGGCAATCATCTAGTTTTACAATAATTTAGCTGGTAACATAATGGATTACAGTTGTTTTGTTATCCGTTACTCCCCAACCCTGCGTGCATACATGCCTGTGTGTGTACAAGTCATGCTTGCCTGTCTGTGTGTTTATTCCCTTTTATATGACTCTCTGTTCTGTGTTGTGCCAAATCCCTGACATGCAATGACTTTGGACACTTGTACCAATCCGAGAGCAATCTGTCTGTGCCCTCGACCCTCTGCTCCGCATACAAACAACTGTGTGTCCCAAATGGCACCCAATTACCTATCTATTGCACTACTTTTGAGCAGGGCACACATCTCTTTGGTCAAACGTAGTGCACTATAAAGGGGATAGAGTGCCATTTGAGATACATTCTAATACTTTTCATGCCTAGTTCCTCACCTCTGAGGTGATCGATTGGAGCCTTCTCGTTGAGGATATTTCATAAAATGTTGTGTTGCTCTCCACCTGAGGAAAGTCCCTTGAGCAAGGCAGCTTTTGGGGGATTTTTTTTTTTTTGCCAGTTATAGACTGTTCATTTAAATAAAATGACAGAAGGAAGAGTGAAAAAGTGATACTAAATGACGTTACACAAAAAACAGAAGCTCTTGAGGGAGTGACTGCTAGCTGTCCCTCTCTCCTTCTTTCTCTTTCCTTCTCTTTCCTTCTATCCAGTTCTCTTCTCATCTCCTGTGGTTATAAGATCGAAGGGATGTCAAAGACTGTATAAGGTCAGTGCCACTGCTCTTAACTGCTGGTGAAGTTTATTTCCCTCTACATCCATCTCTTCCTTATGTTAGCTGTACAAGGCCCAAGGGTGTACTCTTAGGTACTGCTGAGATGGTAGGAACACATTTTGTTGGTGGTGGTCCTGGTGTGTTTGTGTGTCTCTTTCTTTGTGAATGTGTGTGTCAAAAGTCCCTGACACTACACAGCAAACTTTTGAAATGTTGTCCCCGCCACGTGAGGTACACCGGGCCCCTCCAGGGTTTCCACATCAATTTGAATTGTTTCCGCAGCAACTCCATGGCAGAGCCCAGGACTTTGTTGCAATTTTAATGCATCTTTGACCTAGATTCTGCATCACGATGTGGAGTGTGTGTGTGTGTGTGTGTGTGTGATGTGTGTCAGTCTTCATGCTGTCAGCTGAAGAAACAGACTTGCTGTTGATGGAGGGGAGGTAGAGAGGAGGAGTGGAGGAGGGGAAGACTGGTGAACAATAACTTGTATCTTGTCTGCATGTTGTCTTTCCTTTTTTTTTTGTAAAGGAAAAATTGAAAAAATAAAATAAAACGATTGATGAAGGCCTTGTGTTGCTCTGCACTTTCAAAAGTTAGTTTTCATGCATAGCAATTTGCGTTCCATTTATTAAATATTGCCCTGGAGGTTGAGAGGTACCAGTTTTTAGGCTTTTAAAAGTCTGTATTTTCTGTGAAAAGCCGAGCGTACAACGGCACTGAAAATATAATCCAAAAGGCAAGGGAAGCCTTCTCCTAGACAGTCATGTCATTGCTTACTGCAGAGTTCCCCAACTGGTGGCCCGCGGAACACATTTGGCCCGGAGAAAAATGGTTACAAAAAATGTGAGTAGAATTGTTATTGTTGGACATAAAATACTGTAAAAACACCAGGAAATCAGCTCCAAGTGATTGTAATTTTGGAAATCTGTTTCCAAGTATTCACACTCATAATAGAGACAAACATGTGATTGTATCAAATGCAAGCAAGGTTTGAAATGATTGTTTTAGTCAAATGTTATATCTGTTTTGGCTTCTTGCGGTCAATTTGCAGAGTATTGTGATTTCTGAAAACGGTTCTTTGTGTTCAACAGTTGAACTAAGAGATGTTTGACTGATAAGTATTCACCTGAATACAAGTGTTTTAGTCTAACACTTTGGCGATTTATGTTATAGAGCTGTATTTACATTTCCGAAAGGTGGCCAGAACTTGCTTTCAATTGTTTGAATTTAGATGATTCACTGAAAAGATGAATGGAGTTGATGGCTTAATGTCAAGGTTAAAATGACTAGGAATGAATCTGGTTCCATCTATAGTTGGTCCTCTCAGACCCCGAGTTACCCTTTGTAACTCTCTTTTATTTCAAATGTTGTGATAGCCAGACCTTACAGTCAAAAACAAATTAACCAATGTCTAGTGTATAGCTTAGGGTTTGTGAGACACTATCATCCCTGACCTTGACATTGTTTAGTGGTGGGTGGTCAAACTCACCCCACTGTTTCTGTAACCTAAGTCCACTCTCCAGCTCCCTAATTAGGCCCTTCCCTTGTACCGACACATGCCTGGTCAATGGTCAAATATTTTTGTCTGCAACCAACCACTTTAATAACAGACTTGCCGACTCCTATTTGCGCTTCCACCATCTCTCTACGCTCCCCAGTGTAGTAGCCTAGCTAGTGTAGCCTACGGTTGATGCTGGCAGTGGAGTAGCGAGTCTAGGCGAAGTGATGTCCAAGGAACATTGGGAGTAGGGAAGTATATGGAATGATTCCTTGTCAGTGATTAAAAATAACCTTTACTATCCTACAGAGAAGCTGTTAGCTGTGCCCTTTCATTCCCCCTGCAAATGCCATTTACAGACTGCAGGTCTAATGATGCTAGAATGTTTTCAAGGCAATTACACCATCCCCAAAAATGATCATGGGCTGTGGCACTTACAGGCCTGCCTGGCTGGTGGCAGTGCTAGTGTGGTCGGCAGGCAGGCACAGGCCCCTATGATTTAGACTCATAAGCTTTCCTGATTGTTAGCCAACAAACAGTCCAGCTCCACCTGAACAGAGAACAGTTAGGATAAGAAAGGGGGCTGCCAGAAGATGTTGGTTCTCCTTAATGGGGCCTGGTCTGAGAACAGCGAACAGCTCTTCCCGGGTGCTTGAGCACAAACAAACTGTGTTCTCTTGAAGAACTAGGACCTCATTCTGCCATGTCGACCCCTACACAGCTTCATCCTTCCCAGTCCTCTAATGCCTGCTAGCCCTGGACAGGACTGCTCCGCTGGAGCTCTGTGGGCCTAATTCCAGGTCTGGGAGCAGTGGGAACAGTCAGAGACTTATACCAGCGGGAGCCTTGTATCTACCCATACTTTCTCCCAGGGTTAGGTAGGACTGGGTTCCAGGGAACACTTTTTCTCGCTGATCTCTGAGACTAGCCATTTTTCCCCTAACTTGTTTAAATTGCTCCAGGGGCACTGTACTACTATGGTTGACCATGTAAAACAACACATTTCACTTCATCTATCCAGTGTATGTGACAATACAACATATCTTTTTTTCTGTTTTTGTTTCTTATGCATTGATAAGACCGACTGCTCTGCAGGTGTATTTGGGAACGGTGTTTCCTCCAGACAGACGAGTGTACAGCCACACACCAGCTCCACAAATACACACACTCCACACACACCCAGCCAGTCTGTGCCAATTAGGCTCCAGGAAAAGGTGAGCGAGAAAGGACCTTTTCATGACAACCTAATAGAATATTCTGTCTTCGTCCTTTACTGTGGCTGTGTACAGTTCATCAGCGGGGGATGATTTGCAACAATGAAACATAACAAGAAGAAGAGCAACGTAGATCTGATCTACATTGACAGAGCCCAGCTGTTTGTGTTTTAAAGTATCTGTGTGTGAATTAAAGAGACCCCTTTCCTGATGAAACGTAAGATGTTTCTAGTTGTTCTACCTCCTCTCTGCTTTTCATTTTGAGCCTGCTTGGCAATGAATATCCCTGTTTAATTTGTCGTTGGCACATTGTTTGAATTTCTTCTTTCTCCCAAAGCGTGACTATGTGCCACCACAGCTTTCCCCGTGTTGCTGTAACAGCTTCCGTACCTATATGTTGCTGAGTTGTTAATGTGTCACTAATAGCAGTAGTGGCACATTCTCTGCAGCTAGCGTGCAGGTTTTCAGTCATTGTCTGCTTGCTTTCTGATTCTGTGGTTGTGTGTATGTGTGCGTATTTCCATCGTTGCATGCATGAAGTCCCACTTTCATACGCAGTGAGGAAGTAAAAAAAAAGTTTACATGCACTTAGGTTGGAGTCATTAAAACTTGTTTTTCAACCACTATAGTTTTATCATACCACTCGGGAAGGAGACACGTTCTGTCTCCTAGAGATGAACTCACTTTGGTGTGAGAAGTGCGTTATCAATCCCTGAACAACAGCAAATGACCTTGTGAAGATGCTGGAGGAAACAGGTACAAAAGTATCTATATCCCCAGTAAAAACGAGTCCTATATCGACATAACCTGAAAGGCCGCTCAGCAAGGAAGAAGCCACTGCTCAAAACTGCCATTAAAAAGCCAGACTACGGTTTGCAACTGCACAATGTGGACAAAGATCGTACTTTTTGGAGAAATGTCCTCTGGTCTGATGAAACAAAAATAGAACTGTTTGGCCGTAATGGCCATCGTTATGTTTGGAGGAAAAAGGGGGAGGCTTGCAAGCCTAAGAACACCATTCCAACCGTGAAGCACCGGGGTGGCAGCATCATGTTGTGGGGGTGCTTTGCTGCAAGAGGGACTGTTGCACTCCACAAAATAGATTGCTTCATGAGGTAGGAAAATTACGTTGATATATTGAAGCAACATCTCAAGACAAGTTAAAGTTTGGTCGCAAATGGGTCGTCCAAATGGACAATGACCCCAAGCTTGTGGCAAATGGCTTAAGGACAACAATGTCAAGGTATTGGAGGGGCCATCACCAAGCCCTGACCTCAATCCTGTAGAACATTTGCGGGCAGAACTGAAAAGGCGTGTGTGTACGAGCAAGGATGCCTTCAAATCATCTCTGTCAGGAGGAATGGGCCAAAATTCACCCACCACATTGTGGGAAGCTCGTGGAAAGCTACCCAAAACATTTGACCCAAGTTAAACAATTTAAAGGCATTGCTACCAAATACTAATTGTGTGTATGTAAACTTCTGACCCACTGGGAATGTGATGAATGAAATTAATTCTGAAACATATAATTCACTCTACTATTATTCTGACATTTCATTTTCTTAAAATAAAGTGGTGATCCTAACTGACCTAAGACAGGGATTTTTTACAGGAATTGTGAAAAACTGAGTTTAAATGTATTTGGCTAATGTGAATGTAAACTTCCAACTTCAACTGTAGCTATTATATCACTGATGTCAGAAATACCTTCCTCCTCACACCAATCACTGTTAAAACATGAAGCTTGATACTGGTCTTCCCAGCAGATAAGGCCTAGCTTCAGACTTATGCCAGCATGCCATGTCGGTGATAATAATCTTTAATCACAAAGGTTTGAATCCAACCCTTATCACCTGTATATGGAAATGGAACTAACAACACTTCAATGATCCCGCAGATACCATCTTGACATCTTCGTTCGAGACTTGGAAATGTGTCTGCCTGCCCCGGCTATGGCTTATCTGCTCCAATCCATCTGTATAACAGGCACTTACAACCACAATTACCAAAATTCCATCTGTCCACTGAAAGCCATGAAAGCAATGACTGTCCAATTACCATTTATACCCAGTCCAGCCAAGGAGTCTGAACTCCTTTTAGAATACATTGATTTGGCTTAGCATCACTGTTGCGAGGGACTGATTGACATTAACATTCAGTGTTGGACTAGAAACACATATTACTAAGTGTTGATGCTTATGATATGTGTGGCGATACATGTGTGTAGGAGGAAACGGCATGTGTTCCCATACTGTACCAGAGAGAGCAGGCATTGATACTGAACTGAACTCCCTGTACTCCCATCTTCTCACCCCCCGGGAAGTCTCTGATGACAGTCCAGGCTGGTCAGCCAGATGGACCTCCAATTAGGAGATGTCCTCAGTCACCAGATCTGAAGTTTTCTACAGGCACAGATCTGGATCAGCTTACCCCATCCTCTGGTAACCTATCCTAGCCCAGCAGATGGGAAGAGTTTGAACTTAACCAGCCTATGGGGGCAACCTCACCTTAGTCCATGTTATAATCATACTAAATCAAATACTAGTCTATTATGTTGTATCATAGATTTCATTAAATGTGATTTGAAATGGATGGGTCAGGATACTAAGTGTCACCAATGAAGCAGAGGTCTGGTGCTCCAGTGAACTAAGGTGGTTGCTGAGTTCTGCTCCCTAACCTCACACCCTTCTAGGCCCAGTTTGACCATCTGGCTGAGTACAGTATACAATATGGCCAGACCCCTATGTAAACCCTGTACACTCTGTTGGCGGGGTCTTCTGAGGGTGCCTTAAGAGTTGACACTTCTTGGTCAATTCCATATTAGTAGCAATAAAAAAAATAATAGGTTCAAACTCTGCAACTCTATCTCACCTACCAATCCCCCGAGCCTCCGGTTCACTTCAGTGGTCTGCATGCAAGTCCATTAATCTCCCCCTTTATTGAAGTTGGTTGGAAAGTAATGTCCTTTAGTTTTTTTTTTATTGCCTGTTAAGCACTATCGCACATGATCAAGAACAGAGGTACAGCCATTCGTTCTAGGTGTGCTGTATTTGCTCAGCTAAATATGCCTTTATTTCTGGGCCAATGGGAGAATATGTTAATCTCCGAGTCCGTAGAAACTTCCCCCAAACTGATTTGTAGGCAATTCACACATGAAAGAAAGGAGTCCAATTTGCTAGACGCAACGGATGACGCAAAAACTAAATTACAGTACTCTCCACTTTGTGCTCGCTTGATCAATCAAAGATTACTGCACAGATGCAGTTTGTTTACAAACATACATGCCTACTTGTACATATTCACACACACACACACAGACACATACAGACACACACACACACACACACACACACACACACACTCATTTTGATTTCACATCAAAAGTAAATGTACAATTAAACTTCTGCCAATATTTCAAACGCAAATTCCTTTGTTAAGTTTATTTATTTAATTTTTACAGGGACAGTGCACATTAATCAACGTTTCAGTAAAAGTGACGGTTTTAGCCAGCCGGCTAATTTTAAACCACAGTCCCTGGGCAGGTTATTAAAAACAATTACAATATAGACAATCATTGAGCAGTGAGCACACGCAGAGCAACATAGGACAAGCAAGACGTAGCATACAGACAGAACAACATAGAATAAAAAACAGCCAGACAATTCATAAAAGCAACAAAGTGTTTCCACACCTCACAAGCTACAGACAACATGGAAAGCAACAATACACAGCTAGGGATTATGTTCACAAATCTGATTGACCTTTAGCCATGTCTTCATGCATTTTGTGAAAGTGTGATATGTGGTTCAGTTATGTGTGTCTGATGGCATTGTATTCCAGACATGGGAAGCTCTCACAGAGAAAACGGATTTACTAAAGGTGCTTTACTTAAGGGAACTATACAGTCACCTCTCATGGGATACCTTGTGGATCTGCTGCCATATGTTTGGGTTTTCTGTTTAACAGAAATACTGAGTGGAGGGGGAGCCAGGCCATTTAGGATCTTGAAGTCAAGACACGCTTCGGTGTATTGCACAATATTTTCCCTACTCAGGAGCTCATGCTTTCTGAGGATGTAACAGTGATGATGGCTATTGCGCTTCCTATCAAGCACTTTGAAAGCCTGTTTGTAGACAGACTGAATAGGTTTTAATGTTGTACAGGAAGCTTGGGCCCAACTAGTCAAGCAGTATGTTAAGTGGGGGAGTATTATAGATTTGAAGTACAGTTTTGCTACCTCTGTTGTCAAACAATGTCGTATAAATCGTAAATTAGCTAGGTTGAATTTGGTTATTTGAATTACCTTTTTCACATGCTTTTTAAAAGAGAGGTTGGAATCAAGTATGATGCCAAGGTACTTAAAATCAGATACCACCTGGAGCTTCTCCCCTGACACATAGACATCTGGCTCAGTAGCATTTGTTGCCTTCTTTGTGAAGAACATGCAAACAGTTTTTTTCACATTGAGATGCAAACACGAGTCACTGAGCCACTTTGTAACCTGGACCATTACAGTAGTGAGTTCTTGTGCAGCTTATTGTTTGCTCTTTGCATGCACATATATCACTGTATTATCTGCATACATTTGAACTTCAGACCCAGTACAGACAGAGGGCAGGAGGGGCCCCAGTATTGACCCTTGGGGCACGCCCACATCATAGCTAAGAGTGGGCGACAGCTCATTGCTCACTCTCACACACTGAGTTCTGCCTTCAAGGTATGATTTCATCCATCTCAAGGCATCGGGGGAAAAGTTGAACTTGGACAATTTTGTGATGAGAATCTCATGGTTAACAGTATCAAAAGCCTTCCTTAGGTCCAGAAACACAGCCCCAACAACGCCCCCTTTGTCCACCTTGGACTCCCATTTTACAGAAGAAAGCAGTTGGCCGTTTCTGTGGAGTGTTTCACTCTGAAGCCAAACTGCATGGAGTGTAATGTGAAGGGGCCGTTGTTGAGGTGGGCAATCAGTTGTTCTGCTACACAACAACCTTTGACACCACAGGTGGGCCTGTAGTTACTCACATCAGCAGGGTCGCCCAATTTAACGATGGCCGTTATTATGGCCGACTTCCATACCCTTGGAAACACCCGAGACCAATAGATGTGTTGGTGACCTTAGTAATGGGGTCAATGAGTGACTCTTTGTAGTTTTTAAGAAAGGTAGAGTCCAGTCCAAACACATCTTTGGCTTTAGAGTTCTTTAGTGAGCTAAACACCTTGTTCACCTTTGACTCAGAAACCTCCCTTATGATGAAGACAGGTTGAGTGTCATTCACTAGCACTGAACCCAAGAAACCAGTGGAGGGGTTCTGTGTCAGTACCCTGACAGAGTTATTAAAGTAGGAATTGAAAGCTATTGCTATTTCGACTGCATCCTGTGTTAGATTGTTATTCACCATGATTTCTAGTCTTTTTGCAGTGTTACTATAGTCTTTCCCTGTTAACTTTTTTTAGATTCTCCCAGATCAATTTACAATTTCCCTTTGCTTCACCAATTATGTTAATAAAAAGTGTGCCTTGGCCTGTCTGATTTCCTTCATCACCTTATTTCTCAACATGGTAAACCTACGTCTGTCATGCTCCAATTTGGATCTTAGTGCTATTTTTAGAGCATAATCTCGTTCTTTCATCAATTTCCAAATTTCTCCATTTTAGCCAAGGAAGAGTGCTCTTTTGGACATGTTTGGATTTGATTTTCTTTAGGAAACCATTTATTGTAGAAAAACCTGACTATCAGCGTCCACGTCTGTATAGGACAAGAGATCATTCCAGTTAATTCCCTTAATTGCATTTTCAAAATAGTTTCACGTTTAGGTATTCTTAGTTGATCCGGCTTTCCGGCTTTCTAACAGTAGAGAGGTTAAACCTGCTCTTAGACAGCTTTCTGGCTATAAGTGTCAGATTATGATCAGATAGCCCAGTAACCATATTGAATGATTTAGTCACTCTCTGGTTTATTGCTGAACACCAACTCAATCTGTGTTTTAGAGCAACAAGTCACCCTGGCTGGCCCTTTAACCAGCTGTGTAAGGTCAAAGGTATTAGTGATCCGTTTGAGGGTTTTCCTACAAGACTTGTCTTGTGTAGATTTACTGGTAGCTGTAGTAGGTAGGAAACATTTTTATTGATAACAAGCTTATGCACACTCCCCAGCATAGGACTCCTAGACCAACAATGACTACCGCTGCTCCAAACAGTGGGAGTGCTCTGAGGTTCATCACTGTCTCTCTGAATAGCTTTGTTATTACTTTCTCCCTTTGGTGAGGATGGCTTTGTGTTCGTTAGCTAGGGTTGTGTTGTCTGTAGCAGAAATGGGTGGATGCTTGGGTAGGTTAGGCTAGGGTATTGGGGGGTGGGTACACACGGTAGACATGCTTTGCCTTTATTCACTGGGTTGGAAGGGGCGGGAGGGCCCGGCTGGCTCAGCTGTTTTAAAATAACCTTCTAGCATATTACACGCCTTAGACTGCTGCAGTCTTATCCTCACCCCTTATCGAACACACACATACACACACACACACACACACACACACACACACACACACACACACATGCCTCCTCCACCCGCTTCACACGCACACACACTCACTAGTACCGACACCTTCCGTTTGATCATCTGGGACAATATGTATTCATAGTCCGTTGTCATTATTTCACTGGGATGTGTTAATTAGGTTGTCTTTTATCCGCCCCTGTCACTTCGGCCCGTGGTTCATTGACTGCCTCCAAGATGAAACGGTGGGGGGGAAGTGGAGATTCTTATCACATGACACAAGTTTATGGGGCGCCAATGTATGTAGTCAAACACTTTTTTCTTTCTCAGACAGTGGATTAGTCTTTTTGTTCAATCTTTTCATTTTAAAGGAAAGTCATGCTGACACGTGTGTTTTACCTATCTCACTAAATCGGTCATACTCCTGTTGTAGTGCGGTAGGGCCTATAGCATCCATATTAACTTTAGAATGATGTGTGAAGACAATCTAGTATAATTGATGTCTACATACTGTGATCCTGTGCAAGTGATCCATAATGTAACAAGAAAGAGAGTGCCAATGCATTTAGCCTCTATGGTTGTCTGACACCAACCAGAAACTGTACTGGAGGACTAGCCTGGATTTCTGCAGGCTATGATGATCCATCAAATAGGGGTTCACAGTGAAGCTGTGAAACCTATTGTTATTCTTGGAATAAAACATCTAATAACTCAAGCATATATTGGTAACATTTTTCTAATTTGCCACACAGAAACTAAAGGACATGAGTAATTTGGTCAAAAATAATGGCACCGAATGGAAACTTTAGATGTGACGTTACAGTGGGTTTTTCCTCATGCTGTAAAATTTGTCTCAAGGACCAAAGTCCCGTCCCGATACATTCCATCATTTTGTGTTTTGTTGATGGTGGTGGAAAACACTGTCTCAGGTGCTGCTCCAGAATCTCCCATAAGTGTTCAATTGGTTTGAGATCAGGTGACTGAGACACTGGGCATTTTTATACATGACCCTAAGCATGATGGGATGTTAAATGCTTAATTACCTCAGGAACCACATCTGTGTGGAAGCATCTGCTTTCAATATACTTTTTATCCTTCATTTACTCAATAGTTTCCTTTATTTTGTCAGTTACCTAAATGTGAGTCTTTAAAACCGTAATGACGTGCGACCCACTTAGTAGTATAGTGTAAGGGTAATAACTTGGTCTAAAGTCGCAGCGCAGTCGAGGACTACCTCTCACTTGCTCCTCTTAATTATATGAATAGGGATGCCATGGGTCTACCACTGTCACCACATCATTTAAAGAGATCTCCTCTGCCATAACCTGTGATCCGCTCCACATTGTACATCTCCAACAAGTCCTTAAATCCTTTTGGGGAATGCAATCTGACTTATTTCCTTGAGTGACTTCCCCCCCATCAGAATTGTCTTACTCGTACACGTAATAACATGCTTAGTGTTGCTCAAGGTTTCCTGCCCAGGCACTTAAGTCATTTGAAAAAGCATGAAGCAACATGCCACTGTCACGGAGCAGATGTGTCATGGAAAAGAAAGGACAAATGCTACAGCTAGGGCTGTGGAGGTCATTACATTTTGTCAGCAAGTTATTGTCATGCAAATGTCTGCCGGTGTCACGGTAATTGACCGTGAATTAACATAAACACGTTTAGCATCTCCAGGCCTCCGCATCAGCAGCCTCAGTGCGCCATTGTAACATCTACATTTTTAAAAAAGTATAATAAATAAATGTAATATATACCATCACAATAAATCCATTATTTATTTTAGGCTGGTCTAAAGAAACATTTTGATATGAATAAAATGTATTTTAGAAGAACTGAATTGGAGCTGTCCTACTGTAGGTTATCTGGCTATGCGCCATGCCATAGGCTGAAGGCTAGTTCATTTAGCAGATAATATATGCTAATGCTGTGACATTATTTTATATTATATGATTTTATTGTAAGAATAGTATGGTTGAACATAGTTCAATTTACGCTCAACTTAGCCACTTCATATGCACCCCCACATTCCGGAAGGTGTGTTACGTCCGTTAATTGGAATGAGACCAAGGCGCAGCGTGGTAGGCATACATCTTTCTTTATTTTGATGAACACCAAAAAAAAAAAAAAAAAGATTAACAAACGTAACGTTCTGCAGGCTACACAGTAACTGTACAAAAACAAGATACCACAACTGAAGGTGGGAAAAAGGGCTGCCTAAGTATGATCCCCAATCAGAGACAATGATAAACAGCTGCCTCTGATTGGGAACCATACTAGGCCAACAAAGAAATAGAAACATAGATTTGCCCACCCAAGTTACACCCTGACCTAACCAAATAGAGAATAAAAAAGTCTCTCTAAGGTCAGGGCGTGATGCCGTGTATGAAGTGGCTATGTTGAGCGTAAAAGTCATCATTTGAAACTTGTCCTAAATGCTCAATTTAGAGAGTTATTTGTCAAATTTAGTTGTGAATGATACAAACCTTAGAATTTCTTCTAAATCAAAAAATATATGGGCTACATGATGCAACTATAGGCTATTGACTATGTGAAAAGGTCACACAAAATAACTTGTACTTATGCAGCACACCCTGAATTATCATCAAGTTATCATATTTTCACCCTGTTCTCAATTTAATCTTGTCTTTACTAGTATGTAAAATTGGTTTAGATTTAGAATAGCCCATTATCAAATAGGTAGTAACAGGGGCAGGGGAAAAAATACATCCTTATGTACTCAAATTGAAAACAGAGGCCACTTTCCAACAGTTGAAATCATGCCGGGTAGGCTACTCCGGCTTGTAGCAGAGCAGCTGAGAAATAGGCCTGAATATGGTAGCAGCTGGGATCCTCCTATTTTAAGTGAAAATCTTCCAAACTCTGCTTTCACACCAGATTACATATAGAAATGTATGCGCTGACAGTATAATAGCACTTATTTCACTTCACACATCAACCACTGTTTGAGGAGCATGTAGCTTCTCGCTGTGGGACAGGTAATATTCTGCCCATGGGCTCTCCAACCATGTTCCTGCAGCTACCCAGTGCTGAATTTGGGAAACAAAGTGAAATTTATTTGCAAACATTGATAGTAACAATGTTTTCACAACTAAACGTACAGTGCCTTGCGAAAGTATTTGGCCCCCTTGAACTTTGCGACCTTTTGCCACATTTCAGGCTTCAAACATAAAGATATACAACTGTATTTTTTTGTGAAGAATCAACAACAAGTGGGACACAATCATGAAGTGGAACGACATTTACTTTTTTAACAAATCAAAAACTGAAAAATTGGGCGTGCAAAATTATTCAGCCCCTTTACTTTCAGTGCAGCAAACTCTCTCCAGAAGTTCAGTGAGGATCTCTGAATGATCCAATGTTGACCTAAATGACTAATGAGGATGAATACAATCCACCTGTGTGTAATCAAGTCTCCGTATAAATGCACCTGCACTGTGATAGTCTCAGAGGTCCGTTAAAAGCGCAGAGAGCATCATGAAGAACAAGGAACACACCAGGCAGGTCCGAGATACTGTTGTGAAGAAGTTTAAAGCCGGATTTGGATACAAAAAGATTTCCCAAGCTTTAAACATCCAGAGGAGCACTGTGCAAGCGATAATATTGAAATGGAAGGAGTATCAGACCACTGCAAATCTACCAAGACCTGGCCGTCCCTCTAAACTTTCAGCTCATACAAGGAGAAGACTGATCAGAGATGCAGCCAAGAGGCCCATGATCACTCTGGATGAACTGCAGAGATCTACAGCTGAGGTGGGAGACTCTGTCCATAGGACAACAATCAGTCGTATATTGCACAAATCTGGCCTTTATGGAAGAGTGGCAAGAAGAAAGCCATTTCTTAAAGATATCCATAAAAAGTGTTGGTTAAAGTTTGCCACAAGCCACCTGGGAGACACACCAAACATGTGGAAGAAGGTGCTCTGGTCAGATGAAACCAAAATTGAACTTTTTGGCAACAATGCAAAACGTTATGTTTGGCGTAAAAGCAACACAGCTGAACACACCATCCCCACTGTCAAACATGGTGGTGGCAGCATCATGGTTTGGGCCTGCTTTTCTTCAGCAGGGACAGGGAAGATGGTTAAAATTGATGGGAAGATGGATGGAGCCAAATACAGGACCATTCTGGAAGAAAACCTGATGGAGTCTGCAAAAGACATGAGACTGGGACGGAGATTTGTCTTCCAACAAGACAATGATCCAAAACATAAAGCAAAATCTACAATGGAATGGTTCAAAAATAAACATATCCAGGTGTTAGAATGGCCAAGTCAAAGTCCAGACCTGAATCCAATCGAGAATCTGTGGAAAGAACTGAAAACTGCTGTTCACAAATGCTCTCCATCCAACCTCACTGAGCTCGAGTGTTAGCTTTGTGTTATATAGAGGCACAATCAATATTTTAATCAATGTTTTGGGAGTGGGGCTCATATGCAGTATAGGCATACGTTATTTGAATGCAAGCTCTGTCCCTTTTGTTGTTTGGCTTTGAAACAACATTCACAATGTTTTCCACTCAGTTTGAACCTGTTGTTGAAATGATTTCTTCAAAAGGATCATCACAGTTAGGTGATATAGCCCAAAGGTGAGTTTTAAAAGCATTATACTGTTTATTATAGTGTTTGATGTGTTTTTTTTTTTTGCATTTGCATTGACGTCAAAGTGGTTACAGGGACAATAGAGCGCTGAGTACCAGGCCATTAGGTCCAGATGGTCGTTAGTGATTTCGGTACTACCAAAGAATGTCCAGAGTGCATAAGAGATTACTGTGACTCAACTGTCACGTGGAATTTGACTGCGATCATGAATCATGACTGCCGGTGTGTTGGTAATACGGTCACCGCAACAGCCCTAGCTACAGCTCTAAAGATGTTTATGGCTATGTCGTTAGAAACACTCCTAGTCGAGTAACTCTTAAATATTAGCACAAATAACAGGAAATTGCCTCCCAGGTGCTCTTTGACAAGGCCACAGACCTTACGTACACTGTAGGTTTATTTAGATGGTGATAGAAGAGTTTGAAAAGACTTCAGTTTACACTGTGCAGGAGTCAGAACAGTGTAAGAGCTCAGTACTCGGCGAGACTGTTTTCCCTGAGTGCAAAATCCCAGAGCAAGCGCTTTAGCCCTGACCAGAGTGAACTTGTAACTGTTCCGTGTCCATAAACTCACACAGACAATTATAAAGGTGCTTCCAAGGGCTGTTTTTTGATATTTTTCTCTCACAGAGTGTTCTTCTTCTTCTTTGAACTGCTGGTCAGGAAGAGCCTAGGGAGTGCTTATCTGTTTGTTTGGAATGTCTGGGCTAAGGTCATTGTCTGTATTGAACAGGGTCAGACAGACAGGAGAGTTCTCAAATCGGAAGTACTTTAAGTTGTAGTTATGAGTTTATGGATCGTTACCGTTACACACTTGAGTAAGTCTTAAAGGTCAAACTGAATGTAAATGTTATGTTTTGTGTATGACACATTCATGACTATGTAATAGAACACAGCATGCAATGCCATAGCTTCTCAAAAAAAAAAATACTGTAGCTTATTGCTTTCCTTACATTCAGATGAATCATCAAAGTACTCATCAAAGTACACGTCTGTTCTAAGCCAAAATACCACAGAATCCTATAAGAGCTAGTCAACCAATATTCGTGTCTGTTACAAAATAAAAACTCATCAGATACCAATCAATAACGCAAAATAGTAGAACTCATAAGAAGGGATGATTGAATATGAAATATGACTTTGCTGAGGCTCTCGCTCCTATTTTCAAGCCATCCATCATTGACGGCAAATTTCATCCAGCATATCATCAATTAAGACTGCAGGGCTTTATTCCTCATTCATAATAAGTTGGTTAATTTCAGCAGCTGCAGATTTGTCTTGTGTCACTGTAAGGCACATGTATGATTCACTCTCATCTCCCCCTGCAGCCCAAGGCCAGGATATAAGTCTCACATCTCCTCCCTGCTCCTCAACTTTCTGGTCATGCACCACTTTCATAGCCACTTATTTTTTTCTTCTCAACTCTGTAGATCCATATTGTAGCTGACGTGAGTAAGACCTTTAAACAGGTAAACATTCAACAGTGGTAGGCCTGATCACCGACAATGACGAGACTGCCTATAGGGAGGACGTCAGAGACTTGGCGGTGCCAGAATAACAACCTATCCCTCAACGTAACCAAGACTAAGGAGATGATTGTGGACTACAGGAAAAGGAGGACCGAGCACTCCCCCATTCTCATCGACCGGGCTGTGGTGGAGCAGGTTGAGAGCTTCAGGTTCCTTGGTGTCCACATCACCAACAAACTAGAATGGTCCAAACACACCAACACAGTCGTGAAGAGGGCACAACAAAGCCTATTCCCCCTCAGGAAACTAAAACGATTTGGCATGGGTCCTGAGATCCTCAAAAGGTTCTACAGCTGCAACATCGAGAGCATCTTGCTGGTTGCATCACTGCCTGTAACGGCAATTGCTCAGCCTCCGACCGCAAGGCACTATAGAGGGTAGTGCGTACGGCCCAGTACATCACTGGGGCTAAGCTGCCTGCACTCCAGGACCTCTACACCAGGCGGTGTCAGAGGAAGGCCCTAAAAATTGTCAAAGACCCCAGCCACACCAGTCATAGATTGTTCTCTCTACTACCGCATTTTAAGCGGTACCGGAGTGCCAAGTGTAGGACAAAAAGGCTTCTCAACAGTTTTTACCCCCAAGCCATAAGACTCCTGAACAGGTAATCAAATGGCTACCCAAACTATTTGCATGTGTGCCCCCCCAACCCCTCTTTTACGCTGCTGCTACTCTCTGTTTATCATATATGCATAGTCACTTTAACTATACATTCATGTACATACTACCTCAATTGGCCCAACTATCCAGTGTCCTTGCACATTGGCTAACCGGGCTATCTGCATTGTGTCCCACCACCCGCTAACCCCTGTTTTACGCTACTGCTACTCTCTGTTTATCATATATGCATATTCACTTTAACCATATCTACATATACATACTACCTCAATCAGCCCAACCAACAACTGGTGCCTGCATGTAGCCTCGCTACTGTTATAGACTCGCTACTGTATATAGCCTCACTACTGTTATTTTTCACTATCTTTTTACTATTTTATTTCTTTACTTACCTATTGTTCACCTAATACCTTTTTTGGTTAGAGCCTGTAAGTAAGCATTTCACTGTAAGGTCTACTACACCTGTTGTATTCGGCGCACGTGACAAATAAACTTTGATTTGATTTGTGCATATTGTATGGTTTGCTAAATGGCGCGGCACCTGCACCATTTCATATTTAGTTTCCTGCAAACCAACTGTATATAACCCAGGTAAACTCAGACCTTCAAGGTTAACCCAAACCACCTACTCAACTTTCAGACTTTCACATTTTACCAAAGTGAGTGAGGCCATTCCTATTTGTCTCCAGCGGCATTGCAAACTGACCACACTTGACAGTTGCCTGTTCGCTGTAGCCTGAGGCTACGGCACAGACCTGTCCAGCTCATTGATTGACTTAGCACCACAGGGGCTGAACAAGGTGAAGGCCGTGCTGATTCCTCTATTTGGTGTTGAAACGAGGGCACAGTGAGAGAGTAGTGATTGAGCGGTGGGCCAACAATTGACTGACAGGGGGAAGTTAGAATGGAGGCCCACAGTTCTGTTTTTGCAGCAGGAGCAGCGTATAGCCGCGGGGCAGCACGGCCCCAGCTAATCAACCACAGCGGTACCTTACTGTACTCACTAAACCACAGCCAGAGGTCAACTCCCTCCCCCAGCCTGCTGCCCACTACCGGCCTGCTCCACACAGGCATTCCCTGGGCCCAGCCAAGCCTGATCTTGACCCAGACGCAACACGTCCACGTGTCATTGAGCAGCCATGTTCTGCTTTGTTTACCCTCCCAGGTTTTTTGCACTCTCCAATTCCCCGAATGCAGTGTACTACTGTAGTCCAACTTCTTTCACTCTCTCTTTCCAATGCTGAATACAACAGAAGGCTCCAGTCTCTTTCAGTAGCCATATAGCGCGCAGGGACATCCAACCAACCTGGCTATCATTGGCCCTCTATTAGTCTTGCTAGGAGCCACATCAATCCCTGCACCAGCCAGGAAAAAGGTAATCTCCAATTGAGCTCCTGACAGTGCAAATGTCATGGGGCTTTCACAGCCCATCTGGAGATGCTGACACGCCGGCCGCTCGTATGTCATCGCCCACCATGACATCATAATTTTCCTTAGTCTACAGACACATCCATCGCCGGTCTGTGGCTGTCCCCTCACGCTAATGGCAGGCACTGAAAAATCAGCTGGCCTTTAGCCCGGTCCCCCACCAACGGTTCATTAACCAGCCGTGGGTCCCGAGGCCAAAACAGTGTGAGCTCAGGCACGGCAGAAATATTGAGTAAATCTATATTTACATTTAGTGGTGGCGGTGCTAAATGGCTAGCAGGACCAGTTGTGACTGGGAGATGTGTATAACCGCTGATGAGTGCTGGCAGAGAGCTGATTCAACAGGAGATGTGCAGGAGGACGCCACACTGATAGTGATGAGCGATGATATTATTAGTCAGTTTCTGTACCTGTGCCAACATCGTTTCTCAGCATGCCCCATTAATAGAAAAGTGCTAAATGGATTTTCTGCATACCAGGGCAAGTGTTATATGAGTACAATCTAACAGAGCAGTGCAATGTCCAGCAGGCTTCAAATAAAAAAACAACTGTGCAGTAGCCCTTTAATTTGCCTGTGCAAAAAATGCATACTTAATCAAAATATTTTCTCAAGCTAGGTTGAACTGTTTTATTTCACATAAATAAAACTATTTCCATTTATCTGCTGTGAGATTTGCAGTTGTTATATATATATATATATATATATGTGTGTTTTTATTTATTTAACTAGACAAGTCAGTTAAGAACACAATCTTTTTTACAATGATGACCTACCCCGGCCAAACCCGGACGACGCTGGGCCAATTGTGTGCCACACTATGGCACTCCCAATCACGGCCCGTTGTGATACAGCCTGGAATCGAACCAGGGTCTGTAGTGATGCCTCTAGCACTGAGATGCAGTGCCTTAGACCGCTGCACCACTCAGGATTAAATATGTAAATATGTGCCAGCTATAATGTAAATATGTATTGTATTATATACAATGACAGTATAGAAGAAAAAAAAAATGTCCGGATTTCTCTATTGATGCTAATCATATGTAAGTGATTTGCTTATTGTTGCATTTCATGAAGGTTTCTGTTATATCATACACTGGAGTTTCAAGTTGTTAATTAATGTCATTTGCACAAGTACAGTGAAATGCCGTTCTTGCTAACTAAAAATCCAACATTGCAATAATCAATAACATTGTAATGCTTGAAAAAACACACAGGAAATAAGGTGAAATAGGAAGCACACAAACAGTAAGTAAGTAAGTCAACATACTATATAAAGGGTCAGTTCCAATACCATATTTACATTGTGTAGGGATACTGACAGAGGTAGATATGTATAGGGGTAAGGTGAGTAGGCAACAGGATATAAGATAAACCGAGTAGCATCAGGTTGTATGTGAGTGGCTGTGCGTGTGTGTGGAATCAGTATAAATGTATGCGCTTATTATGTGTGAGTGAGTGTGTAGGGCCCAGTGAGTGTGCATAGAGATAGTGAAAAAATAACAATAGGAGGTCAATAAAGATACAAGGTTGGAGGAAAAAGTGAATAAACTTGCTATTCCACTTAAGAGACAAGTACAAGTAGGAGAAAATGCCCTTTGAAATATTTTGATGAGATTTTCACACCTCCTAGAGAGCTCTTCTTTGTTTAAGCCTTGACTGTTAAACACATGTGAGTCAGCATCATATTGTCGTCCAGAATGTAGTCTCTCTATAGTTAAACTCTACAACATTTGGGGTAACACTGTTTTTGAGAGCTGTAGCAACACTTTTGCAGTTGTCCAAAGCTATATCTTTCCAAAAAACAAATCTGAGTTAGCAAAGATGATCTATATACTGACCAGGGAAGCCCCCATTCCGTTATACACAAGCCTGTGACATGACATGCCATTCAGGACTCATCTGAGTAGCGGAAGAGATCTAAGGCACTGCATCTCAGTGCCAGAGGCGTCACTTACAGACCCTGGTTCGATCCCAGGCTGTATCACAACCGGCCGTGATTGGGAGACCCATAGGGTGGCGCACAGTGTAAATAAGAATTTATTCTTAACTGACTTGCCTAGTTAAATAAAGGTTGCATAAAATAAAATGTCCAACCACTCCATTATCTCAGCCAGCCATGACTAACCAGGAAGAGTCCTTTCTTTCTCACTATATAGCTCAATGCTTTCTCCTTGTCTAAACTAGGCTCATAATTCAATATTTTTTTCATATTTACAGATCACACAAATACCTTTGGAATTAAGGCACATGAAAGTTCACATGTTCAAGAGGGCATTTCTGATACATTTGACGAACTGACTTGTTGGAAAGGTGGCATCCTATGACGGTGCCACGTTGAAAGTCACTGATCTCTTCAGTAAGACCATTCTTCTGCCAATGATTGTCTATGGAGATTGCTTGGCTGTGTGCTCGGTTTTATACACCTGTCAGTAACGGATGAGGCTGAAATAGCCAAATCCTCAAATTTGAAGTGGTGTCCACATCATTTTGTATATTTAGTGTATATACAGTTGAAGTTGGGAAGTTTACATACACTTAGGTTGGAGTCACTGTATCACAATTCCAGTGGGTCAGAAGTTTGCAAACACTAAGTTGACTGTGCCTTTAAAACAGCTTGGAAAATTCCAGAAAAGGATGTCATGGCTTTAGATGCTTCTGATAGGCTAATTTACATCATTTGAGTCGATTGGAGGTGTACCTGTGGATGTATTTCAAGGCCTACCTTCAAACTCCGTGCTTGACATCATGGGAAAATCAAAAGAAATCAGCCAATACCTTAAAAAATAAATTGTAGACCTCCACAAGTCTGGTTCATCCTTGGGAGTAATTTCCAAACGCCTGAAGGTACCAAATGCATCTGTACAAACAATAGTACGCAAGTATAAACACCATGGGACCACGCAGCCATCATACCGCTCAGGAAGGAGAAAAGTGGTGCGAAAAGTGTAAATCAATCGCAGAACAAGAGCAAAGGACCATGTGAAGATGCTGGAGGAAACCGGTACAAAGTATCTATATCAACAGTAAAACGAGTCCTATATCAACATAACCTGAAAGGCCGCTCAGCAAGGAAGAAGCCACTGCTCCAAAACTGTCATTACAAAGCCAGACTACGGTTTGCAACTGCACATGGGTACAAAGCTCATACTTTTTGGAGAAATGTCCTCTGGTCTGATGAAACGAAAATATAATTGTTTGGCCATAATGACCATCGTTATGTTTGGAGGAAAAAGGGGGAGGCTTGCAAGCGGAAAAACACTGTCCCAACCGTGAAGCACCGGGGTGGCAACATCATGTTGTGGGTGTGCTTTGCTGCAGGAGGGACAAACTAGATGACATCATGAGGCAGGAACATTATGTGGATATATTGAAGAAACATCTCAAGACACCAGTCAGGAAGTTAAACCTTGGTCGCAAATGAGTCTTCCAAATGGACAATGACCCCAAGCATACTTCCAAACTTTTGGCAAAATTGCTTAAGAACAACAATGTCTAGGTATTGGAGTGGCCATCACAAAGCCCTGACCTCAATCGTATTGAAAATTTGTGGGCAAAACTGAAAAAGCATGTGCGAGCAAGGAGGCCTACAAACCTGACTCAGTTACACCAGCTCTGTCGGGAGGAATGGACCGAAATTTACCCAACTTATTGTGGAAGGCTACCTGAAATGTTTGACCCAAGTTAAACAATTTATAGGCAATGCTACCAAATACTAATTGGGTGTATGTACACTTCTGACCCACTGAGCATGTGATGAAAGAAATAAAACCTACAATAAATCATTATCTCTACTATTATTCTGACATTTCACATTCTTAAAATAAAGTGGTGATCCTAACTGACCTAAAACAGGGAATTTTTACTAGGATTAAATTGTAAAAAACAAGTTTAAATGTATTTGGCTAAGGTGTATGTAATCTTTTGACTTCAACCATATACATTTATATACTGTACATTGTGGAAAGATAATGGAAATATTTATTTTGGTCCACTCATGCCTTGCTTGTTCTTATATCGTTTCTTCTCCACCTGCCACAGCTTGTTGTGCTGAACCCTCGTGACTCGGTTGGCCCTGCTGGAATGTTTTTCCATATCGGCTCCCTCTCATTTAATGAGATGCCCCATGATATTTTATTAATGTTCACAGTGGATTGTCATGGTGGTCCGAGACAATAGTGGGCCTTTGTGCCGACTGGGGGCCATATTCATTACTGTCACAGACCTAAGGCATTGATGGAACAACCCACCCCCCACCCACCCCACCTAACCTCATTGATGATTCTGCATCGTCAGTTTATTAATTCATACAGCACAGCCCCGCCATAGATTTCCCATCTAAGCGGATTACGCTTTCATTATTTGTGTCCAGCCACAGACAAGAGAGAGGGCGGGAAAGAGAGAAAAATATAAATAAATGCCTTTTCATACACACAATTAGTTACACATTACTCGAGCCCCCTCTTCACCCAGAAAATACCCCCCCCCCCCCCCCCCCCCCCGCGCCCTTTTCCACTCTTTCAGAATCAGCTTAGTGTGCTACCACCCCGTCAGTCCATCCATACCAACTTATTCTTAACCTCCCTTTTTTCTTTGTTCCACATTTTATCTCCTTTCCACTCTTCACATTATTCAGGAGATAAATATAGAGAAAAGGAAACATTGCTCCAAACAGATTTTATTCAGTAGTGGAAAAAGCGGGGAACAGTAGACCTCCCACTTTAGAGCAATATTTGCCAAATTGTTAATGACAGCCATGACAGTGACGAGAATGGCAGGTTGGAGGGACTTATTGTTATTGTGTGTTCCACATTATAAATGCAGCGAGTACTGCAACTATACATATTACAATCGGATTCCCTTGCCAACTATACATATTCAAATTGTATTCCATTGCTCAAGTGCAACCCCATATTATATTTTCATATAAGTGAGCCGAGCAATCTATATTTATTTGTGGCTCTTAATGTGAGTTGCGAAGGCATAGTGTTAAACCCAAATAGGAATGGCACAGTGAACTGACTATTTTGAGGCAATGGGAATCTATGTTCTGGCCTGGAGAACAAATGGACATAAAAGTACTCTTGCACAGCTGCCGTCATGGCACAAAAGTGTGACCGAAGCTGGAGCGTGGTCAGCCATATGCCTGGCACACTGAACTGTGGGAGTTGAAGAGAGAGAAGAGAGGATGCTTGTTGTCATTGGAGAAGGTCTGTCTGGGCTTGACCTCTGCAACAATGACATGCATCTGGGCAATTGTCTCCCCTAACGGGATTTGATGAGAAAGAGAAGGGGAGGGCTAAAATAATAAGGCTACAGGAGTCAGTCCAGGATTTATGTGTCTGTATATTGGAGCCTTTTTGGCAAAACAGTCGCCCACTTTCAATGGGCATTAGCTTGTGTGTCACGGAAGCCACTGTGCAAATGTCAGGTCCCCCTCAGCACCTGCTGCCATTGTGGGGCCCCATCTCCCCTCCTCCTTCCCCACATTGCATCAGTAGCCACTCCATTTGTCAGCCATACAAAGGAGCACAGACTCACAATGTAGGGGCATTCCAGCACCGCTAGGCCCGCCGTTGGTGTCTTGACCCGGACAAACATCGAGGGAGGGAGCTCCCAATCCTCCAGGGTTTGTCCCAGCACTGCTTACATCTGGGCTGAGGGTGGGCACAAGATTATGGGTCATTGGGTCATTCAGACATCATCCATGGCGCATAATTAGAAAATAAACTGACCGCTCTTGGATGACCTCTGCTCATCTCCATACTTATTGTTTGTTAAAGACAGGACTATGGCCAATTTTTTCACCGTGAAGGGGGGATTCAGTCTCCTTGTCCTCTTCACCCCCTTGTCCTTTTCACCTCAATCGTACACAGTTTCATCTTCCCTCTTTGGCATCTTTAAATATGATTTGATTATTGAACCTATTTTCTATCAATATCCATTTTCCCAGCAGCTTTAGTATTGTTTTGAAGAGGCTGTCTAGGGTTTAGTCCACTACTTTAGACAAACAGGCCATGTGCTCAATTGTGAAAAAGAGACGTAATGAATTAGGAATGGATTGTTAATGCAGATGGCTAGTGTCCAGATGTTTCAACTTTGTTCAGAAAACTTCTTGTCCATATGGGAAAGCCTAGAATAAGTGCTAGAGAGAATGTGTGAGTTAGGCTAATTACATTCTCTGTGACAGTCACATTAAAATGGTTTATACTGTAAATTGACACATTTAAATATGCTCTAGTCAGTCTAGTGACTAAAAATCAATCAAACACACCTGAAAGACGCGAAAGAGGTACGTCTCCATAAAGTCTTGTTGTAGTCATGGAATGTAATATATTCACTTACTGCTCTGTTTACATTATGCATGTAGAGTTTACAAGGTCTAGCTCATTGTTGTTCTGTGAATTATCATTACTCACGACGACTGGAACTCTTGTACAATTCCAGCCTATTCTCAGTTTTCGAAGAATGCTTCATTTCCTGAATTCAGTGTTTTTATGTGTTCACTAAAAATAAAATAAAATGTATGGAAATGGAAGACATACAAGACCACTGATAATCTCCCTCGATCTGGGGCTCCACGCAAGATCTCACCCCGTGGGGTCAAAATGATTACAAGAACGGTGAGCAAAAATCCCAGAACCACACGGGGGGACCTAGTGCAGAGAGCTGGGACCAAAGTGACACAGCCTACCATCAGTAACACACTACGCCGCCAGGGACTCAAATCCTGCAGTGCCTGACGTGTCCCCCTGCTTAAGCCAGTACATGTCCAGGCACGTCTGAAGTTTGCTAGAGAGCATTTGGATGACCTAGAAGAAGATTGGGAGAATGTCATATGGTCAGATGAAACCAAAATAGAACCTTTTGGTAAAAACTCAACTCGTCATGTTTGGAGGACAAAGAATGCTGAGTTGCATCCAAAGAACACCATACCTACTGTGAAGCATGGGGTGGAAACATCATGCTTTGGGGCTGTTTTTCTGCAAAGGGACCAGGACGACTGATCCGTGTAAAGGAAAGAATGAATGGGGCCATGTATCGTGAGATTTTGAGTGAAAACCTCCTTCCATCAGCAAGGGCATTGAAGATGAAACGTGGCTGGGTCTTTCAGCATGACAATAATCCCAAACACACTGCCCGGGCAACGATGGAGTGGCTTCGTAAGAAGCATTTCAAGGTGGCCTAGCCAGTCTCCAGATCTCAACCCCATAGAAAATCTTTGGAGGGAGTTGAAAGTCCGTGTTGCCCAGCAACAGCCCCGAAACATCACTGCTCTAGAGGAGATCTGCATGGAGGAATGGGCCAAAATACCAGCAACAGTGTGTGAAAACCTTGTGAAGACTTACAGAAAACGTGTGACCTCTGTCATTGCCAACAAAGGGTATATAACAAAGTATTGAGATAAACTTTTGTTATTGACCAAATACTTATTTTCCACCATAATTTGCAAATAAATTCATAAAAATCTACAATGTGATTTTCTGGATTTTTTTTCTCATTTTGTCTGTCATAGTTGAAGTGTACCTATGATGAAAATTACAGGCCTCTCTCATCTTTTTAAGTGGGAGAACTTGCACAATTTGTGGCTGACTAAATACTTTTTGCCCCACTGTATCTCAAAGTGCTGAAACCCAGCCTAAAACCCCAAACAGCAAGCAATGCAGGTGCAGAAGCACGGTGGCTTGGAAAAACTCCCTAGAAAGGCCGAAACTTAGATAGGAACCAGGCTATGAGGGGTGGCCAGTCCTCTTCTGGCTGTGCCGGGTGAAGATTATAACAGAACATGGCCAAGATGTTCAAATGTTCATAAATGACCATTATGGTCAAATAATAATAATCACAGTAGTTGTCGAGGGTGCAGCAAGTCAGCACCTCAGGAGTAAATGTCAGTTGGCTTTTCATAGCCGATCATTAAGAGTATCTCTTCTGCTCCTGCTGTCTCTAGAGAGTTGAAAACAGCACGTCTGGGACAGGTAGCACATCCAGTGAACAGGTCAGGGTTCCATAGCCGCAGGCAGAACAGTTGAAACTGGAGCAGCAGCACGGCCAGGTAGACTGGGGACAGCAAGGAGTCATCATGCCAGGTAGTCCTGAGGCATGGTACTAGGGCTCAGATCCCCCGAGAGAGAGAAAGAAAGAGAGAAAGAGAGGAGACATGAGGAGAGTGAGGACAATATCTGAAGACACTTGCAAAATAATGCCTTTGTTTCATGGTTAACAAATAATTAAGTGCTATCAGGTCAGGATATATGATTCATTATTCAAATTTGAAAATGGGACATTGTACATGTACTTGTTAGGGCCTAATGATTTTGAACCAACTTGTAATGTCTACATTGCATTTTCTACTGTCATATTTCGCAAAGCGATCAGCTTGCTTGACTTCTTGATACTAACACTATCATGAAACTAGGCGAGACCCAAATGCAGACACAGGAAGCAGATGGTTGGAGTTTAAGATGTTTAATAAATCCAAAGGGGGTAGGCAAGAGAATGGTTGTGGACAGGCAAAAGGTCATAACCAGATCAGAGTCCAGGAGGTAAAGAGTGGCAGACAGGCTCGTGGTCGAGGCAGGCAGAATGGTCAGGCAGGCGGGTACAGAGTCCAGAAACAGGCAAGGGTCAAAACTGGGAGGACTAGAAAAAGGAGAAAAGGCCAAGCAGGAAACCCGTGAAAAAAAAAACGCTGGTTGACTTGGATGTACAAGACGAACTGGCACAGAGAGACAGGAAACACAGGTATAAATACACTGGGAAAGACAAGCGACACCTGGAGGGGGGTGGAGACAACAACAAGGACAGGTGAAACAGATCAGGGTGTGACAGATACATCCACAAGACTTACATTTGATCACTCACTGGACAACTTACTCAACTTCCCTTTCACTTCCCTATGCGCTTGCCCTGTAGCGCTCATAGACATTATTTTCACTCAGTTGTTCGAAGGATTAGTCTATCTGCTTGTGACACTTCTACACCATCCTCCCCAGTTCTCCACACGTTTGTTTGAGTGTGAAGGTTAATATTGGCACTCATACTGTGGAAGTTGGGGGGTTGAGGGCTACACTTGAAAGCTGTGTAAATGATTGATAAGTGAAAAAGGATTAGGCCCTGGGGTGGTGCAGAGTCAACTGTGCCGGGGTCAGACCTTGCTAACCCCTGTTCATTGAGACGCTTGTTTGACACCAAATGTATTCCTGCTAGATGCATTCAATATCATGGGCGGGAGGATCAGACACATACACACTATATCTCTCACACACAAACACACATATACACACACATCCTGCTGCAGCTGGGTTGCAGGGCGTTGATTCAATTCAACCCCAGTGTTTTAGTGTGATGCCTTTTGACTCCTCCTGTAGTTAGACGTCCCTCACCATAGCTCCACTCTCTCTGGTTCTATCTACTTCTATACCTCTTCTTTCATTTATTTCTGTTGAAATGCTATTCATCCCCAAATTCAGTTGGGATTTTAATGGTAAATATACAGTGCCTTGCGAAAGTATTCGGCCCCCTTGAACTTTGCGACCTTTTGCCACATTTCAGGCTTCAAACATAAAGATATAAAACTGTATTTTTTTGTGAAGAATCAACAACAAGTGGGACACAATCATGAAGTGGAACGACATTTATTGGATATTTCAAACTTTTTTAACAAATCAAAAACTGAAAAATTGGGCGTGCAAAATTATTCAGCCTCCTTAAGTTAATACTTTGTAGCGCCACCTTTTGCTGCGATTACAGCTGTAAGTCGCTTGGGGTATGTCTCTATCAGTTTTGCACATCGAGAGACTGACATTTTTTCCCATTCCTCCTTGCAAAACAGCTCGAGCTCAGTGAGGTTGGATGGAGAGCATTTGTGAACAGCAGTTTTCAGTTCTTTCCACAGATTCTCGATTGGATTCAGGTCTGGACTTTGACTTGGCCATTCTAACACCTGGATATGTTTATTTTTGAACCATTCCATTGTAGATTTTGCTTTATGTTTTGGATCATTGTCTTGTTGGAAGACAAATCTCCGTCCCAGTCTCAGGTCTTTTGCAGACTCCATCAGGTTTTCTTCCAGAATGGTCCTGTATTTGGCTCCATCCATCTTCCCATCAATTTTAACCATCTTCCCTGTCCCTGCTGAAGAAAAGCAGGCCCAAACCATGATGCTGCCACCACCATGTTTGACAGTGGGGATGGTGTGTTCAGCTGTGTTGCTTTTACGCTAAACATAACGTTTTGCATTGTTGCCAAAAAGTTCAATTTTGGTTTCATCTGACCAGAGCACCTTCTTCCACATGTTTGGTGTGTCTCCCAGGTGGCTTGTGGCAAACTTTAAACAACACTTTTTATGGATATCTTTAAGAAATGGCTTTCTTCTTGCCACTCTTCCATAAAGGCCAGATTTGTGCAATATACGACTGATTGTTGTCCTATGGACAAAGTCTCCCACCTCAGCTGTAGATCTCTGCAGTTCATCCAGAGTGATCATGGGCCTCTTGGCTGCATCTCTGATCAGTCTTCTCCTTGTATGAGCTGAAAGTTTAGAGGGACGGCCAGGTCTTGGTAGATTTGCAGTGGTCTGATACTCCTTCCATTTCAATATTATCGCTTGCACCGTGCTCCTTGGGATGTTTAAAGCTTGGGAAATCTTTTTGTATCCAAATCCGGCTTTAAACTTCTTCACAACAGTATCTCGGACCTGCCTGGTGTGTTCCTTGTTCTTCATGATGCTCTCTGCGCTTTTAACGGACCTCTGAGACTATCACAGTGCAGGTGCATTTATACGGAGACTTGATTACACACAGGTGGATTGTATGTATCATCATTAGTCATTTAGGTCAACATTGGATCATTCAGAGATCCTCACTGAACTTCTGGAGAGAGTTTGCTGCACTGAAAGTAAAGGGGCTGAATAATTTTGCACGCCCAATTTTTCAGTTTTTGATTTGTTAAAAACGTTTGAAATATCCAATAAATGTCGTTCCACTTCATGATTGTTGTTGATTCTTCACAAAAAAATACAGTTTTATATCTTTATGTTTGAAGCCTGAAATGTGGCAAAAGGTCGCAAAGTTCAAGGGGGCCGAATACTTTCGCAAGGCACTGTAAATGCTATTGCCACCTTTCATAGTAATTATATTTATTAACTTGACCAATCGAGCTTGATAGACTCTCACAGCAGTGGATGGTGGAATAATAGAACACAAGTTCACATATCCTTTTTACTCTGGGAAATGTCCGTTCTAAATTGTTATGACAGACTTGAAGATCGTTTCACACACGGCGTAGTCTATTGATGTTCCGAGGTTCTGAGCGTCAAGTAGCATCGCAGGTCTCCCAGGCCCTTATTAAAATGAATCCAGACCTTTGCCACTGTGTTCGCACTGCATCCTGAGAACCGGCCTGCTTACTGACTGACATTGGTATTCTCCCATCACCTTACTCTCCTTGGTGTATCTGTCTCGTTCTCTCTCGTTCTCCATCTCTCTCTCTCGCTCTCTCACTCTCTGTCTCTCTCTCTGTCTCTCTTTCTCTCTTTTATTCTCTTTCTGCATGTGTTCGGGTGTATGAGGACAATACCTGTGTGTGGTGTGTTTGTTTGTTTGCATAGAGGGGAATGGAGGTCCGGTTCACTCCTGTCTCTGTTGGCCGAAGTGAGTTGCCAGTCAGCTATAAAGAGTAATCATGGACACAGATATGTGCACAGAGCTCTGGGGACCCTCTCCTGTGTATGTGCAAGGGATTCATTAGACTGAAACAGAGGCACAATATCAGCTGGCTTCTCACTTCTTCACTTCCTGTGTTATAGTCTTTCGAGATCCCAGGGACCGGAGGTACTAGTGGTTAGAGCGTCGGGCCAGTAAACTAAAGGTTTCGGGATCGAATCCCCGAGCTGACAAGGTAAAAAATATGTCACAAGACAGTTAATCCACTGTTCCCCGTGCACCGAAGAAGTGGCATGTCGATTATGGCCCCCCCGCCACACCTCTGATTCAGAGGGGTTGGGTTAAATGTGGAAGACACATTTCAGTTGAAGGCATTCAGTTGTACAACTGACTAGGTATCCCCCTTTTCCTTTTTATTTTTTTACTTTTTTACTTCAGTTAGGTCATGCACTCTTGTTACTGTTTACTTACAATCATTAATGTGCTGTTTTTTGTCTGTTTGTGTTTGCAGTTCTTCCTGACATATGGTTATGGACAACATACAATATAGGTTGACATATTTGTCTTCGTCCATAATATCTGTTCAACACTCATCTTATTCTCCATCCACACTTCCCCACTGTACAGTAAATTGCCCAGTCTGCCGCCTTATCAGGAGAGGAAGAAGGGAGGTCAGTGCAGTGGCGGGGTGCTCCGAGAGCCACGTCAAGTCAAGCCCATTCATCTCACTGGCGGAATTTGTCTCTTAATTATCCTGAATTATTCCTGTAAGGCTCGTCGGGGGAGAGGCTGGACTGGCTGTGCGAGGGGTTAAAGAGAGATTAACCCCCGCTACATGTGTATAGGTAGCCAACCGACCTGGGTGGGTTAGGTTGTCTGAGGGTTGTTAGCAGGTCTCTTAAGTAGAGGGCAGCGGGATTCATTGATGCTACCCACAGATTCAAAAGGGAGAGCACCAGTAGTTTTTTTGTTGCCCCAAATAGCTTGTAATTGAAACAAACCTTGGCTGCCTTTGGGGTGTTCATGAAGACCTACTGTACCTTCCTTAGTATTCATTACATATATCCTTGTAATTGTTTGAATGCTGTGTGGATACTGTATCTATTTGTGATGTGTGTGTATACTGTACCACATGCATTATTCATGTAAAATCATAAATGTTATTAACCAAATTATCCACATTGCTCTGTGCCCCCTAAACGTGGAACCCTGACGTCACTCTCGACATACTCCGCTTAACAAAGGAGCGGTAGTACCCTGGCGACGGAATTAATTGGCCGCAAATCTCTTGCTAAAAGAAGCCATTAAGGAAAGCAAATTGCTTAAAGTTTTTATTATATAATTAATTAATAAAGTGTGTGTGATGAAATGGAGACTTATCAAGCAAGCCCTTGCACCCATTAAGCCAGAAACCCTCACAAGGCAACAGCGCTTATTAAATCCGGTCCCGAAACACGGTTTACGGCCCCGTGGAAAGGGAAAGAAAACCCAGAGAAATGCAGAGACATCGAGAAAAAAGCAATGAGTTTGTATAATTAGGGACAATTAAGAGCTTTTAATCCAGAGGAGAGAGAGAGAGAGCTGTGTTTGCACGTTGTGGAGCTCTGGTGGGAGGGACTGTGGAACTTATCAGTGTGTTATTTGGCTCCTGAAGGAGAGAGGGGGGAGGACCCAAAGCACACATCTAATAAAGATGCTCTCGTAGAGAAAATAACAGTTGCGTTTGTGCAACAGGCTCTAAGATGTAAGACCTGTGTTCGGTTTTGTGTCTTGCAAAATGCTTTCTTTTAATTTAGATACTGGAGCCGTGCCTGTTGACTCTGTTGTGGGAGTTTGTTGCATGTCATTGTGTTCGATTGGGAGTTGTGGGTACCCTTGCGCTTCTTCTGTGTAGTAACTTAACGCAAAGGGGTATGGTCTACATAGGCATTCATAACACCTTTATGAAGGCACCGTGACATCCTTGTGGGTGTTGCCGTATCATTCCTAACACAACACTCCATAAAGCAGACTGAAACAGATTGAATGATCCGTTTGTGTTGTTTTCAGGGTGGTGTATGTTTCTGTGGACCTGCCGCTGAGATATTGTCATGAAAACCACTGCGGTACATCCTCATGGCCCTCTCTCACTGTTCCTCATTCAGGGTTGAGAGTTGGCATCTGCTCTAGGCTTGTTACTGACAGGGCCCGCCTGCGAGTCTCCGTCAGAGACCTGAGACACCCACCCTGCTAACCCGCACGTCGCACCCTGAGAGATGTCACGGTGGCCCACATCAACTCGTTGATGACTGAAACACGCAGGGAATGTGTGCGCGTGTGCCACCGCGACGATAGGGCGCATGCAGCTCTGACGGTCGGTTGTCAGATTACATGTGAAATGAAAGGATGAAACTCCACTAGGTTCCTCTCACCGGTTCATTAAACTTGGGGGGACGATAGAAGGCTCCGTCTCTTCCCACCACACATAATGAGAGGTACACAGTAGTCCCCCCCCCCCTCCCCCCCCCCGGATTTGAAGGAGAATATGTACAATGGAGCTCATGCATACTGCAGTTTATTATCTTGCATTGCAAATCTGGGCATTTCAATGCTGCAAGCAGATGCCTTGCTCTGATGGAGAGAGTGGATTCAATTCAGTGTCTACTAACCCAGCCTTGCATCATATCTTCCAATATAAGGCGGCCAACTTTACCCTTTTTTTCTTCCCCCTGCCGAGTCTTTTCCCTTCCCTAATTGAAGATTTCGAGTGAGACATTTTTTTTTGCTTTCACAAATTGTTCCGTAGCTGGAGGGCAAAGAAAGCCGTTTACACCATTATCAGCTAAATAGCTCATAATTAGGAATAAAAATTGGAGGGGCAGTATTGGGAGGGTACCAGATGTCCATTTGTGGAAGGCTATATCCGGGTGAGACAGGATTTTGTTGTTTTGTAGTAGGGTACTGTACTTTCCGTTATAGAAGATTTGCCTTTTTCTCTTGTATATCTCTCCCTTGAGTGATTCTGTCAGTGATGAAGAGATGCACCCTTGCTGCAGGTCAATGAGTAAAATAATCCAAATCGACAAAAAGAAAAGGCACTGAGTAAATGTCCCTGACTGAATTCTCTATTATTTCAAGATGATCAAATCCAGATATGCAGGAAATTAAGCTTGATTCTATCACAGTGAAAAACAGCCCTTATATAGTACACATTCTTGCTGGAATAATTGTTCAGTAGTATGGCTTACGGCATGCAACCTCTTTGTCATCCCCATGCCTCCCTAGCACGTATGCCTCTCACAATATATGGACTATCATATAGTTTACTTTGAAAACGTGAGAGATGTGAAGCTGCCATATAGGAGCGTCTAGGAGAACCCATTTCCATCCATATCTTCCGGGGGCCGATAAAAAAAACGAAAATATGTGTTCTGACCGTCCATAATCATTAGGTGTCTTATTTCCTCCCCATCAGGAGGTGGTATTTTCACTCCCCATATCCTGAGAAGCATCAACCAGGGCCTGGACTAGCCCACTGAACCTTACCACCTCCACCATCCTCCCTGACATTCTAAATGGAAAGCAGACATTCTAAGTGATGGGGAGGTGATGAAAAGGTGTGCCGCCAAGGAGACTAGAGGAGAGGAGAGAGGAGAGGAGAGGAGAAAAAAAAAGGGTGTGGGGGGGGGGGGGGGGGGGGGGGGGGGGTTGAAAAGGAAATGTACAATCATCTTCGCTGTGGGGATTGGCACTGCTGGAAAGCAGTGATAATGCAGTCTCCACTCACCCTACTGCTCCCTAGAACATCGTAAACAGGATTGACATGACATAGAATGCGAGGCTCCCACCTAAATTGATCCTTTGTGTTTATTGCTGCATCAATAAATATGGCCCAAATAGGCTTTGTGTGTGGGGGGGTTCTTCCGGTGAGGCTCAGCTAGCTTTAAATGAAACAGCTGTTTTTTTTACTGGCTATTGGAGGAAGCCTCTTGGCTGTTTTAGAACATATTGTCTCAGGTAATGGCCCCCTATTGTTTGGGGGATACCCATCAGCCGTCTTAGTATGTTTACCCAAACGCAGGGAGGCAAGTGGCCTCATTGGATGATAGTGGAGGTTGATTGCTTTTGCCAATGGGCCTACTTAACCTAGCTCCCCATGGTGGGGTATGGTCTCTGTCTGTGGTGTTGGTGGTGTGTAGTAATATATAGATAGACACATGTCATAGTTGGTATGCAATATGACAATTGTTATAATTTTGTCATATTGCTAACAACATCATAATGATAAATAGCTAATTTGAAACAGTATGTCACGTTCTGACCTTAGTTCCTTTCGATCGTTGTCTCTGATTGAGAATCATACTTAGGTAGCCTGTTTTCCCCATTTTGGTTGTGGTGATTATTTTCTGTGTCTGTGTTTTCCACACGTAACTGTTTTGTTTTCATTTTGTGTAGTGTTCAGATTTAATAAAAGATATAATGAACACTTACCATGTTGCGTATTTGTCCGATCCTTCCTACTCCTCCTCAGAAGAGGAGGACGAAAATCGTTACACAGTATGCTGACTACGTTCCTTCATTGAGTCAAAAAAACTTCTGATTCCAGGTGGACCGTGAGCTGTTGCTATCGATGAGGTGTCCGATTCATCATTTTCACCTTGAATGGAAGTAGAGGGTCTTTTGTCAAGAGGTTGTTTGTTGTGAGTGCTGAGGGAACTTTATGCGCTTGGTCAGATTATTCTGCATCTGTGTTGCATTCTTCACATTTGATTTGGCACAGTATTTGCAAATATACACAGCATTTCCTTCTACATTAGCTGCAGTGAATTGTCTCCACACATCAGATAGTGCCCGTGGCAATTTCCTGTAAAGATGATTAAAAAAAACTTTTTTAAACCCAAATACAATTCCATGTACAGATACATAGTTAAGCAGTTATATTAAACAACTCCTTTGTAATATAAATGTTTTAAAATGAAACATGTATGGAAATAGGTGAATTAACACTCCTCAGTTAGCATGCTCAAGCAAGCTAAAACCCCAAAACCAACTAGCAGAAATTGTTAAAAAGTTAGAAATTATTTAAACACACTTTGTTGTAGGATACTATTTACTAGTTTACAAAAAAACATGTATGCCTTTTAAAATGTATTCACCCCACCCAGTATTGTAATCAAAACTTTCCAGAAAGCATGTATTCCTTGACTCAGACAGTGTAGTAGCGTGAACTCAATAGCATCTCATTAGTGTGCAAGATCTTGAGAATCAGCTGTAGATGTGATGGGAGAGTGTACTGCACATGTGATGGAAGAATGCACAGTGCATGCAGAGACTTGCAATTCCATTGAATCGGGATAGTTTAACAAAAATGTGCCACAACACCTAGAATTGCCTTATGTGTATAACACAAAAAAGGCTTAACTTTTTTTGATGAATTAAGCCAAATTCCTCAAATTCCCGGAAAATATCTGACCCTTTGCAACCCTAGTTCTTGATGAAAAATATACTTAGCTAAAATACAGTGCCTTGCGAAAGTATTCGGCCCCCTTGAACTTTGCGACCTTTTGCCACATTTCAGGCTTCAAACATAAAGATATAAAACTGTATTTTTTTGTGAAGAATCAACAACAATCATGAAGTGGAACGACATTTATTGGATATTTCAAACTTTTTTAACAAATCAAAAACTGAAAAATTGGGCGTGCAAAATTATTCAGCCCCCTTAAGTTAATACTTTGTAGCGCCACCTTTTGCTGCGATTACAGCTGTAAGTCGCTTGGGGTATGTCTCTATCAGTTTTGCACATCGAGAGACTGAAATTTCTCCTTGCAAAACAGCTCGAGCTCAGTGCGGTTGGATGGAGAGAATTTGTGAACAGCAGTTTTCAGTTCTTTCCACAGATTCTCGATTGGATTCAGGTCTGGACTTTGACTTGGCCATTCTAACACCTGGATATGTTTATTTTTGAACCATTCCATTGTAGATTTTGCTTTATGTTTTGGATCATTGTCTTGTTGGAAGACAAATCTCCGTCCCAGTCTCAGGTCTTTTGCAGACTCCATCAGGTTTTCTTCCAGAATGGTCCTGTATTTGGCTCCATCCATCTTCCCATCAATTTTAATCATCTTCCCTGTCCCTGCTGAAGAAAAGCAGGCCCAAACCATGATGCTGCCACCACCATGTTTGACAGTGGGGATGGTGTGTTCAGGGTGATGAGCTGTGTTGCTTTTACGCCAAACATAACGTTTTGCATTGTTGCCAAAAAGTTCAATTTTGGTTTCATCTGACCAGAGCACCTTCTTCCACATGTTTGGTGTGTCTCCCAGGTGGCTTGTGGCAAACTTTAAACAACACTTTTTATGGATATCTTTAAGAAATGGCTTTCTTCTTGCCACTCTTCCATAAAGGCCAGATTTGTGCAATATACGACTGATTGTTGTCCTATGGACAGAGTCTCCCACCTCAGCTGTAGATCTCTGCAGTTCATCCAGAGTGATCATGGGCCTCTTGGCTGCATCTCTGATCAGTCTTCTCCTTTTATGAGCTGAAAGTTTAGAGGGACGGCCAGGTCTTGGTAGATTTGCAGTGGTCTGATACTCCTTCCATTTCAATATTATCGCTTGCACAGTGCTCCTTGGGATGTTTAAAGCTTGGGAAATCTTTTTGTATCCAAATCCGGCTTTAAACTTCTTCACAACAGTATCTCGGACCTGCCTGGTGTGTTCCTTGTTCTTCATGATGCTCTCTGCGCTTTTAACGGACCTCTGAGACTATCACAGTGCAGGTGCATTTATACGGAGACTTGATTACACACAGGTGGATTGTATTTATCCTCATTAGTCATTTAGGTCAACATTGGATCATTCAGAGATCCTCACTGAACTTCTGGAGAGAGTTTGCTGCACTGAAAGTAAATGGGCTGAATAATTTTGCACGCCCAATTTTTCAGTTTTTGATTTGTTAAAAAAGTTTGAAATATCCAATAAATGTCGTTCCACTTCATGATTGGTTCCCACTTGTTGTTGATTCTTCACAAAAAAATACAGTTTTATATCTTTATGTTTGAAGCCTGAAATGTGGCAAAAGGTCGCAAAGTTCAAGGGGGCCGAATACTTTCACAAGGCACTGTATAAATGCAACATGTAAAGAGTTGGTCTCTTGTTTCATGAGCTGAAATTAAAGATCTGAGATATTTTCCATACACACAAAAAGCTTATTTCTCTCAAATGTTCTGCACAAATTTGTTTACATCATTGTTAGTGAGCATTTGTCCTTTGCCTCAATTATCCATCCACCTGACAGGTGTGGTATATCTAGAAGCTGATTAAACAGCATGGTCAATACACATGTGCACCTTGTGCTGGGGACAATAAAAGGCCACTCTAAAATGTGCAGTTTTGTCACACAACACAATGCCAATGATGTCTCAAGTTTTGAGGGAGCGTGCAGTAGGCATCCTGATTGCAGGAATGTCCACCAGAGCTGTTGCCATAAAATTGAGTATGTTCAACCCTTCTCACAACCGCAGACCACGTGTAAGCACACCAGCCCAGGACCTCCACATCCAATTTCTTCACCTGCGTGATCGTTTGAGACCAGCCACCCGGACAGCTGATGAAACTGAGGAGTACTTCTGTCTGTAATAAATCCCTTTTGTGGGTAAAAACTCATTCTGATTGGCTGGGCCTTGCTCCCCAGTGGGTGGGCCATACTCCCAAGTGGGTGTGCCTATGCCCTGCCAGGCCCACCCATGGCTGTGCCCCTACCCAGTCATGTGAAATCCATAGATTAGGGCCTAATTAATTAATTTAAATTGACTGATAATCTTCTATGAACTGTAACTCAGTAAAATCTTTGAATTTGTTGCTATAGATAGACAAGCTAACCGGGAAACATCGGCAACAACCAAAAGAAATAGAGCTCGCTCTTTGGTCCAGTGTTATTTTATGTAGTTAACATGCTACCTTCAGGTGTATAATTTGCCATTGTTGTAGCCTTGCCGGGCTGTTTTTAATCGAATCGGAATAGCGGTGCTCTAGTTGTATGTTTGTACTCAAGTTTATTCGTGGGTGCAGCTCAAGACAGGACAACAGGATATGCTGAGAAGCATTTCTCTGTAGCTCATTCATTTCCCTTTTTGCACCCTGCATACAGTATCCCCCAAGTGAGATTTAAAATGCCAGACTGAACCCAATAATAAAGCCCGAGCTTTCCAAATGATTCAAATCTTGTCAATTAATGGTTGCGGAATTGGATTCTGTGAAAATAATCGGTTACACACAGACGATAATTAATTTTTTTTACATAACATCGCACTGTATGTGATGATATAGCACCACAGGTTTTTGAGTTAGTGTCAATCTACTCTTTCTGGGATCATAAAACCTGCGGAGTTCAGAGAATTAGAATGAATACAAATCATATATTGATGTGGATTTATTTGATGCAATAAATGTAAAGTAATAGAACCCAATAGAAGCAATGGAACTGACAACAGGGAGTTCCACATATTGTATTCTACAGTCGTAAACTGTGTGCTTCAGTGGGGGTGGTGAGCAGTGAGTGTGGGCTTCCTTGCTGTTCCCAAATCCCTGGAGTCTCATAAGGCCCAAGCCGGCCTTGGGGAATGTTTTTTGTGAGCTTCATATCAGATAAGATAAACTACATGGGAGGCATCTTGCCTAAGAGAGAGTGAGGATGAGAGAGAGACGGAGAGACAGGGGGACCGAGAGGGGGAGAGAGGGAGATTCTCCGAATCTTATATTCTGAACCATACAGTTTGGATATGACTGATATTAATACTGTAGTGTGGACTTACCACAGTGAGATAAGACGTGGATGGTGATGAGGACATAAACACACACACAAACCGGAGTGTGATGTCTTTTTAATGTCTCAGAGAGAGGGAGCGAGAGAGACAGAGAATGCAAGGTGGTTAGAACAAGCAAGCGATGGAGACCACTTATCTTCGCTCTGATGAAATTGGTAGGCAGTGAAAGTGCTCTGTCCTTTAGTGATGGCCTACTTTGAAAGTGAAATACCAACTATTGGAAAAATAGAATGCCAATACAGTAGTTACTATGCATGCATATCTGGTGAGCTCCAGGTGGCAGGGCCCACCCCACCTGAGTGGAATGTGAAATAGACGTCCATGTGCTTCATTCCCGAGAGCCTGGGGGGATAGAATTCTCTCTCTGTATTGGCCTGTACTGATGTGAATATTGATGTGTATTTTGATGTGTATTTATGTGTACGCAGGGATCATCTGTTAATGTCGATAATGCAGTTTTTACATATAAACCGAGTAAACACTTAGCTTAGGTTTTCAAAGGTTTTCAAAGATCAAATTGCAATATATATACAAAAATAGTGGGTTTGGCTATTGCAGCCACACCCATTGCTGACAGGTGTGTCAAATCGAGCAGTCAGCCAAGCAATCTCCATAGACACACATTGTCTGTAGAATGGCCTTACTGGAGAGCTCAATGACTTTCAACGTTGCACAGTCATAGGATGCCACCTTTCCAACAAGTCAGTTCGTCAAATTTCTGCCCTGCTCGAGCTTCCCCGGTCAACTGTAAGTGATGTTATTGTGAAGAGGAGTAACAACGGCTCAGCCGCAAAGTGGTAGGCCACACAAGCTCACCGAACTGGACCGCCGAGTGCTGAAGTGTGTAGCGAGTATAAAGAATTAAAGATCTGTCCACGGTTGCAACACTCACTACCGAGTTTCAAGCTGCCTCTGGAAGCAACATCAGCACCCGAAAATGGGTTTCCATGGCCGAGCAGCCACACACAAGCCTAAGATCACCAAGCGCAATGCCAAACTTTGGCTGGAGTGGTGTAAAGCTTGCCGCCATTGGACTCTGGAGCAGTGGAAACCCGTTGTCTGGAGTGATGAATCACACTTCACAAATATGGGTTTGGCGGATGCCAGGAAAATGCTACCTGCCCTAATGCATAGTGCCAACTTGAAAGTTTGGTGGAGGAGGAATAATGGTCTGGGGCTGTTTTTCATGGTTCGGGCTTGGCCCCTCAGTTCCAGTGAAGGGCCCAACTCCATAATAATACCCATGATTTTGAAAGGAGATGTTTGACAAGCAGGTGTCCACATACTTTTGGTCATGTAGTGTAAATTAAATAACAAAATAATGTTGCAGGAATGCTAATCCTATCTGTTTATAACTACAGAAACCATTTCAGAACAATTCATATTATCAAAGTGACCAGTGTTCAATGACTCTCATGTTCGGTCTCCTGAGTGGCACAGCGGTCTAAGGTACTGCATCTTCATGCAAGAGGCATCACGATAGTCCCTGGTTCGAATCCAGGCTGAATCCCAATCAGGCTGTGATTTGGAGACCCATAGGGCGGCACACAATTGGCCCAGCTTCGTCCATGTTTGGCTGGGGTAGGATGTCATTGCATTGTTATTTAAAAAAAAAAAATATATATATATATATATATTTGACCAGGTAGGTCAGTTCAGAAAACGTTCTAATTTACAACTGCGACCTGGCCAAGATAAAGCAAAGCAGTGCGACAAAAAAAACAACACAGAGTTACACAAATAAACATAGTCAATAACACAATAGAAATGAAAAATATAATAATATATGTACAGTGTTTGCAAATGTAGAAGATTAGGGAGGTAAGGCAATAAATAGGCCATAGTGGCAGAATATTTAGAATTAACACTGGAGTGATAGATGTGCAGATGATGATGTGCAAGTAGAAATACTGGGATGCAAAAGAGCAAGAGGGTAAGTAATAATATTGGGATGAGGTAGTTGGGTGTGCTATTTACAGATGGGCTGTGTACAGGTACAGTGATCGGTAAGCTGCTCTGACAGCTGATGCTTAAAGTTAGAGAGGGAGATACAGTGGGGCAAAATAAGTATTTAGTCAGCCACCAATTGTGCAAGTTCTCCCACTCAAAAAGATGAGAGAGGCCTGTAATTCTGATCATAGATACACTTCAACTATGACAGACAAAATTAAAAAATAAATCCAGAAAATCACATTGTAGGAATTTTAATGAATTTATTTGCAAATGATGGTGGAAAATAAGTAATAACAAAAGTTTATCTCAATACTTTGTTATATACCCTTTGTTGGCATTGACAGAGGTCAAACATTTTCTGTAAGTCTTCACAAGGTTTTCACACACTGTTGCTGGTATTTTGGCCCATTCCTCCATGCAGATCTCCTCTAGAGCAGTGATGTTTTGGGGCTGTTGCTGGGCAACACAGACTTTCAACTCCCTCCAAAGATGTTCTATGGGGTTGATATCTGGAGACTGGCTAGGCCACTCAAGGACCTTGAAATGCTTCTTACGAAGCCAATCCTTCGTTGCCCGGGCGGTGTGTTTGGGATCATTGTCATGCTGAAAGACCCAGCCACGTTTCATCTTCAATGCCCTTGCTGATGGAAGGAGGTTTTCACTCAAAATCTCACGATACATGGCCCCATTCATTCTTTCCTTTACACGGATCAGTCGTCCTGGTCCCTTTGCAGAAAAACAGCCGCAAAGCATGATGTTTCCACCACCATGCTTCACAGTAGGTATGGTGTTCTCTGGATGCAACTGAGCACTCTTTGTCCTCCAAATACGACGAGTTGAGTTTTTACCAAAAAGTTATATTTTGGTTTCATCTGACCATATGACATTCTCCCAATCTTCTTCAGGATCATCCAAATGCTCTCTAGCAAACTTCAGACGGGCCTGGACATGTACTGGCTTAAGCAGGGGGACACGTCTGGCACTGCAGGATTTGAGTCCCTGGCGGCGTAGTGTGTTACTGATGGTAGGCTTTGTTACTTTGGTCCCAGCTCTCTGCAGGTCATTCACTAGGCTCCCCCGTGTGGTTCTGGGATTTTTGCTCACTGTTCTTGTGATAATTTTGACCTCACAGGGTGAGATCTTGCGTGGAGCCCCAGATCGAGGGAGATTATCAGTGGTCTTGTATGTCTTCCATTTCCTAATAATTGCTCCCACAGTTGATTTCGTCAAACCAAACTGCTTACCTATTGCAGATTCAGTCTTCCCAGCCTGGTGCAGGTCTACAATTTTGTTTCTGGTGTCCTTTGAACGCTCTTTGGTCTTGGCCATAGTGGAGTTTGGAGTGTGACCACTTTGAGGTTGTGGACAGGTGTCTTTTATACTGATAACAAGTTCAAACAGGTGCCATTAATACAGGTAATGATTGGAGGAGAGAGGAGCCCCTTAAAGAAGAAGTTACAGGTCTGTGAGAGCCAGAAATCTTGCTTGTTTGTAGGTGACCAAATACTTATTTTCCACCATCATTTGCAAATAAATTCATTAAAAATCCTACAATGTGATTTTCTGGATTTTTTTTCCTAATTTTGTCTGTCATAGTTGAAGTGTACCTATGATGAATTACAGGCCTCTCTCATCTTTTTAAGTTGGAGAACTTGCACAATTGGTGGCTGACTAAATACTTTTTTGCCCCACTGTATAAGACTCCAGCTTCAGAGATTTCTGCAAATCGTTCCAGTCGTTGGCAGCAGAGAACTGGAAGGAAAGGCAGACAAATTACATTTTAACTTTGGGGATGACCAGTGCGATATACCTGCTGGAGTGTGTGCTACGGGTGGGTGTTGCTATGGTGACCAGTGAGCTGAGATAAGGTGGAGCTTTACCTAGCAAATACTTATAGATGACCTGGAGCCAGTGGGTTTGGCGACGGAAATGTATTGAGGGCCAGCCAACGAGAGCATACAGGTCGTATTGGTGGGTAGTATATGGGGCTTTGGTGACAAAACGGATGGCACTGTGATAGACTACATCCAGTTTGAGTAGAGTGTTCGAGGCAATTTTGTAAATGACATCACCGAAGTCAATGATCGGTAAGCTAGTCAGTTTTACGAGGTATGTTTGGCAGCATGAATGAAGGAGGCTTTGTTGCAATTCTAGATTTTATTTTGGATTGGAGATGCTTTATGTGAGTCTGGAAGGAGAGTTTACAGTCTAATCAGACACCTAGGTATTTGTAGGTGTCCACATATTCTTGGTCAGAACCATCCAGAGTAGTGATGCTAGTCGGGCGGGAGGGTGCGGGAAGCATTCCGTTGAAGAGCATGCACTTAGTTTTACTAGCATTTAAAAGCAGTTGGAGGCCACAGAAGGAGTATTGTAGCTCGTTTGGAGGTTTGTTAGCACAGTGCCCAAAGAAGGGCCAGATGTATACAGAATGGTGTCATCTGCGTAGAGGTGGATCAGAGAATCACCAGCAGCAAGAGCGACATTGTTATATACAGAGAAAAGAGTCGGCCCGTGAATTGAACCCTGTGGCACCCCCATAGAGACTGCCAGAGGTCCGGACAACAGGCCCTCCGATTTGACACACTGAACTCTATCTGAGAAGTAGTTGGTGAACCAGGCAAGGCAGTCATTTGAGAAGCCAAGGCTATTGTGTCTGCCTATAAACATTTGGTGATTGACAGTGTCGATGGCATTGGCCAGGTTGATGAAGACAGCTGCACAGTACTGTCTTTTGTTGATGGCGGTAAAAGTAACTATTTCATGTTTCTAAATTATTTCTTCATTCAGACGAAGGGTACTGCTGTGGGATCCCCCATGGCTCCTATCTATGCTAATTTGTGTGTGGGTTACATGGAGAAATAGTCTATTTTCAATCCTCTCAAAAATGTTTTCTTGCCTAACATCATTATTTGGAAACAGTATATTGATGATATTTTTGTTCTATGTATGGGTGATGCAAAACAGCTCCAGGCATTACATGCTTTTCTTAACTCCTGTTCTGATCATTTGATGTTTACTATGCAATCTGATACACGTCAAATCAGTTTTCTTGATCTTCTGATCTTGTGTGAAGATAATGTTCTATACACTGATCTTTACAGGAAGCCTACTGATCATGACAGTTTGTTGAGGGCTGATAGTTGTCACCCACTTCCCTTGAAAAGTAGTTTGCCCTACAGCCAATCCTGTCGAATCAAAAGAATTTGCAAAATAAAAAAAGACAGATTTCGACAGAAATATGGCTGAGACGCAAAGAAAGTTCAAGGAGAGGGGCTACACAAATGATCAGATTAATATTGCCATTGAGAAAATTCAAAACAAAACGAGACATGACCTTTTTCAAGGTCAGTCTCGCAAAAAGACGCATTATTGTGTTCTAACTACCCACTATTCAAAGCGTTCTGAACAAATTAAGGGAATTGTTCACAAACATTGGCACATTCTAAAATCCGATGATAGTCTCGGTAATGTGTTTTCGGACCTTCCCTTGGTTGTATTCTCGCGGGGCAAAAATCTCGGAGACCAATTGGTACACTCTGATTTACCACCCCAAGATATTCCTGAACAACGTCTATTTGCACCCCTACTGGATGGAAATTACAAATGTAATGGCTGTGCTCAATGCAATGGCACTTATCAATGTAGATCCTTCAAACACCCACAAACAGGGAAATCGATCCCAATCAAAGGTGTTATTACGTGCTCCACTAAGGCAGTTATTTATCTTATAACTTGTCCATGTGGTAAAACAAAGAGCAAATTAAAAGTACGTATCTCAGAGCATCGTAGCACCATTAGGTGTAAAAACTTTACTTATCCAGTTGCGGCCCACTTCTTGGAGGCATGCCACTTTATTTCGTCTCTGCGTTATATTGGCATCGAATATGTCACCCTCCCTAGGAGAGGGGGTGACCTTGATAATTTATTGTTAAAACGAGAGGCTGCCTGGATCTTTAACTAGCCAGCAGGGTAGAGTAATGGGGGGGTAGGTACTGGGTGGATAGTGACTAAAGTTTTCAGTCTCTCGGTCCCAGCTTTGATGCACCTGTACTGTCTCCCTGTTCACCTTGCTAGATGGTCACATGGTGAACAGGCCGTGGCTCGGGAGGCTGAGGTCCTTGATGATCATTTTTGACATTCTTGTGACACCGGGTGTTTTAGATATCCTGGAGGGCAGGCAGTGTGCCCCCGGTGATGAGCCGTTTCCCAAAACACCCAGAATATCTCTGCTGAACATACAGTGTATATGTTTATCTGTCTGACTGACGAAAATGTCATAGTTGATTATAAATTACCTAAACAGTTTGCAATGTTATGAACAAACAAATCAAGTATTCCAAAAAATTAAATAATCAAAACAGAGAATATGTAATAATTAGGCTACATATTGACTTTCACATGTGCAATCGATAGATTTACCTAGAAATTAGCCATAGGTTACACCTGAGTCGCTTCAACATTCTTATATATTTTTGCTTATGGGCTACTATTATCTGAAAGCTCACACATGTTCACATGCTACTTGATGTTTAATTATTGAATTGTAAAATATATGTAAATATATGTACTTGAAGCTCAAATCCTGCCTGCCATTATGCTACAATCAATGATTTGTACAGCAAGGATGAAAAACATTATTATAACATCCTATGTTTAGGTCAAGTTGATATTTTATAAATAGCGAACGAGCGACTTTGGCTTTATTTACATAATCAAACATTGCATACAAAATAGCATGACAATCCATAACACATGGCAAACCTATAATACAAACAATTACATTCGTAATAGGCTACAGAATATGTATCTCTTGATGGGAAAACTGTATACAAAAAAAGACCATGACTTTGAATACATTTAAGAGTTACAGTGAGATTTTTAGCCTGTCTATATATTCTGGAATCATGTTCAGCACAGGACAGTTCATGTAACTACACAGTTTAGTTTCACTTTGTAATGAGTGCACTTCGTGGTGTTCTGGGAAAGGGGTGTGACACCTTCAGTCGTTCTTTTTAAGATGCATAGTTAAAACACTTTAAGCCTAAGTTCCATCTCAATCGGCATACATGTCCCTGGACAGACTCTCTTGGCAGTTTCATGACTTTTTTTTGCTATGTTTCTGATATTCCCATTTCTACTGATGTGGTTTGGCTGTTGGAGAATACTTGAAAGGTTCTAGACTTTTTAGAGTGGGGGAGAATTTGTGTAGTGGAATTGAAATGTTTTTTGCTGAACTGAATCCCTAAAAATCCATGTTCATCTATGTTTCTCTTATGTGTTTGGTTGAAGTCGTAATCCTTGAAAACGCTGCCAAGCAGTTTGCATGTTGCTTATGCTTGAAAACACTTTGTATCTTGCATGTCTGAGTACTTGCCAAAATCATCGCCTGTTAATTGATTGTCGATTGAGCAGCGCAATGGACAGTTCCACCATATTCCAACACTAGGGCCATACCATTGTTTCTTTTGTTGATCTAAGCAGTTGAATATTTTTTTATTCTACAGTTAAATATACAATCTGACTTTCCTCTGAAGGAAAGCAACTAATATCACCCACAAAAACACACAAACCCTCTAAAGGATGTCAAATCTTTTTTGAAAATAAAAATAAGAAGATATAAGAATTTAAACTATATTCCATTTCCAGTTCCGTTTCAACATGAACTCCCTTTCAAATCCACATAAGTGGATAAGCTGGGTGAGTCAGTGTAATGATTTGCTTGGGTTGGGGGGGGTGGAGATTAAAGACCCCTACTGTTTTTTGGTGGGGGGCTGTTGTTTTGATGTTGGCTGACTGTCTCTCTTGCTTTCACTCTCCCTCTTTCTGTCTTTTTCCGTAGCAACTTACATTTTTTTCGACAAACATCACAACAGGCTCGTTCCCGCTGTTCCCCACACATCTCACAAGCAACCCCGCCTCGACAGGCCGAGCTGCAGCCCGAGATAAGAGTTCCTGGGCTGGGTAGGAGGGTTGAGGCGTGTGGCAGGCATGGTGCTTTCTATTACCCCGACTCAACTCCCAGCCAACTTGTCCTCCGACGTCATCAATTATGGACGACCAAAAGCAGTCCATCTCCCTTTCAAGATGAACCCCGGCTTTTTCCCTGCCTGGCACTCTGAAGACTTAGATTCAATCGCTGTGTCTGTCGCCTGCACCGTGGGATTTCTGAACTTTCCCCAGCACCAGTCCTGTCACACCTAAACAGATCAATCTAAATCAGGTAAAGACTTAGTCTGAGGAAACAGGCACAACACACATTTTCTTTTTCACATGATGATGAAACTGAGAATTGACTGCTGTGATCGTGAGTGCAAAGGTCTTAACTAAATCTCGGTTCACCTTTTTCTCACCTTTTTCTTATCTTATTATTTCTGAAGTTTTTGAAAATTATACATTGCCTTCGAAAAGTATTCACAACCCTTGACTTTTTCAAAATGTTCTTGCTACAGCCCGAATTTCAAATGGATTAAATTCTGATTTTTTTGTCACTGACACACAATAACCCATAATGTCAAATTGGAATTATGTTTTTTTTATATATATTTTGTAAAATATTTTTGGATTATTTGTAATTTATTTATTTTGAAATGTCTTGAGTCACTAAGTATTCAGCCCCTCAGTCAAGCAGTGAATTTCAAACACAGATTCAACCACAAAGAACAGGGAGGTTTTCCAATGTCTTACAAAGAAGGTCAGACATTGAATATATATTGGAGCGTGGCACAGTTGTTACTTACACTTTAGATGGTGTATGAATACACCCAGCAACTACAAAGACACAGGCATCCTTCCTAACTCAGTTGCCGCAGAGGAAGGACACTTTAAAACAGTCACATAATTTAATGGCTGTGATAGCAGAGCGCTGAGGATGAATCAACAACATTGTAGTTACTTTACAATACTAGCCTAATTGATAGAGTGACAATAAAGAAGTCTGTACAGAATAAAACTATACCAAAACATGCGTCCTGTTTGCAGCAAGGTACTAAAGTAATACAAATGTGGCAAGGCAATTAATTTTTTGTCCTGAATACAAAGTATTATGTTTGGGGGAAATCCAACACTTACTGAGTACCAAGCATATTTTCAAGTATAGTGGTGAATGCATCATGTTATGGGTAGACTTGAATGGGCACTTTTCAGGATAAAAATAAACGTAATTGAGCTAGGCACTGTAACGCTGTGCACTGAGAGTCGGGAAGCAAGTTCAGGGAGTGAGTGTTTTAATAGTATAAACGGATCATTAACCAAAACAAGAAACACTAACAGCACACAGACTTGAAACTGAAACAGAAACAATGACGCCTGGGGAAGGAACCAAATGGAGTGACATATAGGGCAGGTGATCAAGGAGGTGATGCAGTCCAGTTGAGTGTCAATATGCACAAATGCGTCTATCGCTGGTGACCGGTGTGTGCCATGAACGAGCAGCCTGGTGACCTAGAGGCCGGAGAGGGAGCACACGTGACAAGCACAGGCAAAATCGTAGACAAAATCCTGCTTTCCACCAGACACGGGGAGATTAATTCACCTTTCAGCAGGACAATAACCTAAACCACAAGGCCACATCTACACTGGAGTTACTTACCAAGAAGACAATGAATGTTCCTGTGTGGCCGAGTTATAGTTTTGACTTAAATCTACTTGAAAATATATGGTACGACCAGAAAGTGGTTGTCTAGCAATGATCAACAACCAATTTGACAGAGCTTGAATGATTTTGAAAAGAACAATGGGCAAATATTGCACAATCCAGGTTTGGAAAGCTGTTGGAGACTTACCGTGCTCTCCCCAGTCCACCTGGTCATGCTGCTTCTCCAATTTCAACTGTTCTGCCTGCGGCTATGGAACCCTGACCTATTCACTGTACGTGCTAGCCTGTCCCGTACATGCTGTTTTGGACTCTCTCTCTACCGCACCTGCTGTCTCTAACTCTGAATGATCGGCTATGAAAAGCCAACTGACATTTACTCCTGAAGTGCTGACCTGTTGCACCCTCTACAACCACTGTGATTATTATTATCTGACCCTGCTGGTCATCTATGAACGTTGAACATCTTGGCCATGTTCTGTTATAATCTCCACCCGGCACAGCCAGAAGAGGACTGGCCACCCCTCAAAGCCTGGTTCCTCTCTAGGTTTCTTACTAGGTTCTGGCCTTTCTAGGGAGTTTTTCCTAGCCACCGTGCTTCTGCATTCTGCATTGCTTGCTGTTTTAGGGTTTTAGGCTGGGTTTTTATACAGCACTTTGTGACATTGGCTGATGTAAAAAGGGCTTTATAAATACATATTATTATTATTTGTATTATTATTATTATTATTATATATTACCCAGAAAGACTCACAGCTGTATTCACTGCCAAAAGTGTTTTTACAAAATATCGACTCAGTGGTGTGAAAGGTTATGCAAATGAGTTATTTATGTATTTTGTTTTGCAATTAATTTGCTAAAATGTATTAAAAAGTTTTCACTTTGTCATTATGGGGTACTGTGTGTAGATGGGTGAGAAAAAATATATTTAATCCATTTTGAATTCAGGCTGTAACAAACAACATTTGGAATAAGTTAAGGGGTATAAACACTTTCTGAAGGTACTGTAGGAACAAGTTGATATATGCATCAGGTTGGGAAGTGTTATAATACACATTTGTAGCTTGTCACTGCCGTGAGGTTAGGTATGTGTAACTTATGCTTTTTCACATTGAAAAACTTGAAAGAGACAAGATCAGAGCTTTTCTCACCCTCTATCTTTCTCGGAATGCGTACAAGGAACTATATAAGCAAATGGAAGTGCATCAGGTGAAAACCTTTAGCTTCGTTGCCGTGAGCTTTAGTAAACAGCACTGATAAGTGTGCTACTGGGATGCATATTTTGGCATAGTTGCCTCACACCAAAGCATCTACACATGAAAACAGAGATACAAGAGTGGCACTGAGATGGCAACTCAAAAGTAATGGCATCAGTAACCATTTAAGCAGTTAAATGCTACAGTTCTGTACATCCATGTTGAAGCATCTAAAGCTTTTTCTGATTTGTAATGGTAGTGTTCTAGCTGCAGTGTTTCCACAAACGTTGGGCATTAATAGCAGATCATATACACCACATTTATTTAAGTCTTTAGTCTGGGATGTTTTGCTGATATTTTTACCTATTGTGACATATCTCTCTGTACGTGCAACCGTGTATGTCTGTTTGTCTCTCATATAACAAATGGATAGACGGTGTGATACATAGAGGAGTGGGTTAGAATGTATTAGTCTTCAAAAGTATGAATGGGACATTCTTTTTTAAGTTATTACATTTCACCGTATTTAGAAATTCTCTCAAGCTAGGGATTTGCCATGATGAATTCCTTTTCACTGGTTTGGTGCCATCTATTTATCTTAAACATGCATGCACTTACATTATGCTATATATCACAAGCAAATGTGCCTGACATTTGACACTTGGCAGCAGCTAAGCATATGGTTTTCAGATAAACCCATGTTTACCTCTTGTTTATGGCCATTTGAGATGAGCAGATGGGATGTAAAGGAGAGGAATGGACATGGATGGTGCTCCATTTATCTGTTGTTTATCATTGCATTCATGCAAAGGGCATTTGTGTGTGTGTGTGTGTGTGTGTGTGTGTGTGTGTGTGTGTGTGTGTGTGTGTGTGTGTGTCCGTGCATTGGTACGTGCATGTCTGTGCAGAGGTTGATTCAATCCAGCAGAGAGACCCATACCAGGGGGTCAGAAATTCCAAAGACTCCTGACGAGATCAAGGCCAGCCAGTAGCACTGCAAGGGTTATGTGTGTGTGTGTGTCTGCATTGCATGTGTTTGTGTGCGTTCCTGTGTGTGTGTGTGTGTGTGTGTGTGTGTGTGTGTGTGTGTTTCTGGTTGAGCCTGGTATGGAGCTGCTGAGCCTGGTAAATAAAACAGAGATAACACACATTCCAGTGATCACGGTGTGCCTTTAGATGTGTGTTTGCTCTCATGCAGACTCCCTTCATCCAGCAGCACCTTGTAAAAGGCCTGGAGCAGCCAACACCCTGTTTTGATCAGCCCCACTGTAAGTTCTGTAGAGAGTGAGTTTCTCTGCCCTTCACTACTCCTCATTAGGACATTCAAACACAAGAACCAAGTGGAGATTCAAACACGTGGTCAACCCCTTGTTCATGGTTAAGTCCTAAATATTGTCCTAATATTCCCTATATAGTGCACTCTGTTTAACCAAGGCACATAGGGCACTATAAAGGCAATAGGGTGCCATTTTAGATGCGTCCCATTATCATTTTGGGTGGATGCAAATGCTTAGTATTCCGGTGCCATCGCACAGAGAACAGGAGGCTAAGGGTGAGGAACACGCCAAAGGAGATAACCATATATCTGTTTCACGTTAAATTGCAGCTGCCTTTGTTCAGGTGGTTCACTTCTCCCAAATCCACCTGTAATTAAGCGGGGCTTTGAACACAATGCTCTCTGTAGAGAGATCAGAGAGAGAGATACCACTCACGCTGCCACTCTCGCCACACAGGCCCCCTTTCAATTGGCCCATTGATCATCCACGTGCCTCGAAAGGATCCAACGCTTTGCCGTTGTCCTTCATTATCATATTCCCGAGCCACCCCAAGTATTTGTTTTCCTCTCTTACTGGAATGCTGGTGGGAGGGCTAAAACAGTGACTCTGTTTGGGTTGGTTCATTTCCTGAGTGGAGTTTCTGTCAATATGTTGTGTTTCCTGGTCCAGCATTGACCCGAGGCCTGCTCGTAAAGGTCTGGTTGTAACCTGATGATGTTTATGGATTAGTTTTTTTCTGGGAAGCCACTCTTTCTCCAAAGCCACTGGGACAGCCACTACAAAAGACTCTGTACCTGGAGTCAGAGTAAGTCAACCCTTTCCCCTAAAGAGAAAGAGGGAGTGAACGAGAGAGTTGGAGAGGTGAAATAAACATGTCCTTTAATATCGTAATTGAGATAGCCAGCGGTAACCCAATGATTTCGGATGATGATGGGCGTGTGGAGCAGTAACACAGAAACGGGTATTAGCCCATGTTGGCTCTGTGATTTTTTTTTTTTTTTTTTTTTTTTTTTTGCTGGAGTTCTCCATTGGCCCAGAGGCTGCACTTTACAAGGCAAAACAGAGCACTAAGTGGCAGTCTCTGAACCTTCATCGCCCCTTTTACTGCCATGGGTTAACACAGAAATCCAAGAGTAATCTAGACTGAGGTATTAGCAGCAGGTCTTGCAAAGACCTCATAACCCAGCCCGCTGAGAGTGGGGTTGGAACATCGATACCCCTAATTCCAATGCAGTGGAGGTCAAACCTTTATTTTACAATCCCACCAGCACAGCATTCAAGGCTTCAGCATGAGCGGGAATCAAAAGTCCCACCCGGCACGACAGTAGCAGCGGTTGCTGCACCCTAATGGCTGCTCGGAAGTGCAAGTCTGTCATTTTAACTCATTAAGCTCCTTAAGATTCACTAAAAGGCTTGTCAGTGAACCAAACAAGGGAGACCATAATCAATGTTGCACTTCTAACCTCATCTAACGACAGACTCCGACGTCGGTGGAAGCCAAATCAGAAATATATGGCATTTAGAGATCCTTATTTATTCTCTATGATTGGTTTGGTCAGGGTGTGACTCGGGTGGGATAATTTATGTTTTCTATTTCTTCGTTGTTTTTGCCTAGTGTGGTTCCCAATCTATCGTTGTCTCTGATTGGGGATCATATATAAATTGTGATTTTCCGTTTGGGTTTTGTGGGGAGTTATTTTCTGTTTAGCTGTTTTGTTGCCATACAGAACTGTGCGCGTTCATCTTTTCTACTTTTTTATTTTGTTGCGGTGTTCAGTTTATTAAATATCATGAACGCCCACCACGCTGCACCTTGGTCTCCTTCTTCAACCCACGAGAGTCGTTACACAAAGCCGTAATGAAGGATGTTTTAACACCCGGAGCACATGAATTTCATAACTATTAGACTGTCATTCTGACCATTGATATTTCAGTATAATAAATATCCCATAAATAATACATTGCAAAATGAATGCATTAATTTAGTTGAAATGAGTGATAACAAACCTCAGGACATCAGTGTATTAATTGATCCAGAAGCCCATAGACTGTAAATACAAAAATAAGATGATAGTGTATTTTCTGACTGTAAGACAACATCTGGCTCATCCAATCTACACCTACACTATATTGGAATTCATTTCACGCATATAATAAGAATAATAATGGCCTAAAGACAATATTACATTGAGAATCGTCTGATGGGTAACACTATTATTATTGATCAAATTGAGAAATAAAGAGACTTGATTCTTACTGTAAAATATGTGTGTGTTGACTTTGGTAGGGTAGGGGAATATGAGCGTGTGATGTCTGCTAAATGATTTCATTGGAATGGCGCATCCATATAGCCTCGGCTACTAAGCACAGATAAATACAACTCAAAACATGCTATTATGTTATTGTCACGCGTGCTCCCTCTCCGGCCTCTAGGTCACCAGGCTGCTCGTTACGGCGCACACCTGTCACCATTGTTACGCGCACCTGCGCGTCGTCAGACTCTTCACTTCCCTGATTACCTTCCCTATAAATGCCACTCACTTTGGCTCCTTCCCCAGGTGTCATTGTTTCATGTTTGTGTGTTGTTAGTGTTTCTTGTTTTGGATTATGTTTATTTTATTAAAGCACTCACTCCCTGAACTTGCTGCCCTAATCTCAGTGCATATCATTGCATAATTACACTTCACCAAAGGGAAGCATCAGGGAGTGTTTTTTGTTTCGGTGGGAATAACGTTGGGTCCGGGAGCCGCTACAGACTCTCATGCCTCTGACAGATCGGCAGGCTCCCCTGCCTCCGCCAGTTTGTCAGGCTCTCATGCCAGCCAGATCGCCAGGCTCCCCTGCCTCAGCCGGTCTGTCAGGTTCCCGCGCATTAACAGGGGTGACCTGTCTGCTCCTGACCCCCGGGATCATCCCTTTGTTTGGAGTCCTGCGGCTAGAGCCGAACGCGCCGGGGAGCGGGTACCATCACGTATGCTCTCTTCGGCGCTCTAGGTCGCCATGCTCCCACATCTCTGCCGGACTGACAGGTTTCCCGCGCCTCGCCTATTGTCAGGTGGGCTCCCTCTCCGGCCTCTAGGTCACCAGGCTGCGCGTTATGGCGCACACTTGCGCACCTGTGTGTCGTCAGACTCACCTCGACTCCATCACTCCCTTTGGTTCCTTCCCCAGGTGTTATTGTTTCTGTTTCATGTCTGTATGCTGTTAGTGTTTCTTATTTTGGATTATGTTTATTTTATTAACACTCTCCCTGAACTTGCTTCCCGACACTCAGCGTATATCGTTAGTTATTTTGAAATAAATTGTCTGAGTATCATGTTTTTTTTTATTTTATGACCTTCAGAAACAAAATATGAATGGATGTCTTTGTGTATATAAAATGGGTTTATTAGATTGGTGGCTTTGGTAGGCTATTATTTTCATGCCCTGACCTTAGAGAGCCTTTTTTATTTCTCTGTTTGGTTAGGGTTAGGATTCACAAATCGGAGGCAGCTGTCTATCATTGTCTCTGATTGGGAATCAGATATTAGTTGTCAGTTTCCTGTTGGGTTTTGTGGGATCTTGTCTTTTGTTTGTTGCTTTCTGCACGACTACCTTTACGTTCGGTTTGTGTTCATTGTTTTTTCCCGGTGTTATGTTTTCAAATAAAGAGAGAATGTACGCTTACCACGCTGTACCTTGGTCCGGTCATTTCTCATCCGACGACGAGCTCCGACGACAATTCTACCAGTAAATGCATACATCATGGCGCTTTGAAGATGAAATGTTCAGTTTTTGTTTATGATATTTATCACAAAGTACTGATAGTGTAAAATATTGATATTTACAAAAAGAGGGACATGTGGATTCAAGGTTATTGAAATCAAGTTATTCAAATAAAAAAAATGTAAAACTGTCAGATTGATCGTTTTGGCGGTTCTAGTGTTAAACGACGCATGAGCTCTCTTACTTTTTCAAATGTTTTCTATTCTTTTCTCAAGGTGTCATCCACCATCCTCTCCCTTTTTTCATTTCTGGGACTCCTCTTTAGTGATTTCCACAAAATCATGTCCCTGTTTTTTCAGGTGTTATTTTGGCCCTGGCTGGCTGTCAGCAGGCCTGGTTATGGGAGCCTCACAGGAAGTGGTTAATGCAGAGTAGGAGGGCTGGGGAGTTGTTAGCATGTGGGTTTGTGATGCAAGTCCTCAGGGGGGATGACCTGAGTAACATAAACCATGAGGGCCAAATGAGAAGTCTATCAGCCCTGGCGTTCTCTCTCGCTCTCCCTCTTTTTTTCTCGGTCTGTCCTTCCATGTCTTTCCCTTTACCAGCAGGACCTAGAGCCGATCACATGGCCCACATGGAGAACACACCCCACAGCACCACAACAGGGCACCCTCTCTAACAACAATAAGCCTCCCTGCTGCATGCATTCCTACTGCGACTTCTGGCCCTAGTACACTCTCCCCATGTGTTCTTACGAGCTCTGATTTATTTTTGTCCTCATCTTACATTCCCCTCTCTTGGGTTGGTCCACTGATTGAGCATAACTGCCATGTCTCTTTGATCTGTTATGCATAGCAAAAGAGGAGAGAAACAAGCGCGAGAGCCCAAGAGTTTGCTTATAGTAAGTCAAGGCAGGTATACATTGACAGACGCATCGGATTCAAATGCAGTTCACGACTGAACACCTCTCTCTTCTCCCCCCAGATGCTGAATAGTACATCTTTAATCAGGGCATGTCTGCTTTGACACCTACATGTCACCAGAGCATGTAGGACGAGAGGCTGTCTGAAGAATAGTCATCAGGATTTGACACAGACAAAGCCTTTAAAGCCTCAATCTTGCACTGCAGCCCGGCTGGTTAACAATATACTCAGCACTCAACGGTTGTCAACATTTTTTTATCGTCAGCCAGGGAGATCCGAATGTGTTTGTGCCGTGTGGCAAGACTTGCATTTTAGCTGGAGCTGCTATTTTTATAGGATTGGGGACTTACAATTATACTGTCTTATCTGCCTCAGACGGTGTTGATTCTCCGGGATAAACCAATTGCTGCTAACAACCGTGGAGCCTCTCCGCCAGAAAGGAAGTCATTTTCTTCCTCCTTATCCTTCAGCAAACCTTGACATTTCCCCGTGCAGACATGTGAAGTATTTCTTAAGTCCTTTCACACCTTCGTAGACAAATTGGATCAACTTATCGGTTAACCTTCAAGTGAAGGGGATAATACTTAACCACGTTTCTAAAACATAAACCTTGTAAATCCGAGCTGCACCCCACCGGGTTTTTTGCCTTTGGTTGACAATACTTTTTGTTTGAATAGAGAAAAAGTCTGAAGAGCCAAAGCGGTATTTCCTAAGCCAAAACACCAGTGGCTAAATATGAACTAAAAGGTAATGACGGCAGGTAGACACTCAAGTCTACTCCTCTCAATATCACAGAGGTAGAACAAGTGGGCAGGGAGGTAGTCACACAACTGGTGTGTCAGCACATCGTACGGCCACAGGAAGTGATGTTTTAAGAGCCTATTAAGGCTCTCGGTGCAGAAAGGACACACAATACACCGGCTGCAGAGGCCGGTATCCCAGAAGTAATTATTTATTTAGTAGTTAGGCTGGGTTATGTGAGCACAGGGTGGTTTGGCTTCAGGATCACTGGAGGAGAAGGCATGATCAGATGGTGATGAGAGGAGGAGGAAAAATATATAGGAAACTCCAAACGCGCAGACTACAAATGGACCACTCACACTTGGTTCACTCGCCATTTTTCATCATGTCTTCATCCCCCAAAATGTTAGAGCGAGAGAGAGAAAAACACTCCATGATAGAAAGGGGAAGATTAGGTTCTGTCAGCTGACAAATGTACAGAACGCAGACCTGTCAAGTAAATTCCAAAGTAGGCCATTCGCGAACGACTACACACATATTAAACAGTGACAATGCATTTGAAATAGTCCAACTTGTTGCCTACTGCATTGCATTAGTCCCAGTATCATCAGTCAAACAGAGAATCAGTCATGCTCATAGTGGTATCAACACAAATATTGTTGACCATTTTTAGGATTATTCTTTTATACTTCAACTTAGCAGTAGCAAAAGTATGGTCTTTGTTAGAGCAAGAAAGAGACAATGAGAGTTTGAGACAATGAGCTTGCAATAAGAGCTGTATCAAGGCATATTTGTGTTTGTTTGTGTGTGTGTGTGTGTGTGTGTGTGTGTGTGTGTGTGTGTGTGTGTGTGGTCATTGCATCCTGAAGGCATAGTTGGAAAAACAGAGATGGTTAAGGTGAGCCTGGTCCTGCTTCTGCTAGCTGTTACATATCCCTTCTCTCTCCCTGCTCTCTATACTTCAGCACTCAGGCTGGGTCTGGGCCTGTGGAGCTGGGAGAGGTAATAGAGACTACTGGGACCTCAGTTATCCTGCCAGCTATTTGAAGTGGCCCAGCTTTCTGCTTTCCATCCTTTAGCTGTGACATGAGCCAACTGTAGGCTGCAGCGTTTCGCCTGCTGGATGCTTAAACCCAGCTAGGCAAGGCCTGGGCTTAATGGACGCTGGGGGCAGCCGTTTGTAGCATCAGCAACTGCCTCTCCAGGCGCTCAAGTGCATTGGGTCACGACGGGCTACCCCAGAACAGCCGGAGAACAGGTTCCTGGAGCTCAACTCCTGTCATGCCCAATCCGCAGCTGCCCTCAAGAGCTCTCTCCACGGCCAACTAACAAGGCCAGGTCAGAGCCTTCTCACACTCTCAGAGTCTTCCCACACTCTCTTGCTCCCCCAGACAGAGAAGGAAGAGAACAACAAAGTTATCAAAGTCTCAACACACTTAAATGAAATAACAGAGTTATTAGAGGTCGAAGCTGGGGTCAATGAGAATCTTGTTTATACTGAGAGACAACTTTTTTTCTTTTCATATACTAATTTCATTTAGTTTCCCCAAGATTAGACCTGTTTCATTCTTGTGTCAAAAGCCATCTAATTATTTTCGGTGTAATATCTTTTAATTGACTGAAACAGCACTGTGGGTAATGCAATATTCCATCTTTCCTTTGTGGAAGACTGTTTTCATTTCCCATTAATCGGATTCCCCACTCTATGAGATAAGCGTTTAGCAGTAGGAGTCAGCAGATCCCCTCCAGGTGGAATGTGTGATTAGTAATGCTCCGGCAACTCGTATATGAAACCTCTGGAAGAGTGCGATCCATGAAAGCAATCACGGATGGATGATTCTGAGACATCACAGTGTTAAATCTCGAACAATAGTTGCTGGATTCTTCAACATGCACATCACATGTTCATATTATTTCATGATAACATGGGAGGTTACAGGACTGAATTTCCATTTCTGATGTATGGTAAAGGAACCTCATTTATGAATACTGAACGTCTACCTCTATGTTAGTGGTTAGCGATCCCGCCCATTCCCTCTCATCTCTCCCGGTCAAACATGCAGGTCGGAGTAATGACATAACAACGTTTAGAGGACATAAACCAGAGATCTGTATGAATTAGTTTCTCTCTCACACACACGAGATGGAGTAGGAGGTTATCCCACTCAGTTATCCCACAGGGCTCCGCTCCAGGCCCAGCTGCGTCTCCAGGCTGGGCCTCTCCCCTCCTCTCCTCTTCCCCTCATACTGAAGCCATTACTGGGCCATGGGTCAGTGTGTCACACTGGGAGATTCCTCTTTCCTTTCAACGCCGCCTCCTCCCTCTTATCTCCCTCGTCTGTGAGACCTGGACCGACGAGAACCAGCTGCTGAGGGGAAAACACAGGTGACCTTCAGAGAGAGTGACGGTTGAATTGAACACTCACGTTCGTTCATGTGGACAGTCAGGCATGTGCAGACGTAGGATTGCGCGTGCAGAGGCACGCTTACCAACAGGCAGGCACGTGCACACACACACACACCATGATTTTCATTACCATCAATATCATTAGTAGCCACTTCCCTCACTCCTTGTTGTCATTAAGCATGATGATGATTGCATGGATGAGAGTACAACCTCTCCCCCAGCTGCAGCTCCTCCTCACCTTGGGTTTGGGGAGTGGTGAGACAGTCGGTCCGAAATGTTCCCACTATGAAGGTCAAGCCTGGGCAACAAGGAAGCTGTTATACAAATGGCTTAACTAACTCAGCTCTCAGAGCGAGGATTGATTATACCTATTCAGTCCACCAGACAGGTATTTATTACCAACATCTCTTAACAGGCTTCTCTCAGGAGGCGCTGATGATATGCCCAAATTGCTTCTCTGATAATGGATTGTCCGATGGACGGCTGCTGCAGACACAAATTTCCAGACCACATAATCAGAAATCGTGCTCGACCGATCAGCCACAGAAAAAAAGATCTGACAAAATTGGAATGTACATTAAGCTTTTATCTTGCTCCCGGAGTCTTTGTTATGTTGCGCTCAGATTCAATTTGTGCCCCAAAAATTATATTGACTGGTCTTTTTCGAATCAATGAGGGTTTGCCAGCATGCTTTTGAGATCCTAGATTGAGGGAGGAGTGGAGAGAGAAGGTTTATATCCCAATGGTAAATTGTCTTCGGGTTTGATAGATAGACCTGTTTAGCCCTAGTCAATGGGAGAAATTGGACACAGCTGGAATACGCTGGTCAAACCTCAAGTTGTGCTCCCTATTTTGGGAGGTCTCGCGCTCATTACTCAAGGTGTGATTGTCCAAGCTCTTGTTTCGCTATACCCTATACCTCTATACCCCGCCAACGGCATTTTGCAAACTCTTTGTCCACTCACCCTTCTCTCTTTTTTTCCCTTAATATATTTTTACTCATCCACAAAACACTGCTGTCCATTGACCATGGTCTTCAGTGTAAGATTTCACATCTGTTTTCGGGGGTGAAATTGTGAGCGCTTCAAAGGCAACAGCCCCTGGAACACGACTCACTAATATGCTTGATATGCACTCTGGGTACTTAAAAGGACATTTGAAAGAACTCTTCTCAATGACTCGCAGGCAATTTGACCACATGATCTCTTGTTAAGAGACAGCATAAAAATAGGTCCTACATGGCCATGTAAAAGCTTACCACCACCACTTGTTAGCTGTTACTGTATTACATTATAAACGTCTAACAGAGAATGTACATTTAAAAGCAGATGTCAACTCATTGACACGGACAACTGCACTGTCTACTATTACACTTACACTGCCAAAACACATCCCTTTCTATTCCCCATATCAGCCTTGTTGGCCGGGCCAGATGCACAATAAAACAATAGTCCTATATCCAAAGCATTCCTTTAGAGAAACCAGCTGCATCCCAAACAACTAATATCCTTTCAAATAAATCTGTATGTTTTTCTATTACGTTGAAATGTTTAAGTATTACACATCGAGATGTGTGAGCTGCAGCTAAAGCAGGCATCGGCCGAGCGCTATGGCTTTCCTCTTCTCAGAATCCATCTCCTTTAGAGGGGCATGCAGCTCTAGTAGCTCAATCCCCAGCGTGAGTCAGATAGATGGAGGACAGAGCACATGTTTGCAGGCATATTGCACATTCGCGGGGGAATAAATTGCCTCCTGGACAGCCAGACTCCACATTGTCGGGTCCACTCTATGTCAGCCTGCCCTTACATACACCTGTCATCAACGCTTTCTTCAGTTTCTACTTTCCAAAGGCCTCCCATCGCTCGGGCATTGTCATCTGGTGGGTTGTCGTCTGGTGGTGGCTGCGCTCCCTCGGACAAGTCTCAGTCTCCAGAAGTGAACATGTGGTAGTGTTTAGCTTTCTAATGCCCCGGGCCCTTCTGGCCGTTCTTTAGGGAGATTATATCTCATGGAACGCTACCAGCAGAAATACTGTGGGCCAGTAAACACAGCGAACGCCCAAGTGTGGAAGAACTCTGGTTATTAGGAGCTCCCCAGGGCTAACCCCGGTCCAAAACTCACAGACAAGGCTCACATAGACGCCAAGCCATCTTAAACTGGCCAAATCATTTTCTATTGCTTGTGTCGTTTATGTATTTTTTTTTCAATCCTTCCTCCTGTGGTAGGCTCAACTGGCCTTAACAAGCTGCTATACTCCCCTTCCACTGATAATGAAATGTAACTATTATACTGGGCCGTGGCTAACATGCATGTGGTTATCTTGGCATATTATCTTAAGTGTTATCATTTAACGGTGATTTGGAAATAGTTTTCTCTTTTCGATATCAGTCTCGTATGCATTTCCCTCCCTTGCAAGATATGGAGTTCCAGGAAAGCATTGGGAAACTCTCGTTCTTCATGTTACACTGACACATTATTGGTCAAGATCAACCAGAAACCTCCCTTTTCCTGAGTGGTCCATCTGGCCTTGCTCAATGCACATGTTTTGCTGTGAATATTAACAAATATTTGCTGTGTGTTATGCTGTTATAAGTGCTCAGCATGTCTTACTGAACTTTGATTTCTGTGTCTGATCGGAGAAGTCCGTGAAAAAAAAAGTAACGAGCCATCTGCATTAGTTTTATTGTTTTTCCGGATACAAGGCCCAGCTTGCTATCTAGCTTGGTTAAGCACATAACCGGAGGAAAGCAACATGGTCCCCGCCCTGCTCATTCCCGTTCAAATGAACCTACCACCTGATCTTGTCAATAGCTCTAGCATAGATGCTAAGTGCTACTTTTGTTCGCCAAGGAAAACAATTAATGAAAGCCCAGTGCCTCTCGCTGTTATTCATTTGTGATTAAGATTGCATTATCATCATGTGCCGGGCCTGACAGCCCCTGTCATATGAATGATACATCTTGATGAGAAATGGGCTCCATGCTTTCATTGTGCCCGACAGCTTCAGCAAACCTGCTGGCTGCCAATTTCACCCCCTTGTTCCACCCACCACAAAGCTCTTTCAGAAATGGATGCATGGAAGATTGCATTAACAAATAAGAGGCTCTAGAGAGGGATGGCGCTTATTGTTGGAGTCTTACATCTTAGACACTGGGCAGTCAGTAAAACATGTTTGGTGCTGGCAAGTGGATTTATACACTGTCAAGCCATACCCTTGAGGGCATGTTGAACTTTTTACGTGTTTACTTGGCAGATGTAAAACTTGGACTGTTCCATTCCCACACTCTATTTGCATGCAAACTTTATGTTGGGAAGGAAACAATACTGATGACTAGTGAAAGGAGTATTTTTCTGGTCAATTTTCCCATTTAGAATTGGTATCTTTAAAACATGATCTAGAGAAAGTTTTCTGTTCTTGTAGTAAGCAGCCTTTAGTTATCCTGCCCACACTTCCTGGACACCGGCAGGCAATTTGTGACATCCCCCTCCATGCCCCATCTGTCCCCACATGGAGTAATATGGAAACATGCGGCGTGCGGCATTATTGAATCAGTCAACATGTAGCCTAGCAGGAAGCAGCCAGGTAGAAGCGACCATCCCTTCCTCTAACCTAGACCGCTGCTGCTTCTACCCTGAGCCCAGCAAGACATGAGAAGCACGATGGGACAGTATAAGTTTGGAATGTGTCTGTTTTTGATTATTAGACGTGCTGCTTTGCTTTCCGTTTAATATGAGCTGGTGCCGCAAGCCCCGCAGGCATGGGGGAGGGGCTGAGGACAGCTGAGGCACAGCCGAATGTGTCGAGAGCGTCCCGCCGAGAGTGCGAGGTACCCAGGTGGGAGATCCAGCTGGCAGAAAGGGGAAAGGGAGGAATGGGATTTGAAGGGGGATCCAGGGCCCCAATATGGCCCATCGTTGTCCCAGTTACTGCCTGCAAAAAAAAAAAAAAAATATATATATATATATAGGCATCCCCGTGGGGAGATCAGTGATTCCTGATGTTTTATTTTTTCTGGGCCTCTAGTTTCTTTGTCTGAGACTCAGTCTCTGTGAGAAGCACAGCAAGGTTTCTGATTCCCTGCCACCAAGCTGAGTAAAAACACACTTGGCCCATGAATGAGGCTTGGCCAACCGGCCCACTGCTCTTGACCTGGGGCATTATGGGTCCGCGATGTCATCACCAGGGGACTTGTCATGATGCTTTTCACCTAATGTATTTTGAATAACGTGCACCAAGTGGCTGTATCCAGATGCTGCTTGAAAAAAAGTGAGTGCAGAAAATAAGTGGTTGGGCCTATGCTCTCCCAGGCCCACCCATGGCTGTGCCCCTGCCCAGTCATGTCAAATCCACAGATTAGGGCCTATTGAATTCATTTCAATTGACTGATTTCCTTATATGAATTGTAACTCAGTAAAATAATTGAAAATGTTGCATGTTGCGTTTTATATTTATGTTCTGTATAAATTCACTGTGAAATGCTGTGACACAGTATCTTTTCACAGCCCTGCGAAATCAAGGGCCTCTTAAAGTCATATCCTCGGATTACAGTTTCACAGTGTTTTTTTTTGTGGAGGCTTTCCTGTAACACAGTTGTTTTCCAGGAAGAAATGCAATGCCTCCAGATGGAGTGTATATTCTACACTGTGTTCTACAACCCTTTACCTATTATTCTTTCCTTAAACAGCCATGCAATCATTTTTTTGGCCCATATTTTCCATGGAGAACATTATAGGTCGGTCATTATTGAATACCTCTGTAGGTCTTCAAAAGTTCATACATTGTTTCACTCCTACGCTTTGTGTCTATCCACAAGACACTTGAGAATGTGTCTTCCTATCTATCTATATAAAGGTTGTTAGTAGGGAGGAGCATTATGTCAGAATGGAATATAACTGAGGTCTGTCTCTAGACCAGTTTTGAGAGGTTAGATCATAGTATCACCCTCCCTATTCCACCTCCCTATTCCAGCAGCACAGTATATAGTATAAACAATATCTTCCCTGAAGTGTTATGTTGACAGGCTGACTGGGAAAGAGGCTGAGGCTGGTTGTGCCTGGCGCCTCTAGCAACATCTTCTCCTCTCTACCGGCTGTTTTTGCCTCTTTGATTGTTTCTTCAAATATGCATATACTTTCTGGGGAGCTGGTTGTTTGTTCTGGGTATTTCCTGGGAGAGTCCCACCTTGGGCTTAAATAAATAGAGGAGTTGTGATGATTAGTGGCTAGGCGTGCTTCTGCTCCCACAAGGCGTCTTGAGGGGATGGAAGGGTGGGGTGGTTGGGGGGGGGGGGGGGGGGGGGGGGGGGGCTGAAATGGCGGAGTCTTCTTCTCTCCTTCTCCTGATGTTACCATTGTCTCCACCTGTTACCACTACCCCCCCCCCCCCCCCCCCCCCCCCCCTCTTCTTCCCCCTGTCTCCCTCCTTCCTGTTTAAAGAGAAGTTTCTCATTCCTGAGTGGAGGCTCTGTGATTGTAGTTAATTTGTATGTGTGTGCTTGCTGGGGTAAGTTTGAATTAAAATTACTAAATTCAGGAAGTAATTTGAAATAAAAATTCTAAATATAAAAAAGTTTGAAATAAATAGCTTGTCCTTTTCAGTCTATTGAGACATTGGATTGGAATTTCCGTTGATTTCCTGAATTGGCTGACTTTAATTTGAATTGACCCCAAACCTGGTGTGTGCATGCTTGTACACATTTGTCTGTGTCTTTCCGTGTGTCTGTCTGTCTGTGTTTTTGCGACTTTGCGTACATGCTGAAGTCAACTTAAGACGGATGATTCGCTGACACATGGCGTCAGACACATGGCGTCACCTATACCGTGTGGAATCTCCCTGACTCACACAGTCGTTCAGATTGGGGCCGGTCTTCTGAGTACGACACGTATGATATTAATTCTGTGGGTTGCCTGTGTGCTGCCTGCCTGCCTGTGTGCTAAGTCGAGCAGCAGTGTGTGGCGCTCTCCAGGATTACACTGGGAACACAATTATCTCCATGGCTTTGGGAGGCTGACAGAGCGAGCCTTGGGGAAGGGGATGTTTGTCAACTATCTACACACATGTACACTCACACACACATATGCAGACACATACACAATCATGCAACCACACACACACACACACACACACACACACACACACACACACACACACACACACACACACACACAAGCTGCTACTGCAAGCTTACTTCAGCAGACCAGGGTTTACATTAGTATTATGCATGAATGTGCGAGAAACTGACATCCTTTGCAGTGTCTCTTTTAGAGGTCGACCGATCAGGATTTTTCAACTCTGATACTGATTATTGGAGGACCAAAAAATGCAGATACCAATTAATCAACCAATATATATAATATATATTTGCAATAATGACAATTACAACAATACTGAATGAACACTTTTATTTTAACTTAATATGATACAAAATTAATAATCTATTTAGTCTCAAATAAATAGTGAAACGTTCAATTTGGTTTAAATAAGGAAAAAACAGTGTTGGAGAAGAAAGTAAAAGTGCAATATGTGCCATGTAAAAAAAACTAACGTTTAAGTTCCTTGCTCAGAACATGAGAACATATGAAAGCTGGTGGTTCCTTTTAAAATGAGTCTTCAATATTCCCATTTAAGAAGTTTAAGGTTGTAGTTATTATAGGAATTATAGAACTATTTCTCTCTATACCATTTGTATTTCATATACCTTTGACTATTGTATGTTCTTATGGGCACTATATTATTGCCAGCCTAATCTCGGGAGTTGATAGGCTTGAAGTCATAAACAGCGCTGTAGCATTGCGAAGAGCTGCTGGCAAACACAGGAAAGTGCTGTTTGAATGAATGCTTACAAGCATGCTGCTACCTACCACCATTTAGCCAGACTGCTCTATCAAATATCAAATCATAGACTTAATTATAATATAACAATGACACATAAATATGAACCTTAGGTCATTAGTATGGTCAAATCCAGAAACTGTAATTTTTAAAACAAAACATTTATTATTTCAGTGAAATATGGAACCGTTCCGTATTTTATCAAACAGATGGCATCCATAAGTCTAAATATTGCTGTTATATTGCACAACCTTCAATGTTATGTCATAATTATGTACAATTCTGGCAAATTAATTGCGGTCTTTGTTATGAATAAATGGTCTTCACACAGTTCGCAACGAGCCAGACGGCCCAAACGGCTGCATATACCCTGACACAGAACGCAAGAGAAGTGACACAATTTAGTAGTAGTAGTAGTAGTACTAGTAGTAGTTGTAGTAATATCATCAACCATGTGTAGTTAACTAGTGATTATGTTAAGATTGATTGTTTTTTACAAGATAAGTTTAATGCTAGCTAGCAACTTACCTTGGCTCCTTGCTGCACTCGCGTAACAGGTGGTCAGCCTGCCACGCAGTCTCCTCGTGGAGTGCAATGTAATCAGCCATAATTGGCATCCAAAAATGCCGATTACCAATTGTTTTGAAAACTTGAAATCGTCCCTTATTAATCGGCCATGCCGACGTCTAGTCTCTTCACTTGGTTTCGATTGGTCGGATGGGTGTGTTCCTGTGTTGGGTTAAAGGTCCTTTCATCACTTATTTACTCCGTTAAACACCCCTTTGTCTATTGATGTTTCTCCATATGTGAACAGGTCTCATATGTATTGTCACCTTGGGTGCTCTTAATATACAGTTAGCGTATGTTTTGTAAAGAAACTCTGAATAACGGTCATTATGAAAAAAAAAAAATGTGAGTTAAAGATATAAACTAAAGAAAACATTTCCTCATTGCTTATGGGTCCCAGACATGCTTGCACTTTCCATACACCAGTTATGTTCATCACAATTGAATATGCATCCCTTCTATTCCTTCTACAGTGAAAAAGGAGGTGGATGAGACAGATGCCAGGATGACCCAATTCAAGAAAAAGGCGAAGGAGCTGCGAATCTTGGACGGCAAGACGGCACAGAATTTGTGTAAGTTGCCCCTTTATACAAGTCTTGTCCATCTGAGAACCCGTTCTCCCTATGTGCCAGGAACGGTATAATCGAATTGTGAAAATTGGTCATCAAAACATAATTTGACGCTATTAGCTACTAGAATTTTGGCTCAATTGGGCAAGGTGCGTTTTACAAATACATGTTACATTCAGAGTACCTGTGTCATATAACTCAGCTCATAGGGCTATTGCGCTTTTGGACGGTCAATACCTACTAGCATGTTTGCATTCAGCCCCCTATGGGGCACAGTGTGTTTTATAAACACATATTACATTAAGAGTACACGTGTCATGCAACTCCTATAGCATTATTGCGCTTTGGGACTGTCAACCAATTTACATGCTTATGATGACAAATGTTCTTAGTGTCATGATTACACACATTTGCATACCCTACAAACATTTCTAATGCATTTAACACGTATATTGTTTTACCTGAGCCATGGGTAAGTGTTTTCTTGGCAATAGGCTGGGGGTCATCACTGCTACAAATGGATTAAGTCCCAGCCCCCTCTGATACCATTTGTAAAATCAACGCATAACAGGACCAAGAGACAAAGCCGGGCGTTTATGTTGTCATCATCCCTAGCAGCAGGTGTGGACCATATGCTGCGAGCAACGCCATCACCGTATCTCTCTCCACCTCTGACCTGTGAACATTTAGACTTCTTCCTGTATCACATGATAAATACCAGCTATTTTTTTATATTGTTTGACCAAACTTAATCAGTGCAATGGAGCAATATTCAGTTTGGATTCCAGTTGAACTTTGTCATGGTAGCATAGCCCAAATTCTCATAGCCTGGAATCCATGCTGAATATATTTTAGTTGTTCTGTTGACTTCACTTCTGTAGTGAAATTGGATGTTTCAGGAATGAAGGTAAAACCCAGATGCAGACACATTGATTTGGCAATGGTTTAATATTCCAACAAGGGCAGGCAATTGACAGGTCAAGGCAGGCAGGTGTCAGTAAACCAGAGGTGGGGCAATGGTACCGAACGGCAGGCAGGCTCAGGGTAGGCAGAGGTCAACAATCCAGAGGTGGGGCAAAGCTCAGGGTCAGGGGCAGGCAGAGTGGTCAGGCAGGCAGGCTCAGTCAGGACAGCCAAAGGTCAAAACCAGGAGGGCGAGAAAAAGAGAGACTGGGAAAAGCAAACAAGACAAACTGGCAACGGACAAACAGAGAACACAGGTATAAATACACAGGGGATAATGGGGAAGATAGGCGACACCTGGAGGGGGGTGGAGTCACTCTCACAAGGTGAAACAGATCAGGTTGTGACATAAGGATATTCCGTTTGGATTCCAGGCTATATGAGATGGAAGGCTATAGGCTGGCTTTTCCCAAACTTGCTTATCAGCTCTTGCCAGATATCGGTTATCGATAGGTGGCTTATACCCTCCCCAGGGGAACCCTCTGTCACTTTGACAGCTCCCAGTCCCCCCATTTTCCATCTTTGTGAATCCTCCATCCCTGCCTTCACAAAGTGTGCGGATGAATTCATTATCCATGGAGAGGGGTGGCCATGACATATTTTCTCTGAGATTGATGAGGGGAGCATGAGAATGCAATTTATTATGGCGTTTACCCTAGATATCCCCTACCTTAGATATGCAATACCTCTGATAACACCTCATGCAATATGCATGCTTTAAATGCTAAAATATCAGGTCACCTAAACTCCACTTCTTCCCTTGTCTATCCCTGTTTGTTGTTTTTACCAGATCTGAAACAGAATACATCAACACAAGATGAATATATTTATGGGGGGAGATACTTTAAATCTACAGGGAGCTGTTGGGGGGGGGGAACAAGTGGGGGCTAAACTTGTATGTCAAAACCGGGGGAGATGAAATCCCAGAAATAGCAACTTATCCCCAACCCCCCTCTCATTTCCTCCTACTCTCTCTGACTGATAGCAGTTGTGTTGACAATGAGGTACAGTATTAAGTATTGATTCATATTGTCACTGTTCCTTTGTGATGAACATATCAATGATTTCGTCAGGAGGCAATAAAGCGGGTTTTGGTGTTGGGTATGGGGCCGAGAACCTCACTTGTGTGGGTGTAAGGGGTGTGTGTGCCTGTCTGTTTCTGTGTGTGTGTGTGTGTGTGTGTGTGTGTGTGTGTGTGTGTGTGTGTGTGTGTGTGTGTGTGAGTGTGTGTGTGTGTGTGTGTGTGTGTGTGTGTGTGTGTGTGTGTGTGTGAGAGTGTATTCGCATGTGTGTGAGTGTGTATGTGGGAGTGTGTATGTGGGAGTGTGTGAGTGGGAGGGTGACGACGACAACTAGTGTTCCTGCCATGTTTGATTATCACCACAGCAGATGGGTCTCATATTTGGCAGGAAGCGATGACGACAAGGGTAGGGGATCTCACCTCCGGTATGGCACAGTGACGACTTGGGGGAACATGTGCCATTACACAGCTCCTCCATTCGCCTCCAGTCATCCACAGTCACTCAGCCACTACCCTTCAACCTCTAATGCCCCTTCAATATGAGAGAGAGAGAGAGAGAGAGAGAGAGAGAGAGAGAGAGAGAGAGAGAGAGAGAGAGAGAGAGAGAGAGAGAGATCAAATTGACACAAACGCAGAACAACGCCAAATTCATGAGAAGTTGAATGGATTAGAAAAAGCTTTAAAGGACAATCAAAATCCATTGGACTCCCCAATTACTGACCAGGAGCTCTATAAGAAACTTCAGGCTCTCAAATGTTAAAAAGCATGCTGACCTGATGGCATCCTAAATGAGATGCTCAAACTCACTTGTGCAAAATTTCAATTGGCTATATTAAAACTGTTTAATGTAGGTTATGTAGAATGAATCCTGAATGTAGGTTATTTCCCTGACATCTGGGATCAAGGACTCAACCCCAATCTTTAAAAACAGAGACAAATTTGACCCTAACAATTACAGAGGCATTTGTGTGAACAGTAACTTGGGGGAGGTTTTCTGTAGTATTATAAATATAAGAGTTCTAAACTTCCTTAATAAGCACAATATCTTAAGTAAAAGCCATTGGATTTATACCAAAACATTGCACAACTGATCATATTTACACCCTACACACCCTGATAGATAAACATGTCCACCAAAATAATACCAAAATATACGCTTGCTTTATCGACTTCCAACACGCATTTGATTCTATTTGGCATACAGGACTGTTCTACAAAGTTATTGAAAGTGGTGTAGGGGGTAAAACATATGGCATAATTAAATAAAAAAATGTGTACTGGCAATACGTGCAGCATTACAATTGGGCAAGAAAATAACATAATTCTTTAACCAGCGGCAGGGCCTTCATCAGGGTTGTAATTTGAGCCCTGCACTCTTCAATATTTGTATCAACAAATTGGCCACTATTCTAGAAAAATCCTCAGCCCCTGGTGTTAGTCTCCACAATTCAGAAGTTAAATGCCTATTCTTCGCAGATTACCTATGCCTGCTGTCACCCACAGCACATGGCCTACAGCAGAGCGTGGACCTGCTAGAGCAGTACTGCCAGACCTGGGCCCTGGCAGTAAACCCCAAACATACTAAAATAATGATTTTCCAGAGAAGATCCAGGTCTCAGGGAATTAGCCCAACGTTCTCAATTGGTACAAAAATATATAAAGTAGTGCACACACTACAATTGTGTGTGTGTGTGTTTTCTTATGCATATCTGTGTATGTTTTGGCTTGTGTGTACTAAGATTAATGCACTCTGACGTCATCAGACATACTTTTGTTGTTGTTGAACGCTGTCGAACATCGAAACTGAAACCTGAACCTGCCAAAACTGAAACCTGCTATCCTGCCAGATTCAGTATAGGGGGAGAGATACAAAACCCCAGCTAGCCTAGCTTGCTCGGCGGTCTCAAATGAAGGCCGCTCTTGAACGTTTTCAACGTTGCAGGAGCTGCGTTTACTTTGCTGTGTACCGGGACAATGTGGTCCTTGCTTGCTTGCAGAGGACTACAGCTACTCTTAGCTACTTTTAGCAAGGACGTGGCAAACCTACATAAGCTACTGGGGAACCCACGCCCCAGTAGCCGGACACCACTCTGATCTTGTGGGAGTTTTGCCACCATGTCGGCTTTCCACAGCCAGACTGGCCGGTGCTAGGCAGGGTTCCATCCTCGAAGGGGTCTTCCCCTTCCCTGGAGAATGGAGCTGATCTCGACCCAACCAACCAGCCATGGAGGTATGTCACTCGCCGTGGAAGTCGAAGAAGGCGAGTGGCGAGAAAACCATGTGCTACCCAGGAACATGAGGACATGACATAACAATGCTGCTTCCAAAATTGATTTTAAAGAACTGCTATTAGCATTAAACTATCATTTTGATGTCCACTACCATTGTTGGGCCGCGGGTGTGAAAGATTCAGCAGACTGCTGGCATTACACATCTGGCTAAAAGACTACCGTAGCTCTGCTGGAGAAGATACTCTACAGGAATGACTGAGTCCATCCAAATCATCTTGGCTCCTGGACTCTGTCCACACATTTCAAGGCTGCGTCCAAACAATGACTGGTAAATGATCCAAGACCAGCTCAGTAAATCCCTACCATTGTGACAATGAGTCATCATAATGCTGCATCAAATATAAATTATCTTAGGGGCATTGGCAAACACAATGTAAGTAATGTAATGTATGTACTCCTAATTGCTCCGAATACATCTGTTTATCCTACAGCTATTGTAATCAGTAATCATGAGCCTATAAACCAGAGGTACACTGTTAGCACTGAGGTAGTGTGCAATAGTAGGAAGACCACTTTATGCAGCTCACCCTGCTCTATCAGTTCCAATGTAAATAACATGAGTAAGTCTACCTCTGATGAGTCTCCCAATCCGAGATTGTAACGTTATTTATTTCATGGAAACATGGCTCACTCGGGATACATCATCAGAGTCGGTACAGCCACCGGCTTCTTCACGCATCCCGCCGACAGAAACAAACATCTCTCTGGTAAGAAGAAGGGCGGGGGTGTATGCCTTATGATTAGCGAGACGTTGTGTGATCATAACAACATACAGGAACTCAAGTCCTTTTGTTCACCTGACCTAGAATCCCTTACAATCAAATGCCGACCGCATTATCTACCAAGAGAATTCTCTTCGATTATAATCACAGTCATGTATATCCCGCCCCAATCAGACACATTGACGGCCCTGAAAGAACTTCATTTGACTATGTAAACTGGAAACCACATATCCTGAGACTGCATTTATTGTAGCTGGGCATGTGTTAACCCTCTCAAGGCTGCCAACCCAGACGGCATCCCCAGCCACGTCCTCATAGCATGTGCAGACCAGCTGGCTGGTGTGTTTAGGGACATATTCAATCAATCCTTATCCCAGTCTACTGTTCCCACATGCTTCAAGAGGGCCACCATTGTTCCTGTTCCCAGGAAAGCTAAGGTAACTGAGCTAAATGACTACCGCCCCGTAGCACTCACTTCCGTCATCATGAAGTGCTTTGAGAGACTAGTCAAGGACCATGTCACCTCCACCCTACCTGACACCCTAGACCCACTCCAATTTGTTTACCGTCCCAATAGGTCCACAGACGATGCAATCGCAATACCACTGCAGACTGCGCTAACCCATCTTGACAAGAAGAATACCTATGTAAGAATGCTGTTCATCGACTACGGCTCAGCATTTAACACAATAGTACCCTCCAAACTCGAGACCCTGGGTCACGACCCCGCCCAGTAATGGAGAAGGTGGAAAGTTTTAAGTTCCTCGGCGTACACATCACGGACAAACTGAAATGGTCCACACACATAGACAACATGGTGAAGAAGGCGCAGCAGTGCCTCTTCAACCTCAGGAGGCTGAAGAAATTTGGCTTGTCACCAAAAACACACTTTTACAGATGCACAATCGAGAGCATCCTGTCGGGCTGTATCACCGCCTGGTACGGCAACTGCTCCGCCCACAACCGTAAGGCTCTCCAGAGGGTAGGGAGGTCTGTACAACGCATCACCAGGGGCAAACTACCTGCCCTCCAGGACACCTACATCACCTGATGTCACAGGAAGGCCAAAGAGATAATCAAGGACAACAACCACCTGAGCAACTGCCTGTTCACCCTGCTATCATCCAGAAGGCGAGGTCAGTACAGGTGCATCAAAGTGGGGACCGAGAGACTGAAAAACAGCTTCTATCTCAAGGCCATCAGAATGTTAAACAGCAATCACTAACATTGAGTTGCTGCTGCCAACATACTGACTCATCTCTAGCCACTTTAATAATTAAAAATGTATGTAATAAATGTATCACTAGCCACTTTAAACAATGACACTTTATATAATGTTTACATACCCTACATTACTTATCTCATATGCATATACTGTATTCTATACCATCTCATCTTGCCTATGCCGTTCGGCCTTCGCTCATTCATATATTTGTACTGCAAATTAACTTCTTGCGTCGAGCAATCCCGTATCCGGGAGCGTAATCATAGCCTCAAGCTCATTACCATAACGCAACGTTAACTATTCATGAAAATCGCAAATGAAATGAAATAAATATATTGGCTCACAAGCTTAGCCTTTTGTTAACAACACTGTCATCTCAGATTTTCAAAATATGCTTTTCAACCATAGCTACACAAGCATTTGTGTAAGAGTATTGATAGCTAGCATAGCATTAAGCCTAGCATTCAGCAGGCAACATTTTCACAAAAACAAGAAAAGCATTCAAATAAAATAATTTACCTTTGAAGAACTTCGGATGTTTTCAATGAGGAGACTCTCAGTTAGATAGCAAATGTTCAGTTTTTCCAAAAATATTATTTGTGTAGGAGAAATTGCTCCGTTTTGTTCATCACGTTTGGCTAAGAAAAAAACCTGAAAATTCAGTCATTACAACGCCAAACTTTTTTCCAAATTAACTCCATAATATCGACAGAAACATGGCAAACATTGTTTAGAATCAATCCTCAAGGTGTTTTTCACATATCTATTCGATGATAAGTCATTCGTGGCAGTTGGGTTTCTCCTCTGAAGCAAATGGAAAAATACACGCAGCTGGAGATTACACAATAATTGCAACGGAGGACACCAAGCGAGCACCTGGTAAATGTAGTCTCTTATGGTCAATCTTCCAATGATATGCCTACAAATATGCCACAATGCTGCAGACACCTTGGGGAAACGACAGAAAGTGTAGGCTCATTCCTTGCGTATTCACAGCCATATAAGGAGACACTGGAACACAGTGCCTTCAAAATCTGGGGCATTTCCTGTTTGAAATTTCATCTTGGTTTCGCCTGTAGCATCAGTTCTGTGGCACTCACAGATAATATCTTTGCAGTTTTGGAAACGTCAGAGTGTTTTCTTTCCAAAGCTGTCAATGATATGCATAGTCAAACATATTTTCGTGACAAAATATCTTGTTTAAAACAGGAATGTTTTTTTATCCAAAAATTAAAAGAGCGCCCCCTATATCGAAGAAGTTAAGAAATAATGTGACTATACTAAATATAAATAAACTACACTATGAAACAAAGATAAATAATGATAGTAATTAGCTTTGGGGCACCGTAAATGAAATTTTGGGGAAAAAAGCCAACTCGGCTCCTTCATTCATTGAATCAGATGTATGACATGCCAGCATCAAACGCTGACACTACACATCAAAGTATATTGTACCAAATTATGAAAGACAATAATTGTACTTTTGAATTCCATAAAGTCATTGTGTAAGAGGTGAAAAAATTATTGCTGTCTATCAACACTGACAAGCCAACAGTGACTGACAATCTAGTTTTAAAATTACTGAGGATAATAGCAGACAATATTGCCACTCCTATTTGCCACATCTTCAATTTAAGCCTATTAGAGAGTGTGTGCCCTCAGGCCTGGAGGGAAGCTAAAGTCATTCCGCTTCCCAAGAATAGTAAAGCCCCCTTTACTGTCTCAAATAGCCGACCAATCAGCCTGTTACCAGGCAAAAAAAGTAAAAATAAATTGTGTTTGACCAGATACAAATCTATTTTACAGTAAGCAAATTGACAACAGGATTTCAGCATGCTCTATAGGGAAGGACAGTCAACAAGCACATCACTTACACAAATGACTGATGATTTTCTGAAATCATGATAAATTGATGATAAAATGATTGTGGGGGATGTGTTGTTAGACTTCAGTGCAGCTTTTGCCATTATTGATCATAGTCTGCTGCTGGAAAAATTTGTGTTAGGGCTTTACACCCCCTGCTATAATGTGGATAAAGAGTTACTTGTCTAATAGAACACAGAGGGTGTTCTTTAATGGAAGCCTATCAAATATAATCCAGTTTGAATCTGGAATTCCCCAGGGTAGCTGTTTAGGCCCCTTACATTTTTCAATTTTTACTAACAATATGCCACTGACTTTAAGTAAAGCCAGAGTTTCTATGTATGCAGATGACTCAACATTATAGACATAATCTACCACAGTAACTGAAATGATTGCAACACTCAACAAAGAGCTGCATTTAGTTTCAGAGTGGGTGGCAAATAATAAGTTAGCCCTAAATATTTATTAAACTAAAAGTATTTGTATTTGGAACAAAACACTCACTAAACCCTAACCCTCAACCAAATCTTGTAATACATTATATGGAAATTGAGCAAGTTGAGATGACTAAACTGCTTGGAGTAACACTAGATTGTAAACTGTCATGGTCAAAACATATTGATGCAGTAGTAGCTAAGATGGGGAGAAGTCTGTCTATAATAAAGTAATGCTCTGCCTTCTTAACAACACTGTCAACAAGGCAGGTCTTTACAGGCTCTAGTTTTGTCACACCTTGACTACTGTTCAGGCATGTGGTCAGGTGCCACAAAAAAGTACCTAGGAAAATTGCAATTGGCTCAGAACAGGGCAGGACAGCTGACCCTTGGATATACACAGAGAGCTAATATGAATAATGTGCATGTCAATCTCTCCTGGCTGAAAGTGGAGGAGATATTGACTTCATCACTACTTTTAGTTAGGATAGGTATTGACATGTTGAATGCACCAAGCTGTCTGTCTAAACTACTGGCACACAGCTCGGACACCCATGCATACCCCACAAGATATGCCACACGAGGTCTCTTCCCAGTTCCCAAGTCCAGAACAGACTATGGGAGGCACACAGCACTACATAGAGCCATGACTATGTGTAACTCTATTTCACATCAAGTAACTGACGCAAGCAGTACAAATAGATGTAAAAAACAGATAAAAAAACACCTTATGGTACAGTGGGGACTGTGAAGCAACACAAACATTGGCACAGACACATGCATGCATACACATATACACACACAGACGATAACATACACACTATACATACACATGGATTTAGTACTGTAGATATGTGGTAGTGGTGGAGCATGGGCCTGAGGGCACACTGCTGTGAAATCTGTGTATGTATTGTAATGTTTTAAAATTGTATAAACTGCCTTCATTTTGCTGGACCCATGGAAGCTAATGATACTACTGAGGATCCATAATAAATACAAATACAAATGTGCTTGTCTGCCTAAGTGTATGTGAGAGAGGGTTACAGTATGTACTTCTTATTGGCTATGTGACAATGGAACCATGATGATTTTCGAGTGGCTGATTGCATACTTACACACTCACACGCCCACTCATCCCCTCAGGAATATGGCTCTGTTCTATGTACTCAACTAACAGCGGTGGTGGTTTTCCCTCTCTTAGCTAGCTGGACACTGACTGGAAATTGATGTTGCGAATGGAAGTTGTGAAATGATGACTGGGATGAGGAATTATTTTCAAGCCCACTAAGTCCTGTGAGCAGTCTCTGACTAACACTAACCACCTACATCCCCCTCCAGGTTTCTCAATATCCTCCGAGTCCAAATATAATGATCTCCTCTGTCCTCAATGACTGCTTAAGCAATATTTGTGCTGTGAAACAATACTATTTATGTCTAACTGTAACCTGGGGACTGGGTGTGGAGCAGTGGGAAGCAGCCCAGCTGTAACAATAGACATGAGTGGGGGTTCTTACTCTGTCACCCCATCTGTGCTGATATCTCCCAAGTGGCACCCTATTGTCTATACAGTGCACTTCCTTTGACCAGGGTGAAAATGACTCAAAAGTAGTGTGCTAACGAGAATAGGGAGAATAGGGTGCCATTTTGGAAGCATCTATGAAGTGAGATGAGAAAAGCACTGGATGGGAATCGGGTCAGGCATGCTATGCTGGAAATGGAGTCAGCCTTCACCCCATACAGTACATAGTGATCTGGCAGCATAACATACACACATGGAACTACTGACTTATGCTTTGCTTTTCTCTTCAGCGGTTGTCCACAGGGAACTCTACAGACCCATTTTGACACGAGACAAGTTTATTTAGCCTGTGCTTTAACATTGTACACTTTGACAAAGGAGGATAATGATCAGGCTAAATTATTGTATTAATAGATGTTGTGTTTGTACAGTAACATCATATTTGTTGTGGTTCTTCAATTGTTCTTCATATTCCCTCCCTCCACTCATCATCAACATCTGATCTCTTTGCCAACCTTTATATAATGTCTTCATTGTTTTTCAGAGCCATTTAAAGTTTTTGGGATTGTTGATTAATATAGTAGGAATCCAACGACGAGACTGGAGTGAGACTGGAGCTAAATTCTTGTGTGCATCTGTCATGGCGAGACTTGTTGAAAGGCAAGTCAAATAGCTCACTCATAGCAAGAGTGTAAATTATGCTAATGATGCAACAGATGAGTTGAAACTTTTATCTTCCACCAATTAAAATGTAACAGCAAATGTGTTTAATACTCTCATGCAAGTTGTTAAACTTCCCACAGTTGACAATTCAAAACATACTTTGAGAACCTTTTCTCATGAACACAAGGCGAGACAGAGAGCTGGTTTCAAGCACAGGGCGCAGCAGGTGTTTATTGAAGAGGACCACAAGAGGAGGCACGCAACTGGGTCCAGAGGCAGGCAGAAGGTAATACATAGGAGGTCCAAAAAGGGCAACAATACAGGCAGGGAGAAGACTAGTAGTGTAATCCGGGAGATCAGGCAATAGGTAGTTAACAGGAAATCCGACAGGTTAAAGTACAGGCAGGGAACAGGCAAAAGGCATCATTAGTGAGGCAGGCAACAACTATCATACACGGGAGGAGTAACTCGCGGGAAACCCAGAGCTCTGAAAGACGTGTGTTACAAAACCTCACATTGATTGGGTGCAAAGAACTGAACTAAATAGTGTGTGATAATGACATACAGGTGTGTGAACAGGTGATTATAATTCAGTTGATTGGTATCTGGAGAGTGAGCTGCGTTCAGGGGACCTAGGTGTTTGAGAGTGTGAGCTGGAAAGTGGGCTGGAAAGTGAGCTGCGTTCAGGGGATCGACAGTTGAAGTTGGAAGTTTACATACACCGTAGCCAAATTCCTGACATTTAATCATAGTAAAAAGTCCCTGTTTTAGGTCAATTAGGATCACCACTTTATTTTAAGAATGTGAAATGTGAGAATAATATTAGAGAGTGATTTATTTCAGATTTTTTTCTTTCATCAAATTCCCAGTGGGTCAGAAGTTTACATTCACTAAATTACTATTTGGCAGCATTGCCTTAAATTGATTAACTTGGGTCAAACGTTTCGGTTAGCCTTCCACAAGCTTCCCACAATAAGCTGGATGAATTTTAGCCCATTCCTTCTGACAGAGTTGGTGTAACTGAGTCAGGTTTGTAGGCCTCCTTGCTCGCACACGCTTTTTCAGTTCTGCCCACAATTTTTCTATGGGCTTGAGGTAAGGGCTTTGTGGTGGCCACTCCAATACCTTGTCTTTAAGCCATTTTTCCACAACTTTGGAAGTATGCTTGGGGTCATTGTCCATTTGAAAGACCCATTTGCTCACTCACAACTTTGCCTAAGAACACAGCCATGAATAAAGAATGGTACCAACACATTCTCCGAGAGCAACTTCTCCCAATCATCAAAGGAACAGTTTGGTGACGAACAATGCCTTTTCCAGCATGATGGAGCACCTTGCCATAAGGCAAAAGTGACTCAGGGAACAAAACATCTATATTTTGGGTCCATGGCCAGGAAACACCCCAGACCTTAATTCCATTGAGAACTTGTGGTCAATCCTGAAAAGGTGGGTGGACAAACAAAAACCCACAAATTCTGACAAACTCCAAGCATGTATTATGCAAGAATGGGGTGCCATCAGTCAGGATGTGGCCCAGAAGTTAATTGACAGCATGCCAGGGCAGATTGCAGAGGTCTTGGAAAAAGAAGGGTCAACACTGCACATATTGACTCTTTGTATCAACTTCATGTAATTGTCAATAAAAGCCTTTGACACTTATTACATGTTTGTGATTTTACTTCAGTATTCCATAGTAACATCTGACAAAAATATCTAAAGACACTGAAGCAACAAACTTTGTGGAAATTAATATTTGTGTCATTCTCAAAACTTTTGGCGATGACTGTATTTTGTGAAGCACCCCCACAACATGATGCTGCCACCCCCGTGCTTCACGGTTGGGATGATGTTTTCGGCTTGCAAGCCTCCCCATTTTTCCTCCAAACATGACGATGGTCATGATGGCCAAACAGTTATATTTTTGTTTCATCAGACCAGAGTACTTTTCGCACCAAAGTATGTTCATCTCTAGGAGACAGAACGCGTCTCCTTCCTGAGCTGTATGACGGCTGCGGGTCCCATGGTGTTTATGCTTGCGTACAATTGTTTGTACAGATGAACGTGGTACCTTCAGGCGTTTGGAAATTTCTCCCAAGGATAAACCAGACTTGTGGAGGTTTTCAATTTATTTTCTTAGGTCTTGGTGGATTTCTTTTGATTTTCCCATGATGTCAAGCAAAGAGGCACTGAGTTTGAAGGTAGGCCTTGAAATACATCCACAGGTACACCTCCAATTGACTCAAATGATGTCAATTAGCCTATCAGATGCTTCTAAAGCCATTACATAATTTTCTGGAGTTTTCCAAGCTGTTTAAAGGCACAGTGAACTTAGTGTATGTAAACGTCTGACCCACTGGAATTGTGATACCATTAATTATAAGTGAAATAATCTGTCTGTAAACAATTGTTGGAAAAATTGTGTCATGCACAAAGTAGATATCCTAACCGTCTTGCGAAAACTATAGTTTGTTTACAAGGAATTTGTGGAGTGGTTGAAAAACGAGTTTTAATGACTCCAACCTAAGTGTATGCAAACTTCTGACTTCAACTGTGCCTATTTGAGGGTGTGAGCTGGAAGCAGATGTTACACCTTTGACTCATTATCCGGCCTCTTGAGTTATGGAATTTGTTTTGCATTGCTCCTCATGCCACAAAACACCCTACTTTTTTTTTATTAGCAGCAGATATTAAGTGTGTTGTGTTCATTGTTAGCTTTATTCATAGTAGGTGTTTAATTCATAATATGTGTTTCATTTTCACTCATCACACAATCTTACTGCCAAAACATTCCCTTTGGATATGTATCTTTGGAAACATGTCTGTTCTGTTTTAGCTTCATTTTTGGGCTGACATTTACTTGGGAGCATAATATGAGAGATATTAAGTTAAGTTATTATATTTGTTTTCCAATAATTATGGATCAGAGTAGACTTGCAAATGTATAGTAACTCCCCAAATTCCCAGGTTTTCCAGGAATCCTGGTTCTGAAAATCCTAGGAATTTGGTAATGCAACCAGAATTGTGCAACCCTAGAGAAGAGGGGCCTGCTGTAGCAGTTCTGTGAAGACACTCATTACCAGACCTCCGCTGGTAACTCCCACCCATACCAGCCTACCAGCCAAAATGTCCAAATTCCCCTTGAGAGCATCCTCCAGACCCACCTGGAGCCTGGGGTGTCCGCTGAGAATGCCTGCCTATAAATAATCATTGTCTTCGCATCCATCTAACTCTCAGAACACTCGTTCTCACTGGAAACCTAGCTAAGATGTAGCCGGGCCGATGCTCTTGACCACACCAGACCCACTTGGCATTACTGAGATTATGTCCTTATGTTGAATGTTGAATCTGTGGTTTAACCAAAGGTTAGGAGATTGACACATCAAGTCATTATCTGGTAATTGGTGCACAAATGTTTGTTTTCACTAACAATCCGATCAAAGAGCTGAAAGTGTATTACTTTTCTAAGAGACAAGTTTGCTCTGGGTTCGTTTTTTCTGAGGGGCCAATGTGTGGTGAAATCACTCTTTTGAACCTCCCGGTCTAATACAAAAAATAAGAGGAAAATGACTTGTCTTCCCTTTCTATATCACAACAGCAATTTTCCTGGGCTCATTCCGGCTGCCTTATGAAGAGATCCGGGACATTGTGCTGGAGGTGGACGAAGAGAGGCTGAGCGAATCACTGATCCAGGTCAGTCCAACCTACCGTCTGACCCCCTTGGGTGTGCGCATGTGCGTGCATATGCATGTGGATGTGTGTGAACTGTGGGCACATGTGTGTCTGTATGTATGTGTGTGTGCTCGGCAATTGTAGTCCGTCAAGATGCACCTTTGTGTTTTAATGTGTGATAGGTAGCCTGGTGACCCCATCTAATTTTTTTTGGAACACGTCAGCATCACCCCATTCTTCCACACCATAGGGACCTCCTATTCATACACTCATAATAGATGGTGTGGGACAGGGCTTGGCAAAACTCCCTCCAACTCCACCCTCCTTTCCCCTGCCCTTTCTCTTATGCCATGATTGATGATCCAGCTTGAGGTACCCTATTTACACAATGCTTCTGTATTCCTTGTCAGGGAGAACGGAATAATTATGAATGGGGCGGCTCGTTTGAGGTAGAGCTGCGTTGGCTTGGCACAAGAGGTGCAATCTGCATTGACATCGCCCGCCCTATCCTTTTATTACTTCTCTCCCGCAGCCCTGTTTCCTTTTTTGTGTTTCTGTCTAATGTTAAGTAGTAGGCGTATAGAAAGGGGGGGGGGGGAGTGAATTAAAAAGGAGCACATTTCCATGTAAGCTTGGCAGTGTATGTGTCTCTGTGAGCTAGACCACTAGAGGGTATCATTCCTATTGTTCCTGTGCAGTGAACTGTACGTTCTCTCAGTCTTGACTGGAACGCAACCAGTATGTAGGCCTTTCTCACTCAGAAAAATAGATCAATTACCCTGTAGATATGTATTTTATTTGTCCTTTATCCTTATGGTTTAGTAGTAAACACACACAGCACCACAGAAGGTCACTACTAAGCTCTGAGGCTCTTCAACGACAGTAGGAAAGTGTGGCGCCGTTGAAATGTTGTCACGTATACCCCCTCTCCGGCCTCTAGGTCATCAGGCTGCTGATTATCCCGCACACCTGTCACCATCGTCTCGCGCACCTGTGCCTCCTGACACTCACCTGGTCTCCATCGCCTCCTTGATTATCTTCCCTATATGTGTCACTCCCCTTGGTTCTTTCCTCAGGTGTTATTGACTCTGTTTTCATGTCGGTGCATTCTTTGTGTTTCATGTTCGTTGTTTCTTGTATTTATTAAAAAACTCACTCCCTGAACTTGCTTCCCGACTCTCAGCGCACTCGTTACAAATATTTTTATTTAGATGTTCTCACTCTGACCGTCAGCCGCCCCTGCAATACTGTTATTTTGAGCTCTGATAACCTTTAATTGGCTCGCAATCTGGCAGAGCACAGGGCCTGCGTTAAAGCCAAACGGCTCAAACCCCACCGCCGCTTTGCAGAGGCATAGGGAAGCTAACGTGATGACCTTTTTCCACATTCAGCCTTTCCGTCGAGGGGAGATTAATCTGTCAACAGAACCCCGGCCATATCCCATCCTATTCCATTGTCGTTCCCGATCCCTGTTCCACATACAAATATATGGCCGGGTCAAACAGCCACACTGTACTGTTCCCTCACTTGAACACTCGACGACTCACCAAGGCCTAAGTACAGACGTGGGAAACAGTAATATCCCTTATGTGTTGTCGCCGGGCAGACTTGTGGAATGGAGAGGTGACTTGGAATCTAAGAAGTTGGTAAGCCATGAGAGGAGAGGTGTCGGGGGAGGTATGGATGCAGGTTGATTCAGAGTGGGAAGAGCGAGCCTACCGCTGGGATGACTCAGCCCTGAGTGTGGTCTCCTTCTCTACTCAGCTCTCCACCGCACACATTGGCCATTTACACACACATGGCTGCACACAAACACACCACCATGATGCACCTTTAGAGCCAGTGTAGGATGATGATGTGGATGATGCTATGAGGTTGCTATAAGCGGAAAGGGAACGTGATGGTTAGATCCTAATGAGCCCTCTCATATAGATGGGAGAAAGGGTTTAAGAGATGTGTTAGGTACAGAGTGGTTCTCTGTGGAGGGGGATTTCTCTCTGCCTCTCGCTTCGCTTCCAGCAAAGGTCAAAGGGTAGAGTGAGAAGAGTTCAGTCCAGCCCTCCTTCACACTGCAGTCAAGGAGATATCGGCCCCCAGGAGAGGAGAGCTAGGGAGGGGCGTGAGCAGCCTCGCTGTCACCCCCTTCGCCAACTTGACCACAATGTGAAACATCTAGAAAATTGTGTACGCAAAGCAAGGGCCTCGGTAGTCCACTCATGCCCACGGCGAAACCGATACTATCCCTGCTCAATATGAACCAGGGATCCCACGGCACCATTCCCAGGAGGCAGAGTATTTATTGAAAATTCACTTCAGTTCAAAAGGGCACCTCTGCTACAGCTCTTTCAAAGAGGAATGTGGAAAGTGAATGAAGGGAAGAAAAAAGATGGATGAATAGATAGACATATAGATATGGAGGGAGGGAGAGAAAGTAGGGCTCTTAATGTATATAAGACCATATTCAATCTCATCATCTTCCCGGCCCCATGTCGACACGCCGGGAGCGGCAGGTAGCCTAGTGGTTAGAGCATTGGAATAGTAACCGAAAGGTTGCAAGATAGAATCCCCGAGCTGACAAGGTAAAAATCTGTCGTTCTGCCCCTGAACGAGGCAGTAACCCACTGTTCCTAGGCCGTCATTGAAAATAACAATTTGTTCTTAACTGACTTGCCTTGTTAAATAAATTTTAAATAAAATAAAAAAAAATGTCTAATGCAATGATTTGTCTGTGAAACGTCTGTGAAACGTCGTGGCACGCCGGCCTTGATACGTCCATCAATGTGAAGTGTCACCCTGTCCAAGGGGAATACATATTGGAGTTGATTGGCTCTCCATACGCTACATTAGAAGCCATCAGCACCCCACCCTATGATGTACAGATCCCCGAACTCCGGCAGACACCACCAAACAGTCCATCCAGCACATACATCCATAGGATTCTCTCTCTTCCAATGTACTATTAGCTTTACCTACATCCTCACTCAGTACAAATTCCCTTCCACCCACACATCTCCAGTCTTTCTGTAAGATGCCATCCTCTGAACAATGGCCCTTTCCATTCAGGTGCTTCTTTATGAGCTCCATCTGATCATAGCTTTATTCACGGTTGCAGAGAGGTCCGTTTTAGATGTTAGCTCCATTTCTTCATCGCCACATACCCAGAAGATGTCAGATGGCCTCTGCGTGTCAGTACAAAAGACCCGCTGTAACAATTAGATGAAAAGGTTGCAAAAACAGTATATTTTTTTGTTACGAATGTTCGCCCATTAAAACGTCTGAGTGTTTCACGGCAAAACCGGGGCAAAGGTCTCCTTGAAAAGGCCGCCGGGCTGACAAAGCCACTCGGAGAGGTGGCAGTGAAAGAGACGTGTGGAAGTGCATTGTCTGGGGACGGGGGCAGGCACGTGTGACCCCCCCTATCCCCTCCCAGCCTTGACTCCCATTGTCTGCAGTGTGACAAGGCCACAACCTGAGGGCCTCGGCTTCGCTCTTTATTCAGATCACATAATAACAGTTCAGCCACACTTTAAAACACTGGTGCTCTGTTCAGACTGGTTCACACCTATGAAGTATTTTCAAGTTAATCACCGCACCAATGGGAGCAGGGGGTCGTGGACCGTGGGATGGGCTCCAACCACCACACTGACACACATTACAGTTCATACTCTGGAGCGCCCTTTTTCATTTGAATCTAGCCCCCAGCTATAATTGACAAAACAAACTCAAGAACGACGAGGCAGGATCATTCCATTGCCAGTGTCTTAAGTTAGCTTTTCTGTTGGCTCCTTAATCATTCCAAGAACCCCTTCGTGGCCTTCTCTGCCCTGTCGGGAAGGCTTAACTGACATAATGGTGGTATTTGGTTCGGTGCCTTTGTGCAGTTGGTGCCAACTGAGCACAATAAGGCCAAACAATGCACAGCTCATTAATGAGCTCCTCACAGGCTGTGTAACTTACTGAGATAATGCATTGGTAGCTACAACGCAGTGGGCAGAGACCTAGAGCCGTGAAAGCAGCACCAAACGGCCACAAAAAAAAAGACACTCCCAAGACTGCTTTTTCATGCTGCCCATTTGAAGGGATTTGTTAGCAGATGTAGTTTTCCAAGATTTGGAAGGTATTTCAAGGTCCTGTTAGATAATATCATTTTAAAGGCTTCAAATATGTCTGAAGGTTCTTTTAGGGAATGTACAGGTCAGCCTTATTCTCTGATTTAAAACATCACGCTTGTAAACCTTCATGTTCTTCCCGACTGGGCACATAATGTTTCCACCGATGACAGTCTAATAATCTGTTGGAGATCTAACATGCATGCAGTCCCGTAATGCCCCACAGCACTTGTTGTACTCTACACTATATCCCGTGTGGTCAATCAGGCAGAGAGAGGGAGTCTATCATTTTCAATTGGTCTCCATTTCCAAATTAGCCATGTCACTTCAAAGCTAATGCATGCACACAAATAAATGTGAGTACACAATGGCATATGTATGGACCCTTTGAAGGATACATTGTTGGTCATTGTGATAATTTTTCTGTGGCAACAAGGAGTTATTTTAAAGGTACTTATGCCCAACCAAGGCCATAATAGCTCATAAAAATGACTCAGGTATTATATTTGGTTTTATGAGATCTTCAAATTGCTTTAGTCAGAGGACACTTGACAGAGGGGAGGGGAACACATAACTTCTAGATTTCTCAGGGAAGACTTTGGTGTCAATGGCGAAGAGTGTCCATTGCCACAATTGTAAAAAAATGTAGTCGATCCCATGGATGTTTTGATGTACCGTGACAACTGTGTGGAGCTAAGGCTCTCTCCTTGACCCCTCATTCGACATGAAAAACTAACTCAGTTAGCTTAAGAAACTTCTGCGGACTTTGCTGCTTGAACTTCTGGTGCTCTACTCTCTCTTCCACCAAGGCTTTAGCTGTCACTCACTCAGGCTGTGGCGAGATGGGTAAATACAAAATCTTTAGGTGCACTAACTTTTTGGTGTGTGTTTGTGGACACCGGACTGCACACGTGTGTGTGTGTGTGTGTGTGTGTGTGTGTGTGTGTGTGTGTGTGTGTGTGTGTGTGTGTGTGTGTGTGTGTGTGTGTGTGTGTGTGTGTGTGTGTGTGTGTGTGTGTGTGTGTGTGTGTGTGTGTGTGTGTGTGTGTGTGTGTGTGTGTGTGTGTGTTTGTGTGTGTGTGTTTGTGTGTGGTATGGTATGTGTCCTTGTTTGTGTGCACATGCACCGTGAATGGTAAAGCTCAGGCTCATTGGTGGATTTCGCCCTGGGGGCTTGTTTTGCAGAATATCTGAGTGGTTCCTTAATGTTTTATGTTGGCCGATGTGTTTAATATTACCCCACATCCTTTTCAAAAGGAAAGGCTAATGACTACACGGCTTGACTCTGCTTATTCATTTGTAATCAATACATGTTGTGTGCAAATGCGCTGTCGAGAGGGAGTATTAAGAGAAGAAAACTACTTTCAGATATAAAGGAAAATACAAATGGTAGTTTTAATGTGTTTAAGCCCAGCATGTCATAATGGATAAATATGGGCACATTGTTTGAAGTAAGTCATGGTAAATAGCTGTCGTGTCTTTGGCTATGCCGGATTAAGTTATACGACATGCTATTGTATGAAATTATTTCTCTGTAATTAATATTACCTGATTAAGCTAATCAAGTAAATGTAATTAACTAGAAAGTCGGGTTTATTTTAACACAAAATAATGTTTATTGAGCTTTTATCTTCCGAATAAACTCTTAAAGACCTGGTAATCTTTTACCACAATAGCAGTCAATATTTAATCGTCACCTTATTTTGTCTCATCTGAAAGTAGTACATTCTTGATTATTAGTTGAATCAGCAATACAAAATGTGACTTAATTATTTATTTACTAAATCCCTAAATAATCACACAGAATTACATCTAGACAGAATGGATCATACATTGATTACAAATGATTTCATAAAGGAAATCGTCCCTAGCGGACAGAACAGATATGACGGCTGGTTACACAAAGAAAGGGGGTTGGGTTTTGAATGAAAGAGCGGGAAGACTGAGGAACAAAAATATTTTGTGTCTCTATCGGGCCGTAGGCAGCTACTCTATTGTAAATACAGAATCGCATGCATTCTAAATAACCGGCCATTTGGAATAGGAAAATGCAATACATATTTACTCTGAGCTGCACTTCGATCGGTTGGTCGTAGATGGAAGGCCGGGTTGTCCTTTGAAGAATGTCTGTGGTAGGACGGATACTTGGTAGACCGTTGTCGTGTGGTAGGAACAGATACTCTGTACGTCATCTCCTAGCCCACGTCTACAGTTGCTGCGCTAACGCAACAGCTAGGAGGTATCACTTCTTCAGTGAATAAGAGTTCAAAGTTCATACCAAGTTGCCATACTTTAAGCTCATGCTATATTCTGGCTGGTGTAGTTGAAATTCATCCCTTCGGCGTGTGGATCGTCATCTTCACGTTGAAATCCGATGCTAATTTCGTTAGGTTCTTGTCGTTCAACCAGAGGTTGGCTTAGTTCTGTAGGTGACCTTGTCCTTTTTAACGCAGTTGTAATTTTCGTCAACGGGTTTAATAAGTGGTGAAAGAAAGGCGTGTTTCAAAGTTTACAACCCATGTCTGTTCACTTGGGCAGGGCCTCTGAGTGAGCAGAGTGGTGTTGTTATGACAAGCCATTCTCTCATTAAGAAGCTATAAAATCAATTGAATCTTTTCCCAAATAGTTTCATATTTAAACATTTAAATTGTACAACAATTCCATGTGAATCTGATAACTAGAATGTGTAGATTTTCCAAGATACAGTTTGTCATCCTATCATCCGTAATCATGTCTCAGATGCCAACTGATCTGACCACATATTCATTAAGTACCAATGCATATTTTCTGATTGGATTACTGAAATATGGATCCGTTTCCCACCTTTTGATGTTCCCAGAATCTCTATGTTAACAAAGGGCTTTTCAAGAGTCAACTCTATAGAGTGGAGAGAGAGAAACGGGTGGAAGGTATTTATGGGGCTCATAACACCTCTCCCATCAGGCCAACATCATGACATAGTAGAAGTGGGACATACTGTGTAACCATGTAGGGTTACATTAATAACCATGGTATAGTTTTCAAATGCGATACATAATGTCTTTACTTTGTAGTTTGCTTTGTGGCATATAGCCTAATATGTTTTGATTATGATGTGTATAAAAGGTGTGCTTAGATATTCTAAGTAGTGTGATCATGTTTTGCAAAGTTGTTCAATGCAGCTGTCACACACACTCAAAATATGCACATGCTATAACACATTATAGATGCCATTGATGGTGTAAAGCCGGGGCGGCAGGGTGGCCTAGTGGTTAGAGCTTTGGACTAGTAACCGGAAGGTTGCAAGTTCAAGTTCAAACCCCCGAGCTGACAAGGTACAAATCTGTCGTTCTGCCCCTGAACAGGCAGTTCACCCACTGTTCCTAGGCCGTCATTGAAAATAAGAATTTGTTCTTAACTAACTTGCCTAGTTAAATAAAGGTAAAATAAAATATCAATGCCCTTAGTTGATAAGTCCAAGGGCACTGAATGTACCAGTCGTTACAACTGACGCCACACCCCAATCTATTCAATCTGAGTGTTGACAGAATAGTGAGGAACCTTCCACGCTAGAGTAGTGAGGAACCTTCCATGCTAGAGTAGTGAGGAACCTGTCACACTAGAGTAGTGAGGAACTTGCCACGCTAGAGTAGAGAGTAGAGTAGAGAGGAACCCGAGAGGAACCTGTCACACTAGGGTTTTAATGACTCCAACCTAAGTGTATGTAAACTTCCGACTTCAACTGTATATGAACGATCAGAAAATTATGTTTATTTTTTCCCACTAAAGTCCTTCCGTATACAGCACACCCAGAGGCCAGTTTATTAGGTGCAAACACCCCATTCACGAAAATGGTTTGCTCCTACAGCCAGTGATTCACTCGCTGGTGGCTTGCTATTTAAAGCAGACAGGCACCGAGACATTCAGTTACTGTTCGACTGAACTTTAGAATAGGAAAAACTAGCGACCTAAGCGACTTTAAGCTTCATGATCGTCGGTGCTAGGCACAACGGTTCCAGTATCAGAAACGGCCAGCCTCCTGGGTTTTTCATGCACGACAGTGTCTAGGGTTTACTGAAGATGATGCGACAAACAATAAACATCCAGTAAGTGGCAGTTCTATGGGCGAAAACAGCTCTTTGATGAAGAAGGTCGAAGGAGAATGGCAAGAGTTGTGCAAGCTAACAGACACAATCAGGCAAAAAACTGTGCAGTACAACAGCATCTCAGAATGCATAACTTTTTATGGATGGGCTATTGCAGCAGACAACCACACCAGGTTCCATTTCTTACAGCTTTAAACAATAAGAAGCGGCTCCAGTGGGTACACTATCACCAACACTGGACAATTGAGGAGTGGAAAAACATTGCCTGGTCCGACGAATCCCAGTTCCTGTTTCGTCATGCTGATGGCAGAGTCAGAATTTGGCATAAGCAGCAGAGTCCATGGCACAATCCTGCCTGGTGTCAAATGTTGGTTTTGGAAATGTTTTCTTGGCACACACTAGGTCTCTTGGTACCAATTGAGCAACATTTCCATGGAGGCAAAGGGGGTCCTACCCACTACTATATTGGTGTACCTAATAAACTGGTACCAAGCTACCGAGTCTTGCGAAGCCTGTGGGCATCCTAGAGCAAAACAACCAACATGTACAGTACCAGTCAAAAGTTTGGACACACCTACTCATTCCAGGGTTTTTCTTTATTTTCAGTATTTTCTACATTGTAGAATAATAGTGAAGACATCAAAACTATGCAATAACACAATCGAATCATGCCATATCCCAAAAAAATGAAATAATTCAAAATATATGTTTTATTTGAGATTCTTCAAAGTAGCCACCCTTTGCCTTGATGACAGCTTTGCACAATCTTGGTATTCTCTCAACCAGCTTCATGAGGTAGTCACATGGGACTGTGTAGCCTACTCCAAGTACGCTAGAGTAGACTGATAAGACAGCTTTGATTCAGTGGACTGATATAGCGTACATACCATTTAGAGATTATAATTAGAATGGATCAATACAATACAATGAACCCACCCTGTTCTTCATTCACAAATGGTAATTACATAATTATGCATCGTTCCTTCCCCTCGCTCATCAACTCACCCATTATCCCCCTTTCTCCCCATCATACTTTACATAATGTATTTAATCCGTTGTTTTATGTGTAATATCGTATGACTATCAGCTGGGTACATCACTTTCAACTTTTGGGAAATGGTGTGGAGCGTACAAACTGCATGGTGTGAAATTTTCTATGGTAATTAGAATAACATTTTTAAGTGAATGTCGCTCACAAGGCAAAAAGGCCCATGGCAACTATTAGTCACAATTTCAAAGTGTGAGCAGGTTTACTGCATGCCTTATTGCATGTTGCAGGAGAAACAATTTGTAGATCAAGTGTATTCATGTAAATTATGGCAAGATGTAGCAGTTGAATTCAAAACTTTTTGTTTTGAAATAATGGATGAGTAAAAAAGAACCCCATACCTACTGTTAAATATGGTGGTGGATATTTAATGTTATGGGGCTATTTTGCTTCCAATGGTCCTGGGGCCCTTGATAAGGTCAATGGCATCTTGAACTTTACACAGAACAAGGACATTTTAGCGCCAAACATGGTTTCCTCTGAGAGTATTGCTGAACATTGGCCGCAAGTGGATCTTGGATAATGCACATATGCACACATGTACACGTATGCACACAAACATGCAGGTGTACGCATGCACCTTCAGAAAGTATTCACACCACTTGACATTTTACACGTTGTAATGCGTTTCACACAATATACCATAATTACAAAGTGAAAACATGTTTAAAAAAATATTTGCACATTTATTGAAAATTAAATACAAAAATATCATATTTACATACAGTTGAATTCGGAAGTTTACATACACCGTAGCCAACTACATTTAAAATCAGTTTTTCACAAATCCTGACATTTAATCCGAGTACCAATTCCCTGTCTTTTGTCAGTTAGGATCACCACTTTATTTTAATAATGTGAAATGTGAGAATAATAGTAGAGATAATGATTTATTTCAGCTTTTATTTCTTTCATCACATTCCCAGTGGGTCAGAAGTTTACATACACTCAATTAGTATTTGGTAGCATTGCCTTTAAATTGTTTACTTGTGTCAAACGTTTCGGGTAGCCTTCCACAAGCTTCCCACAATAAGTTGGGTGAATTTTGTCCCATTCCTCCTGACAGAGCTGGTGTAACTGAGTCAGGTTTGTAGTCCTCCTTGCTCACACATGCTTTTTCAGTTCATCCCAGACATTTTCTATAGGATTGAGGTCACCCTTTTTCCTCAACATAACAATAGTTATTATGGCCAAACAGTTATATTTTTGTTTCATCGGACCAGAGGACATTTCTCCAAAAAGTTTGATATTTTTTATGGCGGTTTTGGAGCAGAGGCTTCTTCCTTGCTGAGCGGCCTTTCAGGTTATGTCGATATAGGACTTGTTTTACTGTGGATATAGATATGTTTGTACCTGTTTCCTCCAGCATCTTCACAGGGTCCTTTGCTCTTGTTCTGGGATTGATTTGTACTTTTTGCACCAAAGTATGTTCATCTCTAGGAGACAGAATGTGTCTCCTACCTGAGCAGTATGACGGCTGTGTGGTCCCATGGTGTTTATACTTGCATACTATTGTTTGCACAGATGAACATGTTACCTTCAGGCGTTTGGAAATTGCTCCCAAGGATGAACCAGACTTGTGGAGTTCTACAATTATTTTACTGAGGTCTTAGCTGATTTCTTTAGATTTTCTCATCATTTCTAGCAAAGAGGCACTGAGTTTGAAGGTAGGCCTTGAAATACATCCACAGGTACACCTCCAATTGACTCAAATTATGTCAATTAGCCTATCATAATCCTTTTCTGGAATTTTCCAAGCTGTTTAAAGGCACAGTCAACTTCTGACCTGCTGGGATTGGGAATTATAAGTTAAATAATATGTTTGTAAACAATTGTTGGAAAAATTAATTGTGTCATGTGTAACGGATGTGAAACGGCTAGCTTAGTTAGCAGTGTGCGCTAAATAGCGTTTCAATCGGTGACGTCACTTGCTCTGAGACCTTGAAGTAGTAGTTCCCCTTGCTCTGCAAGGGCCGTGGCTTTTGTGGAGCGATGGGTAACGATGCTTCGAGGGTGAGTTGTTGATGTGTGCAGAAGGTCCCTGGTTCGCGCCCGGGTATGGGCGAGGGGACGGTCTAAAATTATACTGTTACATTGATGCTGTTGACCCGGATCACTGGTTGCTGCGGAAAAGGAGGAAGGTCAAAAGGGGGGTGAGTGTAACGGATGTGAAACGGCTATCTTAGTTAGCTTGGGCGCTAAATAGCGTTTAAATCAGTGACGTCACTTGCTCTGAGACCTTGAAGTAGTAGTTCCCCTTGCTCTGCAAGGGCCGCGGCTTTTGTGGAGCGATGGGTAACGATGCTTCGAGGGTGACTGTTGATGTGTGCAGAAGGTCCCTGGTTCGCGCCCGGGTATGGGCGAGGGGACGGTCTAAAATTATACTGTTACATTGCAATGTCCCCTCGCCCATCGCCCGTCCCCTCGCCCATTGCAATGTAACAGTATAATTTTAGACCGTCTCCTCCAAACAGTTTAGTCTACAAACTTGTCAAAATCTCACTTCAGAATTAAAGAAATGTATGCCTTCTGTTGGTTTTTATGTTAACTTTGGATTGACAATTTGGCAGACTGACAAAATCAACTCTAGAAATAGCTGATTGCTGAACTATATTTTTATCTGAATCCATGGCCCTGGGCTTTATGCCACCTGTTTCCACTAATTTTTGTACTTTATTAGTGTTGATTGAGGAGAAAGCGCACCCTGATTAATATTAAGTGTTTTATTATTTAGTCAGGAGACAGACCCGAAGACGCGGAATGAGGACACATTTCTACACACTCAGTTAATTCCTCACTAAGGGGATAAAGAGTCTGCATAGATGCTGTCATTAAAATTGTTTATTGGGATTTGACATGAAAGGCATCTGAAGTTACTCTGTTTGAAATAGGCATACTAAATATGTCATGACTTGCCTCCTGGTTTAAAAATGTAAATATATATATATATATATATATATGTATATATATATATAAGTTATATACTTTTTTGTTGTTGTCCATTTCTGGTGTATTCAAGAAAAAAGGTCTTAGCCATTGGTCTTAGTCATTCTTGACACGTTTTGGCATTCACTCATTTGCATACTGTGTAGATATAGCACATGGGGATGTGTGAAACTTACTTCTCAGCATTAAGTTTCCCGCTTACGTCGCCTCATTAGCTAGCTTTTGAGGTGGCATGATCGTCTAAGACGCCTGAGGGAGGATGGTCACGTGTGTTCGTGAGGCAGAGGTCCCAAGTTTGCACCAGGTATGGTGGTACTCGCTAAGCAAGGAGTCTCATCTGCTTCCATTATCTGTTTTGAGAGTTACCTGCAATTCAATCCCCTAAAACTGCATCAAACTATCACGTTTCCACCTTTCAAGAGTTGTAAACTCTGAAACTCAGTTTGAAAAAAGAAATATCCTTGATGAAACTGTCATGATTGAAATGAAAATGGATGTGGAGACCTCTTTAGAAGGGCACTTGTTTGACTGCTCTTCGGTATCGAACTCAAACAGAGGCCTTTGGAGACCTGCTGCGTTGCCACAGTGGGAAGACGTCAGTCCGACGTTACACTTCATCACAGGGAAAAAAACACCATGCTCTGACACAAATAAATTAAAACTATAAAATTGCATCTGTCAAACACATCGAAAACCCCAACTTGCTGTCCTTGAATGGGATGTGAAAAATCTCAAATGTTTCTGTGTCGGCTTCCCGCGAGGTGTTTAGAGAGGAAAACAAACAGTTTCCCCCTGATTCGTCCTGTTGTTTGAGTCCTTTGACTTTAATAAATAGTTGAATGCTTGGATAAAATTTGTGTTGATTGTGCTGTCCCTGTGACTATAATTTTAGATTTGTTGATCTTCCCTTCTCCTCGACTTCACTGTTGGGAATATTCCCTGCCTGGAAGAAAGAATCACAGGAAAAGTATATTTCTGCCATGGAAAGGAAACGGGAGAGAAATTGGTCCACGTAACCTGTTTGTGTAAATACTCTTCCAATCAGAAAACAACCTGCTAGTAGAATGAGCACTGTGTCAAAGTCCAACTGTACGCTTTATACAGTCTCATGAAATACCTGATAGATGACTAAAACAAGACATGTCATCATATTAAAATTGTATTCCACAATATCACTTATATATGATTTTTAATTGGAGTATCAATGCATGGAACCAGTTTCTTGATAGTTGGTCCTGTCTCATACAATATTGTATAGTATTCCTAATCAACAGAATGACCGATTAGTACAATTTCCCTGCACAATCAGTGGCCATTGGTCAATAGAAATAGTTACACTCTCTGTTGATCTATCTGGAGGTCATTCGTCTCCAGGACCCCAAATGAACATGTGGTAACTGTAGCAGCCCTCCAATAATCTCCCCCAGATGCTGTATGTGTCTGTCTGGAGGTCTGACATGAGGAGTCTGGCCTAATCATATGGGGACTGCTGGTAATTAACTAGATTACAGACATATTAAATAATAATCACACTGAGAAATTCCATCTCCATCTCAAACTCTTTACCAAACTGAGCAGCACAGACTGAAGTCTTGGAGACACCAGTGGAAGCGGTCGCAGACGAGGCCAGAACACACTCTAATTGTCTCTTCTCAACCCCAATAATCGGATTCTGGGAGCATTAGTGATGATGATTGCCAAGGCTGAATGGGTTCGCTGTTGTGTAGTTGCATTTACTCCTGAATCAAAGATATGTTGTTCAGCAGGTCTTTGTTGTTCAACCCAACTGCCAGGGTCGTATTCCTCACACTCGGAAGAGATATGAAGAGGACATAGAAAGAAACTTCCGCTTGCGTAATCCCCCCTTGTCTCTTCTCAACTTGCTGCCGCAGAGGACAACAACCCCAATAACCGGATTCTGGGAGCATTAGTGATGATGATTGCCAAGGCTGAATCATGAATCAAAGATATGTTGTTCAGGATGGATCTTTGTTGCACAATTCAAATCAAACTTTATTTGTCTCATGCGCCAAATACAACAAGTGTGGACCTTACTGTGAAATGCTTACTGACAAGCCCTTAACCAACAGTGCAGTTCAAGAAGACTTAAGAAGACTTGACCAAATAAACAAAAGTAAAAAGTAATATAAAAGTAACACAATAAAAAACAATGAGGCTATATACAAGGGGTACCGGTACCGAATCAGTGTGCAGGGGTACAAGTTAGTTGAGGCAATTTGTACATGTAGGTAGGGTTGATGTAACTATGCATAGATAATAAACAGTGAGTAGCAGCAGTAATTAGTCCGGTGTCCATTTTATTAATTGTTCTGCAGTCTTATGGCTTGGGGGTAGAAGCTGTTTAGGAGCCTTTTGGCCACAGACTTGGTGCTCCGGTACCGCTTGCCGTGCGGTAGCAGACAAAACAGTCTACGACCTGGGTGACTGGAGTCTGGCTATTTTATGGGCTTTCCTATGACCCCGCCCGGATGTCAGGAAGCTTGTCCCCAGTTATGTACTAGGCCGTACACACTACCCTCTGTAGCGCCTTATGGTCAGATGCTGAGCAGTTAACATACGAGAAGGTGATGCAATCGGTAAGGATGCTCTCGATGGTGCAGCTGTATAACCTTTTGAGGATCTGGATACCCATGCCAAATATTTTCAGTCTCCTGAGAGGGAAAATGTTTTGTCGTGCCCTCTTCACAACTGCCTTGGTGTGTTTGGACCACGATAGGTTGTTGAGTGATGTGGACACCAAGGATCTTAAAACTCTCGACCCACTCCACTACAGCCCCATCGATGTTAATGGGGGCCTGTTCTGCCCGCCTTTTCACGTAGTTCACGGGAGATTGTGGACGTGTGCCCTCAAAACCGGCAAAGAGCTCCAAACCAGTTATTTAATTTGCAATGGGAAGGCAATAGTCGAGTGGCAGTTTGAATCTACAATAAATAAATTATAATGTTTCTGCTACACAAGCCAAGAAAAGTTACAGTAATGTTCTTTTGAATTGGGTTGCAATATTTTTGGAGGTTATTTCCTGGTTTGCACTTTCAAACTAACAGGGTTATTAATATTAAAATGTGTTTTGCACACAATAAGAAGTGTGTCATAAACTGTGACCGACTTTGAGCGTACATTTACTTAATTTTTCACTGCAAGGTGTTATCCATTTATGTTTTTCTAATGATTTTCTATCAATTATGTCATTTTTGTAAAAGACAATCATTTATTTCCATAATGGCTAATAAGCCATTATCAGCAGCTTCTCCATGGAGAACAGTAGAACTTAGTGGAGTGAGTAATCAATCAATCTGGGTTTCCTGCCTGAAAGGTCAAGACTGAATAGCTGTCTCTTTTTGGGGTGGAAATTAAGGTTGAGTTCCAAATGGCACCCTATTCCCTATAGAGTGCACTACTTTTGGCCAGGGTCCATAGATCCATTTGGAAGCCCCATCATTTGTACACCGTAGCCGTTAGTACACTGTACTCAGATGTTATGGAACGTCATCTCCCACATCCCATTCTCTGCGATGGTTCTTAATTGGTGTTCACTATGATTAATAGCGTTCATTATTGAAATATAATGAGGCTACATAACTTGCACACACTTGTTAGCTCTAATTGGGAAAACATTCAGTGGCTAATATAGAAGGAACACACGTTTCATAGAACTGTTGCAGCCCACACTGGAACTGACAATCCCCACAGTATTTCTTTCCAACTTGTTGGTTTCTCGACTGGTGACTCCCCAGGGGAAGGGGAGAGCTGTCATCATTAGTGGACAGTAGACTCTGGCCCATGTACTGTATGATGGCTCATGGCTGCTCCAGTCCAGGACAGTGGTCAATGTGTGTCTGTTTGTGGATGGGTGTGCCTATGTGTCTGTGTGTGCATCTTTGTATGTGCATGTGTGCGCGTGCATGTCTCTGTCTGTCCTGGTCTAGCCTGATCATGTGACCAAGGCCCAGCCTGCTCCTGCTTTCTAAATTAGGGGAGCTAATTAGGGAGGAAGACACCAGAAGATCAGGGAAAGGGCACCTCTCCTCCTCCTCTTTCTCATCCTCCTCTTTCCGAGAATAATAACGTTTTTTTTCCCGCTGTGCTTCATTTAATTTACTGAACTGACCTTTCCATGCACAATTAACATTTAAGGGAAATTAAGGTTTTATCCCTCCTCCTCCTACTCATCTTCCTCACTTTTTGGACCTGTATGATAATTGTAAAGTTCGACTTTGGCTTTCTGAAAGTCAAATTCAATTTCAAAACTACCGATACCAGGTTAATCTTATTTAATCTTATTTATGAATGGTAAATAGGCATGAATTCCAAGTAAACACTTAAGTGTTTGAACTGTGTTTCACCGGAGCTCTTACTTAAGTCCTTCTCACTGAGGTAGATGCATCCAGCAGTGAGAACACCAGATAACCTGACCTGACCTATCCATCCTCCTACCTCTCCACTAGGGATGGGCATTTGAAATGATTTCACTGTTCAAATAATATCTCAATTTTTCTTCTTCTGCATATTTGGATAGTCAAAATACATGTTTTAAAGAATGAAAAAAGGGGTTTCAACTCAAATGGGGACTCGCTTGCGAGACTCACAAGAGGCTGCTTGTTGTTTCAGTACAGACATGTGGGGGAGGGGTGTTAGAGGAGCAGGGTCTGTTGTGCCTGACAGGAGGGAGAGAGAGACCCTTACAAAAATATACCATGGTAGTACAATGAAAGAAATGCCGTGGTACATTTTTTTGGTCACTACCATGGCAGAAAATATCATGGTACTGTTGCAATACCATGCTATTTTCCTGCCATAGTAATGACCAGAAAACATGATGGTTCTATGGTTGTTTTTTAATATTACTACCATGGCAGGAAAATACCATGGTATTTGCCTGCAATGACAACAAGTTCAGTCCGATGATGCTGTTACACACCGCCCCAGACCATGACGGACCCTCCACCACCAAATCAATCCCGCTCCAGAGTACAGGCCTCGGTGTAACGCTCATTCCTTTGACGATAAACGCGAATCCGACCATCACCCCTGGTGACACAAAACCGTGACTCGTCAGTGAACAGTACTTTTAGCCAGTCCTGTCACTTCCAGCGACGGTGGGTTTGTGCCCATAGGCGATGCTGTTGCCGGTGATGTCTGGTGAGGACCTACAAGCCTTCGGTCCAGCCTCTCCCAGCTTATTGCAGACAGTCAGCACTGATGGAGGGATTGTGCGTTCCTGGTGTAATTCGGCCTGTTGTTGTTGCCATCCTGTACCTGTCCCGCAGGTGTGAATTCCGGATGTACCGATCATGTGCAGGTGCTGTTACACATGGTCTGCCACTGTGAGGACGATCAGCTGTCCATCCTGTCTCCCTGTAGCGCTGTCTTAGGCATCTCCCAGTATGGACATTGCAATTTATTGCCCTGGCCACATCTGCAGTCCTCACGCCTCCTTGCAGCATGTCTAAGGCACATTCACGCGCATGAGCTGGGACCCTGGGCATCTTTCTTTTGGTGTTTTTCAGAGTCAGTAGAATTGCCTCCTTTAGTGTCCTAAGTTTTCATAATTGTGATGTTAATTTCCTACCGTCTGTTATCTGTTAGTGTCTTAACGACCGTTCCACAGGTGCATGTTCATTATTTATGTATGGTTCATTGAACAAGCATGGGAAACAGTGTTCAAACCCTTTACAATGAAGATCTGTGAAGTTATTTAGGTTTTTATGAATTATCTTTGAAAGACTGTGTCCTGAAAATGGGAAATGTCTTGTTTTGATGAGTTTAGTTAGCTAGCAAGGCTAATTAAGGCTATTTTTCTGCACTCCCCACATCCTTGTCTACAACTCCGTTCATATTCAACAACAGCCTACCTGTTGGTTGATCATTGTAGTCTAACACGGAACCCAAACCGGCTGTGCGCGTGCGACATCGTGCATACATTTATTTTGTCTCCCTACACCAAACGCAATCACGACACACAGGTTAAAATATCAAAACAAACTCTGAACCAATGACATTCATTTGGGGACAGGTCAAAAAGCATGAAACATTTATGGCAATTTAGATAGTTAGCTTGCACTTGCTAATGAATTTGTCCTATTTAGCTAGCTTGCTGTTGCTAGCTAATTTGGCCTGGGAAATAAACATTAGGTTGTTATTTTACCTTAAATGCACAAGGTCATCTACTCTGACATTTAATCCACACATAAAATGGTCAACCAAATTGTTTCTAGTCATCTCTTCTCCTTCCAGGCTTTTTCATCTTTGAACTTATATGGTGATTGGCATCTAAACAATCATAGTACTACCACGACAACCGGCAACACAGTCCGTCTTTCAATCACCCACGTGGGTATAACAAATGAGGAGATGGCACGTGGGTACCTGCTTCTATAAACCAATGAAGAGATGGGAGAGGCAGGACTTGCAGTGCGATCTGCGTCAGAAATAGGAATGACTTCTATTTTAGCCCTTGGCAACGCAGACGCTCGTTGACGCGCGCGAGCAGTGTGGGTGCAATAATTGAATAGCATACACTTAGGAATCTATTTTGCAATGCTGGCGCACGGTGTAGTCAGGGTATTATTCTTCTAATTTAGCCAACTTAATTATGTAATTGTAATTCCATTTTGCATTAATTAGAAATTGTCCATTTCACTTGCTACACATGGATCCTCTGATGGTAGTGCTGCTTTGATTGACCGACAATAACAAGCTACACACTTGAAAAGTGTGTAGGCTACCGGTACGTTTTGTTATGGGGTGCACTCATATACAATTGTCTAATGTCATGGTATCTAATATCTAATATATTTGTCTAATATTATTGTCTAATATCCTTGTATGTAGCAATGTGTAACATAGATAATAAAATGTTAGACAAAGCCTTTTCTTTAAAATGTGCCTATTTTAATAATAATACTCTCACAAGAAATCAAATACTGTGTCTGTTCGGATATTAGAATATTCAAATAACTGTCCCCATCCCTATTATCTAGACACTGACTGTTATCACTCTGTGGCATATATCAAGTTCCCACAATAATATTTGTTTTGGTTATTTGTTGAGTTATAATATTGAGTTCTTCTCTAAGCTTTATATGAATATGACTCTGAATATATAGTACCAGTCAAATGTTTGGACACACCTCATTCAAGGGTTTTTCTTTATGTTTTACTATTTTCTACATTGTAGAATAATAGTGCAGACATCACAACTATTAAATGACAGATATGGAAACATGTAGTAACCAAAAAAGTGTTAATCAAATCAAAATATATGTTATATTTTAGCTTCTTCAAAGTAGCCACCCTTTCTTTACCTTGATGACAGTTTTGCACACTCTTGGCATTCTTTCAACCAGCTTCATGAGGAATGTTTTTTTCCAACTGTCTTGAAGGAGTACCCACATATGCTGAGCACTTGTTGGCTGTTTTTCCTTCACTCTGCTGTCCAACTCATCCCAAACTATCTCAACTGGGTTGAGGTCGGGTGACTGTGGGGGCCATGCAGCACTCCATCACTCTCCTTCTTGGTCAAATAGCCCTTACATGGCCTGGAGGTGTGTTTTGGGTTATTGTCCTGTTGAAAAACAAATGATAGTCGCACTAAGTGCAAACCAGATGTGATGGCGTATCGCTGCAGAATGCTGTGGTAGCCATGCTGGTTAAGTGTGCCTTGAATTCTAAGTAAATCATCGACAGTGTCATGACTCTCCTGTGACGATCTGAAGGATCAGGTTACAGCGTGCTCTCTCTCGTAGAGAGGGAGAGCGGGAAGTTGGCTGCTCTGTAGTGTTTTGAGTTGGAATGTAAACTGTGGAACACAGAAAGGCGCTTGTACATCAAACGTTTGAATAATTAAACCATATTTATATTTTTTGAGAATGTTGGAGTGGTCCATGGACACTTAAGGGACAGTCATGACAAGTGTGTTTCATTTGGTGATCTCATGCGGGACAGGAAACACACATACAGTTGAAGTCGGAAGTTTACATACACTTAGGTTGGAGTCATTAAATCTTGTATTTCAATCACTCCACACATTTCTTGTTAACAAACTATAGTCTTGGCAAGTCGGTTAGGACAGCTACTTTGTGCTTGACATGAGTAATTTTTCCAACAATTGTTTAGAAACAGATTATTTCACTTATAATTCACTGTATCACAATACCAGTGGGTCAGATGTTTACATACACTAAGTTGACTGTGGCTTTAAACTGCTTGGAAAGTTCCAGAAAATGATGTCATGGCTTTAGAAGCTTCTGATAGACTAATTGACATAATTTGAGTCAATTGGAGGTGTACCTGTGGATGTATTTCAAGGCCTACCTTCAAACTCAGTGCCTACTTTCTTTACATCATTATTTAGGCTAGGGTTCGTGCAGATATCCAAGGGTTTGTGACGCTCAGTAATTAGACCTGATGAGTTAGTAATAATGATACATTAATACAAGATTGTACTCGATAATATATGAAAATATTTGAAGAGTCTATTCGGGAAATAGAGAGTCTATAAACATTTTCCCCCGATGCTCTGACTTCCTAGTTAATTAAAGTTTACATGATTCGTTAAATCACGTAATAATAATTACACAGATAATTGATTTGATAAAATAAGTCTTCATATTTAATGATATTCACAGACACGACAACAGTGTCACCAGCAAAGCACCCCCACACCATAACACCTCCTCCGAAATGCTTCATGGTGGGAACCACACATGCAGAGACCATCCATTCACCTACTCTGCGTCTCACAAAGACACGGTGGTTGGAACCAAAAATCTCAAATTTGGACTCCAGACCAAAGGACATTTTTCCACTGGTCTAATGTACATTGCCTGTGTTTCTTTGCCCAATCAAGTCTCTTCTTCTTATTGGTGTCTTTTAGTAGTGTTTTCTTTGCAGCAAATCGACCATGAAGGCCTGATTCACACAGTCTCCTCTGAATAGTTGATGTTGAGATGTGTCTGTCACTTGAACTCTGTGAATAATTAATTTGGGCTTCAATTTCTGAGCCTGGTAACTTTAATGAACTTATCCTTTGCAGCAGAGGTAACTTTGGTTCTTCCTTTCCTGTGGCGGTCCTCGTGAGAGCCAGTTTCATCATAGTGCTTGGTGGTTTTTCCAACTGCACTTGTAGAAACTTTCAAAGTTTTTGAAATGTTCCTTATTGACTGACCTTCATGTCTTAAAGTAATGATGGATTGTAATTTATCTTTGCTTATTTGAGCTTTTCTTGCCATAATATGGACGTGCCATAGTATTTCACCAAATAGGGCTATGTTCTGTATACCATCCCTACCTTGTCACAACACAACTGATTGGTTCAAAGTAGGAAATACATTTCACAAATTACGTTTTAAGAAGGCACACCTGTTAATTGAAATGCATTCCAGGTGACTACCTCATGAAGCTGGTTGAGAGCATGCCAAGAGTGTGCAAAGCTGTCATCAAGGCAAAGGGTGTCTACTTTGAAGAATCTCAAATATAAAGTATTATGATTTGTTTCAAACTTTTTTGGTTACTACATGATTATGTACATGATAAAAATAGTAAAACATAAAGAAAAACCCTTGAATGAGTAGGTGTCCAAACTTTTGACTGGTACTGTATACAAATCAAGTGTTATTTGTCACATGCACCGAATACAGTGAAATGCTTGCTTACAAGCCCTAACCAACAATACAGTTTAAAAAAATTTTAACTGGGGGGGGGGGGGGGGGGGCAAATTGCAAATTGTCTGAGTAGCCATTTGATTAGATGTTCAGGAGTCTTATGGCTTGGGGTAGAATATAATTTGGAAGCCTTGCCATATGGTAGCGATGAGAACAGTCTATGACTAGGGTGGCTGGAGTCTTTGACCGTTTGTAGGGCCTTTCTCTGACACCGCCTGGCATAGAGGACATGGATGACAGGAAGCTTGGCCCCAGTGATGTAATGGCCCGTACGTACTGACCTCTGTAGTGCCTTTCGGTCGGAGGCCGAGCATTTGCCATTCCAGGCAGTGATGCTCTCGATGGTGCAGCTGTAGAACCTTTTGAGGATCTCAGGACCCATGCCAAATATGTTCAGTCTCCTGAGGGGGAATAGGTTTTGTCGTGGCCTCTTCACGACTGTCTTGGTGTGCTTGGACCATGTTGAACACTGAGCTGTAGTCATTGAGTTGCATTCTAAAATTGGTGTTCCTTTTGTCCAGGTGGGACGAACACATCCCCAATTGGCATTCCTAACTCTTCTGTATATGTTGTAAGCATGTATTGCTACCACTGCATCATCAAATGAATTATCTAAGATAGTTTCAGATATAGCCAGTATATACATGTGTGTGTATCTGTGTGTGTTTGCAGAACCTGATAAAGAACCTACCGGAGCAGAAGGAGCTGAGCTCATTGGCAGAACTTAAGGGCGAGTATGAGGAACTGTGCGAGCCAGAGCAGTTTGGCATTGTGGTGAGTAGGCTTACGTATTACACCATAGCACCTAGCTAAAGCCCCTCAGGGAGAAGATGCTGCTTCACACACACCTACACTGACACACACACACACACACACACACACACACACACACACACACACGCACACACACACAAACACACACACACCCCTTTTTGAGAAAAACATTTGGGGATATAAAAAATACAGCCATACAGCCTTGAGGCTTTCTTCAGGCTCAGACCTATTCAATATTTAAAGAGACACTGTAATGTAAAATTAAAAGAGTGGAAATATAAAGATATTTTTTTATGACAGGTCAAAAATGGCAGTCTGCTCTTTGACTGAGAGAAGCTGTGATTTTGATCAATAATCAAGTGTGAAATATAGTAGCTGTTAAAATGACACTGTCATTCCAGGTGTCAACAAATTCCATAATATGTTTGAAACTTTCAATATTTCCCAGTGATATAATCATAGCCTCAGGCTTTGGGTTCTCTGTAATCAAGTTAGTGCACTCTACTTCGTTGTGAAGTCAGGACATCTCAATGATGCTTTCCAAGCCACTATAGGTATTTTCGTATAGTTGCCTCAAGTGCTAGGTGCAGCTGATTTTGAGGTTATACTTTAGCTTAATGTGTTTTTTTTTTACACTTTCTACAGTCATACGTCTATAAAGTTAACATTTACATTTTTATACCACATTGATTTATCCAGAGCTCAGTATCAAGTAGGTTACAGAGGACTTTGTATGTTTAGCTATATCTTTATACAGGTATCTGCCAACATAGTGGAAACACTTGAGTTAATGAGGGATACAAATTATGATAGTCGTTGCTTCCACACAGGTGTGGTTCCTGAGTTAATTAAGCAATTAACAATCCATCATGCTTAGGGTCATGAATAAAAATTCTGGGCATGCCATTATTTTGTCCATTATTTTAAGACACTTTATGTTGGTGTTTCCTTTGTTTTAGCAGTTACCTGTATCTTCAGGTTCTTTATACTCTTTTAGGTCGTTGATGTGAAAGAGAGTGTTCTCAGTCAACCTGATGTGTTAAGAATAACATGATAACGTTGCATTGTGGTAAAGGTAGACATGCAACTCAATTTGCACTCATTCAGTACAATTTACTTTTTGGGGTGGTGTGTCTGTACCTGTGACTCTTTGAGGATGTTATGACGCAAGGTGTGACAATTCTAGCATAGAGATGCAGGGGTAATATACCGCTCCCGCTGGTGAAGCTACCTCATCAACACCGCCACGACACACAGGAGCTCATGAGGGAAATAAGTCACTTTCAGCCTCCACTCCTGCAAGAGCTGTCTATCTTTTATTGTGATTTCCCTCTTATACTGAGAAATCAAATCAAGGGTGGGGGAAGTGGATGGGGGGCATAATGGCTTCCATTTGATCGACAACATGCTCATGAACATGAATAGCTGGAATGAAACATCAGGACCGTGTCTGCCTCATAGCGTCAGATTATACGGCAATCTGTGGCATGTTGGTGGAGGATGCGAGGCAATCTCTCAACTGCTGCCTCGACTCCTCCACTTGCTATATTTCTAATTTTCAGACAGTTTGTCCTCATTTTTTAAAACACATTTCAAGCCCTACAGGCACGGAATAAAACATATTGATTGGAGTTATATTATTTACCGGCAAATCTGTTTCATGACTGATTATTTATCTTTTTTCCGAGTGCAGCTATCTGGTCTTGCTTGGGCCTAGATATTGTTCAGTGGCCCATCACTACTTATTAATGTTATCAGGTGTGATTCATGCCATAGTTGATGAAGGGACTTCTGTCTAGTCTAGAAAGCCAGACAAGATACATTTCAATTAGTGAATCTTGACAAAAAGCTGAACGCATTGTACTTACCCGGAGACAATGTAATATTTCATAAGTATATTTTCCATACATTTGCTGTAGAGCTCTACATGGTCACGTTGGCCACACTTTAAACAGCATATAACTTAATCAGGACAGCGTAGAGCTTTTATAAACCATACGGAGGCTTCCTATACTGTTCCTAACAAAATATTGTTATGTTTTCCTCTAGATGAGCTCTGTGAAGCTGCTGCGTTCGCGCCTCAACGGCATCCTCTTCAAGCTGACCTTCGAGGAGCAGGTGAACAACATCAGACCGGACATCATGAACGTGACGTTCGCCTGTGAGGAGCTGAAGAAGAGTGACAGCTTCAGCAATCTGCTGGAGATGGTGCTGCTGGTGGGCAACTACATGAACGCCGGCTCCCGGAACGCCCAGACCTTCGGCTTCAACATCAGCTTCCTCTGCAAGGTTGGTACTGCAAGGACTGCATGAGTTTGACCTCTCCCCTTTCAGGCTTACTTTTGTCTCTCTCTCTCTCAATCTTGCTCACTTCAACTGTCCCCAGTTTAATTATATAGTAGAGATCATACCAGCATCAGACACTTTCTTGTCAGTGGATTTGGTTCCATAGTAGGGGTTTGTTTTGAGTGGAGTAATGGGAGAAACTATTTACAGAAAGCATTTGGTTGCACACTGAGATCCATTGACTCTTGGCAACTGTCTTGGGGTTGATGTGATATCAGTGTCCTGTCCACAGACCCCACTCCAGCATCCGAGGCATCGACCTCCACCACGAACTGCCGGGACAAGATTAATTAGGATGTGGGCTGTAACCCCAGATGAACCGGTGATATAAATTAGTGAACCAAATTAAGTATTGCAGCTGCACTCTGGATGGGTTGCTCCAAATCCACCACCGCTCTAACCTTTCCAGGATCCATCTGTATGTTGCCTGCAGCTATGATGTATCCAAGTAAAGAGATTGTGGAGCGATGGAATTCTCTTTTTTTTGATGAACAGCTGGTTCGCTAGAGGACGCTGGAGGACTTGTTGGACATGGATTACATGTTCTTGAGCTGAGCGGGGAAAAAATGAGGATGTCATCAAGGTAGACGAACACGAACCGGTTCAACATGTCACAGAGAATGTCGTTAACCAGGGCCTGGAACACAGCAGTGCTGGTCAGTCCGAATTGCATCACCCGTTATTTGTATTGGCCGCTAAAGGTGGTCTTCCACTCATCCCCTTCCCATATTCGTACCAGATGGTAAGCGTTGGACAGTCCCAGACTGGACACACCTACTCATTCAAGGGTTTTTCTTTATTTTTACTATCTTTACCATTTGTAGAATAATAGTGAAGACGTCAAAATAGCCACCCTTTACCTTGATTACAGCTTTGCACACTCTTGGTACTGTACGTCTCCATCGCCTTGGTCTCCGGACCCGACAGGGAATAAAGCCATCCCCCGATGCGGTGTAGCCTGGGAGAAGGTCGATGGCGCAGTCATATGGCCGATGTGGAGGTAGCGAGGAGGCACGGGCTTGCTGAAAACCTCCCGGATGTACTGGTACACCACGGGAACGGTGGAGATGTCTGGGGCTTTTTCTCAAGCCTGCAGGAAGATGTCCCGTGGCAGGCTCTAATCCCTTGATCGAACCCACAGTCCAGTCAACAAGGGGATTGTGTCTCTGGAGCCGCAACGCAATGGGTATCTGAGGGGATTCGATAAGTAGAAACTGGATCGATTCGCTGTGGTTGCATGACACTCGCAGGTTGATAGGAACCATGCTGTGGTTTACTCTGCCAATTGAACGCCCATCCAGCGCTCTGACATCCATGGGAATGGAGAGGGGTCGAGTGGGGATTCCCAGCTCAGACACCAGGGTAGCGTCCATAAAATTATTGTCGGCCCCAGAGTCAATGAGTACCCATAGAGATTTGGATCGGACACCTCACAGCAGGATGGCATGGAGAGGAGTACGAGTAAGGGGAGACTCAACATTCTCCATAATGCCCACCTGCATACTCATACCTCCTGATGAGCCGGATATTTTTACAGGACATGTAGAAATGTAATGACCACAATGCAGACAGGTCTTGGTTTTCAGTCTATGTTACCATTCGGCAGGAGACAATCTACCTTTGCCAAGTTGCATTGACTTCGGAGAAGGCGAGACGGCAGACCTCTGTGATTCCCGGGGGAATTTGTGTAACCTCGGATTCTCTTGGCAATGTAGACAATTCCTCGAAAAAAATGCTGGTAAGACTTGACGGGACAAGACAAACTGATAACAGACAAACAGAAAATGTGGGTATAAGTACACAGGAGATAATGGGACAAATGGGAGACACCTGGTGGTGGTGGTGGAGAAAAGCACAAGACAAGTGAAATAGATCAGGGTGTGACACTTACTCCGATTAAGATAAGCAGAGTAAGGTGATTAAATGAATAAAGCCATACCATGCCTTTTGCCATAATCAGTTTAATATCAAATGTTTACTGTGCATGTAAACATGCTAATTCATGGGGCAATTCAAGCGTAGCCAATATGCATTGATCACGTATTGGGCCAATAGCCTACTGCACAAACCTCATTGCTACAGAACTGTTTTTAATTGGTTAATGTTGCCTAAGCTTACATTTTACATTTTATATCTCAGCGGACGATCTCGGCTTGCATTTTGACTCAGAAGTCTAACCACTGGTCTAGGGTATAGACAGAATGTTGCGACAAACAAAAAACATCCAATCAGTGGCAATCCTTTGGATAAAAACAGCTCATTGTTGAGAGGTCAAATGAGAATTGTGAAAGCTGATAGGCGGGTCACAAACAGGCAAATAACGGCGCAGTACAACAGTGGCATGCAGAACGTCATCTTGGAATGCACAACTACTAGGTCATTGCCACAGATTAGCTATTGCAGTAGACGACCACACCAGGTTCCACTCCTATCAGCTAAAAATACTAAGGAGCGACTCCATTGGACAATTGTGGAGTGAAAAAACCTTGATTGGTCCAACAAATCCAGGTTCCTGTTGCTTCATGCTGGTTGCAAAGACAGGATTTGGCGTAAGCAGCATGAGTCCTTGGCCCCATCATGCCTGATGTCAACGATACAGGCAGGTGGCGGTGGTGTAATATTGTGGGGAATGTTTTCCTGGTGCACGTTAAGGTCGATTGATACCCATTGAGCTACATTTTCATGCACCGAATAATTCAGTCTGTTATGGAAGCAAAGGGGGGTTCGACCCACTACTGCATATGTATATGTAATAAAGTGGCCACTGAATGTGTATGTGTGTGTGTAATTCACCCCGCCCCCCCAAAAAAAATGTCAAATTAAAGTCCAGAATATACACTGCTCAAAAAATAAAGGGAACACTAAATAACACATCCTAGATCTGAATGAATGAAATATTCTTATTAAATACTTTTTTTGTTTACATAGTTGAATGTGCTGACAACAAAATCACACAAAAATGATCAATGGAAATCAAATTTATCAACCCATGGAGGTCTGGATTTGGAGTCACACTCAAAATTAAAGTGGAAAACCACACTACAGGCTGATCCAACTTTGATGTAATGTCCTTAAAACAAGTCAAAATGAGGCTCAGTAGTGTGTGTTGCCTCCATGTGCCTGTATGACGTCCCTACAACACCTGAGCATGCTCCTGATGAGGTGCCTGATGGTCTCCTGAGGGATCTCCTCCCAGACCTGGACTATAAAGCATCCGCCAACTCCTGGGACAGTCTGTGGTGCAACGTGGCGTTGGTGGATGGAGCGAGACATGATGTCCCAGATGTGCTCAATTGGATTCAGGTCTGGGGAACGGGCGGGCCAGTCCATAGCATCAATGCCTTCCTCTTGCAGGAACTGCTGACACACTCCAGCCACATGAGGTCTAGCATTGTCTTGCATTAGGAGGGACCCAGGGCCAACCGCACCAGCATATGGTCTCACAAGGGGTCTGAGGATCTCATCTCGGTACCTAATGGCAGTCAGGCTACCTCTGGCGAGCACATGGAGGGCTGTGCGGCCCCCCAAAGAAATGCCACACCTCACCATGACTGACGCACCGCCAAACCGGTCATGCTGGAGGATGTTGCAGGCAGCAGAACGTTCTCCACGGCGTCTCCAGACTGTCACGTCTGTCACATGTGCTCAGTGTGAACCTGCTTTCATCTGTGAAGAGCACAGGGCGCCCATGGCGAATTTGCCAATCTTGGTGTTCTCTGGCAAATGCCAGGCACCGTGCACGGTGTTGGGCTGTAAGCACAACCCCCACCTGTGGACGTCGGGCCCTACCACCCTCATGGAGTCTGTTTCTGACCGTTTGAGCAGACACATGCACATTTGTGGCCTGCTGGAGGTAATTTTGCAGGGCTCTGGCAGTGCTCCTCTGGTAGCGGTCCTGCTGCTGGGTCGTTGCCCTCCTACGGCCTCCTCCACGTCTCCTGATGTACTGGCCTGTCTCCCTGGTACCGCCTCCATGCTCTGGACAGTACGCTGAGAGACACAGCAAACCTTCTTGCCACAGCTCGCATTGATGTGCCATCCTGGATGAGCTGCACTACCTTAGCCCCGTGTGTGGGTTGTAGACTCCGTCTCATGCTACCATTAGAGTGAAAGCACCGGCAGCATTCAAAAGTGACCAAAACATCAGCCAGGAAGCATAGGAACTGAGAAGTGGTCTGTTGTCACAAACTGCAGAACCACTCCTGATGTTTCCACCCCCATGCTTCACAGTAGGTATGGTGTTCTTTGGATGCAACTCAGCATTCTTTGGATGCAACTCAGCATTCTTTGTCCTCCAAACACGACGAGTTGAGTTTTTACCAACAAGTTATATTTTGGTTTCATCTGACCATATGACATTCATCCAATCTTCTTCTGGATCATCCAAATGCTCTCTAGCAAACTTCAGACGGGCCTGGACATGTGTCCCCCTGCTTAAGCCAGTACGTCTGGCACTGAAGGATTTGAGTCCCTGGCGGCGTAGTGTGTTACTGATAGTAGGCTTTGTTACTTTGGTCCCAGCTCTCTGAAGGTCATTCACTAGGGCCCCCGTGTGGTTCTAGGATTTTTGCTCACCGTTCTTGTGGTAATTTGGACCCCACGGGGTGAGATCTTGCGTAGAGCCCCAGATCGAGGGTGATTATCAGTGCTCTTGTATGTCTTCCATTTCCTAATATTTGCTCCCACAGTTGATTTCTTCAAACCAAGCTGCTTAACTATTGCATATTCAGTCTTCCCAGCCTGGTGCAGGTCTACAATTTTGTTTCTGGTGTCCTTTGACAGCTCTTTGGTCTTGGCCATCGTGGAGTTTGGAGTGTGACTGTTTGAGGTTGTGGACAGGTGTCTTTTATACTGATAACAAGTTAAACAGGTGCCATTAATACAGGTAACGAGTGGAGGATAGAGGAGCCCCTTAAAGAAGAAGTTACATGTCTGTGAGAGCCAGAAATCTTGCTTGTTTGTAGGTGACCAAATACTTATTTTCCACCATAATTTGCTAATAAATTCATAGAAAATCCTACAATGTGATTTTCTGCATTTTGTCTGTCATAGTTGAAGTGTACCTATGATGAAAATTACAGGCCTCTCTCATCTTTTTAAGTTGGAGAACTTGCACAATTGGTGGCTGACTAAATACTTTTTTGCCCCACTGTACATATACTATGTATGAAGTCGGAAATGTACATACATTTAAACTCAGTGCTTCACAATTCCTGTAATGTGATACTAGTAAAAAATACTAGTAAAAATTCCCTGTTTTAGGTCAGTTAGGATCACCACTTTATTTTAAGAATGTGAAATGTCAGATTTATAGTAGAGAGAATGATTTAGTTCAGCTTTTATTTATGTCATCACATTTCCATTGGGTCAGAAGTTTACATACACTCAATTAGTATTTGGTAGCATTTGGTTGCATTAAATGGGTGAATTTTGGCCCATTCCTCCTGACAGAGCTGGTGTAACTGAGTCAGGTTTGTAGGCCTCCTTGCTTTCTTTTCAGTTCTGCCCTCACATTTTCTATGGGATTGAGGCCAATTATTGGTGATGGCCACTCCAATACCTTGACTTTTTGTCCTTAAGCCATTTTGGCACAGCTTTGGAAGTATGCTTGGGGTCATTGTCCATTTGGAAGACCCACTTGTGCCCAAGCTTTAACTTCCTGACTGATGTCTTGAGATGTTGCTTCAATATATCCACATTATTGTCCTGCTTCATGATGCCATCTATTTGTGAAGTGCAGCAGTCCCTCTTGCAGCAAAGCACCCCACAACATGATGCTGCCACTCCCATTCTTCACGTTTGGGATGGTGTTCTTCAGCTTGCAAGCGTCACCCTTTTTCCTCCAAACATAACAATGGTCATTATGGCCAAACAGTTATATTTTTGTTTCATCAGACCAGATGACATTTATCCAAAAAAGTACAATCTTTGTCCCCATGTGCAGTTGCAAACTGTAGTCTGGCTTTTTTATGTCGGTTTTGGAGCAGTGGCTTCTTCCTTGCTGAGGAGGCCTTTCAGGCTATGTCGATATAGGACTCGTTTTACTGGGGATATTGATACTTTTGTACCAATTTCCTCCAGCATCTTCATAAGGTAGCCGTATTCATTGACCTGGCCAAAGCTTTCGACTCAATCACCACATCCTCATTGGCAGACTCGACAGCATTGGTTTCTCAAATTATTGCCTCGCTTGGTTTACCAACTACTTCTCTGATAGAGTTCAGTGTGTCAAATCGGAGGGTCTGTTTTCCGGGCCTCTGGCATTGTCTATGGGGGTGCCACAGGGTTCAATTATTGGACCGACTCTTCTCTGTATACATCTATGATGTCGCTCTTGCTGCTGGTGAGTCTCTGATCCACCTCTACGCAGATGACATCATTCTGTATACTTCTGGCCCTTCTTTGAACACTGTGTTAACAACCCTCCAGGCGAGCTTCAATGCCATACAACTCTCCTTCCGTGGTCTCCAATTACTCTTCAGTACAAGTAAAACTAAATGCATGCTCTCCAACCGATCGCTGCCTGCACCTGCCCGCTTGTCCAACATCACTGCTCTGGACGGCTCTGACTTAGAATATGTGGACAACTACAAATACCTAGGTGTCTGGTTAGACTGTAAAATCTCCTTCCAGACTCACATCAAACATCTCCAATCCAAAGTTACATCTAGAATTGGCTTCCTATTTTGCAACAAAGCATCCTTCACTCATGCTGCCACTCATACCCTTGTAAAACTGACCATCCTACCGATCCTCGACTTTGGCGATGTAATTTACAAAATAGCCTCCAATACCCTACTTAATAAATTGTATGCAGTCTATCACAGTGCCATCCGTTTTGTCACCAAAGCCCCATATACTACCCACCACTGCGACCTGTATGCTCTCGTTGGCTGGCACTCGCTTCATACTCGTCTTCAAACCCACTGGCTCCAGGTCATCTACAAGACCTTGCTAGGTAAAGTCCCCCCTTACCTCAGCTCGCTGGTCACCATAGCAGCACCCACCTGTAGCACGGGATCCAGCAGGTATATCTCTCTGGTCACCCCCAAAACCAATTCTTCCTTTGGCCGCCTCTCCTTCCAGTACTCTGCTGCCAATGACTGGAACGAACTACAAACATCTCTGAAACTGGAAACACTTATCTCCCTCACTAGCTTTAAGGGAATTATGTGCCTGTTGCTGTGTATTGCTAGTTAATACTAATGCACTGTTGGAGCTAGAAACACAAGCATTTTACTCCACCAGCGATAACATCTGCAAATATTTGTACGCAACCAATACGCTTTGATTTGATTTAATTTGTCTAGGGACACCTTCACCCTCCACCAGTTGATGTGTTTCATGGTGTGTCTTTGCAAGACAGAAGTTACCCAAATTGCCCCTAAGTAGAGAAACACAATTTCACACACTATGAAGTGATCCCCTCTATATATTATCAGATGTGATATTTAATCAATGTTTGTTTTAATTAATGACATCCAGTATAGACGAGCATCATAATCATAGTACCAAGTTAAATGTAATGTATTATAAACTATTTGTTTCTGAAATACATTGTATATAACTTTAATTCAATTTTAAATGGTCCATATCCATAATGACAAAACAAGTTTCATAACAATTTTTGTTCAGTCACATTCTTCTGACAAAACGCAATACTACCTTTAATTTGATTTATTTTTGGAGGACAGTAAAATGCTTCTAAATCACACCCAAAATAAAATGTAATATAAATTATAGCATGTACTAATAATACAACTAGCGTAGTCATTAACTCATAAAGAGTGGCATGATTCAATACATATGACTGTTAGTGTTGAAAACCCATTATACGTCTCAAATGAAATAATATTTCCTACATAGTGCACTACTTTCGATCAAAGCATTATGGGCCCTGGTCAAACATAGTGCACTAAATAGGTAATATGGTGCCAATTGGTACGCAGGTCCAACCTCACTTTGGTCTCCCTGCAGCCCGGGGCTGAATCAGAGTGAAGTGTCTGGTGTGTAGAGATCGGACTAACCCCAGGAGGCTGACTGGCATATTATTGATGGCCAGGGAAGAAAATGTCCACATTCTCAACTAGGGTCAATCAACTAAATGGCCTCCCAGCTATCTAATGGGCTCATCAGGGAGGTTGTTCAGGTAAAGTGCAAGAGCTGACCCCCCCCAGACCATCCCTTCTGTCCCTGCCAAGGCCAGAGGGACACAGACACTGAGTCCCCCAGGGGCCTATGCTGGAGCCAATGCCTCAATATTGGCTTCAGTTTTTACAAGGGGCAGTGATGAAAGTTGGTTATATGAGTCAGCTGAGTATAGGGTGAGGAGAAGGTTAATGCAAGGCATTTTTGTGCCCTGAATGCACTTTACTAGGCACTTTTTTCTTCCTCACAACATTCATTATTTGCTTGATGAATGGAGGGATTGCGTGTATTCCTCTCATTTTTCAGATAGCAGGGTATCAGTTACACGCAACAGGGATTTCATCATCAGAAGATGGAGAATCCACCTAGTCTTCAAAAGGAAGCCGTGAGACAATGGACACACTCATTTTGTTTTGTTATTGAAACAAGTTAACGGTGAAGTTAGGAACAGCTGGTGTAATTACTCATAATCATTGAACAGTGTTTCTGTTTTATCACTGACTTACTGAGGTTAAAGAAAATTATCCAGGCATATAATTACTTTAAATGGTTGACCACAGCTTAAGTTAAACAGAACAGGCTATCGCTTTGAGAAGTCATTTGAATGTTTGACTTTAAACTGAAAGGTCAGGTCCCCAGTCCTACATCTTACGTGTGTACTTGAAAAAAAGGAACATCGGAAATGGCATCTTGTAAAACATCTGGAAGCTTCCTAAGGTAATACCATGAGTAACATTAATGGCCACGGCTATTATCATAACCTGCCGTTCACAACAAAATGATCGCCCAGTTCTCTGTGTTTTCATAGAAGTCATATCAATGGAGAGGACCTTTCTTCATGTGTGTTTGATCGGTGGAGGAATGTAAGCAGAGTTCTATCTTCAGTCCTTGAAGTGAAGGGTTGGCATTTTTATCTATTGAAGTTATGTTGCTTCCCGACCCTGGGCATCTTCTTGCTTGGGACACTAAGGGCATCCAGGCTGTTTAAAGCTTCAGTTAACTTTAATCTTATTGAGATAAAGAATGAGGAGTATAAAATAGAGAGAAAAAAGCATAAAACTTTAGCCTGAACTGCTTTGGATTCTTGGCTCCTTGGCTTCTTGTCATCGACTTCTCACAAAAAAATAAGTTCTGTGGAAGAGATTTGACATCTCTCAGGAAAGGTAGACTCGGAGGAATGCACACACAGATTACAGCAACTTCAAATAAAATGAAACCGCGCGGGGAGAAGCCTTACCGCTCGGTCGGAGCAGCTTTCAAAGCCGTACGCAAGAAAAGGGCTTTAAATTAGACATTAAGTTCATTAAAGCTGGGTTGTTCTCTCACCCTTTGGGGACCCAGCATATACATCATTCATCTTAATATATGGGCTGCAGACTCTGTGTGGAGAGGAGTTAGTGGGAGGCTGCTCTCTGAACAACCACGGCTGTTGTATCACTATGGTTTAATTATGAGGAGATTCCTCTGTATTTTATCATCAAGGGTTTATTAAGGGCACTGAATGGAAATAAAAATGCTGATTTTGTTTTCATTGTAGAAAAGTGTTGATTCAAAAACTCATATTTTGCCTTCTGTTGCTTACCAGTACAATGACAACAATAATGTGTTGAGATCCAACTAGTACTTCCTCCTGTGATGTTTTATACATTCTCATCTCATAATTGTTAAGGATTGAAGAATGATATGCATTCATTACAATCTGCCCTCTCTCCTTATACCAGATTATGTTACTTTTAGAATCCTGAATAACAAAAGTAAATCTTGAATAACAAAAGTATTTTACCTATCATTGTGTTCCTTTTACAATTCACATACTTTGACAGAGCACTGACAGAAGATGTCCCTATAATTTATAACAATAGTTTTGATGGACAGATGTTTCTCACAGCAAAAGCTATTTTAAACATCATTCCAATTTAGTTTATGGAGAAAATATATTGTTAATTTAAAAATAGATTGTTATTGGACAACATCCACATCCACTATCCCATCTCCCCCTCTCCACCTCTAATAACCTGGCCATAGCCAGGGGTGTAGCCTGGGGGCTCAGTGATAATCTCTTGTCACTCTCCCCCCAAAAACCTGGCTTAGGCAGTGTGTTGATGTCTGAGATTAGTACCACCGTCTGTAGCTGGAGTCCACACTCCAAAAATTAACAAAGGCCACTCAGCCCCACTGCCATGATTCCCGAGCCTTCACCCAATCGCCGCCACTGACACACACACAAACACTTGCATACATGAGAACATACGCACACTTACACACTTACCTTAGCTGCTCAAACTGAAATTCACAGATTACATGTGAGCAAATATCTTTACAATAATAATTTATTGAAGAGAGCCAGGTTGTAGAACTCCTTTGGTGAAAGTTAAATTGAGTAATCAGGTTTTGACAATCCTTCTGTTGGCGTGAGGGATCTATATTCCCATTGCCACTTTTTGTATTGTATTACTTAATTGTTCCTTTATTTATATATTTCCCTTTAACATCTTGACGGATTGTCATTATCATACAGGCAGCCAATATCTTGGCTCACGACTTGGAATGTTAAGTGTGATAGAGTGAGTACATGGGAGTGTACTAACTAGTTAGGGACTTGGTGTAATGTTAACTCAAAGCGATATCCCATATCCCATGTTAAACAAACTCTCCTCACATAGAATGTGGGTAATATAATGAAGACTCAAATTTGGCCCATCTGGTTTGTATGGTGCAATTAACGTAAATACAGTACATTGTCATGAATCAGAAGGAATTTAACTAATTGTGATGCTGCCTCTTCTAATCCTAATTGCAGGACTAATTTCACCATGGTGTCTAGTCTACTAGTCTACTGAAAATTACTCTCCAGAACCTGCGTACCTGGAAGTAGTTGGAAGTTAAAATAAACTTTAGAACTTTAGCTTCATTAGGTCTTCATGTTGCCAGCAGACATTTCATGGTCGTCTAAGCCGTGTCTCTAGACTTTACTCTGTCTTAACATACAGTGGCTTGGGAAAGTATTCACCCCCCTTGGAATGTTTCCTATTTTGTTGCCTTACAACCTGGACTTAAAATATATTTTTTTGTGGGTTTGTATCATTTGATTTACTCAACATACCTACCACTTTGAAGATGCAAAATATGTTTTATTGAGCGTCCCCCCCCCCCCCCCCCCCCCCCCCCCCCCCCGCAGTCAATACTTTGTAGAGCCACCTTCTACAGCAATTACAGATGCAAGTCTTTGGGTATGTCTCTGTAAGCTTGGCACATCTAGCCACTGGGATTTTTGTCCATTCTTCAAGGCAAAACTGCTCCAGGGTTATGCTGGTGTACAGCAATCTTTAAGTCATATCACATATTCTCAATTGGATTTAGGTCTGGGCTTTGACTAGGCCATTCCAAGACATTTAAATGTTCCACTTGAGTTTTGCTATTTCAGAATGCTTAGGGTCATTGTCCTGCTGGAAGGTGAACCTCTGTTCCAGTCTCAAATCTCTCGAAGACTGAAACAGGTTTCCCTCAAGAATGTCCCTCTATTTAGCACCATCCATCATTCCTTCCATTCTGACCAGTGTTTTCCTTGATGGCCAAAAAGCTCAATTTTAGTGTCATCTGACCAGAGTACCTTCTTCCATATGGTTGGGGAGTTTCCAACATGCCTTTTGGCGAACACCAAATGTGTTTGCTTATTTTTTTCTTTAAGAAATTGTTTTTTTTTCTGGCCACTCTTCCGTCAAGCCCAGCTCTGTGGAGTGTATGGCTCCAAGCGTGCGTGCGTGCGGTAGTTATTCCTGAAAAGGTGCCTTGACACGCAATGGAACCTCATAACAACAGGCAAATTAGATCTGTCAATTGTAGAATATGATTACTCACAGAGCTTACATAGCTGCTGACAAGTATGCCTCAGTAATTTGAAACAGATCTATATGATTATCTGGAGGGTGGAACCATGAGGTATGGTGGCCGAATTGGAAAGAGAGTATGTCCTAGACCGTGACCCCTTTCTAAAATGTGGATATACCCAATGCATTATAGTGAGTATTTGAGAGATTTGTTTAGATACTGATACAGAAAATGAATTACGATAGATTAGTTATCTCAAATTGCTGTGTTGGATCATCACAATGAAATAAGCAATGATTCATCTATAAGACACTGTTATACATGACACAACCTATAAAGCCTACCCAAATCAAAAAATGTGGATTGATGGCAGCCTTGTAGGGAAACTGAAGGAGAGATGCTGCTTATAAACATGACAAGGTGACCGGGGACAATATTATGGTAAAGCAGTACAAATAAGACCTATGCAGATCACAGATCACTAAAAGATAGCCAGCCACGTTGTGGACACTAACATCATCCTATCGGAAAAGCTAAATATATATTTTATCACGCTTCGTGCACCATGACGAATCTGATCGGCCGAGTAGAGCCCCTGAGGACAACAAGGACTACGTACTTACCGTCTCCACGGAGGACGATTGTAAGTCCTTCACATTTGTTAACCCTCACAAGGCAGCTGGCCCAGATGGCATCCCTAGCCACACCATGTGCAGACCAGCTGGCTGTTGTGTTTTCGGGCATTTTCAATCTTGCTCTAGCTCTAGCCGTTAACACCACCTTCTTCAAAGATGTTCACTATCATCCCTGTGCCCAAGAAAGGGAACTCAATGACTACAGAGCCATAGCACTCACATCCGTCATCATGAAGTGCTTCGAGAGGCTAGTCAAAGACCGCATCACCTTCTCCCTCCCCGACACATTCAACACTCTCCAATTCGCCTAGCGCCCTGACAGGGCAGTGTGCATTGCACTGCAGTGTGCATTACACAGCCTCCCCTCCAGGACACCAACAACACCAGGTGTCGTAGGAAGGCCAATAAGTTAATCAGGGACCCCAGCCACCCAAGCCATGGCCTGTTCTCCCCATTTTCCTAACTCAGACATGGGCAGCATAGGAGAAATTGACATTTATCCTTCCCCCACCCCAATGGACATTTATCATTTGTTAATATGTGACTGACCGGCTCAAATCGGTAATAGTTTTTTTTTTTTTTTACATTGGGAAAAAGTAGACTCAGATCTACAAAATGATGTATCATATACAGCATTTTTGAGGAACAATGGGAAAGTAATTTTGCTTTGAAAGTTGATCAACTTGTAAAATCACTTTTGAGAAAAGGGACTTTGAATGTTTTGATATCTACTGGAGAGCTCTTTGTCTACACCCATTCAGCGTTGGTCACACCCTCTTAAGCCAGCCCACCCATCTCTTTAATGATTCATGAGGTCATGTGCTAAACAGTGTAGTAAAGATTAATACTAAAAGTGGTAGTAGACTACAATAAGGAAATGTGGTATTTGGTAGCATTGCCTTTAAATTGTTTAACTTGGGTCAAACGCTTCAGGTAGCCTTCCACAAGCTTCCCACAATAAGTTGGGTGAATGTTGGCCCATTCCTCCTGACAGAGTTGGTGTAACTGAGTCAGGTTTGTAGGCCTCCTTGCACATGCTTTTTTTAGTTCTGCCCACACATTGTTTATGGGATTGAGGTCAGGGCTTTGTGATGGCCGTCACAATACCTTTACTTTTTTTTCCACAACTTTGGACGTATGCTTGGGGTCATTGTCCATTTGGAAGACCCATTTGTGACCAAGCTTTAACGTGGTGTCTTGAGATGTTGCTTCAATATATCCACGTAATTTTCCTACCTCATGATGCCATCTATTTTGTGAAGTGCTCCAGTCAAAGTGTGAAGTGCAGAAAAGCACCCCCACAACATGAATGCTTCCACCCCCGTGTTTCACGGTTGGGATGGTGTTCTTCAGGTTGCAAGCCTCCCCCTTTTTCCTCCAAACATAATGATGGTCATTATGGCCAAACATTTATATTTTTGCTTCATCAGACCAGAGGACTTTTCTGCAAAAGGTACTATCTTGGCAAATCGTACGATCTCTGCAGTCCATAGTTTGGCTTTTTTATGGTGGTTTTGGAGCAGTGGCTTCTTCCTTGCTGAGCCGCCTTTCAGGTTATGTCGATATAGGACTTGTTTTACTGTGGATATATATATGTTTGTACCTGTTTCCTCCAGCATCTTCACAAGGTCCTTTGCTCTTGTTCTGGGATTGATTTGCACTTTTCGCACCAAAGTACGTTCATCTCTAGGAGACAGAATGTGTCTCCTACCTGAGCAGTATGACGGCTGTGTGGTCCCATGGTGTTTATACTTGCATACTATTGTTTGCACAGATGAACATGGTACCTTCAGGCGTTTGGAAATTGCTCCCAGTGATGAACCAGACTTGTGGAGTTCTACAATTATTTTACTGAGGTCTTAGCTGATTTATTTTGATTTTTCCATGATGTCAAGCAAAGAGGCACTGAGTTTGAAGGTAGGCCTTGAAATACATCCACAGGTACACCTCCAATTCATTCAAATTATGTCAATTAGCCTATCAGAAGCTTCTAAAGCCATAACATCATTTTCGGGAATTTTCTAAGCTGTTTAATGGCACAATCAACTTAGTGTATGTAAACTTCTGATCCGCTGAAATTGTGATACAGTGAATTATAAGTGAAATAATCTGTCTATAAACAATTGTTGGAAAAATTACTTGTGTCATGCACAAAGTAGATGTCCTAACCGACTTGCCAAAACTATAATGTGTTAACTAGAAATGTGTGGAGTAGTTGAAAAAATGAGTTTTAATGACTCCAACCTGTGTATGTAAACATCTGACTTCAACTGTATGTGGTGGACACTTGATACGGTCACATGATATTGTTGTGGTATGTCATAAAATCATTTTACGACCACACCATTTCCATTTTCTATATCAATATTTTGCTAAGTGTTGCTAAGTGGATGGGTCTCTTCTTAAGGTGTAAATGGTACAGCCAAATGGTTACTTGCATAGTAGCAATATCAGAAATAGATAGTATCAATATAAATAAAATAATTCTCTAACAATATTTATAACAATAGTAATAAACGGGGTGTTTATTTTCATACAATCAGGGGTAAAGTGGTTGAGCAGCAGGATCAAACAATAAATAGTTGCAGCAACATACTATGTGTGTTAGTAGAGATTCATTTTAATAGAGGCACTGCAGATAGTGCTGATGACTGGTCCGTCCAAACCACACATGAACAAGGGAACCTATATTCGGAGAGCTTGTTTCTGTCCTGCCCTTGAATTTGGTTCAGGCCATGTGATGGTCATTGCCCCTTCATCACAAAACTCCCTGATCTTCTCAAAAATATATGTTTGTCCAGCTGTGTTCAGTCCAGGTGGTGCTTGTACAGGCAGTCTTTCTATGGGAGGAAGGATGTCAGCGTTGCGAAGCAGCTGAAACCTGGTCCCGACTGATTCCGACCGCTCCTTGGCGACAACAACACCAGCTAGCTAAAAAATGAACTAAAATCCCAATCCATAAAGTAAAGTTACTAGCAAACTGATTGCCATAACTAGCTAAAATTAACCAAATTCAATGCTGCATCGAACTTCAGCTGGCTAGCTAACAGCAAGCTTTAACTAGAAATACAAACCGATTGTCATAGCTAGCTAAAGGTAACCAAATAGGTTCAATGATGGCTAATTAGCTAGCTAACATTAGGCTATAACTAGCAATGCAAAATGGCATTATGGGAAAATATCACTAACATTACACACACAGTTCGTACACTTAAACTAATCTACAATGTTTTATTCAATTAAAATGTTTTTACCTAAATCAGTCTGATTCATTTTATGTGCAGCAATGTTATTGAGAGCAGTAGCAACATATTTGCAGTTCTCCATAGCTAACATTATATATTCCAAAAAAACTGCAGTAGAAAGTATTATCTATGCATAACAAGCAGCTCATTGTATAGACACAAAATGCTTCATCGCAATACCAATTTGAAACTCATCTCTTGCCATGTCAAGCCCACTCTTTATCTCAGCCAATCATTTTTAGCGGGAAGGTTCCTGGCTTTTTCTTTGGATAACCCAACTAGGCTCATAATTTAACAACTTTATTTGTATTTACAGATGGTATAAAAGTTTGCTATTAAGGCACATGAAAGTTCACATGTTCGAGAAGGAATTTCTGCCAAAAAATGTATTTTGATTTTTTTTTTTAAACAAGTTCAAAAGGGTCTCCTGTGAAGTCATGACTTGTGACATACACCTAGTTTCCTGAATCAGGTCACATATGTATATGTTATCATTATTTCAATTTCTATTATTCTCTCTCTTTTTTCACTTTGTCCTACATTGTTTGAGCTCAGATCTCAAGAATTTCACTGTACCCTATAATTACATCTGCAACCCTGTACATGTGACTATTAAACCCTTTAATCTAATATCACCCTCGTAGTAAGCAAACTGGTATATTGATTTACATTATTTTTGTGTTGTTGTACATATGTGTCACATTGTTTTCATGAAAAAAATATATTTCACGTTTATTTAACCATGTAGTCAAGTTGAGAACACATTCTCATTTACAACTGCGACCTGGCCAAGATAAAGCAAAGCAGTGCGACAAAAACAACAACATAGAGTTACACATGAGATAAACAAACGTACAGCGAACAACACAATATAAAAATATTTGTATGTAGAAGAGTAGGGAGGTAAGGCAATATATAGGCCATAGAGGTGAAATAATTATAATTGAGCATTAACTGTCATGTACTGTCATGTTGTGTCTTGTCTCTGTCCTTTCCCTTCACCCTGTCTCCCTCTGCTGGTCGTTGTTAGGTTACCTTTTCTCCCCCGCTTTCCCCCAGCTGTTCCTTGTCTCCTCTTGACTACCTCGTCACCCCTTCTCCCACCTGTTCCCCTTTTCCCTCTGATTAGTCCCCTATATCTCTCTCTGTTTTTGTTCCTGTCCTTGTCGGATTCTTGTTTGTTGTGTTTCATGCCTGAGCCAGACTATCGTCATGTTTGCTGTAACCTTGTCCTGTCCTGTCGGAATCTGCCGGTCTATCTGAGCCTACCTATGTTTGGTTATTAAAGAAGCTCTGTTTAAGTTAGTTCGCTTTTGGGTCCTCATTCACTCACCATAACAGAAGAATCCGACCAAGAATGGACCCAGCGACTTCGGATCCTCTCCACTCAGCCGTCGGGATCCAGGGAGCGATGCTAGGCAGACACGAGCAGGAAGTGTCTGCTGCTCGACATGCCGTTGAGAACCTGGCCACCCAAGTCTCCAACCTCACAGAACAGGTTCACCATCTCCGCCTCGATCCACCGGCCACTTCCAGGGCTTTCGAATCTCCAGAGCCCAGAATCAATAACCCGCCGTGTTACTCTGGGGAGCCCACTGAATGCCGCTCGTTCCTCACCCAGTGTGATATTGTGTTTTCTCTCCAGCCCAACACTTACTCCAGGAGCACTGCTCGTGTCGCCTACGTCATATCTCTCCTTATTGGACGGGCTCGTGAGTGGGGCACGGCAATCTGGGAGGCAAGGGCTGAGTGTACTAACCAGTATCAAGACTTTAAGGAGGAGATGATACGGGTTTTTGATCGATCTGTTTTTGGGGAGGAGGCTTCCAGGGCCCTGTCTTCCCTATGTCAAGGCAATCGATCCATAACAGACTACTCTATTGAGTTTCGCACTCTTGCTGTCTCCAGTGGCTGGAACGAGCCGGCCTTGCTCGCTCGTCTTCTGGAGGGTTTCCGCGCAGAGGTAAAGGATGAGATTCTCTCCCGGGAGGTTCCTTCCAGCGTGGATTCCTTGATTGAACTCGCTATTCGCATTGAGCGACGGGTTGATCTTCGTCACCGAGCTCGTGGAAAGGAGCTCGCGCTCTCCGTCGCCTCCCTCTCCGCATCACTACCATCTTCCTCTGCCGGCTCGGGTGCTGAGCCCATGCAGCTGGGAGGTATCCGCATCTCGACTAAGGAGAGGGAACGGAGAATCACCAACCGCCTCTGTCTCTATTGCGGTTCCGCTGGTCATTTTGTCACTTCATGTCCAGTAAAAGGCCAGAGCTCGTCAGTAAGCGGAGGGCTACTGGTGAGCGCTACTACTCCTGTCTCTCCATCAAGATCCTGCACTACCTTGTCGGTCCATCTACGCTGGACCGGTTCGTCAGCTTCCTGCAGTGCCTTAATAGACTCTGGGGCGGAGGGCTGTTTTATGGACGAGACCTGGGCTCGGGAACATGACATTCCTCTCAGACAGTTAAAGGAGCCCACGGCCTTGTTCGCCCTGGATGGTAGTCCTCTCCCCAGGATTCAGCGTGAGACGCTACCTTTAACCCTCACTGTTTCTGGTAATCATAGTGAAACCATTTCTTTTTTAATTTTTCGTTCACCTTTTACACCTGTTGTTTTGGGCCATCCCTGGCTAGTTTGTCATAATCCTTCCATTAATTGGTCTAGTAATTCTATCCTCTCCTGGAACGTCTCTTGTCATGTGAAATGTTTAATGTCTGCTATCCCTCCTGTTTCCTCTGTCTCTTCTTCACAGGAGGAGCCTGGTGATTTGACAGGGGTGCCGGAGGAATATCACGATCTGCGCACGGTGTTCAGTCGGTCCAGGGCCACCTCTCTTCCTCCACACCGGTCGTATGATTGTAGTATTGATCTCCTTCCGGGAACCACCCCCCCCCGGGGTAGACTATACTCTCTGTCGGCTCCCGAACGTAAGGCTCTCGAAGATTATTTGTCTGTAGCTCTTGACGCCGGTACCATAGTCCCCTCCTCCTCTCCCGCCGGAGCGGGGTTTTTTTTTGTCAAGAAGAAGGACGGGTCTCTGCGCCCCTGCATAGATTATCGAGGGCTGAATGACATAACAGTGAAGAATCGTTATCCGCTTCCTCTTATGTCTTCAGCCTTCGAGATCCTGCAGGGAGCCAGGTTTTTCACTAAGTTGGACCTTCGTAACGCTTACCATCTCGTGCGCATCAGGGAGGGGGACGAGTGGAAGACGGCGTTTAACACTCCGTTAGGGCACTTTGAATACCGGGTTCTTCCTTTCGGCCTCGCTAACGCTCCAGCTGTCTTTCAGGCATTAGTCAATGATGTCCTGAGAGACATGCTGAACATCTTTGTTTTCGTTTACCTTGACGATATCCTGATTTTTTCACCGTCACTCCAGATTCATGTTCAGCACGTTCAACGTGTCCTCCAGCGCCTTTTAGAGAATTGTCTTTTTGTGAAGGCTGAGAAGTGCACTTTTCATGCCCCCTCCGTCACATTTCTCGGTTCTGTTATTTCCGCTGAAGGCATTAAGATGGATCCCGCTAAGGTCCAAGCTGTCATTGATTGGCCCGTCCCTAAGTCACGCGTCGAGCTGCAGCGCTTTCTCGGCTTCGCGAACTTCTATCGTCGTTTCATCCGTAATTTCGGTCAGGTGGCAGCTCCTCTCACAGCCCTTACTTCTGTCAAGACGTGCTTTAAGTGGTCCGTTTCCGCCCAGGGAGCTTTTGATCTCCTCAAGAATCGTTTTACATCCGCTCCTATCCTTGTTACACCTGACGTCTCTAGACAGTTCGTTGTCGAGGTTGACGCGTCAGAGGTGGGCGTGGGAGCCATCCTTTCTCAGCGCTCCCTCTCTGACGACAAGGTCCACCCATGCGCGTATTTTTCTCATCGCCTGTCGCCGTCGGAACGTAACTATGATGTGGGTAACCGCGAACTGCTCGCCATCCGGTTAGCCCTAGGCGAATGGCGACAGTGGTTGGAGGGGGCGACCGTTCCTTTTGTCGTTTGGACTGACCATAGGAACCTTGAGTACATCCGTTCTGCCAAACGACTTAATGCGCGTCAGGCGCGTTGGGCGCTGTTTTTCGCTCGTTTCGAGTTCGTGATTTCTTATCGTCCGGGCTCTAAGAACACCAAGCCTGATGCTTTGTCTCGTCTCTTCAGTTCTTCAGTAGCCTCCACTGACCCCGAGGGGATTCTCCCTGAGGGGCGTGTTGTCGGGTTGACTGTCTGGGGAATTGAGAGGCAGGTAAAACAAGCGCTCACTCACACTCCGTCGCCGCGCGCTTGTCCTAGGAACCTTCTTTTCGTTCCCGTTCCTACTCGTCTGGCCGTTCTTCAGTGGGCTCACTCTGCCAAGTTAGCCGGCCACCCTGGCGTTCGGGGTACGCTTGTTTCCATTCGCCAGCGTTTTTGGTGGCCCACCCGGGAGCATGACACGCGTCGTTTCGTGGCTGCTTGTTCGGTCTGCGCGCAGACTAAGTCCGGTAACTCTCCTCCTGCCGGCCGTCTCAGGCCGCTTCCTATTCCCTCTCGACCGTGGTCTCACATCGCCTTAGATTTTGTCACCGGACTGCCTTCGTCAGCGGGGAAGACTGTTATTCTTACGGTTGTCGATAGGTTCTCTAAGGCGGCTCATTTCATTCCCCTTGCTAAGCTTCCTTCTGCTAAAGAGACGGCACAAATCATCATCGAGAATGTTTTCAGAATTCATGGCCTTCCGTCAGACGTCGTTTCGGACAGAGGTCCGCAATTCACGTCTCAATTTTGGAGGGAGTTTTGCCGTTTGATTGGGGCTTCCGTCAGTCTCTCTTCCGGCTTTCACCCCCAGTCTAACGGTCAAGCAGAACGGGCCAATCAGACTATTGGTCGCATCTTACGCAGTCTTTCTTTTCGTAACCCTGCGTCTTGGTCAGAACAGCTCCCCTGGGCAGAATACGCCCACAACTCGCTTCCTTCGTCTGCGACCGGGCTATCTCCTTTTCAGAGTAGCCTCGGGTACCAGCCTCCGCTGTTCTCATCTCAGTTCGCCGAGTCCAGCGTCCCCTCCGCTCAGGCTTTTGTCCAACGTTGCGAGCGCACCTGGAAGAGGGTCAGGTCTGCACTTTGCCGTTATAGGACGCAGACTGTGAGGGCTGCTAATAAGCGTAGAACTAAGAGTCCTAGATATTGTCGCGGTCAGAGAGTTTGGCTCTCCACTCAGAACCTTCCCCTTAAGACGGCTTCTCGCAAGTTGACCCCGCGGTTCATTGGTCCGTTCCGTATTTCTCGGGTCATTAATCCTGTCGCAGTTCGACTTCTTCTTCCGCGATACCTTCGTCGCGTCCACCCGGTCTTCCATGTCTCCTGCATCAAGCCCGTCCTTCGCGCCCCCGCTCGTCTTTCCCCCCCCCCCCCCATCCTTGTCGAGGGCGCACCCATCTACAGGGTCCGTAGAATTTTGGACATGCGTCCTCGGGGCCGTGGTCACCAGTACCTCGTAGATTGGGAGGGGTACGGTCCTGAGGAGAGGAGTTGGGTTCCCTCTCGGGACGTGCTGGACCGTGCGCTGATCGAGGATTTCCTCCGTTGCCGCCAGGTTTCCTCCTCGAGTGCGCCAGGAGGCGCTCGGTGAGTGGGGGGGTACTGTCATGTACTGTCATGTTGTGTCTTGTCTCTGTCCTTTCCCTTCACCCTGTCTCCCTCTGCTGGTCGTTGTTAGGTTACCTTTTCTCCCCCGCTTTCCCCCAGCTGTTCCTTGTCTCCTCTTGACTACCTCGTCACCCCTTCTCCCACCTGTTCCCCTTTTCCCTCTGATTAGTCCCCTATATCTCTCTCTGTTTTTGTTCCTGTCCTTGTCGGATTCTTGTTTGTTGTGTTTCATGCCTGAGCCAGACTATCGTCATGTTTGCTGTAACCTTGTCCTGTCCTGTCGGAATCTGCCGGTCTATCTGAGCCTACCTATGTTTGGTTATTAAAGAAGCTCTGTTTAAGTTAGTTCGCTTTTGGGTCCTCATTCACTCACCATAACATTAACACTGGAGTGATAGATGTGCAGATGATAATGTGCAAGTAGAGATACTGGGGTGCAAAGGAGCAAAATGATAAATAACAATATGGGGATTAGGTAGTTGGGTGTGATATTTACAGATTGCCTGAGTACCGACCGGTACAGTGTCAGAGCAGCTTACAAAGGAGGCTTTGTAAGCTGCCCTGACAGCTGTTGCTTAAAGCTAGAGAGGGATATATAAGTCTCCAGCTTCAGTGATTTTTGCAATTCACTCCAGTCATTGGCAGCAGAGAACTGGAAGGAAAGGCGGCCAAAGCAGGTGTTGGCTTTGACCAGTGAAATATACCTGCTGGAGCTCGGGTGGTTGTTGCTATTGTGACCAGTGAGCTGTGATAAGGTGGGGCTTTACCTAGCAAAGACGTATGGTTGACCTGGAGCCAGTGGGTTTAGCGACAACTATTTAGCGAGGGCCAGCCAACGAGAACATACAGGTCGCAGTGGTGGGTAGTATATGGGGCTTTGGTGACAAAACGGATGGCACTGTGATAGACTACATCCAGTTTGCTGAGTAGAATGTTGGAGGCTATTTTGTAAATGACATCACCAAAGTCAAGGATGGCTAGGATTGTCAGTTTTACGAGGACATGTTTGGCAGCATGAATGAAGGAGGCTTTGTTGCGAAATAGGAAGCCGATTCTAGATTTTATTTTGGATTGGAGATGCTTAATATGAGTTTGGTCTAACCAGTCAGTCTAACCAGACACCTAGGTATTTGCAGTTGTCCACGTATACTAAGTCAGAACTTTCCAGAGTAGTGTTGCTAGTCGGGCGGGAGGGTGGGTGAGGGCAGCATGCGGTTGAAGAGCATGCATTTAGTTTTACAAGCATTTAAAAGCAGTTGGAGGCCACGGAATACTGTTGTTTGGCATTGAAGCTCATTTGGAGGTTTGTTAACACAGTGTCCAAAGAAGGGCCAGAAGTATACAAAATGGCGTCGTCTGCGTAGAGGTGAATCAGAGAATCTCCAGCAGCAAGAGTAACATCATTGATATATACAGAGAAAAGGAAGAGAAGAGGACTGGCCACCCCTCATAGCCTGGTTCCTCTCTAGGTTTCTTCCATGGTTTTGACCTTTCTAGGGAGTTTTGCCTAGCCACCGTGCTTATACACCTGCATTGCTTGCTGTTTGGGATTTAGGCTGGGTTTCTGTACAGCACTTTGAGATATCAGCTGATGTAAGATGGGCTATATAAATACATTTGATTTGATTTGATGATAGGTCTATAACAGTTTGCGGCAGACAAATTTGATCAATGAGACGGTCCAGTTTGTGTAGCCCAGCTGATTTGTAGGGATCCAGATTTTGCAGCTCTTTCAGAACATCAGCTGTCTGGATTTGGGGGGGGGGCAAGTAGCTGCAGGGTTGCAGAGCTGTTGGCCGGGGTGGGGGTAGCCAGGTGGAAAGCATGGCCAGCCGTAGAAAAATGCTTATTGAAATGATCGATTATCGTAAATTTATCGGTTGTGACGGTGTTTCTTAGCCTCAGTGCAGTGGACAGCTGGGAGGAGGTGCTCTTATTCTCCATGGACTTTACAGTGTCCTAAAACTTTGAAAAGGCTAGCCTTAGCTTTCCTAACTGACTGTGTATATTGGTTCCTTTCTTTCCTGGAAAGTTGCATATCACGGGGGCTATTCGATGCTAATGCAGAACGCCACAGGATGTTTTTGTACTGGTCAAGGGCAGTCAAGAGGAACTTATTCATTAGAAGAAATTATTAATTTTCTTGTCCCCTGCAGATGAATTGAGGAAGTTATGTCACTGAGCAAGTTATGTCTCTGTTCCTCACCTCCCTAGGCTAATCAGCTGGTAATTAGGGCTCGTGGTGTACTGTATTTTACGATATACCGGTATTCTATAGCAGTTTTTTGAATTGTTGATTTGTTAAATGGAATGTGACGTGTGTAGCTTCCGTTTTTATAGTTTACTTCGCTACTTGAGTCATCTCCCTCCCTCCTTCCATGTCACTTTCCACCAAGACCCGGCCCCACCCCAGTCACTCAAGGAGTACATTTGTTGTTCCTCGACCACGAGACACTTGTTTTCAGTCTGCATGTTCAATGTAGCATGTTGATGGCAACAATGATGTTTTCACTTTGGTTCTTAATGTAAATCCACTGGTGTTATATGATCACATTATATGTTTGTGTTTCTTTCATCTACGAACAGCTAGTTTGTATTTTATTAGCAAGTTGTGCCAAAATATTTTTAGCCACTAATGCTAATTGCTAGTCAGGGCAAATGTAATTAGCTATACAGCCTGATAATACCAGTGATGGTGTTGACCAAATCAGTGTGTGGTTTGTGCAACAGTATCTTCTAAATCAAAGAGGAATGTGTGAAGGATGAATATGTTAGCTACATGAAGTAGCAGTGTAGCCAAAGAGTATAGTTTCCCTAGGAAACACTTGTAGGTCCCCTAGGTTCCTACCCTGTCACAATAACTCCTCCCTAACATTTTCATCCGTTGTCATATCAAACAATACTGTATTCAAAGTGCCCACTGTTATATGTTAACTATAGAATGTGTATAATCATTCTATTTCCATGATTCCAACAGTTCACCCAAGTGTTTTACTCTAAATCACAAGTCATATTGCAATTTAAACATTTGGTTAAAAATGAGGCATAGATTGTTTGCCCATATCATGCAGCCCTACGTGGCAGTGTGGAAATTAAATCAAATGAGTACAGTGGGATTGAACAGTATAAAACAATCAGAATGCAGAAAGACCCATTAAAATCACTTAGGATATATGTGTTGCCTCCATAGGTTCACTCACTACTCATAAAGACAACTAAAAAAACATAAAATACTGTCAATTATTAAATTTTTGTAAATACCTTGATATGATATTTTGGAAACCACAGGGTTTCACCACTTAAAGTTAGTGAACTGCACTGTACTCAATAGATGTCAGTGACTCTCTTGCCTACTCCACCCTAGCCCTGCAGCCCTGTGTTGGCCCATGTTTAGAGTCAGGACATCTCTTTATATTGTTAACATACATTTAGAAAAATCAACAAGATGGCAGATATTCACAACACAGCACTGTGATGGGAGCTGGAATCCGCTAGCTATCTGGGAAGTTGTGGATTATTGTGCCCTTTTCACACTACTGAGCAAAAACTAAGCTGTACGGGGCTAGCCTACTTATCATATTTGCTGGAACCGTGCTGGAAAGAACAATATGAAAAAATATCTGAGCCAGCATAGTACAGTTTGGGTACTAGTTTGTGCTTTAGTTTGTACTTGCAGTGCCATTGTTATTTCAGTAAATCACAAGCAGATGCATAACCATATGTATCTGTGAACAATAACCAATATATGTGTGAATTCACTGTATTATTTGTTGGGGCAGATGTTTGATTATGTAGAGTGCTGTTAGATTGAACATTTTCTAGGAAATGTACAACTCTCTGGTTCCTAGTTAAGTAAGTTGTATTTGTTCACCGCATACTGCTGATCTGAGGTAGCAGATGAGAAGAGCACAGATGCACGCTTGCATGCGGTAATGACAGTTTGGGGTATAACAATAAACCAATTAAAATGTGAAATGCATGACATTAAATTGTGATTATCATATCTATGTGAGCAGATGATTGATCCTCATCAAATGAAAAAAGTGTTTTGTGTGTGTGTGTGTGTGTGTGTGTGTGTGTGTGTGTGTGTGTGTGTGTGTGTGTGTACGCCTGAGTGTTTGTGCTCACATTTGTGTGCACGTGCGTGTGTATACTTGTTTGAATATGCTTGTGTGGGTTTGTGTGAGTGTTTGTGTCAGTGTTTGTGCTCACATTTTTGTGTGAGAGTGTGTGTGTTATGTAGGCATGGCTGACTGCAGCGTCTGTATGGTGAGGATATTGTCGGAATGTGCACACAGAGGTGGATTGTGCTAATTAGCTCTCCCAGCATGCAGTTCCAGTAGCATGGCAATCACAGTGTGGAATGAATATGGAGTTTCTTATGCACTGAAGTGGAGACGTTAGCACACACACACTCTCTCTCTCTCTCTCTCTCTCTCTCTCTCTCTCTCTCTCTCTCTCTCTCTCTCTCTCTCTCTCTCTCTCTCTCTCTCTCTCTCTCTCTATCGATCGATCGATCGATCTATCTATCTATCTATCGATCTATCGATCTATCGATCGATCGGCACAGTGTTTCTTTCCAGACTCCTTGTAGATGAGACAGTGCCAGCATCCTCGTTTCTTTTCTTTTCTAAAGACTGGTTCGTCCACGGTTTAGCAGGCGGGTCTCAGGTTTTTGCTACATTTTAGAGACAGCTGTGTTTTAATATAGGACTACATTATGCTCCTTTAACATGATCCAGTGTGTGTGTACGGTATGTCATTCTCACAAACCACTGTGTGCCCAGGCTCTGTGCTGGTACAGTAATATGACCGCATGATTTATCATTGGGCAATAGGCATCTGCTTAGCCAATTACCACCCACTGTGCCAACCCAGGGCATCTCGTTTGTGTGGGACAACTGTGGATAAGCCAGAGGAGAATCAGCATCGAGTTGGGGTGGCAGTCATTCCAGAGACATAAATAGGTAGAAGTACAGCATTTCACTAATGCATCAGGAGTATTTTATTACCTACATCCATGTAGAATTAGCCTATACGATGTGAAATTACCACCAGCTCAACACTATTTTTTTTCTCCTTCCCTTGCTCATTTCACATTCACTTCTATGACCACTAGCCACATTGTCATTAGCAACACAGAGATTCAGGCAGGCCATAATAACTGCCATTTAAATATCTTGTAATTATGTAGGGGATACATGTGCAGCAATATGCAACAACAAGGCCTCTATAAACAGTGTTCGTGGGTGTCTTGAGATGACAGCTACAATATAGGGTATAAGGGGAAAGGGGGATACCTAGTCAGTTGTACAACTGAATACATTCAACTGAAATGTGTCCTCTGCCTTAATCGACATCCATGTCATCGAGGGTCGTGAACAGTGGGTTAACTGCCTTGCTCAGGGGTAGAACAACACCTTTTTTTTTTTTACCTTGTCAGCCCGGAGATTCGATCCAGCAACCTTTTGGTTACTGGCCCAATGCTCATAATCTGCCAGATATGTCCAGTTGTGAAGGCCCGGTGGGGCTCCGCGTAGGCAGTAAAACGGGTCCGGATAGGTGACTGCAGCCCAGGAGTGATTAATGGAACTCAGGAGTGATTGACGTAGCTGGCCAGCTCCGGAATAATTGATGTTTGCTCCGGAATCGACGAAAGCCGATAGTCACACGGATAGCAGCTAGCTAGCTGTGAGATCCGGGTATGAATGTCCAGAGAGCAGTCGAAATCCAGGGACATGGAGAGAAAAATTGGTCCGGTATGTTCCGTTCCGAGCCGCGCTGTGCCGTACAAAACTGGCGATAGATTTTCGAGCTAAAGGATAGCTGATGACCACAAACCGTGGTTAGCTGAATACTAACAATTTGCCAGTAAAGAAGCTAACTAGCTTCTGAACTAGCTTCTGGATTAGCTTTTGGGCTAGCTTCTGGCTAGCTTCTGGCTGGTTTCAGGCTAGCTTCTTGGAGTTTCTGGCTAGCTTCTTGGAGGATTACAGATTTGAGGTAAATAATACTTTTTTATAAATATAAATTGGTGAGGCGGGTTGCAGGAGAGTGTTTTGAAGATGAGTTGATGGAAAATAAAAATAAAATGTATTTGAAAAAAGTTGTAAATATATATATATATATATATATATATATATATATATACAGGACACGACAAGACGAGGACAAAAGACGTCTGAACTGCTATGCCATCTTGGTATAATGTATGTCCCTCGGGGCTAGTTACTCTTCTGGTTTTCATCATTTTCAGGAACAGATTTAGACCTGGGACACCAGGTGAGTGCAATTAACTACCAGAAAAAAACAGCATAAATGTTTAGGCCCTCCAGGACCTAATTGCATAGCCCTGTAATGTTGATTATTTAGATTGAGTTTGACAGTGAATAACTGACCCAAGACACCGACAAACCATGACAGTCCCTAAAATATATTGTAGTATAACCATTATTTTGTATGAGTTATTGTCATATATAATTGTCTTATGCATCTACAGAAGGATCTATATCCAACGCAATGGAAACAAAGGTCAATCAACATGTATGTCTTACCTCTTCTGTCCACCACTACATTTTCTCATAGTTGTATTATGAATGGTATATAATTTAATGAAATGTTGTTATCTAAAGGGGTTAATCTGTGTAATTCTGAATGGAATTAGATATCTCTTACTGAGAGTAATGTCAAGACTTGTCTACTCTTCTGTAGACAACAGATCTGCTGGAGTGTTCATGATAATTCAAGCTAGAGGCTTGGCAAGTGTGTTTGCTGACAATGCTCTTTCATTTTCAAAATGTACTGTTTGGGTTCTTAATTAAGGAAAAATAGTATTTTGAATTTACTTCAGAAAATGAGTGTCTACTAAGCGTATGTTTGCTGTTCAAAGACCTAGCCGATACAAAGCCCCAAATTGTTGTGGGTGTGATAGCTGTGACCTAGCTGGTGCAAAGCCCTAAGTTGTTCTGGTGGTGATAGCTGTGACCTAGCAGATACAAAGCCCTAAGTTGTTCTGGTGGTGATAGCTGTGACCTAGCTGATACAAAGCCATACGTTGTTCTGGTGGTGATAGCTGTGACCTAGCTGATACAAAGCCATAAGTTGTTCTGATGGTGATAGCTGTAACCTAGCTGATACAAAGTTATAAGTTGTTCTTGTGGTGGTATCTGTGGAAACCAGAGAAAACAGACTTGCACTAAACCTGCCGGGGTCATCAGTGTAGACCTGACTTTTTATGGAAATAGTGAAAGCCTTTAAAGTGTGTTATCTTTACACCTGTATTGTTGCTTTACTCTCTCTCTCTCTGTGTGTGTGTGTGTGTGTGTGTGTGTGTGTGTGTGTGTGTGTGTGTGTGTGTGTGTGTGCGCGTGCTTAGACAGTGAATGGTAAACAACCCAGTGGCTGAGTGTGGGGTGCAGCAGAGCATAATTATGTTTAAATAAAGAGAACACCATTAGGATTCGGGTAATACTACGTTCCCCCACCACCAAGTGGTTGGTATTGTTTTCATGTCTGTACTGGTGCGTTCCTCATGCCTTCCATGATATAGGGAATGATATTGGGAATTATTTAAATATTACATCAATCCACCCCCTCCCGGCTTTTCGAGTTTGGGTTTTCACCGCTTTTCATTTTTCCCTGGTAACAATTGCATTATAATTCTGCGGAACACTCCTTTCACTTTCAAAAGGGTACAAAGGCCTCATCCACACTAAATACTTTATTGATCAGAGCCCTTTGAATAGCTAATTATCTGCCTGTGATGTGCAACGATTAATATGAGGCCATTGTTTGCGTAGAACCATGGTAGGTGATTCCCCTCACCGTGCATATTGTTTAAAGTAATTCTTGATCATTAGAGCTAAGACAACATTTGTGGCTGCACAAAGTAGGGACCAAGACGAGGGGGCCGTCTGTCTGTCAACCTAAGCAAGTTGGAAAAAGAGAAAAACCAAGAGAAAATAAGTAAAGATAAGTGAAGAGAACTGAGAAGAGAGAAGAGGGATGGTGTAACAGAGAGAAAATAGTGCTTTAACAGGATGTGCCTGAATAATAAGTATCTTTCACCCTTAGCAAGTGTTAAATTGGGGCTGGTGAGGTTAACGTGCTGCTTTATAAAGAGATTAGAAGCCAATGTGTGATGAAAGGAAGTGTGCTGATGGTGATGCTCATCATGGTGCTTCTATGGCTATCGGAGCAGAAGCATAGTGGCCTGTTGCATTAACACTCATTACCATTAGACTATCAGTGGCAATGTGTATGCCCTTTTATCACAGCCCGATGCGTCAGAATGTGAACTGAACCACATGGTTGGTTCTGTTGTAATCATGTAAGTGTTTATGTCCTGGAGCGTGGTCAATTGTATTATGTGTAATCGACTCGGCTCACACTCCCTTTGCCATCTTGCCCCTGACAGTGGCAGGGGGTGGGAATGTTGCCAATGACTTTGATTGGTCTTCCAACAGCCCTATTCTACATATGCTGCTGTTTAGTCCTAAAATGTGCACCATATTCCATTTTGTTGTGATTATGAGGAATCAAGAAAGTAGTCCAATTGATAATGTTTTTTTTTTATTTATACCAAATACAAACATGCACATACGAACAACAACTTACATACAGTGGGGGGAAAAATATTTAGTCAGCCACCAATTGTGCAAGTTCTCCCACTTAAAAAGATGAGAGAGGCCTGTAATTGTCATCATAGGTACACTTCAACTATGACAGACAAAATGAGAAGGAAAAAGATCCAGAAAATCACATTGTAGGATTTTTAATGAATTTATTTGCAAATTATGGTGGAAAATAAGTATTTGGTCACCTACAAGCAAGCAATATTTCTGGCTCTCACAGACCTGTAACTTCTTCTTTAAGAGGCTCCTCTGTCCTCCACTCGTTACCTGTATTAATGAAGGAAGCCTCTTCTAAAGATGATGCACAAGAAAGCCTGCAAACAGTTTGCTGAAGACTTGCAGACTAAGGACATGGATTACTGGAACCATGTCCTGTGGTCTGATGAGACCAAGATAAACTTATTTGGTTCAGATGGTGTCAAGCGTGTGTGGCGGCAACCAGGTGAGGAGTACAAAGACAAGTGTGTCTTGCCTACAGTCAAGCATGGTGGTGGGAGTGTCATGGTCTTGGGCTGCATGAGTGCTGCCGGCACTGGGGAGCTACAGTTCATTGAGGGAACCATGACATACTGAAGCAGAGCATGATCCCCTCCCTTCAGAGACTGGAGCTTAGGGCAGTATTCCAACATTATAACGACCCCAAACACACCTCCAAGACGACCACTGCCTTGCTAAAGAAGCTGAGGGTAAAGGTGATGGACTGGCCAAGCATGTCTCCAGACCTAAAACCTATTGAGCATCTGTGGGGCATCCTCAAACGGAAGGTGGAGAAGTGAAAGGTCTCTAACATCCACCAGCTCCGTGATGTCATCACGGAGGAGTGGAAGAGGACTCCAGTGGCAAGTTGTGAAGCTCTGGTGAACTCCATGCCCAAGAGGGTTAAGGCAGTGCTGGAAGATGATGGTGGCCACACAAAATATTTTCACTTAAGGGTGTACTCACTTTTGTTACCAGCGGTTTAAACATGAATGGCTGTGTTTTGAGTTATTTTCAGGGGACAGCAAATTGACACTGTTATACAAGCTGTACACTACTTTACATTGTAGCAAAGTGGGATTTCTTCAGTGTTGTCACATTAAAATATATACTCAAATATTTACAAAAATGTGAGGGGTGTACTCACTTTTGTGATATACTGTGTGTGTATATATATATATATATATATATATATATATATATATATATATATATATATATATATATATATATATATATATATATATGCATACATATAGAATGTTTTTTGTTTGTTTTTGAAAGAAAAGCACATTTTTGGTCCATTAAAATAACATCAAATTGATAAGAAATACAGTGTAGACATTGTTAATGTTGTAAATGACTTTTGTAGCTGGAAATGGCAGATTGTTATGGAATATCTGCAAAGGTGTACGGCTGCCCATTATCAGCAACCATCACTCCTGTGTTCCAATGGCACGTTTGTGTTAGCTAATCCAAGTTTATAATTTTGAAAAGCTAATTGATCATTAGAAAACCCTTTTGCAATTATGTTAATTGAGCTGAAAACTATAAAACTAGCCTTCTTTAGACTAGTTGAGTATCTGGACCATCAACATTTGTGGGTTCGATTACAGGCTCAAAATGGCCAGAAACAAAAACCTTTCTTCTGAAACTTGTCAGTCTATACTTGTTCTGAGAAATGAAGGCTATTACATCCGAGAAATTGCCAAGAAACTGAAGATCTCATACAATGCTGTACACTACTCCCTTCACAGATCCGTGCAAACTGGCTAACCAGAATAGAAAGAGGAGTGGGAGGCCCCAGTGCACAACTGAGCAAAAGTACAAGTACATTGGAGTGTCTAGTTTGAGAAAAATACACCTTACAAGTCCTCAACTGGCAGCTTCATTACATAGTACCCACAAATCACCAGTCTCAATGTCAACAGTGAAGAGGCGATTCCGGGATGCGTGCCCTCTGGCAGAGTTGCAAAAAAAAAGCCATATCTTAATAATAAAAGATTAAGATGGGCAAAATAACACAGACACTGGATAGAGGAACTCTCCCTAGAATGCCAGCATCCCGGAGTCACCTCTTCACTGTTGACATTAAGATTGTTGTTTTTTTAATATATTTTTTTAAGTTATTTTATTTATGTTTTTCAAACATTATTAGCCTAGAAAGTTGTTTGTGTTATTACATACAGCCAAGAAATAACTTTTGGATTTCAGAGTGGCAGTAACTCACCAGCATTCTGACCAGACGACTTTCCTGAATTGAATCCTTTGTTCGTACCTCCCTAAACAATTGAACTTACCTCAAAGGCTGCTCCAAGACGCCTCTGCCGGAAAAAAAATATTCGGAGTGGACTTCTAGTCTGACTCAGGTGTTGTGCACACCATCCACCACTTCCAAGTATATTAATCGCTAATGCTCAGTCCTTGGACAATAAAGTAGACAAGCTCAGGGTGAGGATCTCCTTTCAGAGAGACATCAGGGACTGTAACATACTCTTTTTCACGGAATCATGGCTCTCTCCAGATATATTGTCCCCATCCACACAGACTGGGATATCTTCCGGGTGCCTCTAAGAATAACATTGATGTATAAACTGATATGGTGACTAGGTTCATCTGGAAGAGTATAGGGGATGTTGTTCCCACTGTGACTTTTAAAACCTACCCAAACCAAAAACTGTGGAAAGAGATGGTAGCATTAGTGCAAAACTGAAAGTGTGAACCACCACTTTTAACCACGGCAAGGCGACTGGGAATATGGTGGAATACAAACAGTGCAGGTATGCCCCCGTAAGGGAATAAAACAGGCAAAAAGTCAGTGCAGAGACAAAATGGAGTCAGAATTCAACGGCTCAGACACGAGATGTATGTAGCAGAGTCTACAGACAAACACAAAGAGAAAACCAGCCACATTGCGGACACAGACATCTTGCTTCCAGACAAGCTAAACACCTTCTTTGCCCGCTTTGCTGATAACAGTGCCACCGACTAGCGTTGCCGAAGTGAGTAAGACGTTTAAGCATGTTAACCCTCGCAAGGCTGCCGGCCCAGACGGCATCCCTAGCCACGTCCTCAGAGCATGCGCAGACCAGCTGGCTGGAGGGTTTATGGACATATTCAATCTCTCCCTATCCCATTCTGCTGTCCACCATTGTTCCTGTACCTAAGAAATCAATGGTTACTGATCTAAATGACTATTGCCCCGTAGCACTCACTTCTGTCTTCATGAAGGGATTTGAGAGGCTAGTGTGGGATAATATCACCTCCACCTTACCTGACACCCTAGAACCACTTCAATTTGTATACCACCCCAATAGATCCACAGACGATGCAATTGCCATCACACTGCACTCTGCCCTATCCCATCTGGACAAGAGGAATACCTCCGTAAGAATGCTGTTCATTGACTATAGCTCAGCCTTCAACAACATAGTACCCTCCAAGCTCATCGTTAAGCTCAGGACCCTGGGGCTGAACCCAACCCTGTGAAACTGCATCCTGGACTTCCTGAAATTCCGCCCGCAGGTGGTGAAGGTAGGAAACAACACCTCCACTATGCTGATCCTCAACACAGGGACCCCACAAGGGTGCATGCTCAGCCTCCTCTTGTACTCCCTGTTCACCCATGGCTACATGGCCATGCACACATCCAACTCAATCATCAAGTTTGCAGATGACACAATCATCAAGTTTGCAGATGACACAACAATGATGAGACAGCCTACAGGGAGGAGGTGAGGGCCTTGGCGGAGTGGTGCCAGGAAAATAATCTTCAGCGTAAAAAACAAAAAACAAAAGTGCTGATCTTGGACTTTCTCATCAAGGCAAAGGGTGGCTACTTTGAAAAATATAAAATATAAAATAAATGTTGATTTTGGGTTACTACATAATTCTGTATGTGTTATTTCATAGTTTTCTACAATTAAGAAAACAATGAAGAAAATTGTAAAATCAAAGAAAAACCCTTGAATGAGTAGGTGTCAACTATTGACTGGTACTGTATATATATGTGATGGGATGTATAGAGATTATGGACAGTTTGTGGACATAATATTTAGTTTATATGTAGACTATGTAGGATAGAATAGTATACAGTTGAAGTCGGAAGTTTACATGCACTTAGGTTGGAGTCATTAAAACTCGTTTTTCAACCACTCCACACATTTCTTGTTCACAAGCTATAGTTTTGGCATGTCGGTTAGGACATCTACTTTGTGCATGACACAAGTATTTTTTTTTTTTTTTTTGTTTACAGACAGATTATTTCACTTATAATTCACTGTATCACATCTCCATTGGGTCAGAAGTTTACATACACTAAGTTGACTGTGCCTTTAAACAGCATGGACAATTCCTGAAGATGATGTCATGGCTTTAGAAGCTTCGGATATTCTAATTGACATAATTTGAGTGAATTGGAGGTGTACCTGTGGATGTATTTCAAGGTCAACCTTCAAACTCAGTGCCTCTTTGCTTGACATCAAGGGAAAATCAAAGGAAATCAGCCAAGACCTCAGAAAAACAATTGTAGAACTCCACAAGTCTGGTTCACCCTTGGGAGCAATTTCCAAATGCCTGAAGGTACCACGTTCATCTGTACAAACTACCAAATACTAATTGAGTGTATTTAAACTTCTGACCTGCTGGAAATGTGTTGAAAGAAATAAAAGCTGAAATAAATAATTTGTCTAATGTCAGGAATTGTGAAAAATTGAGTTTAAAAGGTATTTGGCTAAGGTGTATGTAAACTTCTGACTTCAACTGTTTGCTCCAACTTTCCCTCCATCTTGTGCCAACATCACTTCTTTTTAAGTTTTGGTTCCAATAGTTTTTATTGTTTTCTAAGAGATTGTCAGTTGGATATGCTCTCTGCAAGGTTTTGTATATCTTCCCTACATCGTCTTCTGACTCAAATAAGACTCCATTTCTCTGATGTCCAAAACGTTATACATTTTAAGACAACGCAGAAGAGAAAACATAAATTGGAATGGGAATGGATTTACTCTCTCATATGATCATGTGGTTTACCTGTTGTCTTAGTCAACCACTGGCTACCCCACACATCAATGTAATGTAACCCTTGTGTAGCAATAAAATCTTGATCATAAAACATTTGTTCCCAGGGAGGTCTGCCAGAATCTTGAGAGTTTGGCATGGCTCTTCGTAAGAAGGTTAATACTGTATCACAGCTGCTGCAGTTGCCACTGCACTGGTGGTTTGAATTTGCTGTGCCTTTCTGGGCTGACCTTGGGGATATGGAAACCATCTTTTTTTATGTTTAAAAAAAGGATATCTCCCTCTCTCTTCTCCCCCCTCAAACCAGCCATCCTGAAGTCAAGTCTTGACAGAAAACAATCTGTTTGAGCCGTCGAGGGCGAGGGGGGTAAGCCATCCCCGGTGCCCCTACCTAAAGCAGCCCTTCAGACCCTACTTTGTCCCTCCTATCTCCATGAGGGAGGGAGGGAGGGATGCGGGGAAAAAAGGAGTTAGGGAGTTATGCAGTATGCTCGACTACCTCTCTGGGTTGTTACACATTTAGAGTTGAATAGATGTTTCCTGTTGTACTATACCGCAACGTATATCTATTTTCAATTCCTTTTCAAAGTTTTGTGCCCGAGATTCGTGAAAGGGTCAACTACGATTGCACTTTTTGCATTTTTGATACCTTTGTGCTGGGAAGCGTTGTGGAGCAACTAAGTATTTTTTAGGAGTGGTTGACACATGGGTCCAATGTAATGAACAGCTGTAATTAAATTCAAACTTGCCTTTGCATTACCTAAGTAAATAAGTAAAAAGGGTAAAATATATAACTTGTTTTCCAGCAGCAAAATAAAACATTTGGTGGGGAGGGGTTGTTAATACACACACCTTGCAGTGCTGTGCTGACGTGGATGTATGATTCAATACTGCTCAGATGCAGCCTGACAGATCTTGCTCAGTGGGTAACTCCCCAACCCCTCCTCCCCAGTCCTGCTGAAATATTTATATTTACAGTAAACATACATTATAGTATATTTATGGGTAAATACTGTGGTATGATCCAGTAGTTGTAAGATTCGGTAACACTTTACAAACCATACGTAATTTACCTTAACAATTGTACTTTTGTTCCCCTAATGTAACTACACAAAAATGACTGTAGAACCAACACTGTGTTTGTAGGTAGTTACATAGTAATAGCTTTATTCACCAATTTCTCTACCATTCATATTTGTGAATGGCCAAAGGAACTGACATCTAGGTAAACAGCAGTGCAGTGCGTCTGACCTAGCCTGTCATGAGGGACATTCTTTATTTTGAAGTGCCGACCCACACTTCAGAAAGTATTCATACCCCTTGACTTATTCCACATTTTGTTGTGTTTCAGCCTGAATAAAACATGTATTAAATCATCATTTTTTTTCTCACCCATATACACACAATGCCCCTCTAATGTCAAAGTGAAAACACGTTTTTAGAAATTTTTGCAAATGTCGTGAAAGTGACATACACAACTATACAATTGACCTAAGTATTCACACCCCCGAGTCAATAGATGTTCAAATCACCTCTGGCAGCGATTACAGCTGTGAGTCTTCCTAAGAGATTTGCCTGCCTTGATTGTACAACATTTGCAGATTATTTTTTAAATGATTTACGCTCTGTCAAATTGGTTGTTGAACATTGCTAGACAACCATTTTTCAGTCTTGCCATAGATGTTCAAGCAGATTTTAGTCAAAGCTGTAACTCTGCCACTCCGGAATATCCACTGTCTTCTTGGTAAGCAGCTCCAGTGTAGATTTGGTCTTGTGTTTTAGGTTATTGTCCCTTGTCTGGTGGAAAGCAGACTGAACTAGGTTTTCCTCTAGGATTTTGCCTGTCCTTTGTTCTATTCTATTTCATGTTTATCCTTAAAAACTCCCCAGTCGCTAAATATTACAAGTATACATGATGCAGCCACCACTATGCTTGAAAATATGGAGAGTGGTACTCAGTAATGTGTTGCATTGGATTTTCCCCAAACGTAACACTTTGTATTAATGAAAAAAAGTGAATTGCTTTGCCACATCTTTGCAGTATTACTTTCAAATCCAATTTTATTGGTGACATACACATATTTAGCAGATGGTTGTGCGGGTGTAGCGAGATGCTTGTGTTCCTAACTCCTAGCTCCTACAGTGCAGTAGTATCTAACCATTCACAACAATACAAACACATATCTAAAAGTAAAATAATGAAATGAAGAAATACAGTGCCAGTTAAAAGATTGAACACACCTACTCATTCCAGGGTTTTTCTTTATTTATATTATTTTCTACATTATAGAATAATAGTAATGACATCACAATTATGAAATATCACTTATGGAATCATGTAGTAACCAAAAAAGTGTTAAACGAATCCAAATATATGTTATGTGTGAGATTATTTTTTGATTACTACATGATTCCATGTGTTATTTCATAGTTTTGATGTGTTCACTGTAGGAAATAGTTAAAAAATAAACAAAAACCCTTGAATGAGTAGATGTGTCCAGACTTTTGTATATAAATATTAGGACGCTGTTGCGCATTCTTCACCACGATGTCTGTGTGGGTGGACCATTTCAGTTTGTCCGTGATGTGTACGCCGGGGAACTTAAAACTTTCCACCTTCTCCACTACTGTCCCGTCGATGTGGATAGGGGGGTGCTCCCTCTGCTGTTTCCTGAAGTCCACAATATTTCCGGCTGTATGTAATAACACAACAAAATGTTCTAAGCTAATCATGTAAAAAAATAACACACACAAAAAATATACTGCAAAGTTGCTTAGGAGCTAGAAGCAGAGTTGCCATGTACGTAGACGCCATCTTCTTATTTAGTGCTATGTTGCAAACAGGATGCATGTTTTGGAATATTTTTATTCTCTACGGGCTTCCTTCTTTTAACTATGTAAATTAGGCTAGTATTGTGAATATATTTAAGCTTGCCATAACGAAGGGGTTGAACACTTATTGACGCAAGACATTTCAACTAATTCATTTTTCTTCATTTGTAGAAATGTCTTAAAACATTTGCACTTTGACATTATGGAGTATTGTGTGTAGTAAGCCAGTGATACAAAATCTAAAAAAATCATGTAAAAATGCAGGCTGTAACACAACGGAATGTGGAACAAGTCAAGGGGTGTGAATATTTTTTGATGGCACTGAAATTAAGCCTATGTGAAAAAATTAAACCAAGTGAGAAAATGCATATAGGGATGAATGCATCAATGAGTCAATTGCTCTAAAAATTGGACAGGATGTTAAGAGAGGAAGAGGGGAGGAAAGGGATTTGGCTTGTCCCTGCTCTCCAGCACAAACATGTCATTGAAAGGTCATGCAGAATCTCTGAAAGGCGTGTGCAGTTGTCCACAATGGAAAATATGCTGCTGGCAGTCGCTGTACTGGCCTTTTTCTCTCCAATTGTATTTATCTAGTCTAGCATATTCCATTCTCTTTTCCTTTCTCCAACCTTTCATATTTTTTTATTCAGATGTGCTGTTTGATATGTTGTGTGTTTTTCTGTGTGTATTAATAATTTGTGTTTGTATTCAAGTCTACTTAATGCATTGGCATATCTGCCCTTGTGCTCTCTTGCAGATGCATAGTTCTCAGAATGCCTCTCAGCCCATCTTATCTCTAGAAATGTATGTGACCTTCACTAACAAACTGTACTATATAGGCCCTCCTTATATGCCTCTGTCATATGGTAAAAGCACAGTAGGCCAAAGGTGGTTCCTGAAAGACTGAAATGAAGCGAGCTGAAAGCATACATGCATAAGCTCTCCTGCCCTTATGTTGGTTGTTTCATGCAGATCCTTTGTTGTCGTGGCATTTTCTACAGATGTGGGTTCTTATTTTGATCACCTTGTTGAAGGAAAGCATGTCAAACTTGTAGTGTATGTGAGGTTTAAAAAGGCTTCTGAAGTCTGTAATTTCCACTTTGAAATGTCAGACTTGATTTATCAACCCCTAGAAAAATGTACATGAACTAAAATACACATAATTATTCACATTTCCTGTTGCTGCAGGATTACTTTCCTGCTGTAGCAAACTGGCTGAAATTAAGATTCTACATCTGTAACGTTCTAAGAACATTCTATGGTCCTGTGTGGCTCAGTTGGTAAGAGCATGGCGATAGCAACGCCAGGGTCGTGAGTTGGAGGTCAAATGTACTACAATGTATGCACTCACTGTTGTCAGTCACGTTGGGATAAAAGCTTTTGCTATATGCATATATTATAAGAACAACTGATGTTGTGACTCACCCATGACTTCACCTCTCTCTCAGCTTCGAGACACTAAGTCGTCCGACCAAAACACAACTCTGCTTCACTTCCTGGCCGAAAAGTGTGAAGAGAAGTACCCGGAGATCCTGAGGTTCCCTGAAGAGCTGGAACACGTGGAGAGTGCTAGCAAAGGTAAGCCAGTCCGTCCTCTTTAAATAATGGACACTGCATCACTGGTTGAACCATAATACTACGAAGACAACCTTAGACAGTAGCTTCTATTATTTTGTGAGAGATAGATGTACAGTACTATATACTGCAAAGTCAGAGAGTAATAAACACGTGTTGTCATACTAGCATATTGCAATAGCAAAATGCTCTAATTGGACCTGGCAAGACAGTAAGCTATACTTTCAACAAACAAGATATATTCCACCCGGCAATTTCTGCCTCTTGAAATTGTACCATCTCACAGGAAAGCACAACATATTTCAGACAAAATGCAATTTACTCCACAGCTGCAATCATTCTAGGTGTTAGCAGTCACCTTTACCAATTTACTGCCATGTTTCATTTCCTGATCTTCTTGTTTTGACCCCTCTGCATTGTGTTTTGTCGGTAGCCATTATAAATCCCTCAACAAGGCCCACATAGTATAGTTATGTGTCTTCCTTGGCTCCATTTCAATTAAGAAAGATGTTGATTACAATTATGATGTTCTTTGTTTGTTTTCATCAAAGTATTTTCTTCACCTTCTTCCCCCACCGGTATCCTCACTCTTTATACAATATAAACCCAGTTAAATCAAATTGTAAATGGCCAATGGGATTGTCTTTTTCGCTGCATTATCACAATGACACAACGTTACGACTTGTTTTCAGACTGATTGTTTCGGGAAGCTAGTTTCATTGCGTGACCTTAGGATATTTACCTTGCTGCTGCCTTTTCTTCACCAGCAGCTCCCAGATCCCACACTACATGGCTTACAAGGCGGTGTTCAAATCCTTTATTGCTTTTCTCTTAAACCAAGAGGCTCCGAGGCATTTTACTTGATTTAGACCCTCCCATGTTTTATAGAGTGACCCAAGAGATTAGGCCCAACAAGGTTAAGATACTTTAATTAGGCCTGTTGGATCAGATGGAATAACAATGCCTAATGGCCAGAGAGCCGCTCTTAATCCGTGTGTTATGTGTAAATCTTGAACAGTCTTCCGCTCAGGAAGAGCGCCCCCCCCGTAGATTCAATATGGATGAGATCTGGATATCAGCAGTTTCAGTGGTCGATGGGAGGACTTCAATGGAGCACAATTGACTCGTATACATTTTGAGATGACCACCAAGAAAGGTCAACACACCGGATGGGAGGCATGGCGTGTTGACAGGACAGAAGGATTGGCTTTAAAGCACCACACGTTATTGTCTTTATCTGCCATTGTGGATTGGCTTTGAGAATAAGAGAAAGTGGCTGTCATTTGTGGTGTGGAAGTGGCGTCTTTACAGCTCAAGTGGTGTAATTACCTCGAGAGTAAACATGCTACGTTGTTCACACATTTGAATTATGTTGTTTACCCGACATGTATTTTTATTTATTGTACCTTTATTCAACTAGGCAAGTCAGTGAAGAATAAATTCTTATTTTCAATGACGGCCTAGGAACAGTGGGTTAACTGTCTTGTTCAGGGGCAGAACGACAGATGTGTACCTTGTCAGCTCAGGGATTCGATCTTGCAATCTTCCGATTACTAGTCCCGACGCTCTAACCTGTGTGTTCCCTCCTGTCACGTAAGTGTTTGCGGCCTCATTGTGTCTGGGAATAGACGTGTTTCTCTGACCATGCTGTCATTTCCCCTGTCAATAAACGAATGATGTGCTAATTCCATTCTCAAGTATTCAATGGGGAATCCCCAGATGCCTATTTACTTTGTTAGTTACCTAATTGGTTCTTTAATCTAATTCCCATGAATTATGTGCTCGACTGAGGCAGCGAGGCAGCCATTGTTAAAGTGGACCAGACACAGTCTTTATTATGGATATAGATGGATGAGTGTACGGCTCAAACGGTGAACGTGTATCAACTCACTCAAGTCATTTCAGGGACAATCAATTCTTGTACATGCTTGTTAGTTCAATTGGGTGAGACTAATAAGCTGACTCAATTCATTATGGCAAACACCATTGGAAAACACAGACATGACACTAAGGAGAAGGCTGTAGAGGATATAAAGCTGTTTACTTCACAGTGCTTTCATTGGTGCCTGTATTTTATGTATATATTAATTAACACAGAACGTATATACAATACAATAACTTTATTGTCCATGGACATTTTCATTTTCTCTTAAGGCTAGAATATAATTGGGGGTTAAAACCCGAAAAACTAGCCCTTTAAGAGCATATGATTCCTTAGGGAGAGAGACAGAAGTAATGAGATTGGAAATATATTTTGTTTTTATCTCATGCCTATTTGTCAGCAGACAGCATTGGTTTTAATCCTGAAGTGATGCTTTTGTAATCCGTTGTGGGATCCTTGGGACGTCCAACTCTGACACCACCCCATTAAAGTTGAAATGTAAAATGGTTAAGGTAAGAGTTAGGATTAGGGTAGGGACATCCCAAGGATCCCTGATAGCACTAGCCTTGACAGAAGTGCCCTTTCACAGGTGCAAAAGGAATTTGATGATTGAGTTTCCCACTCCAACAAGAAACAGAACTCTGTGATCTATGTTTTAAATGACACAAGGGGGAGCGTCAGCGCTCATGTTGTTTTCTGTGATTTTAAGGGTAGTTTGAGCTGCCGGAGAGGAGAGAAACAAAGAAGCTAAAATCTCAGCTGCCTAGCCTCACTAAAACAAATTTAATCAGAGAACACTTTGAGGCTGGAACACAAAGGGAGCTTGGCGATGGCTGGGCCACGTGTTGGCTTGATACCAGTCTGGAGGAGCTTTTACACTTGTGTAGAACGAGGCCCAGCTGAATAATTTACTGACTATCTTCCAGATCCTTTACAAGGCTTTTTGGTCTCCTGTCAGGTAAATTGGTATTAGAACATGGTAAAACATTGTTCAGTTTGCCCTAAACCGAGCTACAGTATATCTAGTCATCTCTCATTCTCCTCTCTTTTTTGCATCTCTCTTTCTCACTCTCTTTAATCACTACAGTGCATTAGATTAACTTTGTTTCCATGTCTCCACTAAAATAACTGTTTAGTTTCTCCTCTTTGGTTTATTCCTTCTCTTCTACTTGGCCCGTGGCCGGCGGCATGCTAGAATGGAATTACAGTTGAAGTCGGAAGTTTACATACACCTTCGCCAAAGACATTTAAACTCAGTTTTTCACAATTCCTGACATTTAATCCTAGTAAAAATGCCCTGTCTTTGGTCAGTTAGGATCACCACTTTATTTTAAGAATGTGAAATGTCAGAATAATAGTAGAGTGAATGATTTATTTCAGCTTTTATTTCTTTCATCACATTCCGAGTGTGTCAGAAGTTTACGTACACTCAATTCGTTTTCGGTTGCATTGCCTTTAAATTGTTTAACTTGTGTCAAACGTTTCAGGTAGCCTTCCACAAGCTTCCCACAATAAGTTGGGTGAATTTTGGCCCATTCCTTCCTGACAGAGCTGGTGTAACTGAGTCAGGCCTCCTTGCTCGCACATGCTTTTTTCAGTTCTGCCCACATATTTTCTATAGGGTTGAGGTCAGGGCTTTGTGATGGCCCTTTTGCCACAATTTTGGAAGTATGCTTGACTTTTTTCCACAACTTTGGACGTATGCTTGGGGTCATTGTCCATTTGGAAGACCCATTTGCGACCAAGCTTTAACTTCCTGACTGGTGTCTTGAGATGTTGCATCAATATATTCACATAATTGTCCTGCCTCATGATGCCATCTATTTTGTGAAGTCTGCCAGTCCCTCCTGCAGCAAAGCACCCCCACAGCATGATGCTGCAAACCCCGTGTTTCACGGTTGGGATGGTATTCTTCAGCTTGCAAGCCTCCCCATTTTCCTCCAAACATAACGATGGCCAAACAGTTCTATTTTTGTTTCATCAGACCAGAGGAGATTTCTCCATGTGCAGTTGCATACCATGGTCTGGCTTTTTATGTTGATTTTGGAGCAGTGGCTTCTTTCTTGCTGATCAGCCTTTCAGGTTTTGTCGATATAGGACTCGTTTTACTTTGGATATAGATACTTTTGTACCAGTTTCCTCAGGCATCTTCACAAGGTCCTTTGCTGTTGCTCTGGGATTGATTTGCACTTTTCGCACCAAAGTACATTCATCTCTAGGAGACGGAACACGTCTCCTTCCTGAGCGGTATGACGGCTGCGTGGTCAAATTGTGTTTACACTTGCATACTATTGTTTGTACAGATGAACATGGTACCTTCAGGCGTTTGGACATTGCTCACAGGGATGAACCAGACTTGTGGAGGTCTATCATGTTTTTACTGAGATCTTGGCTGATTTCTTTTAATTTTCCCAAGATGTCAAGCAATGAGGCACTGAGTTTGAAGGTAAGCCTTGAAATACATCCACAGGTACACCTCCAATTGACTCAAATTATGTCAATTAGCCTATAAGAAGCTTCTAAAACTATGACATCATGTTCTGGAATTTTCTAAGTTTTTTAAAAAGGCACAGTCAACTTAGTGTATGTAAACTTCTGACCGACTGGAATTGTGATGCATTGAATTATAAATTAAATAATATATATGTAAACAACTTCCTCTCTATTTAGCCCCGTCTCCTCCATCAAAGCATCAGTTCAGCACGGCGGAGTAATGCATCGAGTAATTTAGGGAGCAGAACAGCGTGCCTCCGTGTTTAGTACCACCACCCTCTGTTGTGATCTGTAGCTGAGGTGAGGCCACGTGACCTTGCAAACCTGTGTACAGCTAGAGGCCCTGAGCCGGCGAATTTCTGCTTGTTGCGTCAAGTCCCGTGGGGGAAAACCGGGGTTGGCTGGTCGGAAGGGGGAAGGGTGTGGGGGTTGAGGAGGAGGAGGAGGGAGAGGGGGTTCAAACGATAGAATAATCACAAGCCCATCTACAAAGGGCTGGAGCATGCACACTTAATTTACCTGATTGAAAAGAGCAATCAGTTCCGGCTGATTTCCCTGAGAAAGGTTTTTCTTCAGTTCCCTTCCCTTGATTGCCCACTCCAAAGTGCCTCTCTCTCTCCAAGTCCCTAACCTCTACTGCTCCTCAGAGATAGAGAAATAAAGGAAGAAAGTGAAAGAGTGAGACAGAGAGAAGAAAGAATGCGAGTCAGGCAGAGACAGGAGACCGGTAGGCCCGCCTTTGTCTGCTCTATTGCAGGCAGTCTCCCTTAATCACATTATTCTGTGTTTTGCCCACTGCTTCCCCGCCCATGTTAATGGACTTATATTGTTTCCATGTAATGTTAATGTTCTGCCTCTGTCATGACAAGTCCAAATAAAGAAATAAAAAGATAATTGCTAATCAATGGTAACTGGATCATTGTACAATCCACTCTGGGTCGAGTGGTGTAATTTGGCATTTGCCGGCAATCATTAATGTGATTCAGTAAATGCCCTTTTTTGGTTTGATTGTATTACTTCCATTTGCAGTCTATTATCCGTATTCTGATTCATCCCTCCAAAAACATTAGGGGAATCAATGTTATGTTCATCTATAATTGATGTATTAACAACATTTGATTTGACAAAACTTCCTGTCTCGAATAAATCCACTGGCCTTCAGAACTTCAGAACAGGCCTCACTGAAATCTCAATAGCCATTCCTGTAGAGTTATGTATAAGCCATCTTGTTTTCTCAGTCATAGCATTTTCATAGAGTTGTGTAGATGCAGAACTTAATTAAACTGCAACCCTCCATGCTTGTGAATTATAAATGCTACATGCTAACGAGGTGATAGATCTGCATTTGGACTCCTAGCAGGTCGACCACTCTCCCCTTCCTTGACACACATGATTGCATCCCTTATTATCTTGGAAGCTTGCCCATAGAGAGCAGCTGTAGAGGGAGGATGGAGGCTAGACTCCTCCCCGTGCAGGTTGAGATCATGGCTAACTGGAGCCCGGCTCAGCACACACAGTTGTCCCCACGGGAGACTCCTTTCTCTATGGACACACCCATTATCAAAGGCTCACCTGCCTCAAGGTCACAGCTCATTTGAATCCTCCGGTTCACCCAGAGAGACACACAGGGGCCAGGGAATGTGCTGAGTCTCAACGATGGCCTGGGACAAGTGGACCGATGACAATAAGGACTGACATTGTGGGGTTGTTGTGCTGTTTATACATGAATCGCACATTCTTATGCAAGAGTATGTTTTGTTTAGACTACGTGCTCGTTTCAGCCCAGAAGTAAAAAAACACCCCACAAAAAAACAGACCATTAACCAGAAGGTTGTTTGTTTGAAATAGAGGCTAGACAATATGGGAGATGAACTAGCAACCAAAAGGCTGCTGATCAAGGCACTTAACCCCGACGTAGCTTCAGGGGTGCTGAACTGTTGCTCACCCTGTGCTCGTTCATATGTGCCTAACGTATGGCGTGTGTTTGTGTTGTCTTGGGGAACAGAGCAAAATGAAGCACCATCTCAGCTGGACCAATAACGTATTATTATATTCTAATCATTGAGGTTGAGTTGGCATGCCAGTAGTTTTGAGATGACAAAATGGCACTGTAGTGCACATTCCTTGTATTCCAGGCGCACCCTCAAATATTGGTTAGATGGAGTGGGTTGTGAACGACTTCATAGAAGCTGTCATCTGATTCAGATTCCTACCCAATAAAACAAATGCTACTCTTTTGAGCTTCTCCAACATATGTATCCCATTCTTACAATGTTCCCTCCACGTCAGCATACATATCAGTAGGCAAAGGATGTGCTCTTGAATTGTTTTCATGTCGGTCCTCATCGGGGGCACAAGATTCAAATCAATCAAGTTGAGTGCACATTCCAAACACAGGAAGTGAATCAGCGTTATTGTTATACATACTCTCTGCAAGGCCACTGGCTCTATTTGTTGTGGTTAGATATTGTTTTGTAATTTCCTAGGACAGTAAATATTGAGGCCTGATGCCCTTGTAACGTCTGGCAGCAATATGAATCAGGTGCTGTTTTGCATTGATTATCCCCTCTAATGTAAGACATTGGAGGAGTTAGGTCATAAACTTTATGTTGTGGAGCTTTATGTCCAATGAAGCTTACTTAGTACATGGTCCTTTGACCTTCTCTCAACGGTGAGTAGTAAGACCCAGTATTAGACACCATTTCTGTGTTTGAACATTGAATTTATTTTTTTTTTTAATGAGTAGCCATTTCCTCATGTGTTGTGTTCTTCATTGTCGGAGTGCTCCTTACCTCACACTGTCACAATAGACGTTGATTAGCATGTATTCAGCTAGCGTTTTTGTTGCACTGTGAACAGTGCCTGCGCCGAAGGCTTTAATGTTGACCTTGTCTGCTGGACAATTGTTATCGATGAAGCTCTCCTCAACTCATTTCTTGGAGTCTGGGACTGCCAGTGGTGACTTAAAGCATTTTCTGACACAACTTCAGAACTATGTACCGACCAAAGGTTCAGTCAATTATTTTGCTGGAAGTACAGGGGAGCACTTCTCACAAGTGATTTTGGATCTCGGAGGCCATGCTTAATGGAATCCAGAGCATTGCTTCTTTCTCGCTACCCTTTATCTACATTCTTAATGTTTAGTTTTAAGGACCATCTCTCTTTTCAATGGGATTTATCCTGCTATCTTGGCTTTATTCAATAACTTAGTGTTCTCAGATCCATGTGCTGCCTGTGGCTTTTAGACTGTGGAGGGAAATCTTAAGTGAGGGCTGCCTTGCATGTGCTATGATCTCTCTGCTCATATAAGCACCTGCTAGATCCGCTGGCTAAATCCTAGAGCTTATGCAGGTGAAATGTGGACGCAAATACTTTGATTGAGGAAAAATACTACTCAAATCCCACCTCAGAGTGGTGATCGACCTCTTCAAAATCTCTTCAGGCCTGATTAATGGGTCTTACAAAGAAATATTTGTTACTCTTAATATTTCTTATATTTATTTTGTCAATTTATTTTGTCCATATTCATGCACTTTCATGGTATTTGTTCAACATTCTAAAGGTCCCATTGTGACATTATCAACTCCCAGACTTCCAACATTCCATTCATCACAAATCAGCTATTTTGACCAATCAAATCAAATTGTATTCGTCACATGCGCCTAATACAACAGGTGCAGACCTTACAGTGAAATGCTTACTTACAAGCCCTTAACCAGCAATGCAGTTAAAAAAAAAAAGTGTTAAGTGAAACATTTTAATAAAAATAACAAATAGTTAAATAGCAGCTGTAAAATAACAGTAGTGAGACTATATGCAGTGGGTACCAGTACAGAGTCAATGTGTGGGGGCACAGGTTAGTCGAGGTAATATGTACATGTAGGTAGAGTTAAAGTGACTATGCATGGATATTAACCAGAGAGTAGCAGCATCATAAGGGGGGGGGGGGGGGACAACAACAACAACAATACATTTTTAGGGCCTTCTTCTGACACCGCCTGGTTTAGAGGTCCTGAATTGCAGGAGGCTTGGCCCCAGTGATGTACAGGGTAGTACTCACTACACTCCGTAATGCCTTGCGGTCAGAGGCCGAGCAGTTGCCATACCAGGCGGTGATGCACCCAGTCAGGATTCTGTCGATGGTTTTGTCCAGGTGGGAAAGGGCAGTGTGGAAAGCAATAGAGATCGCATTAAATGTGGATCTGTTGGGGCGGTATACAAATTTGAGTGGGTCTAGGGTTTCTAGAATAATGGTGCTGATGAGAGCCATGACTAGCCTTTCAAAGCACTTCATGGCTACAGACATGAGTGCTACGTGTAGTCATTTAGGCATGTTATCTTAGTGTTCTTTGGCACAGGGACTATGTTGGTCTGCTTGAAACATGTTGGTATTACAGACTCGGACAGGGACAGGTTGAAAATGTCAGGGAAGACACTTGCCAGTTGGTCAGTGCATGCTCAGAGTACACGTCCTGGTAATCCGTCTGGCCCCACGGCTTTGTGAATATTGACCTGTTTAAATGTCTTACTCACATCGGCTACGGAGAGCGTGATCACACAGTCGTCTGGAACAGCTGATGCTCTCATGAGTGCTTCAGTGTTGCTTGCCTCGAAGCGAGCATGAAGTAATTTAGCTCATCTGGTTAGGTCGTGTCACTGGGCAGCTCGCGTCTGTACTACCCTTTGTAGTCTGTAATAGTTTGCAAGCCCTGCCATGTCCGACAAGCGTCAGAGCAGGTGTAGTACGATTCAATCTTAGTCCTGTATTGATGCTTTGCCTGTTTGATGGTTCGTCTGAGGGCATATTGGGATTTGTTATACTCGCACGGGTTATACTCCCGCTCCTTGAAAGCGGCAGCTCTACCCTTTAGCTCAGAGCAAATGTTACATGTAATTCATGGCATCTGGTTGGAGTATGTATGTACGGTACCTGTGGGGGGCGACGTCATTTATGCATTTATTGATGAAGCCAGTGACTGATGTGGTGTACGGGTGACTTTTTCCACATGGCTCACATCAGCACCATTAGCACCATCATTCTAGAAACCCTAGACCCAATGCCATTGGAAAATCCCGGGAACATATTCCAGTGTGTGCCAGCAAAGTAGTCCTGTAGCTTAGCATCTGCGTAATCTGACCACTTCTTTATTGACCGAGTCATTGGTGCGTCTTGCTTTTGTTTTTGCTTGTAAGCAGGAATCAAAAGGATATAATTATGGTCAGATTTGCCAAACAGAGGGTGAGGGAGACCTTGTAAACATCTCTGTGTGCGTAGTAAAGGTTGTCTTGAGATTTTTTTCCCTCTGGGTGCACATTTAACATGCTGGTAGAAATGAGGTAAAACAGATTTAAGTTTCCCTGAATTAAAGTCCCCGGCCACTAGGAGCTCCGCTTCTGGATGAGCGTTTTCCTATTTTCTTATGGCCGTATACAGCTCATTGAGTGCGGACTTAGTGCCAGCATCGGTGTGTGGTGGTAAATTGACAGCTACAAGGAATATAGATGGAAATGTCCTTGGTAAATAGTGGGGTCTTCAACTTATCATGAGATACTCTGCCTCAGGCGAGCAAAACTTTGAGACTTCCTTAATATTAGATTTTGTGCACCAGCTGTTGTTTACAAATATGCACAGACCACCACCCCTTGTCTTACCGGAGGCAACTGTTCTATCCTGCCGATACAGCTTAAAACCCGCCAGCTGTATGTTATTCATGTCGGCGTTCAGCAAAAACTCGGTGAAACATAAGATATTACAGTTTTTAATGTCCCATTGGTAGGATATTCATGATCGTAGCTTGTCTATTTTGTTATCCACTGATTGTACGTTGGCTAATAGGAGAGGTTGTTTTCCTGGCACCACTCCGCCAGAGCCCTCAACTCCTCCCTGGAGGATGTCTCGTCATTGTTGGTAATCAGGCCTACTATGGTTTTGTCGTATGCAAACTTGATGATTGAGTTGGAGGCGTGTGTGGCCACGCAGTCATGGGTGAGCAGGGAGTACAGCAGGGGGCTGAGTACGCACCCTTGTGGAGCCCCTGTGTTGAGGATCAGTGACGAAGAGGTGTTGTTTCCTACCTTCACCACCTGGGGTGGCCCGTAAGGAAGTCCAGGACCCAGTTGCACAGGGTGGAGTTCAGACCCAGGGCCCCATGCTGGGCCCCAGGGCCCCATTTGCATCAATCTAATGTGTTTGTTTTTTTTGCAAACTCTGCAGTCACATGAATGCAACAGAAACATCAATAACCAAACAACTGTCTCTTGCATGGTGTGCACTTGCATTAAAGGGTCAATCTAAACGTATTATTGTTGTGGACTTAAAACATCCAATTTAGTTGTTTTTTCTATTTAAAAGGTGTGATTTTTTTTGAGAGCAACAACCCCCAAAAACTTGAAAAATAGGAAACCTGGAAAAACAAAACGGAGAAAATTGGAAATTGGGAAAAAATACAATGTATTGTATAGGGCCCTGTATATGCTATGCTCAATTAACTTGTGTCCCCCCCCTGGGGGCAGAGTTGGTCTGGAAAGGGGTTCCCCCTTTCTGGCCAGTAGGTCCATTTTCCCACTGATCCCACTCCAGCCCAGAGAGGGCTTTATGAACATGGAATAGTTTATTTATTTAAAACTTTTAACAATGCATTACATTGCATATACTGTGGTATTTTATACTCTGGTATTCTAGTGAGAGAGTGTTTAAAAATGTAGTAGTCCGAGTGTAGTTATTTATGATTAAATGTGTGATCTAACTGCCCCACAATCAAGTAAGAAAGTTGATATAGTAGTCTATCAATGTAGTCAGACCAACTAGTTTACTCAATTTAACTTTGACAAAATGGAACTGATTTGCGTTAAATGGTAAAGTAAAACTGTATTCACTTCTTCCACTACCCAACAAAAATATTTTACTTCATGTAAATTTACCATCTGGTTTACTAAGAGATTTAACTAGTGCAAAACTTGCTTCACTTTTTTCCAGAGAGGATCATTTCAAATACATTCCCTCAGGAGAAAAACAGGTGCAAATCTAGCCTTCGATGGTTCCTTCAACCAATTTTTACGCGTTACTTGGGAATCTCACTTTGACAATCAGAACATCACACAAGGACATGTATGACAACATTTCTCCAGAGACCCAAGATATTCCTTCTGACAGGAAAGGACACACTTTATTCCCTGTCTCTGACAGAAGGTGTGGGCCCAAAATGTGCCATATCCGGCTCCATGCCCCCGTTTTACTCTGCCCAACGTTGGGCCTGCCAGCCCCGTGCTGAGTGGACCGCCGTGGGAATAGAGTCCACCGCCGCCACGTTTCTGTTCGCCACACACAGCTACTTAGTGCACGGAGATGATAATTAAAGATAGAAGATTTCCCCAGGGTAGTGCCAGTGTGGGAAAGGAGATCAGGAGTTCATCCCTGTGCCTGGGCCAAAGGCACACACACACCAAAAATATATACGTTGTTAGTTAAGCTTTAAATGGGGTCAGGTTGAACATTGCTACCGGCATTCTATGTGCCGTGTCTAATGTGGGCCGTCTGAATCACATTCCAAAGGAGATTCACCTCTCACTTCTCTGCTGCGATTTGCTTTTATTACCTCTCTGACATACTGTATATACCGATGGCTCCTCCACTCATCACTTTGATTTATTATAACCGCCTCACGGAGCATTCGCCTTGAATGCACGTCCGTCAATAAAGTATTTGTTTTTATGAACATGGGCTATTATTGTGGACAAATGATCGAGGCAGATCAACACCATTTCTCGTGGGCATTTCCTGCTCTCCATTTCCTGCTTTTTTTCAAAGTGTATAATCGGATAGTGATTGTAGAGTTGTTGAAAATCGTAGTATTATCAGATTTTTTCCTACCCCTGAACTTGTGCTAATTGTCCTGCCCAAAGCCCTGAGAGAAGTGTCATTGACCAATGTGACTTGTTTTATTCTCCTCCGGAGATAAATCTGTAGGCCCCTGACAATGAGGGCCAAGCTTGTGTGGAGATTCCACTCAGAGGCCACGCTGACGATTTGTCTTGACAAACTGGGAAAAATAGGAAATATGACACAAATGTTCTCATAAATCTATTTAGTATAAGGCATAGCCTATGGCAAATAGTTTGGAGCCTGGGAGAGGGAAAATTGAGTGAGAGAGTGGGAGAAAAAAAAAGTTGAACTTTGAAGATATTAATACCGTTGTGAATATATCTATTATCCACATTCATTTCCAAGGCATTGCGGCATAATAAAGCACTGCCCATTTCCCATTTAAACTCCCAGCACTACTTGGCTCTAAGCTGTATTACGTTGACAAAATTCCATTCTGCATGGGATGAAACACAAAGAGGAACATTTGTCTTTGGTTCTGAATGGAATTTGAAGGGAATCATGGCGTTAGGAAGATACTCTCACACTCCAACCCAAGGACTCTGTATGTAGTCGGCTCAATAGAACTGTTGAAAAGATGGACGTAACTCAAATCTGAGTTATACAAAGGACCCTTCTTTGTGACAAATAAATGTGCGTTCGCCTGAATGTCTCAGAAGAACATTTTAATTTCTCATAAAAATTATGTGGCACAACTTCATTGTTTTTGACTATTACTCGAACAAAACATTTTCTCTTTATTCCAGTTATATTCTAGATGTGTCCAATGAGCACTGTACCAAATCAGCAAGTTCTTGAAATTAGACTGACACTGCAAAATAAATCTCCTTCATCGTACACTACATTACCAAAAGTATGTGGACACCTGCTTGTTGAACATCTCATTGCAAAATCATGAGCATTGATATGGAGTTGGTACCCGCTTTGCTGCTATAATAGCCTCCATTCTTTTGGGAAGGCTTTTTTGTTGGAACATTGCTGCAGGGACTTGCTTCCATTCAGCCACAAGAGCATTAGTGAGGTCGGGCACTGGCTCGCAGTCAGCCTTCCAATTAATCCTGAAGGTTTTCGATGGGGTTGCAGTCAGGGCTCTGTGCAGGCCAATCAAGTTCTTCCATACTGATCTCGACAAACCATGTCTGTATGGACCTCGCTTTGTGCATGCTGAAAGAGAAAGGGGCCTTTCCGAAACTGTTGCACCAAAGTTGGAAGCACAGAATTGTCTAGAATGTCATTGTATGCTGTAACGTTAAGATTTCCCTTCACTAGAACTTAAGGGCCTAGCCCGACCATGAAAAAAATCCCCAGACCATTATTCCTCCTCCACCAAACTTTACAGTTGACACTATGCATTTGGGCAGGTAGCATTATCCTGGCATCTGCCAAACCTAGATTTGTCCGCCGGACTGCCAGATGGTGAAGCATGTTTAATCACTCTAGAGCACGTGTTTCCACTGCTCCAGATTTCCAATGGCGTCGAGCTTTACACCACTCCAGCCGACACTAGGCATTGCACATGGCTGCTCAGCCATGGAAACCAATTTCATGAAGCTCCCAATGAACAGTTATTGTGCTGACGTTGCTTCCAGAGGCCGTTTGGAACTTGGTGGTGAGTGTTGCAACCAAGGACAGACAATTTTTAAGCGCTACGTGCACCAGCACTCGGCAATCCCATTGTGTGAGCTTGTGTGGCCTACCACTGTGTGGCTAAGCCGTTGTTGCTCATAGACATTTCCACTTCACAATAACAGCGCTTACAGTTGACCGGGGCAGCTCTAGCACGGCATAAATTTGACGAACTGACTTGTTGCAAAGGTGGCATCCCATGACAGTGTGACTTTGAATGTCACTGAGCTCTTCAGGAAGGCCATTCTACTGCCAATGTTTTGTCTATGGAGATTGCATGGCTGTGTGCTCGATTTTATACACCTGTCAGCAACGGGTGTGGATGAAATAGCGGAATTGATTAATTTGAAGTGATGTCCACATACTTTTGTATATATAGTGTACCTCTGCCTGTCAGCAAACATGTCTTGCAGACACATTTGAGCATTGGAAAGATTTTGACAAAACATAGATTTTTCATACCAACTGTGTTTACTTGAACACTGCATCTCTTCCCTTTCCATCTCCATCTTTCTGTGGTGTGTTCTACTTTTGCTGTGAAATGTTTTGGCTGTCACACCTGAGGAGTACATTTTCCTTTCAGATCAATCCATGGAGATGTGCCCTACATTCTACTCTATTTTTCCTCCTAAAAAAAAAAGAATGGCCCTTATCTCTGCTTCACCTACATGCTTGCAGAATACCGTCACATTAAGAGATCATGGGCACCACATCCCGAGGTCTCTGCAACATAGGGAGATTTGCAAAGTAAACAGACATTTAATCTGAGTAAAAATTCCCTGTCTTTGGTCTGTTAGGATCACCATTTTATTTTAAGAATGTGAAATGTCAGAATAGTAGTAGTGAGCTTTTATTTCTTTCATCACATTCCCAGTGGGTCAGAAGTTTACATACACTCAATTAGCATTTGGTAGCATTGCCTTTAAATTGTTTAACTTCGGTCAAATGTGTTGGGTACCCTTCCCACAATAAGTTGGGTGAATTTTGGCCCATTTTGTAACTGAGTCAGGTTTGTAGGATCCTTGCTCGCACACACTTTTTCAGTTCTGCCCACAAATCTTCTGTAGGATTGAGGTCAGGGCTTTGTGATGGCCACTCCAATAACTTGACTTTGTTTTCCTTAAGCCATTTTGCCACAGCTTTGGAAGTCTGCTTGGGGTCATTGTCCATTTGGAAGACCCATTTGCGCCCAATCTTGAGATATTGCTTCAATATATCCACATAATTTGCCTCCCTCATGATGCTATCTATTTTGTGAAGTATACCAGTCCCTCCTGCAGCAAAGCACTCCCACAACATGATGCTGCCAGCCTCCCCCTGCATTAAGTACTCTAGTGCATCTCCTCCTTATGGACTGGACCAGATTTTCCAGTTCTTGCTGTGAGATGTTACCCCAATCTTCCACCAAGGCACCAGCAAGTTCCCGGACATTTCTGGGGGGAATGGCCCTAGCCCTCACCCCCAGATCCAACAGGTCCCAGACATGCTCTTCACTCTTCGCTGGCCCTTGCAGAACACTGACATTCCTGTCTTACAGGAAATCACTCACATAATGATTGGTATGGCTGGTATCATTGTCATGCAGCAGGGTCATGTCAGGATGAGCCTGCAGGAAGGGTACCACATGAGGGAGGAATATGTCTTCCCTGTAATGCACAGCGTCGAGATTGCCTGCAATGACAACAAGCTCAGTCCGATGATGCTGTGACACACCACCCCAGACCATGACAGACCCTCCACCTCCAAAACGATCCCGCTCCAGAGTACAGGCGTAATGCTCATTCCTTCGACAATAAACGCGATTCCGACCATCACCCCTGGTGAGACAAAACCACAACTCGTCAATGAAGAGCACTTTTTGCCGGTCCCGACTGGTCCAGCAACGGTGAGTTTGTGCCCATAGGCGACGTTCTTGCCGGTGATGTCTGGTGAGGACCTGCCTTACAACAGGCCTACAAGCCCTCAGTCCAGCCTCTCTCAGCCTATTGCAGACAGTCTAAGCACTGATGGAGTGATTGTGCGTTCCTGGTGTAACTCAGGCAGTTGTTGTTGCCACCCTGTACCTGTCCCTCAGGGGTGATGTTCGGATGTACCGATCCTGTGCAGGTGTTGTTACACATGGTCTGCCACTGCGAGGTCGATCAGCTGTCCTTCCTGTCTCCCTGTAGTGCTGTCTTGGGCATCTCACAGTATGGACATTGCAATTTATTGTCCTGGCCACATCTGCAGTCCTCATGCCTCCTTGCAGCATGTCTCGTGAACTTCCGGCGCCGACAGAGATGGCCGCCTCGCTTCGCGTTCCTAGGAAACTATGCAGTTTTTTGTTTTTTTACACAAGCATTTCGCTACTCTCGCATTAACATCTGCTAACCATGTGTATGTGACAAATACAATTTGATTTGATTTGATCTTAGGCACGTTCACGCAGATGAGCTGGGACCCTGGGCATCTTTCTTTTGGTGTTTTTCAGAGTCAGTAGAAAGGCCTCTTTAGTGTCCTAAGTTTTCATAACTATGACCTTAATTGCCTACCGTCTGTTATTTGTTAGTGTCTTAATGACCATTTCACAGGTCATTCATTGTTTATGGTTCATTGAACAAGCATGGGAGCAGTGTTTAAACCCTTTACGATGAAGATCTGTTAAGTTATTTAGGTTTTTACAAATTATCTTTGAAAGACAGGGTCCTGAAAAAGGGGATGTTTATTTTGTTGCTGAGTTTATATTTACTGTATATATACTGGACAAAAATATAAACAGAACATGCAAAGCTCATTTTTCATGAGCTGAAATAAAATATCCCCAAAATGTTCCATACACACACAAAGCTTGTTTCTCTCAAATGGTGTGCACAAATGTGTTTACATCCCTGTTAGTGAGCATTTCTCCCTTGCCAAGATAATCCACCCACCTGACAGATGTGGCATGTCAAGAAGCTCATTTAACCACATGTCCATTACACAGGTGCACCTTGTGCTTGGGTCAATTAAAGGTAACTCTAAAATGTGTGGTTTTGTCACAGAACACAATGTCACAGTTGTCTCAAGTTGTAATAGAGCATGCAGTTGGCATGCTGACTGCAGGAATATCCAACAGAGCTGTTGCCAGAGAATGTAATGTTAATGTATCATCCATAAGCCAATGTTGTATTTATAGAATTTGGCAGTACATCTAACTGGTCTCACATCCACGGACCACGTATAACCACGCCAGCCCAGGAGTTCCACATCCGGCTTCTTCACCTGCGGGATCGACTGAGGAGGGGGAGGGGGTTGTGGGTTCTTAGGAGTTTTTCTGTCTGTAATAAAGCCATTCTGTGGAGAAAACTAATTCTGATTGGCTGTGCCTGGCTCCCCAGTGGCTGGACCTGGCTCCCAAGTGGGTGGGCCTATGCCGTCCCAGGCCCACCCATGGCTGTGGCCTAATGACTTTATTTCAATTGACTGATTTCCTTCTTTGAACTCAGTAACATTGAAATTGTTGCATGTTGCATTTATATTTTTGTTCAGTATATTCACACTACGCTGTTGTATTCTTTCTGGACCTCTTCAGATGGGTCCGAGAGAATAGATTGTTTGACATGATGTATAATTATTTTGCCTCCACAAGAGTGTTCGTGAGAAGGCTAAGCTCGTGGACCCTAGCTGACATCTCATGTGGTGCAGTCGAAACTCAATAATCCACTTGGCCTTGTATTTAGCCTTCCCTTTTTAATAAAGATAGACACAAATACTTCATATAATACCATTCAAATAATAACAGAGCATGCAGAACTACATCTGCTTCATATTGAGCATATGCTCCCCTGTCTGTTCAACACTATGCAACATGCAAGTTATGCAAGTTAAATACCACTGTGTTGTAAGTTAAATATGGAAAGCACAATTGTATTTACTATACGATTAGTATATATTATCCTGATAATAAGGTTTTTAAGGGGAATACATGTTTGTCAATTTTAAGAACCAGTAAACTAGGGCTCTCGAACCCTGTTCCTGGAGACCTACTGGTTTATGCTCCAAATCTCCAAACGTGATTCTATTAATTTACTGGTTGAAAAACGGAATAAGGTTAGTTACAACTGGGGTTGGAGTGAAAACATACAGGAGGGTAGCTCTCCAGGAACAGGGTTGGAGACCCCTGCAGTAGCCCTCTTGATCCAGTGTCATTCAAGTAAATGGCGGAGGACCAATTACCCTGATTGGAAGCACCTATATTTCCTAAAAAATGTTGTTTCTGATTGTAAGATTTGAACCTGCACACTGAAGAAGGTGAAACAAATCTAAAAATGAATAATTAAGCTTTACGCAACATATTTTGGAGTGCTGACCCGTCTCTCACTTTACTTATTCAAGTAAATGGTGCCTTGTGGGTAGAGGCATTTTATTTATTTTATTTTGTTGTTGTTGCTTGATGTCCGTTTCAAAGTAGTTGCCTAAGAAATACAGCAGAGCAGAGACTTTGAATGTAGCTTCCAGTGACCTGTTAATAAGTTCTGTCGCTACACTCCATTAGAATGGTTCATGGGCAAATAGGTTCTCCGGGATGTATTGGGTATTTTAGTTTATCCCTCTTTTTTAGAGTGTGTCAACACACACACACACACACACACACACACACACACACACACACTCTCTGTTCAGTACCAACTGTACCTTTTAGCGGAAATATATTGAATTTAAAAAATAAAAAAAAGTACTGAGAAGAAAAATAATGTACAAGTAGCAACGCCCTGATGTTGAACTGTTTAATGAGATGGAACATCTTTAAATGTGTCTTTTGAATGGCTTAACTAAAATTCTAAAAACATACAAAGGTTATGGGCATCTCTTGTCCGAATAATATTGGAGAGAAGTGCCTGTGTGTTATTGTAGCAACAAACATTGTCAAGTACATTTTGGTCTGATTGTTCCTTTGAAATAATGAAAGGTCACAAAGGACAGAATAAGTGGAGTGAGTTTTAAACTTCTAAGTTGGAGTGAGAGTCTGTCTGAATACATGTGGAATATAGAACACAATCCTTTGTTTTCATTGCTGGCTGTTTAGAAGACTATCCATTGCCATGTATCCCTATGCTTCATGCAAAATAACTATCCCAGGCAAACCTATCCATACAATAATATTTGTAATCAAATGCAAAGTAAAGGAGCAGTTACTACTTTTCAGTAGATTTCATGTTTGGATATGCATTTGGACTTTGACTCCATGAAATCCAATTCAGATGATGATTGACAATCCAGCAGTGGTGCAATGTTTGTATGACTACCATTGTTGTATTGACTCCCCTACCACAGCTGCATGTCTCCTGAGAGGGCATATGCTGTATGCTCGTGATAAAAAGTGACTGATTTGGATCACACCTTTGTTAATCATGTCTCAGACTGAATTGACTTTGAGACAGCTGAACAAGTAATACATTTGCCACCCACAGTATTTACATTGACCACTCTATTTCTTGAACTGCATTGTTTTTTATTTTTTTATTTCACCTTTATTCATCCAGGTAGGCCAGTTGAGAACACATTCTCATTTACAACTGCGACCTGGCCAAGATGATGCAAAGCAGTGCGACAAAAACAACGACACAGAGTTACACATAAACAAACGTACAGTCAATAACACAATAGACATATCTATGTAGTGTGCGCAAATGTAGAAGAGTTGTTGGTTAAGGGCTTGTAAGTAATCCTTTCACGGTGTTGTATTCGGAGCATGTGACAAATCCAATTTGATTTGCCATACAACAGCAGCAGTTTTCCAATAAGGGAGCTCTGATCGGTCCCAACCTGGACTTACCACTCCTGGGATGTCATCGCCTTCACTCTCCAATTTTAATTTCATCAGGCACTCTTATTCAGAGCAACTTACAGGAGCAATTAGGGTTAATTACCTTGCTAAAAGGCCCCGTCGACAGATTTTTCACCTAGTTGGCCTGGGGATTTGAACCAGCGACCTGTCAGTTACTGGCCCAAAGCTCTTAAACCCTAATCTAACTACCTTCCAATGACAATGAGCTTTCTCATTGAGCTATATTAGAATGGCCAGGTGTGAAGGATAACCTCTCCCGGACCCTGATTATCACTGTTGTTGTGTCTACAATACGTTAGCAACACATAGACTGACCAGGTAAAAGCTATGATCCCTTTTTGATGTCACTTGTTAAATCCACTTCAATCAGTGTAGATGAAGGGGAGGAGACCGATTTAAAGAAGGATTTTTAAACCTCGACACAATTGAGACATGGATTGTGCATCTGTTCCTTTCAAGACACAAGATTGAAGTGCTTTTGAACGGGGTATGGTAGTATTTGCCAGGCACACCGGTTTGAGTGTATCAATAACTGCAACACTGCTAGGTTTTTCATGCTCAACTGTTTCCCGTGTGTATCAAGAATGGTCCACCACCCAAAGGACATCCAGCCAGTTTGACACAACTGTGATAAGCATTCGAGTCAACATGGGCCAGCATCTCTGTGGACGCTTTCGACACCTTGTAGAGTACATGCCTCGACGAAGTGAGGCTGTTTTGAGGGCAAAAGGGAGTGCAACTCAATATTAGGAAGGTGTTCCTAACTTTTTGTTCACTCTGTGTACATATAAACAGGTGCTTGTTGTTTCTTACAACTTAAAATTATTATTTTGTCGTGTATGACTGTCTATTTACAGTATACTTTGATTAAGTATGTCACATTGAGCACAGTTACATGCACACAATAATATTATTATTGTGGGTAGCTAGATTAATATAATAATATCTAATGTATATATATAATGGTCCCATGGGGGTCCAGTACAGGAAAGAGTAAAAAAAAATGTATCCACTCACTTTTGTAAGTTGCTCTGGATAACAGTGTCAGCTAAATTACTAAAATGTAAAAATGTTTACATGCTTTGCAATAAGATTAATTTCTCTAATAATCCTGTTTGCATGGGCATCTGAAATCAGGCTACTGATGGGACGTTTGATGAATGCAGACAATAGCCAATCAAAATCAGCACAGTGACCATGTTTTTTTTGCAAAGCCTTTTTCATTCTGAGTTCGGACATATAAAGTTTATATGTGAAAACTATTTCTAAGATGCATACTTTCAGTTTTTCTGAGCCCACTTCACTCGCACATAAGATAGAGGCTACCACTGCTGGCACATGTGCAGATCGAATATACGACTGGAACGGTGATTAATTATTCAAAAGATTGCTCTGAAAAACAGTTGTTTTAATCAGCGTATGCTTACTTCACTTTTAAGATAAGCAGGGTAAGGGTTTTACATTACTTTTCCCATACTTTTTGTGTGTGTGTGTGTGTGTGTATTATCTTGCGTCGGTGGGTGCATGCTTGTGTGTGTGTGTGTACATGTGTCTGTGTGTATTTGAGTATGCACATACGTGTCACCTAGTATTGTATCAATGTCTAGACTTCAATCAGACTCTCCTCCAAAGCTTTTGTTTTTTGAGACTTCATTATTTCTACATCAAATGAAATTGACAAAGGCTACTTGTTTTGGCACCGGGCTCCTGGTGTATACTCTCTGACAGTCTGCCAGTCTTGAGTCCCAGGTTTCTATTTGGTTTGACTGGACACTCAATTCAGCGCTCTGCAAGCAGATACACATTTTAAAATGATGCATACCTATAGGCTTTACAGTGTTCTGTGGTCAGTGTTGTGAAACACTGCTTAAAAAGCAACAGAGGAAGTAAAGGCTTTGTTAAACCCATGAAGATCCCTTAAGATCACAAGCACATAATGCCCACTTGCATATGACAAAATATTTCAATTTACTATCAATATTGCATTCCATGGCTTCAGCCATTAGTCATCTCACCAGTCACCTCAGCATTAAGTGATAGTGGGCAAATATTGGGAGGTGCACTTCCCTTACCTGTGTTGGGAGGTGCACTCAGCCTGAGCCTGATTCTCCAGAGCAGGGTGTCCTGTCGGGAGCACAAGACCTGGGCGGTGAGAATGGACAGTCTGTCATGAAGAATATCAGAAGCAGGAAGCAGACCTGTTCAACATCACCAGCCATGAATGAGTGATGTCCTCTCTTGAGAGTGCTTTTTTTCTTCTTCTTTTACCTCATGGTGGATGGGCAGCATGCAACATTGGGAGACAGAGAGACCTCTCTTCCTGTTGTCACCCCTCCTCCTTACTTCCTTTTTTAGCTCTCACCCCTTCTCCTCCCATCACTGTTTCCTATATGGATGTAGACAGAGATGGACACATGCATTGAATCCGGCTGCCCTGGTTAGCATGGGGCCCCAGTCTCTGACAGCAGATTTCGATGAGAGTTGACAATGGGCCTGGGAATGAGAATAATGCTGTTTGCCAGGCTAGAAATACGACCTGTCACAGTCGACCACTTGCCATGCCAGGAGTGTTCGAACGGCTGAAGTGGACAGGGAAGCTCTATTTAAAATGTATTTATGTGTCTCTCTTCCCTTACTACCCACTGATGCACAGTGATCCCTACAGGCTAAAGGATTTCAGCAACTTCTCAGGTAATGATTACCTACCTGATTTAATGGGGTTTGGAGTGGTGGCTTAAGTGACCTATATGCTGCAGTACATTTGTTCAAGAGTAATTGTTTGCCCTACAATTTCTCTGAGACTAGATACCCCACTACACTCTTGACGGGTGTGTTCGAGTCAGGAACAAGTCAAAAGCTGTCAAATGATGTCAGGTTGGGACTCCAAGCTGAATTACAGTTGCAACTGCTTCTTGTGGTCCTTCTCAGAATCTCTTGAATATGTGCAGTGAACAAACAAATTGGTGTTTGAATTGGAGTGTTTACTTGATATGACAAATTTCGAGGAAGCGCCGTCTGGGGGCCATCTGGAGTCTTGACGATAAGAGGAAAAAATGCACTGTTAATGCATCTGGGAAATGGTGCACATGACTGAATCATCCACGCGTTGAACTGGCTAGAGGACGTTTGCAAGGCAGGTGAGTGTGCATGAAAGACAAAGCTCCGCTTACAGCTGTAGTGTTGGTGTACAGTTTATAGGGTAGTAGTACCCCTGTTTTAACAACCATATTGATTGTCACACTGCTTGGGAAGTAGCTGTATGACATGTAAAACACATGAACTGAGAACACAAGCTGAGTAGCACATCGGGGGGGACCACTTTGTCTTTTATATTCTCTTTCAAAACGGTGGCGTGCTCACACTCTACTGAGGACAATAAGAACAGGAACGTCGATCTATCGAGTCTGTTGGCGTTATCAACTGTGAGAAACGTGGCACAAACACATTTGCTTTGGATGTCATCTTCGGCAGTTGAGGTAACCTCGAGAGCCTTGTGAATTCAGGTTGGGGCGTCAACTGGGCAACAGTTTCCCTATTGGAAGTTTGCGGAGACTGAGTTCAATTATGGAACAGAAAGCTGTGGGGCTTTGCTGGAGGAGTACACTCACCTTACCAGTAGGGGATGCTGAGACAGGCAGAGGTGCATCACAGTCAGGACGGCTGTCATCTCTAGATGCTATAAATGCCTTCTTAACTTGTCATTTTGTCCTTCGAGACAGTTTTTGATGGACAATTGTGGAATCTGTATATCAAGAAGACTTTCTACGTGTAGCATCATTCTTACCAAATAACTGTCCTTTACAGTAAATGATGTTGAAATGAGTGTCATTGCAAACCTGGAATCACCTATGCAGTGATAATGTTTATCGAAGATTTCCTTTCATCACATTCATTAAGTTTGTGTAGAGCCAAACATGTTCATTTGTATTCTCCAAAAGCCAAGCGTACTTTGTGGCTCTTCTCTTGGACAATGAAGTCAACCCGTGTTTGTGGTGGAACGTACATACATTTTCCATGACATCTTTTCAATATGTCCTTGTTTCCAATCCGGAAATGTATTACCAGTGCATTTGCATGGGCGACACAAACCCTGGCTTTTGTGACGTTTCTCTTCTCTCTGGCACCTGAATGTATCTGGCATCAGTGGTGCTGAAAATATTGAAAAGCCTGTTTTTAAATGAAACTGTCTTTAATCAGGACATTGTGTGCAAATTAGTTTTTAAAAGGCAGTTTCCCCGGATTGACGAGTGAGGCTTTGCAAAATGATAAAGATGAAAGCGCTGTCGCAGTGGAAGTGAGAGTGCGGTCCTGGCAAAGATGTTTTGGATCCAAACCCGTTACAGATGTCTTGACCTTTGTTAATCTGCTTTCCGTTTTACTTGCAAATGCAGATTTGCATGAGAACATCAAGATAAGTGTGGGCTTTGGCAATTTGCAAGGCTGCCTGTTATTTCTGGATAGACTGGGAGAGGTGGGAGGCAGGCTGTGTATGGCACTGAGCGCACGCCGTGTTCAGGAGATGACCTGGATTTGGGTCTGAGCTGTGAAAGGAAAGGGAATTGCAGCTTGTCTGTGCTTGAGTGCTCTATATTGACGGGTAACAAAAGCGTTTACTGGCACAATTTCATCAAATTTTGTCAATTGCCTTTTTTTCGGTCTCTCTCCTCTCTCTGTCTCTCTCTCTCTCTCTCTCGATCTCTCGATTTTCAATTGTTTTTACCCCACACTAAAATTGATAGTTTCATCTACAAAACATATTTGTCGATATACGTTGAATCCTCCGTTCTGTCTACGTTTGATGGAAGTTGTTGAAGTGCATGTGATGAACATGGTTATCATGACGTCGGACCACCTGCTATCCTAGATCTGGAACAGAAAAGCTGTTGTTCCAATTTGTCATGCAGTTAACTATTTCCAGTGAATTGATTTCACAGGAAGGCTTTGAATATACTTTTAAAAGGGGTTATATGTGTGAGGCACAGTTGTCCTTAATGTTATTCCTACAGCTTATGCAACAATCTTCTATGGCTGTCTGTTCTAAACCCCTCATAGGTCCACTTTTTCATTATTTATATACAGTGGGGCAAAAAAGTATTTAGTCAGCCACCAATTGTGCAAGTTCTCCCACTTAAAAAGATGAGAGGCCTGTAATTTTCATCATAGGTACACTTCAACTAAAACTGACAAAATGATTTTAAAAAATCCAGAAAATCACATTGTAGGATTTTTAATGAATTTATTTGCAAATTTTGGTGGAAAATAACTATTTGGTCACCTACAAACAAGCAAGATTTCTGGCTCTCACAGACCTGTAACTTCTTCTTTAAGAGGCTCCTCTGTCCTCCACTCGTTACCTGTATTAATGGCACCTGTTTGAACTTGTTATCAGTATAAAAGACACCTGTCCACAACCTCAAACAGTCACACTCCAAACTCCACTATGGCCAAGTCCAAAGAGCTGTCAAAGGACACCAGAAACACAATTGTAGACCTGCACCAGGCTGGGAAGACTGAATCTGCAATAGGTAAGCAGCTTGGTTTGAAGAAATCAACTGTGGGAGCAATTATTAGGAAATGGAAGAAATACAAGACCACTGATAATCTCCCTCGATCTGGGGCTCCACGCAAGATCTCACCCCGTGGGGGTCAAAATGATCACAAGAACGGTGAGCAAAAATCCCAGAATCACACGGGGGGACCTAGTGAATGACCTGCAGAGAGCTGGGACCAAAGTAACAAAGCCTACCATCAGTAACACACTACGCCGCCAGGGACTCAAATCCTGCAGTGCCAGACGTGTCCCCCTGCTTAAGCCAGGGGGACAAATAACACCATACCTACTGTGAAGCATGGGGTGGAAACATCATGCTTTGGGGCTTTTTTTCTGCAAAAGGACCAGGACGACTGATCTGTGTAAAGGAAAGAATGAATGGGGCCATGTATCGTGAGATTTTGAGTGAAAACCTCCTTCCATCAGCAAGGGCATTGGAGATGAAACATGACTGAGGCTCTTTCAGCATGACAATGATCCCAAACACACCGCCCGGGCAACGAAGGAGTGGCTTCGTAAGAAGCATTTCAAGGTCCTGGAGTGGCCTAGCCAGTCTCCAGATCTCAACCCCATAGAAAATCTTTGGAGGGAGTTGAAAGTCCATGTTGCCCAGCAACAGCCCCAAAACATCAATGCTCTAGAGGAGATCTGCATGGAGGAATGGGCCAAAATACCAGCAACAGTGTGTGAAAACTTTGTGAAGACTTACAGAATATGTTTGACCTCTGTCATTGCCAACAAAGGGTATATAACTAAAGTATTGAGATACATTTTTGTTATTGACCAAATACTTATTTTCCACCATAATTTGCAAATATATATATTTTTTCTCATTTTGTCTGTCATAGTTGAAGTGTACCTATGATGAAAATTAGGCCTCTCTCATCATTTTAAGTGGGAGAACTTGCACAATTTGTGGCTGACTAAATACTTTTTTGCCCCACTGTATATATATATATACAGAAATAATGAAAAAGTGGACCTATAAGGGGTTTAGAACAGACAGCCATAGAAGATTATATATAAATATATACACACCACCCTGCATACCACTGCTGGCTTGCTTCTGAAGCTAAGCAGGGTTGGTCCTGGATGGGATACCAGATGCTGCTGGAAGTGGTGTTGGAGGGCCAGTAGGAGGCACTCTTTCCTCTGGTCTAAAAATATCCTAATCCCCCAGGGCAGTGATTGGGAACACTGCCCTGTGTAGGGTGCTGTCTTTCGGATGGGACGTTAAACGGGTGTCCTGACTCTCTGAGGCCATTAAAGATCCCATGTCACTTATCGTAAGAGTAGGGGTGTTAACCCCGGTGTCCTGGCTAAATTCCCAATCTGCCATCAAACCATCACGGTCACCTAATAAACCCCAGTTTACAATTGGCTCATTTCTCCCCTGTAACTATTCCCCAGGTCATTTGCTGCAAATGAGAATGTGTTCTCAGTCAACTTACCTGGTAAAATAACAGATAAAAAAAGATATATATATAACCTATTTTTGAGGTATACTTTAGAAAGCAACCCATATAATTGGTGAATATTGTGGGGACACAGGCTTTTTTTTTTGACCAGAGGGGTTATTTTGACTATTGAAGATAACATAGAATGTATGTTCAACCTTTAGAAATGAGTAAATAATAAGGTTTCAGAAACAAAATACCAACTCTCTGAGCACGAGTCATGATCATGACATTGGCATACAGAGCAAGGTTAGTTAGATTGAACATTTAGAATGAACAGTTTAGGATGAGGCTGGCCATGATCATCGCATTTCACGGTGTGACTCAGTAGCTACGTGTTCCCGTGTGGGTAAATATCATAGTGTAATGCCTATCGGCTTCATGATAAGACAGACATTCTAAAGGTTACCTATTGTAGCTTAATAGTCCTCTTAATTGGATGAGATCTCTCCCATCTCGGCGGCCTTGGAATAAAGACGACATGAACTGGAATTGGGTCAGTGCATTATCAATAGGCCCGACGTGTGTATTACACGTTTAGTTTTCTGTATAACACGGAAGTGGGGGCTAAGAGGTAATGGTGTTGACCTTTCACATAATTGCTGCGCAAAAGGAACCGCGGTTCAACTGATTGACAAACACAGAGAAACCCTGAGAAGCTGAACGCGGGGTTGATCTTCTGAACGTGATGCAACTTTGCATAATGTGTTGTCATTGAGAACTTGTGATAACATGACAGTCCTGGGAACCTGATAGGCAAGATAATGAGGAATATTGTTGTACACACGTGCAGGAAATGTTGTTTTTCCACCCTGATCCCTGCACCTGCCAGACATGATGCTATTGTGGGTGTTACAGTGATGAGTGCAGGTGATTGTAATATGGGCTGAAATTAAGGTAGTTGAAGAGCAGACACATGTGCATCCTTTTGACGTGTGTTCTGGACGTGTGGCTTCCATGGTGACTGGTGTTTTGAAAAGAGATTGCATATAAAAGCCAAAGCTGCACTCCTAAAACGTATCATCCCCGGAGCCATGTTGAGCTCAGACCCTGTGCTTGAAACCACTTCATTTGCAGATATTGAAATGTCTTTCATAATTTAATAGCGGCAGAATTAGTATTCACCAATGGTGGCTAATTAAAATGCATGAGGTGGTTTGAGACAGGAAGGTGGACTGGGGGGCTGGGGAATTGACACCCTGAGCTGACCACAAAGATGCCTGTTAGCATTCTGGTATTGCAATGTCCATATCACTGTCACCTCACAGGGGAGCCTGCACACTCATCCTCATATGGGCATCCCACAGCTACCTTAGGGGAGGGCCTCTTCTAGGGACTAAACCTCCCAGACAGCATAATTGTCTTGTGATGTAAGCAGCAACTTGCGCTCATTAAAACAGATGGCAGATCATTTCAAATCCCATTTCTCATGTTTTCTGACAGATATCCATAAGGGAACGGTCCCCAAACCTACTCCGACCTTTATCGGTGGCGGTAACTGTCATGTGAAAAATGTTGATCAGGCTAGTGACATTTTTCACATCAGCGGAAAGGGAGGGGCGGGGTCCTTATCGGGGGCTGTCAATCTCTGCCCCACCCGTTCCCCCTTGCTCTGTACACACAAATCACATCCCAGCCCGTAGAGAAAAAACACAACACACACAGGCATGCTATTTATCCAGTAATCAATGGATTGTTTTCTGACCAGTGGAAGCCCATTGCGCTCAACCGGCTGCGTGTTTCTCTCTCCTCTCCCCCTTTCCTCTCCTCCCCTCATTCTCTCTCTTATTGACCGCCGCAGCTTTTCGCCAGGCCCCCCCCCTCGTGTCAATGGAAGCAGGCCATTGATTATGAAACCAAATAGGGTCATTTTTATCATCGGCCGTCATCAATATATCATTTAAAAGTATGGGCTGGTGCAAGACATTGCACCACTCCTCATTGGGTTTTAGTGGACCCCAGGGAGTGGATTCCCCCTATATCTCTCTCTTGAGCTAATGCATGCCGCCATGGGTAAAGATCAGCAGTGGTGCGTGGGTAAAATCACTGGGGAAGCCATATTACAACCTATGTGTTTTGATAATTGTATTGTTTGCAATATATAATATGTTCATTCATATGCCTTGCGACCATGATATATAGGCCGAGACAATAAGAAGACACCGTGGCAGAATAAATTCAACCAGACCTTTGTTTTGTCACAAAACCGGATCGCAACCTCTGTCCGGTGAAGACCACAAACATATTGCATGTAACAGACAGTTGCATGGCCTACAGCATGGTGAAGCAAGTTAATGTTTCTAACATTGTTGGACCACTAAACAACTATGGATTTAGAGCCACAGAGAGTTACCACAAGTCGCAAAGAAAGCAGGAGCTGCCTCCACTATTCCAGCACCATTTCAACTTCAACATTTCAACATCAACAAATCACCTCTGCTTAGTCTGATACAGTGACAACTAAAAGATGCCAAAAACAATTTAGTTCAATCAACGTAAGCTAAATATATCCATAGTTCTGATTTATGTGTGCGTGTGTGCGCTTTAGTGCAAGTAGAAAAACATGTTGACTCGCAATTCAATCCTCCTATCTTTCATGTTGACGGAACTGTCTATCACTCTGTCATACAGTACTCGCTATTATTTTTTTGTTGTCCATCCATGGCTAATTTAGGAAAGGGCCAATTTTAGCTAGCTAGCTACCGGAGGACAATAACACAACAAGATGCAAACAATTCAAGTTGTTTTTGTCAATGACGTATGCTCTCAATGCGATTTGATAGGAGTGTTGCCAAAATCCAAGCTGGCTTCCCTTTGCTTTGGGCCAGGACCATTCACAGTTGAGCTCGCTCAGTTTAGCTCAATGCTGATTGGCACATTTTTTGTAATTTTTTTTTAGCGAAGGAGGCCAAATGCTCACTTGGACTAGACAGCATTTGATAGATGACCTACACGTAGAGCGACAGAGGGGCGCTATTTCGCTCACTTGGATGCTTTCTCCTGTGAGATACATTCAGCCTCTTGCGAATTGAAGGAACATAATGATACAAAGAGACGAAAGCAAAAAAAAATATATATATATATATATATATATATATTGGGCAATTTTTGAGGGGAAGCGTGGCTTCCCTTGGCATCCATGAATACACACCTACCGGTAAAGATTCCACTTCCACAGATGTATTCTCCCTAGCGGATCACTGATGTGGCCAGAACATGGGTGATCACAGTCCTCTCTATAACTTGAAAACAGGGCTTATATTGCTTTCACTAGGACTGCCTGCACACTTACAATTACAAATTAAGCATATGCTAAAGTTCTCTTGGTGTGTCATCATGAATCCACTTTATCCATGTTTTTTTTTTATTTATGTCACCTGATAATATTTCTGCATTCTCTGTCACATTATTGGACTGTTGGTTATCAGTGCAGCCAAAGCTGTGTGGAAAAACAACAAGGCCCAAGCCCAATGGCATGATAGTTACGGTATATGCTATACAGCAAATAGCAGCTTCCTCTTTTTTTTCTTCATAGAAGTAGGGTAATAGAATGCAACAGTTTGGTGCTAGAATTTACGTGAAACAATGAAGTTGAATCACTGTTCAAGTTCATGTACTTTGATGTGACTGTTTCACCAGAATATGACCTCCCATAGGCCAGTATATCCCAACTCCGGTCCTCGAGTACCCCCAACAAAAATATGTACTGTGGGGAGTACTCGAGGACCGGACTTGGGAAACACTGCCAAAACCACCTTAGCATGATACTCCCCTGTTCACAGAGCCATGAATGTCTGTTTGTTTTATTTCCTAATGTAATTCATCCTCATCAATGCAAATGTTTTTCTTTAGGCATTTAAATTACATTTCACTTCCAGCAGTTGTGTTTTCAAAATAATTATTATAGGGCTCGAGTTTGACCTTTTTCTTACATGTTGACGATTTCCATTTTTCACCCCCTGTTTGGCCCTGTGATACGAAGTTGTGTTGTGTGATCTATATTCAAATATTTTTCAAATCAACCGCAGCATATTTGCATGTAAAATTGCAGACCAGAATTGTGACAAGGAAGCCAGGTCGACTGCATGCTGATCAGAGGGAACAGGGCCGGGCCTACGGGAGCGTGGTGCGATAAATAATGAATTTGATTTTGCAAAAATAATTGCATAATTGGGAAAGGGGTATTAAAATGGTCATGAAAGGGATAGTCCATATTACCCGCTGCCAGATCTGGCGCTTTTTCCTGTATAATGATACTGCCCGAGACAGTCCAAAAAATGTTCTGATTTCCTAATGTAAATACAATAAGCTGTTCCTTTTATTGATTGTGTCCTATCGATAAGTCATAAGCCATAGATTGGAAAACATTTCTAAATGCAGCAGTTACATAAGAGACCGTTTTCAAGCTTTCACACTTACAATGCGGTAATGCTTAAAAAGTGGAGAGAAATGAACATCTTCATGATCAGCCACTATAAGAGCATCTAGAAAAAGGCCCTCTCTCCCTCTCCTCTCCCTTGCTGTGGTGAGTAGGCATAGCCAGCTGCTCCCAACTCCTGACTGAAAGCTCTGTTTTGATTTCTGCCCGAGGTACAGGGAGGGACAGAATATATTGTTGCCGGCCAAATTTAACCTATGTTAGTCTGGAGTACACCGGCTCCCAGCAGACAGAGCCACTCGCTGCATTTGCTGTGTTTATCTTCAGATGGCCTTTTCGGCGTGTGCCACGCTGCCATTTTGACGTGTTAAGTCATAATAGGGAGCCACCATTCTTCAGAGGGACTGCCAATAAAATCGCAAACAGAGGGGATTACGGCTCAGGCAACCATTATTACGCCTCAACACACCCCCACCAGCTCCCTCTCCCCATGAAGCCTTATCTCGATTTTATTTTTTTTCCCCCTGCCTTTAAACTCCTGGGCCGTTCGAGAGCCACATGTCTCTGGTGTTTCTGGCCTCCTCATTTAGTTTGGCATGTGCAAGCCAGTTAGATATTTCAACACACAATGAATTAATTTTAAATCATGTACATTTTTGATTGAGTCTTCTTGCGAGCTAATTGTCCTGATTGTTTTGGAATGAATTGCACTTCATTCACCCCTCAAGGTTTGCCTCTTGAAAACATGCCAGCTTATTCAGTATGTCTCTGTTCTCGCTCACATAACATAACGTTCAGGGCGAGCAGAGGGAAAGCAGCCTAATGCCTGAGAGGCCCTTGGCTGTTGGTTATTACAATGGGGCTAGTTCGCTCGGAGCTACAAATCTCCTCAAGTAAAAGGTAATGAAATGCGAGCAGACACTGAAGCTGCCCGGGGGGCCCTGCGATTTAAAAAAACAAAACATTATCCCACTGTCATGCGACTCTCCCCTGCCCTAAATCTGTGTATCAGCGTATGGTTCATATGTGGTGTAATCTTTTTATTGTGTGTTTCTATTAGCCATAATGAGCCCTTTTGTCTGTTCACAACAGGAAGTGAGTTATCTGATATCCCCCCCCCCCCCCCCCCCCACAGGCCTCAACTCTTCATATCTACCTATTATAGAACTTTGTACTAGAACTTTGAAGGAGTGCAGAGTGTTTAAGACGTTTCTCTCTCACTTCTCACTTCTCTTAAGTGGACATGTTGGTGTGCAGTAAACAGGTTTGTATACAGTGCATTTCAATCACAGAGAAGGACAGTATGTTACTTAAGACATAAATTATAGGAGGGAGGGAGGTTGGTCAGGGGGGGTGGGTGGTTGGTGGAATGATGCAAAGCATAGCTACATAAAGGTTGCGTGTTTGAATCTCATCGTGGACAACTTTAGCATTTTAGCTAATTAGCAACTTTGCGAGTAATTACTATGTTTAACTACAGTTGAAGTCAGAAGTTTACATACACTTAGGTTGGAGTCATTAAAACTTGTTTTTCAACCACTCCACAAATCTCTTGTTATCACACTATAGTGTTGGCAAGTCGGTTAGGACATCTACTTTGTGCATGACACAAGTAACCTTTCCAACACTTGTTTACAGACAGATTATTTCACTTATTTCACTGTATCATAATTCCAGTGGGTCAGAAGTTTACATACACTAAGTTGACTGTGCCTTTAAACAGCTTGGAAAATTCCTGAAAATAATGTAATGACTTCTGATAGGCTAAATTGTACACCTCCACAAGTCTTGTTCATCATTGGGAGCAATTGCCAAACGCCTGAAGGTACCAGGTTCATCTGTACAAACAATAGTACCAAATAATAAACACCATTGGACCACACATCCGTCATACCGCTCAGGAAGGAGACGCGTTCTGTCTCCTAGAGATGAACGTACTTTGGTGAGAAAAGTGCAAATCAATCACAGAACAACAGCAAAGGACCTTGTGAAGATGCTGGAGGAAACAGGTACAAAAGTCTTTATATCCACAGTAAAACGAGTCCTATATCGACATAACCTGAAAGGCCGCTCAGCAAGGAAGAAGCCACTGCTCCAAAACCACCATAAAAATAGCCAGACTACTGTTTGCAACTGCACATGGGGACAAAGATCGTACGTTTTGGATAAATGTCCACTGGTCTGATGAAACAAAAATAGAACTGTTTGGCCATAATGACCATCGTTATGTTTGGAGGAAAAAGGGGGAGGGGGGCTTGCTCACAAATGGGTCTTCCAAATGGACAATGACCTCAAGCATACTTTCAAAGTTGTTGCAAAATGGCTTACGGACCACAAAGTCAAGGTTTTGGAGTGGCCATCACTAAGCCCTGACCTCAATCCTATAGAAAATGTGTGGGCAGAACTGAAAAAGTGCGTTCGAGCAAGGAGGCCTACAATCCTGACTCAGTTAAACAGCTCTGTCAGGAGGAATGGGCCAAATGTGATGAAAGAAATAAAAGCTGAAAGAAATCATTATCTCTACTATTATTCTGACATTTCACATTCTTAAAATAAAGTGGGGATCCTAACTGACCTCAGACAGGGAATTTTTATTGGATTAAATGTCAGGAATTGCAAACTACTGAGTTTAAATGTATTTGACTAATTGTATGTAAACTTCCAACTTCAACTGTACTTTGCAACTACTTAGCATGTAAGCTAAGCCTTCCCCTAACCCTAACCCTAACCTTAATCCTTTAGCATAACTCATAACCCTAATCTTAACTCTTTAGCTAATAGTATGTTACCTAACCATAACCCCTAACACCTAAACCTATCCCTTAACCCCTAACCCTTAGGCTAGATAGGTTGCTAACGTTAGCTCGGCTATCTAACGTTATCCACAGCAAATTGGAATTTGTGTAATGTACATAAATGCATTATAAAGAAAGAAAATGGTATAATGCAAATGAAATGTGTTGTGAACTTATGGAGTTTTTTGTGTGCCTGTCATGAATTTTTAGTAAGTAATGTGTGTCTATTTCACAATAACCTGTGGTATTGTGTTGAGCATATCACCTATTGAATGTTGTGGCAGAAATATATATAATAACAAAACATGAGCGATAAGATACTGCCTTTGATATTGATCTCAACTTGTTATACAGAATAAGCCCCATTTTAGTTTTTCCTGTGGCATATTTTTTTCTCATATGAATTGCATTGTAGATCTTTCCTATTCAGTATTGTCTCTGTAGTAGCCTCACTGAAGTACAGTATATGTTGCTATAATGTGTGCCAGCCATTGACAATGCATTTGGAAATATTGTAGTTTGCTTTTAACCAGCGAGACAAATAGTCTGATAGCAGATTCACGCATGTCGTACAACACAGCAGATACGAAAGAGCACCCCTCAACCACTGATAAAAATAAATAAAAACTGTCTGTGGAGGGGTTATGTCAGGACACTCAAATCCATATATTTTTCATTTTTTCTGTCACTATAGGAATTGATGTCTAGCTTTGTTTTCCCTTTGGAATCCTGGGACATAATAGATGTGATTAATGTGATATGTCTACTCTAACATAACATGTTAAGTCCTTAACAGTACATACAGGAGATATGCATAATCAAACACATGCAAGCCCTCCCCGGAAGAAAAGACAACGCCAATGGAGTGCAAGGGGAGGTAGTCATAATCTGAGTAATGTGAAGTGTGAGAGCACCAAAACTGTAAAAGTAGATGGAGCAAAGATGAACCAAGCAGAGGGTAAAGTCCTTCCCCCTTTTATCCAAAGTGACATACAGTCGTGTATCCTTATATTCTTTGGTATGGGTGGCCCCAGCAGGAATCAAACCCACAATACAGACCTTGCAAACATCATGCTCTATCAACTGAGCCACACAGGACCAGGTATGTGTTCAAATGTTGGTGTGCACATCATGCCAGTGTTTTAATGAGTATCAACATTGATTAGCCCAAAAATAATCATTTCTGAAATCATCGTTGTGATGTCTTCCTTTCATCTTTTGAGGGTGATGGGTTTCGACAGGGTTTGGATGACATGAGTCAAGCCTCTCTACAACGTACTAATGGATGCTTGACATTTCCATTTTGGCTGAAGCATGAGTGGGTACAATGCCTTCTAAGAGTATGTGTTGGGGTATTGAAGAGAATTGTCTTGCGTGAGAGCCACATGGCTCACTGCACCACTAAAGAAGCATAGACCCAACATTGATCTAACCCGTAATAATCAATGCTCATGATAAAGACATTTATCATGTTATTTTCAAATGATCACTTTTATTTGACCTGCTGAAATGACGAGCTAGTTACATGGATTGTGTTTTAGGTTTAGTAAAGATTGAAGCAGATGAATCCAATACCAGTAAAAACCTTTTTTTAAATGTTCCTTTTTTTATTTTATTTTTTACGTTCTTCACACTCATCAATGTCCCTCTATGTCTTGGACATGTCTTATAGATCAGAGGGCCATGCCTGTTCCTCCCCACGTGGTCTTCCCCACCATTCTGCATGAGAGAAAGAAGAGAGAGAAGGGGGGGAAAGAAAAAAAAGAGAGAGAAAATCTGGCCATTAATTCATCTCCCAGCTCCAGAAGTCTCATTAAAGTGTTGATGAGTTTAAGGATTGCCTGAGGTGGATAGGAGGCCAGGTTTATAGCTTTCTGCAATGTAATGCCTGAGTCTTCTCCCTGTGTCTCCTCTGGATGTAATAGTAAAAAGGCAATTCAATGCAATCAATACCGAGCGCATTCCCGCCTCAAACACATTGTGAATGCACACTTCTTTCTACATGTGCTTTCTCGGGCAGCGTTGTTATGTTTTATGACGTCTCTCGACGGCAGGCGGTTTAAATTAAGACAAAGGTGGTGGGTGTGAGAATTGATCTGACCTTTTTTATCCCGTAAGGGGATATAAATCACTTCAGATGGAGTTTATTAGCCAGATATCGGGGACATGGGGTATCCCACCGGGGCCTCGGCACCAATACAAGCAGAAGGTCATGCGCCCCTGAGAACAATCAGTTTTAATAGACATTGGAGTTGGCGCCGGTAGTGTACATTCTGATACTGTTTCCACCCCCAGTGCAGATTTAAACACAAATACCTGACAATGAGGGGAATTGATCCAACAGGGCTGTATTCATTAGCCACCAAACTGAAGAAAACAGACTGAAACAGGTAGGGAATTCCTGGACTTGTCCAATAGGAAAGGAATTTCAGTTGAACAACTGTTTTAAACACTTTTGTCTGTGCGCCCTAATGAACATGTCCCAGGTATTTTACACTGTGTAAGGCTGCAAAACTAAACCCATTTGTGAGCTCATTGTTCATTAATTGTTGTTAAATTTCCTTCAGCCGAACATTTGCCTGTCGAGGATCCGTAATAACACTACGTTGTCCACAGATTAAATCAGCAGGTTATTGTGCTTCTATTCTAAAACGAGACCCCTACGCTGAGCCACTGAACTCAATTAGTTAGGAACATGTTGCACACAGCTCCACTAATTAGAAACACACCACTCTTGTTTCTTCATTCGGCCCCATCTCACCATTAGACATCTCCCTCACTATCAATCTCTCCACCTCTATGCCTCCATTCTTTTACACCTGAATCGATTCCTTAAATTTTAATTTGGTGATTATTTAAAATCACTCCCATCTTTTGAGTGAAGATGCTAAGAAGATGAATGATTCCATTTTGGTCATTGAGTAACAGTAAGTGTTTGTAGGGAGAGGTGGTGGTAAGGGGGCTTTGAATCTGTAAAGCAGCTCTATGTAGATAATTATCTGCATTCACCACGGCATAAAGGAGACTCCTGTGGCGGTTACCAGGCAGGGAGCGCCTGGCAGATGTCTGTGGTCCTCATTTTTATTTTTCTCTGTCTTGGCCCGCCGTCGACCCCCACAGGAGCCCCAGCACTGTTGATCCCCACAGGAGCCCCAGCACCGAACTCCACAACTCCTGTTCTTGAAGCTCCCCAAGTGCCTTCAATTATACAACATTCCCATTCCGGCCTCGCCACCTTTGTTCACCATCCATTCTACCTTGTCAACCTGCACTGGGAGATACTCTAAAGCTTTGCCACAGAGATTGGGCCAGGACCCAGCTAAATGACAGACTCCCACACCCTTTGCTCACCTTGTATTAACAGCTATTAATGACAGACGGCTGCCGTCAGTCTCCAATTAATACGTAATTTTCATCTCCAAGCTGCCATTAATCAGGGACAAATGGCTGCGGTAATCGCACGAGATTGAACCCGGGTTCACGTTGCAACCTTTTAAAAATGCTACTGGATTACAGTACAAGGAATGGATGGGGATATCAAACACAGAAAAGTGGAGGAATGTTGCAATTCCTCATCTCTGGGCTCCATGGGGCCAGCTAGGTTGCTCATGGGCCGGCACTGTAGATTAATGGACGGATGGATGAGGCTGGAATTATAATGATTTTTAATACAGTGGAGGGATCTAGTCATCTATTCTGTGACGCTCCGCAATTTAGTGTATAGCTGTTTGGCTGAATTTTAATTTAGCATTTACAATACCTGCAGGGAAAAATCCTGTTGATAATTCTTATTACATTTCTGCCTTCCGGCATGCTACTTGTTATTCTGTGTCCAGCGATTCCAAATAATGAAGATGACGATGGAAGCAATTTGATAAGATGTTGCACTACAGTCATATAACACAGACCAGAACTAAAGAAGTAAGACCACCAGACACTAAAAGAAGAGCATTGAGATGGTGTGTGTTTTCTGACCAATGGAATCATTTGGACTCATTGCACCAATGACAAAGCTCCAAAGCTCTTCCTAACATCAGACTCCTGGTTTGGCCCAAGGGCACAGCCAAGAAACAAAAGTGGTGTGACCGCTTGCGTTAAAAGGCCAATCTTCCACAAACAAAAGTCTTCATTACGAAGGCTCATTGATGATCTATGAGGAGTGTTTTATGCGGACAGAGCACGGAATGTGACACTAGTCAGCAGGGCTTCACTGACGCCCCAATTTATTAGATTCACCTGTATGAACTATAGATGGTGAGGTCTCCCCTCATCTCTTGACCAGCTACAGTAATTAGAAGAATTATTCTCTCTCGTTGAGTCATGGCATACCTTCTCAGTCTTGTCAGGCTCTCTCGCACTAGCAAACACATTTGCAGACTCTAATTCATTTATGCTGCTTTTGAAAATCTGTTCCGCAATGATAATGTATTCTCCTTAGGTGAAGTGGGTTTATTTTGTCCCAAATATGCAAAAGTAGAGAGGGTGTAGCCTAAAATATGTGAGAGACACGCACACTTTACGAAAGAAAACAGATCCTCTATATTCGATTAAACAAACTTCCTGACCCTGGATGAAAAACCAGGATGAGAACACATGAGAACACATTGAAACTCAAATGTACAGTATATGTTGACTCAAATTAGATTGGCCATTATTCTACTTTTCGACATGAGGAGTTTGGGGTAACTGTCTTTTAGAACTTCTCGGAGACTAGTCAAACTCCACTGTCTCAGTGTAAAAGGTTAGTCAATTAACTTTGGAAGGTTTTGTGTAAACATGCCCATATAAGGAGAGTTCCTGACTCTAGCAGTTGTCTCTCTCTCACAGAGGGAGCTGTTGAGCTACGAATGGGGACAGTGAGTGAATGCCAATAGACGAGAGAGACAGGGACAGAGAGAGGAAAAGAGTAGGAGGTGGAGAGAGAGATTGGGTAAAGGAGTGAGAGAGAATGAGAGAAAGTGAGTGAGTGAGAGAGCGATAGAGAGGGTCATTTAAATGAGACTCCTTTCTCACTGACTAGCCACCTGACCTTGGAGTATTGTTGAGGGATAACTGCCACCCGGTTTCAACTGAGACTGTGGAAAGTTGATTTATCTGTAAAGAAATGTAATTCATTGTTTGCAGGGGGGATACAGTCACACCCAGAGTCACCACAAGGCGAAGGATGCCTTAGGGTACAAAACACAAAACTGTCTGTGCTTTTTGAATGACAGTCAAACATATCTTCTCTCTCGTCTGTCACTTCACTCTCCAATTGTCATTTACATTTGCATGTGCTCTTCCTGTCTGTTGACTTCTTACCCAAATAGAGTGAAGCGTTCAACTAACTTTTCGCCGGGTGTCTCTTCACTCCGGAAATGTCAGGCCATCAGTGAAGTGTGTCTGTTCCATGGGGGTGTGAGGTGAAACGGCAATGGTGAATGAGTGTAAAGACATGAGTCAACCTCTCCAGGCTGCTTCCGCCTGCCCCTCCATCTCAGCTCGCCCCTTGAGCTGCCTGTGTTTACTCTCATCTTCTCCGCTCTTGGGAAAGGTGTCACCAATGTGTCTCACATAGACTATCATGTTTTTTTTTAGATTTTCTTTTTTTTTTAAACTAATAATGAGAAGAAATAAAATACTAAATGACTGAATGAAGGAGTCTTTTTTTGTCATTATATGCTATGATAAATGACAGAGCACAATGATTGAATACTGGAAAATGGCGGATAGGAAAATATACTGTATGGGCACTTAATGGTCAGTACAGGGGATTATTGATAATTTTGTGCATTGAACCAAAGTACAGTTTTCAGAAAGGGGGATGGATGTTCTTTAGTGATCTGGAATGTTATTGGTATTGGTGGAGACACTTGGACACTAAACCCCTTGCCCTGGGGCAGTGGAAGAGATTCTATGCCGAGGACAAAAGGTGTGTGTTAACCTGTAAATATCCCACGGCTTAGCCATCTGTTTCGGTGGTAGGCCTCACTTGTTCCAATGGCCCACCCACCACCTGCACACACAGACACACATACACAGTAGCCATCTCAGGCTATGGTCAGCATCCCGCCTATCCAAGCACTTCCACATTGTGCTTCTCTGTACAGACACGTCTTGTCACGTCGCTTTCCTGCTGTTATCCCCAGAACCGAATTGTACCTAATCGAGAGACAGATTTTGAGGCCTTCCAATGATGTATCAAATTAAAAACCTGTTTCCACAAAGTGAAGTGACCATCTGCTTTGAGCTACTCCTTGAAGAGTGACTCAGTTTGTATATTGGCACATTTATCGCCTGGAAGGGAAGTCATTCATTTTGTGTGGCTGAGGAGTTTTTTTTTAAATATATTTGTTTATTCCTTGTTCCAGAGGGCAGAGATCCATACAGCTTATGTACATAGCGCCTACATAGCTCCCCGACTGATTTCCACACAACTTCCCAATTGTCGTCACTCCGGGACAACTTTCCCATGCATCAAAATATATTGTAATTGACTCCATTTGTGATTCCTCTTGAGATCTGGCACTGGCTGCAGCTCTGATGGCTGCCAAAAGCAATAACATTTCAGAGGCATGACTCTCCTTCCAAACGAGAAGTTCTTTCTCCTCAGATGCGGTGCCTTCAGAAAGTATTCACACCCCTTGACTTTTTTCACATTATATTGTGTTACATCCTGAATTTAACATTTATTACATTTAGATTTTGTGTGACTAGCATACACACAATGGCCCATGATGTCAAAGTGGAATTATGTTTTTATACATTTGTACAAATGTATAAAAAATGAAAAGCTGAAATGTCTTAAATTGTATGGACTCACTCTGTGTGCAATAATAGTGTTTAATATTATTGAATGACTACCTCAACTCTGTACCCCACACATACAATTATCTGTAAGGTCCCTCAGTCGAGCAGGGATTTTCAAACACAGATTCAACCACAAAGAACAGGGAGGATTCCCAATGCCTCGCAAAGAAGGGCACCTATTGGTAGATGGGTAAAAATGAAAAAAAAAGCAGGCATCCCTCTGAGCATGGTGAAGTTATTAATTACACTTTAGAGGGTGCATCAATAGACCCAGTCACTACAAAGATACAGGTGTCCTTTCTAACTCAGTTGACGCAGAGGAATGACACCGCTCAGCGATTTCACCATGATGGCAATGGTGACTTTAAAACAGTTACAGAGTTGAATGGCTGTGATAGGACAAAGCTGAGGATGGATCAACAACATTGTAGTTACTTCACAATACTAACTTAAGTAAAAAGAAGGAAGCCTGTACAGAATAAAAAATATTCCAAAACATGGTTGCATTAAGGCACTAAAGTAAAAATGCTAAGAATTTGACAAAGAAATTACCTGTATCTCCTGAATACAAAGTGTTATGTTAGTGGCAAATCCAACACAACACATCACTGAGTACCACTCTTCATATTTTCAAGCATGGTGGTGGCTGCATCATGTTATGGGTATGCTTGCTGTCAGCAAGGACTAGGGATTTTTGGGGGGGATAAAAATGAACGGAATAGAGCTAAGCACTGGCAAAACCTTAGAGGAAAACCTGATTGTTTGCAGTTTTACTTTTAGTGCCTTATTGCAAACAGGACGCATGTTTTGGAGTATGTTTTGTTCTTTACAGGCTTCCTCTATTCACTCTATCATTTAGGTTAGTATTGTGAAGTAACTACAATGTTTTTGATCCATCCTCAGTTTTGTCCTATCACAGTTTTTTTTTCACAGTTTTGTCCTATCACAGCCATTAAACTCTTTAAACTCTTTAACTGTTTTAAAGTCACCATTTGCCGAATCCCTGATAGGTTTATTTCCTCTCCGTCAACTGAGTTAGGAAGGATGCATGTCTCTTTGTAGTGACTGGGTCTATTGATGCACCATTCAAAGTGTAATTAATAACTAAATAATAACTTCACCATGCACCATGCTTTTTACATTTTTTTACCCACCTACCAAAAGGTGCCGCCCTTTGCGAGGCATTGGAAAACGTCCCCGGTCTTTGTAGTTTAGCCTGTGTTTGAAGTTCACTGTGCAACTGAGGGACCTTACATAGACTTGTATGTGTGGGGTACAGAGATGAAAAAATCATGCTAAACACTATTATCGCTCACAGAGCGAGTCCATGCAACTTATTATATGACTTGTTTTTACTCCTGAACTTATTTAGACTTGCCATAACAAAGATGTTGAATACTTATTGACTCAAGACATTTCCGCTTTGACTTTTTTAATTGATTTGAAAAAATGTCTAAAAACACAATTGTACTTTGACATTACGGGTTATTATGTGTAGGCCAGTGAAACAAAATCTCACTTGAATCCATTTGAAATGCACGCTGTAACACAAGAAAATTTGGAAAAAATAAAGATGTGTGAATACTTTCCGAAGGCACCATATTTGTTCTCTCAATGAGTCATCTTAGATAAGGAGTAAGGATATAGTCAATACACTGTGTAAGGTGGGAGTTGCAATGGATGTCTTCGTAATATTCTAAAATGTCACTTTATGTCACTCAATCAATTGAATAAACCGCTTCAAACTAGGTGCAGACTATTTCCCATCTGCTCATTAATATTTCAGATGTTAATCCAAGTATTCTTTGTCTGATTACAATGACCAAGACTGTTTTCTAGCCTACCTTAAATGATTGGAGTGTGTTTTCATTCCATCAGTGAGGATTTAACAAATTTCAATGGCTTACACTTACTCGAAGTTAATTTCGGCAGCATATTATGGTTTTGTTCCACACAAAATATTTTCTTCATTAAAATCGATAAATAAATACTGAATTATGAGAACACTTTGTTAAGTTGGGGATTTGAGAGAAAATACAAATTAAAGTAAGTGGAGTGAAAGTAAAAAGGAATTATTTCCTTTATTTCCATCCCATTCCACATCATTGATGGGGATTTGTAATTCTGCGCGGCTGTGTACAGTATGGATTTACACACCATCCCCCCAAGTGAAATTAATTGAATTGTGTGCAAACTACTTTCTGTTTGTTTTCTGGTACTCAGTTGATAATACAATTTCCACAGTTGTACTGTATGCAATAGCCGATTGATTGACTTATTTATAACTGAGTATAATTGGGAAAGTATTCATCATCTCTCTGTACATTGATAAACTTGTGAATTTTCTCCTTGAGAAGCACCATTGAAAGTCATCCCATATAAAGCTCTTTGAATGGCAAGTCGATCACTCAAAACAAAAGTATATCTGGCCAGAGTTAATAACATGCTCAGAACTTTCCTAATCCTCTGTTTTACTGTACATGTAAAATTGCCTCATTTGTTCATCGCTCTGTGCAGACTTAAATATCCCCTTCTCTTGCCGACTCGCGTTTCAACGTCACAAGAACCTCGGGTAATCACGAGGAACAATTTGACTGCTTTGTCACTGCAACAGTATCACTTTCACTCCTGCAACTGGAACCACTTTGATTCCCGCTGAAAGGGGAACACGCTGAGTTGTGTTGATCCTTTTGTCTCGCACTCAAACAACAGTATGCTGCTGCATCTCTTGTCTGCGTCTCTCCCACTTCATGTCATATTCACTTTCAGGTTGCCACCAGGTAAATGTACAACTCAAAGCACGTTTTCTGTGTAACTGCAAATAGGTACCATGTCAGTCAAGGCGGTTGTGTGAGCAATGAGCACAGGTACAAAATGGGAGCACAATAACAAAATGGCAATGCCTTAAAATAATAATCTCACCAACGGTTTTACAGCATAACAATTCATTGGGTTTCTTCTTCTCGTAATTTCAGCATAATATGAAGAAGACTCGCAATTGTTGAATGAACTGTTTAGGTCATGTGTCTGTTTTGGTCATGTGGTGAAAAGGGGTCGTTTCAAGGTTGTTCTCTGTTTCCACTTCATATTTCTACATGCAGGGGAGGTGAATTGGAATCATTAAGATTTTGAAGTGTCGAGTTAATAAGCTGGGGCCAGGGTGAATTGTGTGGCACGCTGAAAGGTCTTCACTTTTAGGGTCTCTGGAGCTTGAAACTCATTTTACATCTGATTGAAGGGCTGATACTGCTGCTGTGGCCCCATACACTCTCCCTCTCACACCCCAAACCGCCTTCATTTATCAGGGGAAGAATATAGTGAACTTCATTCTATGGGCGAGCTAATGAACCTTTACTAATGGCAGTGGGTGCGCCTTGTAATGTCGGTTAATATTTTTTGCTCCTCTCTCTTCACCACGGTGTAAGTCTTAATTTGTCAAGTGGATAGCTGGGGCTCTGAATCATAAAAACACATCTTAATTATGTCATCTGAAATGAATGTGGTTTAGACGTGTGAATGTTGGAACCATACATCTGAATCCTAATTTGTCACCCAAACACACACACACACACACACACACACACACACACACACACACACACACACACACACACACACACAAATCAAAACCATACACAATCCCACATACATACTGTACTTTTGTGTTAAGTGGAATTAATTTGTGCATGACCTCATTTGGTTTTATGTTACCTTTATTGTCTGTCCTTTCCATATGGAAGTGACTAGTCCACAGAGGGCCGATAGCATAGGGCAATAGCACGGTAACGATGCTGTAAATCTGAAAGGTGTTCACCACAGAGGAGTTTGTCTTATTGTGTAACTCTGTCAGTAAAGAAATGGGCTTCCTCTCTCTCTTTCTCTCTCTTGGTTGTTATTTATTGTTCTCGCTCTCTCTCATCTACCTCTTGCTTCTCAAATCCTGTTCCCTATTTCTCTGTCTCCTGCCCTCTGATTTTGTCCCTCCCTTTCTTGTTATCTCTCTCTCTCTCTCGCTCTCTCTCTCTCTCTCTCTCTCTCTCTCTCTCTCTCTCTCTCTCTCTCCCAGTCACACTCTCACTTTCTTCTCGTTAAACATGTACAAATAACATTTCTTACACCCAGAAATATCTTGACACCAATGGCTATAGCATGGCTGCAGACTAAAGTGTAGATTGTTGAAAGAATAATTGACATGGTTTTGCATGTGTAAGGGGTTACCTGGGGGTAAAAATGTGCGCGCTCATCCAGCTTAGAAACACACGTTTCAATGCACGTTTTTAAAGACACTAGCAGGTCTTGCTGACAGTGGTCATTAGGATAATTCACCAGCCAGAAATCATTTTCTATGTGAAGAAGTGTACATAGGCATAGTGCTTGTGTTTTTTCTCCCTCTCTTTGTCCATAGGAAATGTGCATTCTGTAGATACCAGTTGTTTGTTGAAAGTTGTCCCTGAAAACAGTATTATTTTGGTGTTCATTTTACTAATGATATCCCAAAAGGATCCCTACTTCGTGCTGAACATGCTTCCTGCAGCGCCTTATATTATAGACAGAGAGGAATGGTAGTCTTATGTAGATTTATTTTCTAAAAAGCACGAACTGACCCATAACAGGCCCTTCCTTTTTAAAGTGACTTCAAAAGAGAAATTTCCATATTTTTTTGGGGAGGCCTTTGTTGTTTATATTGCACTTTGCATAGCGACAAGCAATCTGATTTTCCTTCTGAAGCTACGATAAAGTTTACCCTAAAAACACTAATTAACACCGCTTAATTAGAAAATGTTACTTTCTTAGCCCATTCCCTAACTCTCATCCAAAATGTTAAATTATAGGCTCCCAGTGCATCATTTTAATGTGCTGAATTATAAATGTTGGTTTTAGTAGACACAATACATTACGTTATACCATGGCATTGTTGAATACTGGTTTCTGATTGGCTTGGAGGGCATTCTAGAGTGTGCATTATTTCCTTCTTGTTATTATTATCATTGTTATTATAATGCACAGTAAGTCCCAGTCGGTATTTAATAGAACGTTGCGGCCCCGCCCGCTCGTGGGGAAAGCAATCGTTGTTACATTAGTTACCCAATTGGCTAACAGCAAAACGTTTTAAAATGCAATTCTTTAGTTTGTCTGCTTGTTTTAGTCAGTTATAAAACTACATTTACGAAAGATACAACATGTAGAAAGATTACTTTCCAACACTGCATGCTTCCAAGCGTTCTCACTACATAAAAAAACATCTAATATCCCAACATACGGGGCGTCCTGAGGACATTTGGTGATGTGCCAATTAGGTCTCTTAAGGGTTTTGGCGTCGACATTATCTCACTGACGTTCTCGGTATGACCTTTGTCTAGTTTCCTGTATGCTCCTGGGACATCACAGAGGACCGTTTCAGGATATTTTTAGGACATTCTCAGGACTTTCATTTCACTAGTCCTTAGGATTGCGCTCTTGGGACGTTGTGTCATGGTCCCCTGAATGTTCTTGGGATGTTGTGTCATTGTTCCCTGCAGGTTTTGTTTAGTTCCCGTTCATTTTACTAGTTCTTAAGACTGCGCATGATGGTCCCAAGGGATTGTTCTCTGGGATACCTTTTTATAGTTCCTGGTTTGACCGAGGACGTATTTAGGATGTTCTTGGGACATCGTGTCATGGTCCCCTGATCTTTCTTGGGACGTTGTGTCATGGTCCCCTGGAGGTTTTTGTCAGATGATGGGCACAGGTGTCCCAAACCATTATAAGTAGAGTCATATAATGGCATTTCTTTTTAGGTAAGTTGTTCAGTTAAAATAGTGCAAGAGTCTTTCATCAATGACAATATGGTTATATTTGACATGATCAAATCAAATGTTATTTGTCACATACACCGAATACAACATGAAATGATTACAAGCCCTTAGCCAACAATGCCGTTGGAGAAATAGAGTTAAGAAAATATTTACTGAATAAAATATAGTGAAAAAATATATATAATAATCTAAATGTAACAGAAGAAAATGACATCACAATAATTGGGCTATATACAGGAGGTACCGGTACTTACTGACTTTATTGTCCCCATGGGGACATGTTGTTGCAGTGTCATGTACACATTTAAAGTGGTGTTTAAATACAAAACAAAATTGACAACACAACTTTCATAACAGTTAGATAACAATAAAATAAATTATCATAATTATAATAAATGAAACAATTCAAGACTAGCCCGCTGGCCTTACGGAGTCAATATGTACATTAGCCCGAGCTATTTAGGAGGGATATCACACCTGGCACAAACGATTGTCTAGTTCTGTTTTTCCTGCTGAGGGGTGCCCTATACCTGCGCCCAGAGGGGAGTAGTTCAAAGTCCAGTTAGAGGGGGTGGCTTGGGTCTAAAATGATTGTGTGAGCCTTACGGAGGGCCCTGACCTTAAAGATCTCATCCAGGCCTGACTGTTTGACTCCAAGCACCTTGCTTGCTGTGGTAATAATCCTTCTCAACATATTTCTCTGACTGACAGTGGCATTGTCAAACCAACACACAATACAAAAAGTTTAAATTACTCTCAATAAAATATTTGTAAAACAGAGTCAGTATAGAAGTCTATATTAGAAGATCCCAGCTTTTTGAGAAAGTACAGTCTCTGTTGGCTCTTTTTGTAGATCAGGTCTGTACATTTAATCCACTAAAGCTGATTGTCCAAAAGGACACCCATATATTTGTATTCCTCTACAATTTCTATATTCTGACCTCTGATGGATGTTGCAGAGGTAGGTGTTGTACGCTTCCTGAAGTCTATGCACATCTCTTTGGTCTTGTTGGTATTGAGGACCAAGTGTGATTCCTCACACCAATCTACAAAGTAATCTAGGACTTGGCCATAATGGTCCTCGTCATCATACAACAGGCTGATCAAGACAGTGTCATCAGCAAACTTAACGAGGTGTCTGTCAGTATGGGAACTAGTTCAACTATTTGTGTACAATATGTACAGGAGTGGGGACAAAACACATCCCTGAGGAGAGCCTGTGTTGGTATTGTGTATATCCGACATATGGGGACTTATTTTGACTCGCTGTGAGTGTTGGCTCAGGAAGTCCAACAGCCACAAAACCAGTCCCCCATCTAAGGAGAAGTCCCGAATGAGTCTCTGTGTGGGGGTACAGGTTGGTCGAGTTAATTTGTAAAGTGACTATGCATAGATACTAAACAGCGAGTAGCAGCAGTGTAAAAATAGTCTGGGTGTCCATTTGATTAATTGTTCAGCAGTCTTATGGCTTGGGGGTAGAAGCTGTTAAGGAGCCTTTTGGTCCTAGACTTGGCGCTCTGGTACCGCTTGCCGTGCGGTAGCAGAGAGAACAGTCTATGACCATTTTTTGGGCCTTCTTCTGACACAGTCTGGTATAGAGGTCCTGCATGTCAGGAAGCTTGGCCCCAATGATGTACTGGGCCGTACGCACTACCCTCTGTAGCGCCTTATGGTCAGATGTCAAGCAGTTCCCAAACCAGGTGGTAATGCAACCAGTCTGGATGCTCTCGATGGTGCCTCTGTAGAACTTTATGAGGATGTGGGGACCCATGCCACATTTTTTCAGTCACCCGAGGGGGAAAAGGTGTTGCTGTGCCCTCTTCACAAGTGTCTTGGTGTGTTTGGACCATGACACTTCGTTGGTGGACACCAAGGAACTTAAAAATCTTGGCCCACGCCCTGTCGATGTTAATGCCTGTTCGGTCTTCCTTTTCCTATTGTCCATGATTAGCTCCTTTATCTTGCTCACATTGAGGGAGAGGTTGTTGTCCTGGCACCACACCGACAAGTCTCTGACCTCCTCCCTATAGGCTGTCTACATATTCATTATCTATGACACATCTCTGCACTTAGCAAAATAATGCCATCCGCACTGGTATTTTAGTCATCAGTTAATCAGACTATTTTCTCATTGATTTCATGAACTTATTTCAGACATTTAGTTTGGGTTTTCAGTATAGTTGTTTAATGTTGGTGGGGCATATTATTATGTTTAATGTTACCCCTGAATCACTATGATAAATATATTTGTTTTTCTTCAGTGTATTTTTAATAGAGCTGAGATTTACTTTGTGCAAAGTGTAGGAATAGGCCTACAGGTGAAATGTGTCATTGACACAGGCATGGTGGCGTGGCAATAAGATCAGAATGTCGTGAACCAAGAGATTGTGAGTTCAAATCCCAGGGGAGGACATAATAATAATGACTGTATGAGTAAACATACACAATGTAATTGTGTATGTTGAAAGCATTGTTCATGTGTCTGGTTGTCCCTAGCATTTCCAAAACACAAAGAGTTATGACTGGATCAGTGGTTCACCATTTAGGGCCTTGATGGCTTTGGTAACATTACAAAAGGATGATGTGTAATGAAACTGAGGTGTACGTACCCTGGGTAAAATATAAAAATCATTTGTGGGTAGGATGTTTCTGTGCGACCATCAATTGACGTCCTCAGGACAAACTTGGAACTTGTCCAAGACCTCCAGGGGACAATGAGACAGCGTCCTAAAAAATTGTCCTTAGGGACATCCCCAGGGCCAATCAGGAACTTGATAAAATGTCCAGGGGACCATGACACAACATCCTGACGACTTTAGGCAACCATTTTGTGAAGTCCCAGGGACGTCCTAACGACTTATTATTGTTTGCAGGGTATGCTCTCTCCAGTTCGTTGACATTTTGCAGTTAGGCTTCATCATAGTGCTGTAAATGAGTCTTCTGGAGAATCTCAGTTAGCTAACCCCCTGTGTCTCAGTGTGATGGCTACTGAAGCCAATACAGATCAGCTACCTCAACTCTGTTATTAGCCAAGCCTGTACTCCTGTCATTCAGACACAGACCCCTTTGAGTTTACCTGAGTTCCCTGAGTTTCGTTGGCAAATGATGAACGGTTCCCAGGTATGATGCATCTGTGTGTATCTAATCTATCCATCTCTGCCTGTCTGTGTGCCCACCTCTCTAGCTCTTCATTTCCCCCTACTATCAGTGCTGGCTCAGATCACACTAACAACAGTTTGGGTGCTCTCTATGGCCCTATCAGTGCTGTAGTTGGGCTGTGGTGCTGTGTTGACTGCGGGCATGCCGCCCCGCCCCATCCCCTAGTGTCCCCAGGAGTAAGACATAACCCTCGGCTTTGTGGGCCTTGAATGGTGGGGGGACACTATATCCCCAGTCACCAGATCCCTCCAAGCATCCCACTAATGACCTCACCCTCGCTCATCCTCTGCATCGTTGCTACCGTCGCTAGATTGATTTGTGGCCCCGGTGTAACTGTGTATGCCTCTGTGTACTGTTAGTGTTTCGTCCACCCACTCACTGGGCAGTGGGATTGTTAGAAAATACAAAATAAAACCAGGTGGGAGCTGTATGATGGCTGTAAAGAAATAATAGGCTTCCCTGGTGTCAATGAGAATACCCCTTTCTTAATAGTTTCCACACAGCTCGTTGGATGGGTTGGGAAACATAAAGGGCGCTGGGCCTGGTGGCAAGCATAGTGGTGAGTCCTGACATGTTGTTTGCCTGCCCTGCCATCATGTATGACTCGCTGCAATAAATGTAGAAGATGCAATGAGAGACAATATTTTTATTTCACACGTTACAAGGGCATCATATAGGCTAGACATGGTAGGCTCAAAAAGCAATTGAATACCACATGTGGCGCGCGGACATTGCAAGACAGGTACATTGTGGAGACATGCTTTGAAGTAGGTTTTTATTACTGAATATTTGAGTAAAGATAGGCAAGTCCAATTAAACACTGAGGCTTGATTTGACATTTCCATGTGAAGGTTTATCTAAATAGCATGGGATGGCTTTGAACTAGTCAAGATGGAAGCACTTTTATAAAGGAGGATACTTTTAACATCCTATACTTTGATATTATTATCCATGCTGAGGCTTACCACAGCCACTGCCCACAGCCCAATCCATTGTAACTCCATAGAAGTCTTATTGTTTAACTATCTGTCACTATTATTGAATGAATATGTTCAGTCTAGTGGAGGACTCTTGATAAAGACAAGTACAAGTCAAAAATATGTCTCTTAAAAAGTCTGTAAACGTTTGCGCTGTAACCTCTTGGTGTCCACTCTGTGACGCAGACCCAGGCAAAACATCATTGACCCATATATTTGCCTGTGACCAGTTCACACACCGTGTAGTCATAGTCGGAAGTGTCTGTGTATTAGTAATAGGGATGTGAACCGTAAATCTGTTAGCCACCGAAAATACATTTGACCGGTCATGCTTATCAGTCTGTAGGTTCATATTCATTTCCATAATTTGGGGTAATTAAATTGGCATACAGAGCCCAGTTTGAGGAGTGGGATAGCCTATTTCCTGTCAGGCAGCGCTAGAGCAGGTTCTTAAAAAAGCTGTTACTAGAGTGAAATATGTGCCCAGTCATTGCGCAACAAATAACAATTCTAAAAGCAAATGCATGCTAGAAACTGTATTGATGGCCACGATTAAAACAAGCTACTATTTTGATTTCTCGATCTCAACTCGTAATTGATAGCCTGGCGCTGTCAGCCACAGTTGTTTTATAAAGACTTCCTCAAGCCATTATTAAACAGCTTTCTTTGCTCCTGTTCTATTGATTATCATATTAACTTTATTTCGTTGTCCAGAAGCCAAAGGCACAATCCTATTAATATCAGCAACCCATCCTAGTTGTTGTTATTAGTTTTCCATCCAAGTTTTATCTCTGTCATATACAGTGGGGCAAAAAAGTATTTAGTAAGTCACCAATTGTGCAAGTTCTCCCACTTAAAAAGATGAGAGAGGCCTCTAGGTACACTTGTATCATAGGTACACTGTATCATAGGTACACTTCAACTATGACAGACAAAATGAGAAAAAAAAATCCAGAAAATCACATTGTAAGATTTTTAATGCATTTATTTGCAAATTATGGTGGAAAATAAGTATTTGGTCACCTACAAACAAGCAAGATTTCTGTCTCTCACAGACCTGTAACTTCTTCTTTAAGATGCTCCTCTGTCCTCCACTCGTTACCTGTATTAATGGCACCTGTTTGAACTTGTTATCAGTATAAAAGACACCTGTCTACATCCTCAAACAGTCACACTCCAAACTCCACTATGGCCAAGACCAAAGAGCTGTCAAAGGACACCAGAAACAAAATTGTAGACCTGCATCAGGCTGGGAAGACTGAATCTGCAATAGGTAAGCATCTTGGTTTGAAGAAACCAGCTGTGGGAGCAATTATTAGGAAATGGAAGACATACAAGACCACTGATAATCTCCCTCGATCTGGGGCTCCACGCAAGATCTCACCCCGTGGGGTCAAAATGTTCACAAGAACGGTGAGCAAAAATCCCAGAACCACACGGGGGGACCTAGTGAATGACCTGCAGAGAGCTGGGAACAAAGTAACAAAGCCTACCATCAGTAACACACTGCGCTGCCAGGGACTCAAATCATGCAGTGCCAGACGTGTCCCCCTGTTTAAGCCAGTACATGTCCAGGCCCGTCTGAAGTTTGCTAGAGAGCATTTGGATGATCCAGAAGAAGATTGGGAGAATGTCAATTCGTCAGATGAAACCAAAAAATAACTTTTTGGTAAAAACTCTCGTCGTGTTTGGAGGACAAAGAATGCTGAGTTGTATCCAAAGAACACCATACCTACTGTAAAGCATGGTGGTGGAAACATTTTGCTTTGGGGCTGTTTTTCTGCAAAGGGACCACAACGACTGATCCGTGTAAAGGAAAGAATGAATGGGGCCATGTATCGTGACATTTTGAGTGAAAACCCTCCTTCCATCAGCAAGGGCATTGAAGATGAAACGTGGCTGGGTCTTTCATCATGACAATGATCCCAAACACACCGCCCGGGCAACGAAGGAGTGGCTTCGTAAGAAGCATTTCAAGGTCCTGGAGTGGCCTAGCCAGTCTCCAGATCTCAACCCCATAGAAAATATTTGGAGGGAGTTGAAAGTCCGTCTTGCCCAGCAACAGCCCCAAAACATCACTGCTCTAGAGGAGATATGCATGGAGGAATGGGCCAAAATACCAGCAACAGTGTGTGAAAACCTTGTGAAGACTTACAGAAAACGTTTGACCTCTGTCATTGCCAACAAAGTATTGAGATAAACTTTTGTTATTGACCAAATACTTATTTTCCACCATAATTTGCAAATAAATTCATAAAAAATCCTACAATGTGATTTTCTGGATTTTTTTTCTAATTTTGTCTATCATAGTTGAAGTGTACCTATGATGAAAATTCCAGTTTACCTATGATGAAAATTACTATTTAAGTGGGAGAACTTGCACAATTTTTGACTGACTAAATACTTTTTTGCCCCACTGTATGGAACCTCTCACATTAGGTGTACAGTTTAGAACTGTGTTTTCCCACGAATTCCATTTTGGCAAATGTTTGAAAATTATATTTTATTAGCAGCTTCATTACAGGAGTTGCATGTTCAATAATAGTCTATAACCTTTTGACTGTAAGACGATAGGCTTGCTATTGTTGCATGTTGCCATTAAGCTCTTAACAAAAAATGTCCGTTCCTTGAATGCTTGCATACTATTTTCTGTTGGTCATGTCATGTTACTGTTTGAAAAAAATGTAACCGTTTGTTGACCGGTTAATGAGGGTCAGTTAGTCAGGAGCAAAATTGACTGAAATGTGCATCCCTAATTAATAACACTAAAGCCTATACATGGCACCAGTAACTACTCTCCTGTCCTGTCTGATCCCCTAAGACATTCACAAGTCTTTGAAGTCCTCACTTGAAAGGGTTGATCTGAATAGTGAGAGTGAGCAGTCCAAAGGAACTCTGTAAACAGTGATTACAGACTGATTAATGAGCTCGAGCCACTCTACCGGGCACACACTGACGCACGCACACTCGCTTTTCAGGCCACACAGAATGTTGTGCTGAGGCAGATTCTGGTGTGAACCAACTCAGCCTAACCTCAGCAAACAACGCTGATTGGAACAATCTACATCAAAGACATTCATATTTATAGATATTCAGTTCGTCTGCCATGTATTGAACTTTTATAATACAGTATATTAATGATATAAGTATTTTCTCCATCTTTCTCCAGTTTCTGCCGAGATCCTGAAAAGCAGTCTGAGCACCATGGAGCGACACATCCAGAGGCTAGAAAACGACATTGAGAATTTCCCCAAGACAGACGACAAAAAAGATAAGTTTGTGGAAAAATTGTCCATATCCTTTACATGTATTTCATTGATTCCTCCCCTTGTCTTATCTGCAACTGTTGCTGAAGTAGAAAGCCATGCTAGACATGGTTTGGCCATTGGGCGCCTGTGGATTTGCCACCAGAGAGACTGTTCTGTGCTTGTGTTCTCCCTGGCTGGAAAGAGTAGTTAAGGGCCATACGTGTGACTAGTAGTACCCAGGGGCTTAAAGGAATGGATATGGCTGCCTTGCCACTAGTGATGTTTATCAGATCTCCTCCTCCTCCTCTCCCCAGAGAGAGTTCAGGCCTGGAGCTATTTTTACCACCACTCCACCACTGCCTACCCTCCGGGACTCTAATGGGGGATCGTTCCCCCACGCTGACTTATTGCCACCTCCTGATTTCATCTCCCGACCGGCCACAGCCCTCTCCACACAGACCTTCTGTGGGCTATCACCTCTCATGGCCCTTCTCTATTTTCGATAACAGAGTGCTTTCACTTAAACTCAAGCGGTTCGGCTCTCAAATCAAATTAGTGATGCCTGAGCACTTCTCAGTGTCCATTTTAAGGAGGACGGCGCCTCGGCAGAATAGGTTTGTCTAGATATATGGCACTTATACACACAATATAGGGTCTCATTGGGGCTATGATACCTCCTATCGATGTCTGCAGTAAAACAGACGGAATTCCTGTATCCTCTGTCTCTCGATATGAGTTACCACATTTATTAAGGGAGTGCAAGAATCATCAATTCAAGGGTAATTCATCAATTCAGGAGGCATTCCATATGTTCAATGCTCACACTTAAGATGGTGTTTAACCTTAATTTGAGTTATTTCTTAGTGTAGTCAAAGTGGAGATTTATTTAAGCTTGCTTTGCACTTTGGCTGGCATAAAAGTAATAGCCAACTCATACATTAGCAATCTGCTCCCAGTCAAAAAAAATCTCTGTAATTAAAAAACAGAGGCTCCGGCTAAGACCTCCTTTGCAGCTCTGAACCAAACAGGCAGAAAAGGCAGCTCAAGGCCCCTGATGTCAGTATCGATTCCGGGGCTTCTTGTAGAATGTGAGCATGAGTGAGATGAAATGGAGAACTGCAGATATACTGCAGCAGTGCTTTCCCTCACTGTCTGGATCGTGTCCCCAGAGAGAGAGAGAGAGAGAGAGGGAGAGAAGCTGCCTGGAAACGCCCCACTTCCTCCCACCTCCTTCCTCACCTGATCTGGCATCAGAACCAAAATGGAGCCTCAGTTGCATTTGCCGAACACATTTTAGTGACTGCCTCATTGTGAAAATAGCTATAGAGGAAATATTGAAATGTGTTGTTTTCTTAGCTCCATTTTGTAGCGTTCCCACCTACCCTCTTTCTCTGTGTTCAGACAGATTGAGGGTGAATGACAGGGGATTGTAACCAAGCTACGCTCACGCCTTTGCCCATGACAGAGTAGGCATTGTTATCCTTGATAAAGAAAGCCAGAAAGCTGTTTTGCTTTTTCCTTTGTCACCCACAATCAACGTTGGGAGTCGAGGTGACTCAAATAGCAAGGAGGAGAGCATATCAGTGTGTATCAGTCCTCCCTTCTGCTCTCTGTCTCTCCCTGTTAGCAAACACCTCACTCTTTCACCTCTAGAGTTTGACCTGCATGTGACCTTTTTTTCCGGGTAATGAAGTGATAAAGTTAATCTGCTGGTCAAAATAACATTGCTCAACCGCAACTAAACAAATCAGTTCACATGATTAGGCATCAAGGGTAATTCGCAAGGTTTCTAAATAATAGATGTGTGATCGAAGGTGCATTTCTTTGTACTGTAGGATCCTGAACACACTTCTCCAGGTGTGTTGAATGTTTCACGCCCCTTCAGTTTTTTCCTTACAATTCATGATGTTGAACTGTCAAAAAGGATGAAAATCGCCTTTGCTTTGAATCATCCTACTCTCTTCTTATTTTCTCCTTGAACATTGAAGTGAACATAAACAATAGTGTTGTGAAAGGTTTTCACATGCAGAACATTGTGTGTTTAAAAAAAAATGCTTGCTAAGATATCAGATCTACAGTTGTGCCCCTGGGTAAGAGAGGGAAGTGAAACCATATGTGTGAGATAAGGAGATGGAAAGACTGCTTGATTTTCCCAGATTTGATGTGCTATGTTTTATTTTGACTTTGGCTTAGATAACCATAATCCATATAACACATTGTAGGGTGTGTGAAACTGACAGTTTGAAATTCCTAGCCACATTGTTTGCGGTTTTTGTAAAGATAAACCAGCCAAGTCAAACGCCAACATACCTTTTTTAAACTTCTTACTGGGATTAAAGAAGGCCGCTGATGCCTTGAAACATGACCGATGAAACAACAACAACAACAAAAGCAGAAAAGGTCATGCATTTGATGGTTGAGCAACCCTGAAAAAGTTGCTTATATCATCTTGACTGTAGAGCAGTGATAAATGAGGAAGTGTGTATGGTAGAGTTTGTCTGCGTGTGTGTGTGTGTGTGTGTGTGTGTGTGTGTGTGTGTGTGTGTGCGTGCATTTGTGTGTGTGTGTGTGCTTGTGTTTGACAGAGTCCCTTTGGCCTTTTTTCTAAGACTTGCAGCAGTTGCCAATTTTAGGTTTTGAAAGGTAACAATGAATGTATCAAAGCAGCACAACTTTAATTCACCTCTTGAGGTTATTATTGTTTTTATAATGAATATGAATCTGTTAAATGTTTCTAATTAATTCAACTGGCTTAGAGATTATGAGTTAGAATATCCACACCAGCAAATGGTGAATACCTCATATACTTTAATTCACAGATTTCAAATGGCTGCATTTACCAGTTCATATCTGCAGTCGTTATCTACTGAACAAGACAGCCTGAACCCAACTCCTAGTACTTTCTGGCCTCTCACACACCCCAGCGGAGGTATTTAATTTAGCTTTCCGTATTTATTTTTCTCCCTCCACTACCGTAATGTATGCAAAGTACTGAATGGGGTGTTTGTTCAGCAGTTTAGTGATATCTATCTATCAGATTTAATGGTAGCCCACAAAGGCTGGGAATTGAGGCATTGGCCCCTGGGGGCTACTAATTCACTGGAGAGGCTTGAGTGGCTTGGTTGATTCCAGCCCCCCCCCCCCCCCTCCTCCCCTTTACAGATCTATAACTAGTGGATATGAAGGAGTAGGACTCTGAGGGAGGGACAGACTATAGGGACTGTGGATAACATGCTGGGTTGCTAATGGGAGTGTCGTGGGTCGCCGTGGCAATGAGAAGCAGGGCTGAGCATTGATGGACGGATGGCCCCTGCGGTACTCAATGCCATAGTTCAGCCCGCTGATATTTAGCTTAACCTTTCAGCCCCCAAGGGACCTGAGAAGTCGAATTCAGCTTGTGTAATTTTGAACCCCTCCCCTGACACATTAAGACCTGTAGCTGTGCTTTGGTCACGTGGGGCTATACTGTAGCTCACTGCATTCGCTGTGTGGTGTATTGAAATAAGTATACAGCTAAAAGCATCACTTCTTATCTGAGGTAACTCCCCCCAGGTACAATACATTGTATAATGTGTTTAATAAAATTAATTAAAATAGAAGAACATACAAACAGATAAATTGCATTGTCTTCCCATACATACTTGTTATCTTGGAACAGTATAAAGACAAAAGGACAGGAAATTAATTAATGGATTGCCACTCACCCCATGTTCCCCCTTATTGTACAGTGATTTGTCCTTTAAAAGTTGCAGCGTACTGCAGCACAGCTTGCATGGTGCCGCAGAATTCTTCAACCACTGGTACCATTAATGCTAGTTAGTGCTAGTTTGACCATAAGAGGGCATCTCTGAGAAGCATTTGATAGCCTTCAATAGAGGCTGTACTAGAAAATGTAAAAGTTTTTTTATAAGAACATAGTATATGGGACTGATTTTAAGAAATGTTGCTTAACCTGTCTGGGCGGAACCTTGTTCCACTAGCGGAACCCCTCGCCAACAGCCAGTGAAATTGCAGGGCACCAAATTCAAAACACAGAAATCTCATAAATCTAATTTATCAAACATACAACTATTAGGCAAAGATAACATTCTTGTTAATCCAGCCAGTGTCTGATTTCAAAAAGGCATTACAGTGAAAGCTCCACAAACGATTATGTTAGGTCACCACCAAGTCACAGAAAAACAGCAATTTTTCCAGCAAAAGAGACGAGTCACAAAAAGCAGAAATATAGATTAAATTAATCACTAACCTTTGATCTTCATCAGATGACACTCATAGGACTTCATGTTACACAATACATGTATGTTTTGTTCGATAAAGTGCATATTTATATCCAAAAATCTCATTTTACATTGGCATGTAATGTTCAGGAGTTCCAAAACATGCAGTGATTTTGGTAGAGAGCCACATATATTTGCAGAAATACTCATAATAAACATTGATAATAGATACAGTGCCTTGCAAAAGTATTCGGCCCCCTTGAACTTTGCGACCTTTTGCTACATTTCAGGCTTCAAACATAAAGATATAAAACTGTATTTTTTTGTGAAGAATCAACAACAAGTGGGACACAATCATGAATTGGAACGGAATTTATTGGAAATTTCAAACTTTTTTAACAAATCAAAAACTGAAAAATTGGGCGTGCAAAATTATTCAGCCCCTTTACTTTCAGGGCAGCAAACTCTCTCCAGAAGTTCAGTGAGGATCTCTGAATGATCCAATGTTGACCTAAATGACTAATGATGATAAATACAATCCACCTGTGTGTAATCAGGTCTCCGTATAAATGCACCTGCACTGTGATAGTCTCAGAGGTCCGTTAAAAGCGCAGAGAGCATCATGAAGAACAAGGAACACACCAGGCAGGTCCGAGATACTGTTGTGAAGAAGTTTAAAGCCGGATTTGGATACAAAAAGATTTCCCAAGCTTTAAACATCCCAAGGAGCACTGTGCAAGCGATAATATTGAAATGGAAGGAGTATCAGACCACTGCAAATCTACCAAGACCTGGCCGTCCCTCTAAACTTTCAGCTCATACAAGGAGAAGACTGATCAGAGATGCAGCCAAGAGGCCCATGATCACTCTGGATGAACTGCAGAGATCTACAGCTGAGGTGGGAGACTCTGTCCATAGGACAACAATCAGTCGTATATTGCACAAATCTGGCCTTTATGGAAGAGTGGCAAGAAGAAAGCCATTTCTTAAAGATATCCATAAAAAGTGTTGTTTAAAGTTTGCCACAAGCCACCTGGGAGACACACCAAACATGTGGAAGAAGGTGCTCTGGTCAGATGAAACCAAAATTGAACTTTTTGGCAACAATGCAAAACGTTATGTTTGGCGTAAAAGCAACACAGCTCATCACCATGAACACACCATCCCCACTGTCAAACATGGTGGTGGCAGCATCATGGTTTGGGCCTGCTTTTCTTCAGCAGGGACAGGGAAGATGGTTAAAATTGATGGGAAGATGGATGGAGCCAAATACAGGACCATTCTGGAAGAAAACCTGATGGAGTCTGCAAAAGACCTGAGACTGGGACGGAGATTTGACTTCCAACAAGACAATGATCCAAAACATAAAGCAAAATCTACAATGGAATGGTTCAAAAATAAACATATCCAGGTGTTAGAATGGCCAAGTCAATGTCCAGACCTGAATCCAATTGAGCATCTGTGGAAAGAACTGAAAACTGCTGTTCACAAATGCTCTCCATCCAACCTCACTGAGCTCGAGCTGTTTTGCAAGGAGGAATGGGAAAAAAAATCAGTCTCTCGATGTGCAAAACTGATAGAGACATACCCCAAGCGACTTACAGCTGTAATCACAGCAAAAGGTGGCGCTACAAAGTATTAACTTAAGGGGGCTGAATCATTTTGCACTCCCAATTTTTCAGTTTTTGATTTGTTAAAAAAGTTTGAAATATCCAATAAATGTCGTTCCACTCCATGATTGTGTCCCACTTGTTGTTGATTCTTCACAATAAATACAGTTTTATATATTTATGTTTGAAGCCTGCAATGTGGCAAAAGGTCGCAAAGTTCAAGGGGGCCGAATACTTTCGCAAGGCACTGTAGGTGCTGCTATATAACTGTGCCACCATCCTGATAATGTAATGATATTGTGGAGTTTATTATTTTTTTTAAAAGCGATTGTAATCTGAATAAAGGCCAAAACAATATATGTAAAGGCCAAAACATGTATTTCTGTTTTTAGAGGGAGAGAAATGCTGGGCCAATTGTGGGCCGCTCTATGGGACTCCCAATCATGGTCGGATGTGATACATAATAATAATAATACTTTTTGTTGTATTATTTGTTTTGTCTTTTCTGGTGGATTAAACTGAAATTGCAACCAATCACAGCCGGTCGTGACTAAGAACCTAACTAAGAAATACATTTGACGATAGAATTCTCCCCCTACCCTCCTGCTAGGCAGGTCTATTGTCCAGCTACCTGCTAATAGCCATAATGGCGCTGTACAACAAGACCATGTATGTTTTGAAAGAGTATTTTCCAGTAAGCAATCATTTTTTTACCTTCGTTAGACAACTTTGTTCCAATATTTCTGTAATTCAGTGATATTTATTCCCATAGTAATTTGTTATTGATCCTTAACTAAATAAATATTGGCATTTTGAAAGAGTGTTGTCATTATTTTATTAACAAAAGCATAAAGATGCCATTATGAGTTACATTGTTTTAGTTTGAACATGCAGACTGGCACTAAGAATAGCGGGAACGTTTCCCTTGTCAGCGCCATTATTAGTGCAATGCCCCTTAAAGTGTTGTGGCCCCTCCTGTGCCCCCTGCCCTCGTGCCTTGAACCTTGCCTGCTTTCAGTGGATACAGATGGAGAACTGCAAGGCAATCCCATTGTGCGCCACTCGGGAGCCATGACCAATATATATTGTCCTGCTAATAACAGGGTTGATAATATATCTGTGAGAATATCCAAGGGGATTTTATATAATTCTAAATTAATAATAATAATAATTGCTTTGTTTAAAAAATAACAATATTTTCGAGATGATTTCATTTTCAAATACGTAAAATGAGTGAGAAAAAGGCCATTTTTGAACATGGAGTGAGACAGTGTTACTAATTTGTAAATAAAGCCAATTTGCTATTTACAATTATTTATTCATGTTTTTAGAAGGAGAGAAACCAAAAACCTACAGTCATCTCATTTGTCTCCCACTCAAGGCCGGCACAGGTATTGAACCAGTATCTGTATCAACACATCTTGCACTGTAATGCAGTGTCTTAGACTTAATGCAGTGTTTTAGCTACAGTACTACAGTAAGAGCAAAATAATCCTAAAATAATAAAATCCTTAGTGTAACAACAGTTTTAATAAGTAATACTGAAGTCTTACACAATTATCAGTTTCTATTTAGGTTTATGTCGCCCATTCGTTGTCAGTGCTAATCAGTGCTCTAACTCCCCCTTGTTGCGCTGGTCTGGAGCAATGAAGTAGTGACTCAGGGTACCGTACTAAACCACGAATTACCACGAAGTCCCGCAGCATAATCACAACATTTTTAGTGGAGCAACCACTGTACCAACAACCTGTCAATTAAAAAAATAAAAAATAACTGTAAAAATAATGGAAACAATTGAATAAATGAGGGATAATAAGTACTGTATATTGAAAGCAGGTGTTTCCACACAGGTGTGGCTCCTGAGTTAAATAAGCAATTAACAGCCTATCATGCTTAGGCAAATATTGTCAATTATATTGACAAGATAGTCAAGTGACCACTCTAATAATGGAAATACCTGTCCTCAAAGATGGTGCTATTAGGGATCCTTGGGATGTCCTTACCCCATTGAAGTTGAAATGTAAAATGGTTACGGTAAGGGTTAGGGTTTAAGGGTGGGTAAAAAAAAAGCAGACATTGAATATACCTTTGAGAATGGTGAAGTTAATAATTACACTTTGGATGGTGTATCAATTCACTAAAAAGAAACAGGCGTCCTTCCTAACTCCGTTGCCTGAGAGGATGGAAACCGGTCAGGGATTTCACCATTAGGTCAATGGTGACTTTAAAACAGTTACAGAGTTTAATGGCTATGATAGGACAAAACTGAGGATGGATCAACAACATTGTAGTTACTCCACAATACTAATTAACAGAGTGAAAGAAGGAAGCCTGTGCAGAATACAACACATGCATCTTGTTTGCAACAAGGCACTAAAGTATAGAGAGGCTCGGAAGAGGAATGGGAAGACCATCATCCACAGTGGATTTTCATAAAAATAGCTACAACTATTCTAAATATATCCACATGTCACCAAATAATTGATAAAATCACACTATTTTGCAATGAAGGTCTACAGTAGCCTCAGTAGTCCTCTGTAGGGTAGCACCATTGTGTAGCCAGAGGACAGCTAGCTTCTGTCCTCTTCTGGGTACATTGACTTCAATACAAAACTTAGGAGGCTCTTGTTCTCCCCCCCATCCATAGCTAGCTACAGTTAGCTATCATTGCAGTGCATAACATGTAGTTGACTCAAAGAGAGACAATAGTTGAACAATTTTTGAGAATTGAAATCTTTCAATTATGGAGAAAAGAGAGAGATGTCATAGTATATGTATTTTTCACTTTCACTTATTTAGCTAGCATCGAATGCATCTAGCTAGTTTAGCCTAATCAAACACTTGGCCCAAACAGAGAGGGATGCTATGTTAGTTAGCTGACTATGGCTATCCAATACTGGAACTCTTCCAAGTGAAGGTAAGCTTTTAGTTGTATTAATTTATTGCCATCGTGGTCACCGGTGTAACTGCTAAACTGCTTGCTGGCGACTGTGCACTCTATTGCATGATTGTAGCGGGTCTACTAACGCGTTGGTTCTAGTAGCTATGTTGACTGTGACGTGACAATGATGTAGGTGGTGTGTAGCGGTTAGAGGTTTGGTATGGAAATGTTTTTTTGCCTCATCAGACAGCATATGTGTTCTGCACTGAAGTCCACAAGCTAAGGTAAAAGGTGAGAGGAGGAGAGCACGTAGATAGATGCAAGAAATAATTATACATACAAGATGCTGCTTGTATGTGGCTGCTATGAAAGTGAACTGTGTTTGTACTGATTCTGTTTAAAAATGTTTTTTTAAACGGAAGCAAATGGAACGAAACAGGGATAAACATACAGTTGAAATCAGAAGTTTACATACACTTAGGTTGGAGTCATTAAATCTTGTTTTTAACCACTCCACAAATGTATTGTTAACAAACTGTAGTTTTGGCAAATCGGTTAAGACATCTACTTTGTGCATGACACAAGTAACTTTTACAACAATTGTTTACAGACATATTATTTCACTTATTATTCACTGTATCACAATTCCAGTGGGTCAGAAGTTTACATACACTAAGTTGACTGTGCCTTTAAACAGCTTGGAAAATTCCAGAAAATGGTGTCATAATTGACATCATTTGGGTCAATTTGAGGTGTATCTGTGGATGTATTTAAAGGTCTAACTTCAAACTCAGTGCCTCTTTGCTTGACATCATGGGAAAATCAAAATATGTCAGCCAAGACCTCCACAAGTCTGGTTCGTCCTTGGGAGCAATTTCCAAACGCCTGAAGGTACCACATTCATCTGTACAAACAATAGCACACATGTATAAACACCATGGGACCACACAGCTGTCATACCACTCTGGAAGGAGACGCGTTCTGTCTCCTAGAGATGAATGTACTTTGGTGCGAAAAGTGCCAATCAATCCCAGAACAATAGCAAAGGACCTTGTGAAGATGCTGGAGGAAACAGGTACAAAAGTATCTACAGTGGGGAAAAAAAGTATTTAGTCAGCCACCAATTGTGCAAGTTCTCCCACTTAAAAAGATGAGAGAGGCCTGTAAATTTCATAATAAATCCAGAAAATCACATTGTAGGATTAATGCATTTATTTGCAAATTATGGATGGAAAAGTATTTGGTCAATAACAAAAGTTTATCTCAATACTGGTATTTTGGCCCATTCCTCCATGCAGATCTCCTCTAGAGCAGTGATGCTTTGGGGCTGTTGCTGGGCAACACGGACTTTCAACTCCCCCCAAAGATTTTCTATGGGGTTGAGATCTGGAGACTGGCTGGGCCACTCCAGGACCTTGAAATGCTTCTTACAAAGCCACTCCTTCGTTGCCCGGGCGGTGTGTTTGGGATCATTGTCATGCTGAAAGATCCAGCCACGTTTCATCTTCAATGCCCTTGCTGGAATGAGGTTTTCACTCAAAATCTCACAATACATGTCCCCATTCATTCTTTCCTTTACACGGATCAGTCGTCCTGGTCCCTTTGCAGAAAAACAGCCCCAAAGCATGATGTTTCCACCCCCATGCTTCACAGTAGGTATGGTGTTCTTTGGATGCAACTCAGCATTCTTTGTCCTCCAAACACGACGAGTTGAGTTTTTACCAAAAAGTTATATTTTGGTTTCATCTGACCATATTACATTCTCCCAATCTTCTTCTGGATCATCCAAATGCTCTCTATCAAACTTCAGATGGGCCTGGACATGTGGAGTTTGGAGTGTGACTGTTTGAGGTTGTGGACAGGTGTCTTTTATACTGATAACAAGTTCAAACAGGTGCCATTAATACAGGTAACGAGTGGTTCTTCTTAAAGAAGAAGTTACAGGTCTGTGAGAGCCAGAAATCTTGCGTGTTTATAGGTGACCAAATACTTATTTTCCACAATAATTTGCAAATAAATTCATAAAAAATCCTACAATGTGATTTTCTGGATTTTTTTTACATTACAGGCCTCTCTCATCTTTTTAAGTGGGAGAACTTGCAAAATTGGTGACTGACAAAAAAAAAATTTTGCCCCACTGTATATCCACAGTAAAACGAGTCCCATATATCGACATAACCTGAAAGGCCGCTCAGCAAGGAAGAAGCCACTGCTCCTAAACCGCAATAAAAAAAAAAGACTAAGGTTTGCAACTGCGCATGGGGACAAAGATCGTACTTTTTGTTGAAATGACCTCTGGTATGATAAAACAAAAATAGAACTGTTTGGCCATAACATCGTTATGTTTTGAGGAAAAAGGGGGAGGCTTGCAAGCCTAAGAACAACATCCCAACCGTGAGGCACGGGGGTGGCAGCATCATGTTGTGGGGTGCTTTGATGCAGGAGGGATTGGTGCACTTCACAAAATAGATGGCATCATGAGGGTGGAAAAATATGTGGATATATTGAAGCAACATCTCAAGACATCAGTCAAGAAGTTAAAGCTTTGTCCCAAATGGGTCTTCCAAATGGACAATGACCCTAAGCATATTTCCAAAGTTGTTTCAAAATGGCTTAAGGACAACAAAGTCAAGGTATTGGAGTCGCCATCACAAAGCCCTGACCTTAATCCTACAGACAATTTGTGGTCAGTGCTGAAAAAGCTTGTGCGAGCAAGGAGGCCTACAAACCTGACTCAGTTACACCAGCTCTGTCAGGAGGAATGCTCCAAAATTCACCCAATCTATTGTGGGAAGCTTGTGGAAGGCTACCCGAAACATTTGACCCAAGTTAAACAATTTAAAGGCAATGCAACCAAATACTAATTGAGTGTATGTACACTTCTGATCCACTGGGGATGTGATGAAAGAAATAAAATCTGAAATAAATAATTCTCTCTACTCATGTTATGGGTATGCTTGTAATCGTTAAGGACAGGTGAGTTTTTCAGGATTAAAACTTAAAGAAATGGAGCTAAGCACAGGCAAAATCATAGAGTAAAACCTGGTTCAGTCTGCTTTCAACCATACACTTGGAGATTAATTCACCTTTCAGCAGGACAATAACCTAAAACTCAGTGCAAAATATACACTGGAGTTTATTTATTTATTTTTATTTATTTTTATTTCACCTTTATTTAACCAGGTAGGCTAGTTGAGAACAAGTTCTCATTTGCAACTGCGACCTGGCCAAGATAAGGCATAGCAGTGTGAACAGACAACACAGAGTTACACATGGAGTAAACAATTAACAAGTCAATAACACAGTAAAAAAAGGGGAGTCTATATATACATTGTGTGCAAAAGGCATGAGAAGGTAGGCAAATAATTACAATTATGCAGATTAACACTGGAGTGATAAATGATCAGATGGTTATGTACAGGTAGAGATATTGGTGTGCAAAAGAGCAGAAAAATAAATAAATAAAAACAGTATGGGGATGAGGTAGGTGAGAATGGGTGGGCTATTTACCAATAGACTATGTACAGCTGCAGCGATCGGTTAGCTGCTCAGATAGCAGATGTTTGAAGTTGGTGAGGGAGATAAAAGTCTCCAACTTCAGCGATTTTTGCAATTCGTTCCAGTCACAGGCAGCAGAGAACTGGAACGAAAGGCGGCCAAATGAGGTGTTGGCTTTAGGGATGATCAGTGAGATACACCTGCTGGAGCGCGTGCTACGGATGGGTGTTGCCATCGTAACCAGTGAACTGAGATAAGGCGGAGCTTTACCTAGCATGGACTTGTAGATGACCTGGAGCCAGTGGGTCTGGCGACGAATATGTAGCGAGGGCCAGCCGACTAGAGCATACAAGTCGCAGTGGTGGGTGGTATAAGGTGCTTTAGTGACAAAACGGATGGCACTGTGATAAACTGCATCCAGTTTGCTGAGTAGAGTGTTGGAAGCAATTTTGTAGATGACATCGCCGAAGTCGAGGATCGGTAGGATAGTCAGTTTTACTAGGGTAAGTTTGGCGGCGTGAGTGAAGGAGGCTTTGTTGCGGAATAGAAAGCTTGACTCTTGATTTGATTTTCGATTGGAGATGTTTGATATGAGTCTGGAAGGAGAGTTTAGAGTCTAGCCAGACACCTAGGTACTTATAGATGTCCACATATTCAAGGTCGGAACCATCCAGGGTGGTGATGCTGGTCAGGCGTGCGGGTGCAGGCAGCGAACGGTTGAAAAGCATGCATTTGGTTTTACTAGCGTTTAAGAGCAGTTGGAGGCCACGGAAGGAGTGCTGTATGGCATTGAAGCTCGTTTGGAGGTTAGATAGCACAGTGTCCAAGGACGGGCCGGAAGTATATAGAATGGTGTCGTCTGCGTAGAGGTGGATCAGGGAATCGCCCGCAGCATGAGAAACATCATTGATATATACAGAGAAAAGAGTCCGAGAATTGAACCCTGTGGCACCCCCATAGAGACTGCCAGAGGACCGGACAGCATGCCCTCCGATTTGACACACTGAACTCTGTCTGCAAAGTAATTGGTGAACCAGGCAAGGCAGTCATCCGAAAAACCGAGGCTACTGAGTCTGCCGATAAGAATACGGTGATTGACAGAGTCGAAAGCCTTGGCAAGGTCTATGAAGACGGCTGCACAGTACTGTCTTTTATCGATGGCGGTTATGATATCGTTTAGTACCTTGAGCGTGGCTGAGGTACACCCGTGACCGGCTCGGAAACCAGATTGCACAGCGGAGAAGGTACGGTGGGATTCAAGATGGTCAGTGACCTGTTTGTTGACTTTGCTTTCGAAGACCTTAGATAGGCAGGGCAGGATGGATATAGGTCTGTAACAGTTTGGGTCCAGGGTGTCGCCCCCTTTGAAGAGGGGGATGACTGCGGCAGCTTTCCAATCCTTGGGGATCTCAGACGATATGAAAGAGAGGTTGAACAGGCTGGTAATAGGGGTTGCGACAATGGCGGCGGATAGTTTCAGGACTAGAGGGTCCAGATTGTCCAGCCCAGCTGATTTGTACGGGTCCAGGTTTTGCAGCTCTTTCAGAACATCTGCTATCTGGATTTGGGTAAAGGAGAACCTGGAGAGGCTTGGGCGAGTAGCTGCGGGGGGGGGGGAGCTGTTGTCCGAGGTTGGAGTAGCCAGGCGGAAGGTATGGCCAGCCGTTGAGAAATGCTTGTTGAAGTTTTCGATAATCATGGATTTATCGGTGGTGACCATGTTACCTAGCCTCAGTGCAGTGGGCAGCTGGGAGGAGGTGCTCTTGTTCTCCATGGACTTCACAGTGTCCCAGAACTTTTTGGAGTTGGAGCTACAGGATGCAAACTTCTGCCTGAAGAAGTTGGCTTTAGCTTTCCTGACTGACTGTGTGTATTGGTTCCTGACTTCCCTGAACAGTTGCATATCGCGGGGACTATTCGATGTTAGCGCAGTCCGCCACAGGATGTTTTTGTGCTGGTCGAGGGCAGTCAGGTCTGGAGTGAACCAGGGGCTATATCTGTTCTTAGTTCTGCATTTTTTGAACGGAGCATGCTTATCTAAAATGGTGAGGAAGTTACTTTTAAAGAAAGACCAGGCATCCTCAACTGACGGGATGAGGTCAATGTCCTTCCAGGATACCCGGGCCAGGTCGATTAGAAAGGCCTGCTCACAGAAGTGTTTTAGGGAGCGTTTGACAGTGATGAGGGGTGGTCGTTTGACTGCGGCTCCGTAGCGGATACAGGCAATGAGGCAGTGATCGCTGAGATCCTGGTTGTAGACAGCGGAGGTGTATTTGGAGGGCCAGTTGGTCAGGATGACGTCAATGAGGGTGCCCTTGTTTACAGAGTTAGGGTTGTACCTGGTGGGTTCCTTGATGATTTGAGTGAGATTGAGGGCATCTAGCTTAGATTGTAGGACTGCCGGGGTGTTAAGCATATCCCAGTTTAGGTCACCTAACAGAACAAACTCTGAAGCTAGATGGGGGGCGATCAATTCACAAATGGTGTCCAGGGCACAGCTGGGAGCTGAGGGGGGTCGGTAGCAGGCGGCAACAGTGAGAGACTTATTTCTGGAGAGAGTAATTTTCAAAATTAGTAGTTCGAACTGTTTGGGTATGGACCTGGAGAGTATGACATTACTTTGCAGGCTATCTCTGCAGTAGACTGCAACTCCTCCCCCTTTGGCAGTTCTATCTTGACGGAAGATGTTATAGTTGGGTATGGAAATCTCAGAATTTTTGGTGGCCTTCCTGAGCCAGGATTCAGACACGGCAAGGACATCAGGGTTAGCAGAGTGTGCTAGAGCAGTGAGTAAGACACACTTAGGGAGGAGGCTTCTGATTTTGACATGCATGAAACCAAGGCTTTTTCGATCACAGAAGTCAACAAATGAGGGTGCCTGGGGACATGCAGGGCCTGGGTTTACCTCCACATCACCCGCGGAACAGAGAAGGAGTAGTATGAGGGTGCGGCTGAAGGCTATCAAAACTGGTCGCCTAGGGCGTTGGGGACAGAGAATAAGAGGAGCAGGTTTCTGGGCATGGTAGAATATATTCAGGGCATAATGCGCAAACAGGGGTATGGTGGGGTGCGGGTACAGCGGAGGTAAGCCCAGGCACTGGGTGATGATGAGAGAGGTTGTATCTCTGGACATGCTGGTTGTAGTGGGTGAGGTCACCGCATGTGTGGGGGGTGGGACAAAGGAGGTATCAGGGGTATAAAGAGTGGAACTAGGGGCTCCATTGTAAACTAAAACAATGATAACTAACCTGCACAACAGTATACAAGGCATATTGACATTTGAGAGAGACATACAGCAAGGCATACAGTAATCACAGGTGTTGAATTGGCAGAGCTAGCTAAAACAGTAGGTGAGACAACAACAGCTAATCAGCTAGCACAACAACAGCAGGTAGAATGGCGATTGATTAGGCAGAGAGGGTCGGATTAACTACACACAGAGCCTAAGTGCGGCTGGGGCCGACAGATAAAACATAAACAATCAGAATGGATTACCGTGAATTAACTTCTTGAATCTACTTGAGACGCACATGTCCCAAGTAGGCACCTGGAAATGCAAATGCGCTACGCTAAATGCTAAATGTACTCGTTAAAACTCAAACCTTGATCAAAATTCACAAGCAGGGTATTAAATTAAAGCTACACTCGTTGTGAACCTAGCCAGCAAGTCAGATTTTTAAAATGCTTTTCGGCGAAAGCATCAGAAGCTATTATCTGATAGCATGCACCCCCCAAAATGCCAGCTCGACACGTAAACAACAGATTTTGCGATAGACGGCGCTACCCAAAACGCAGAAATAAAATATAAAACATTCATTACCTTAGACGAGCTTCTTTCTTGGCACTCCTATATGCCCCATAAACATCACTATTGGGTCTTTTTTTCGTTTAAATCGGTCCATATATACCCAAAATAGCTTTGTATAGAAGTCGTGTCATTCAGAAAAATTCATCGTTTTTAAACGCTGCGTAATTTTTTAAAATTAAAAAAGTCGACGATAAACTTTCACAAAACACTTCGAAATCCTTTTGTAATCCAACTTTAGGTATTAGTAAACGTTTATAATCTATCAAAACGATTACAGGGCGATGTCTCTTCAATAGGTCCTCACTTCAAAAACAATGCAATCTGATCTCTCCTTGAACTGCATCCGGGTGAAGACTGGAAAACTTGGGGTCAGACAGATGGATTTTCCAACAATTAATTCGATTGAAAATTAGTACAATGGCGCCATCGTGCGGAATTTGTATGAAGTGCAGGCAAATTTCCATTAAATTCTGTTCTCCTTTAACAACTGGTGGAAGTGACTTATGGAAATTATTTTTTGCTTTCAGAGAGCAGTTTTTCTTGCGTTTTTCAATGAAACACACGCTCTGTTATAGTCACAGCCGTGATTTAACCAGTTTTATAAACTTCAGAGTGTTTTCTATCCACACATACTAATCATATGCATATACTATATTCCTGGCATGAGTAGCAGGACGCTGAAAAGTTGCGCGATTTTTAACAGAATTTTCAAAAAAGGGGGGGGTAGATCTAACTTAATGGACAGTCCAGCATGCATCAGCTATGTAGCCAAGTGATCAGTGTCCAAGGGGCAGCGGTGGATGGGGCAGGGAAGCTGGACTGGCGAGTGTTATCCAGGTTAGAAAACTAACAATGACTAAATAGCTTGTAGCCAGTTAGCTGGTTAGCTTCTGAAGGTTCTTGAGTGTGTTCTAAAAATGTAAAGATAATAGCGGTTCCGTATCACATTGGGTGAGGCAGGTTACCGGAAGGTATAAACAAATTAAAAATCGAAAAGGGATAGAAAGTAAATATGGGTTCAGTGAGTGTTTGGGACGCGGCGATTCAGATGGTTAGCAGGCCTGTGCTAACAAGCTAACAGTTAGTAGACGGTGCTAAACACGGTAGCAGTTAGCGGACCGGGCTAAACAAGCTAGCAGTTAGCAGGCCGAATTTGCAAGCAAGGAGATAGCAAGGGCTAGAGAGTTAGCCTTTGGGGACGTCGCGATGGGGGGAGTCTGTTTATTCCTCTTCATGCGGTGACATCGATGGACCGGTCGTGGGTCTGGATATTGTAGCCCAGGAGCTCAAAATGTTCCATTTGCGATGGGAATCCGGGGATGAAAAATAAAAATAAAATAATAAATAGGTCCGTTATGCTCTGGTTAGAGTCGCGTTGTTCGAACTGGCGAGAGCTTTCCGAGCTAAAGGTTAGCTGATGACCGGTTAGCTGAAGACCGCTAGCAATGTTTTGCTGAAGCTGGTAGTTAGTTGGCTAGTTGGCTAGCTTCAGTTGAGGGGTTCCAGATCCGAAGTAAATATAAATACTTTAGGAAAAAAAGCTACGTTGGGTGAGGCGGGTTGCAGGAGAGTATTTAGAAGAAGTTGAGGTTCAGCAAAAAGTTTTAAAGATATGTGAAGAAAAAAAAACGAAAACAAACGATATATACAAGGGACACGACAACACGTCCTACTACCAAGAAGACTGTGAATGTGGCCTAGTTACAATTTGTACTTAAATCTACTTGGAAAATATATTGCAAGAAAATGGTTGTCTAGCAATGATCAACAACCAATTTGACAGAGCTTGAAGAATGTTTGAAAATAATAATGGGCAAATGTTACACAATCCAAGTATGCAAAGCTATTAGAGACTTACACAAAGGTGCTTCTGCAAAGTATTGATTCAGGGGTATTGTATATGTCTATATTTCATTTTCAACACATTTTCAAAATGTATAAAAATATATTTTCACTTTTTAATTATGGGGTATTGTTTTGTAAATCGTTGTGCAACATCATGCGTAAGCTCTGGGCATAGTCTTTCAACAAAAAAAAGTAGATTTTTGCCATTGTGTGCATTTAAACAAAATGTTTTAAGTATTAACAGTATAATTTCACAATTTTGGTGGTGTTGGGGGAGGCATACAATAAAGGTCAGTATTTTAATTATTTATTTTATACAGTCATTTTTGCTCATCTTTATCAAGGGTGTCAATAATTACGGACGCAAATGTAAGTAGTGAATAAAACATTCCTACTTTAGAACGTGGTATACTGTAGCTTTCAGGCCTGCGCTACTGCAAGGCCCCCACACACACACACACACACACACACACACACACCTCACTGTGTGACTGTGTAACGGTAACTCGGTACACCCAGACAGACTCATCCCTCATACACAAGCATTCACACACACATGCACATACACACACACACTACACTGTAATACCAACCGTATGACATTTATGCAGGTAGCACCTTCTGTTGTAAACCGATCCATCAGTTTGATACTTCAAAGGAAGTTATGTGTTTTTATTTTGGAGGTCATGCCAAATGACTAGTCTTGTGGTATTTCAGAATAGCCAGTATGAGCGCTCATTCTGTGTTTCCTGTGTTGACGTTTGACACTTACAGTTTAACTAATGTATCTCTGCTAGCGACATCCCCCTTTATAACTAAAGGTGGTTTTGCTTAACTGAGAACAGGATAAGAAAACTGAAAGATTCTTACTAATTCCTGAACAAAGGATGACTGGTATTTAATTACCACATGCATAGGTAAACCACCTGTAAAGATTTAGCTGCACTGTCGAGATGGAAACTCGACAAATATACCTTCGCCATTATGAATGATAATTACTGTAGATCTGATATTTTTCATTACTTCAAATGTATGCCCGTTATAATCCGTCTAATTTGTTTACGTTTGTACTTCCTCGTAGTAGTAAACCAGGTCAACAGTACAATGTTTACCTCGTCAACGCGCTCTTTTTGTAAGCGCCCTCCTTTTTTAATGAAATTCATTGTACATTTTGTGGCTAAATAATTCATATTGGCAGCACAGATAAGCCCAGGAGCTTTTTAATTAAGCAGACATTCAAAAACGTAAACCTGGTAAATAAATATAGGAGAGGAATACAAAATAACTGTTTATTTCCCTGAGTGGTGCATTTGTGACCGTATCTCGGTACCCCTTGGTGGCTATCCCAGTTTCTGGTACTGTCCTATCTTCGTATTGTCTCAACATGGATGTCTATAGAAGATAGAAGCTATAGAAACAGCCAGCTTGCCAAAACAATAGACACGTTTCATTCACTGGTGTCACAGGAGACCATAAGATTTTAATTAACCAATTTTAATAGGTGTCGATCCGGAATTAACAACATCTGCCAAAAATGACAATAATAATTGCCATTCTAATGATGATAGTCATAAAGAGGGCGGGGGCAGGGAAACACAAAAGGGAAAAGCTTGCGTGTGTAATTATGTTGCTGTCTTCCACCAGATCCGTGTTTAATGGGAAATGGCATTCAAAGCCGTGTGTTTTGTGTGATAGCATTTTGCGTAGAGCTAATATTCTAATTATCTTTGATTGCCTTGATATGTGGCCTGATGGAGGATGCGTATCTGAATGAGGGGAGGGAAGCTCGATGACTGCCTCTTCAAATCTCAATTTGACTGATAATGCCACCCAACAACAAACGCCCATGCTTTGGTGAGACGACAGCTGTATTTGTATTGTAGTGATTAGGATGGTATTCAACACAACTTCAATACCCATTGATGATAAAGGTAATGGCGTATTGATTGTTTAAGTGGTGGGAGGGGTTTAGTGGGAGCTGAACTCAACCAAACATTGAGTTTAATTGACACCTGGACATGAATTCTACACGAATCACAAATGCACTTGTACCTATCATACTGCCCAGACCCCTAAAACAATGTCACTATTTCATTGTCATGATCAATGCAATTAATCTCAGCGTTACAGAAAGTTCTACTCAGATATATGTAAGAGCAAGATATCAAACTGATACTTCCTATGCTTTTCTAAGAACTGTTTTTCTAATAAGTTATTGTCTTAGGTTCCATAGGTAGATGGGTGAAGTTGTCAACTAGCCAGTCATTTCTGCTAGAACTGTATACACTTTTGAACCCCCGCAAGCTAAGACACACACTTCCACAGTGTATTCCACTCCAACCGAACTGACTCACTGAGAGGACACATGTTTCGTTTATTGTCAACAGCCAAAACTATTTTGTCACTCCTTAGTTGAGTCTCCGTGTTAGTGCTGTTGCCTGCCTATACGGCCACAGATGCTAGGACGTCTCAATGTCTCAATGTGCTGTGTCATTATGCGAGTGAATTCCCCAGAAATTCTCCAATCAGTCTCTTGTTAGGCTGCGACACCAGGCCTGATGTGGCAGGTCCATTAGCCAGTAGAGTTAGCTGACAGGCTGCCTGGCCTTCTGGCTCCCAGGGGGTGGATGGAGAGCCAGGGAAAAGGGGCAGGGGAGGTGGTGTAAGGCTCCAGTAGACTGGCCCAGGCCTAACCTCTACTTCATCCTGGGTGACTCCCCTGTCATGTTCCCATTATCAAGCCTCAGTGCCTTGCCTGCCAGTCAGGGGTCTCAGAGGGATAGACCTCCAAGCCTGGCGCTTCTCCAGAGGTATCCCATCCCCAATGACCCTACCGTGTCCTAGGATGCCCTTACATTAACAACTGGATGCCCTTGCACCTCTCTGGAGAGAGTGATTAGAAAGGCCTGGCTGGCCTACAGGGTCGAGAGTTGTATTTGCAGATTACCTGATACCAAGTACACAACACAAGTAGCTTTTGGTGATGGACTGCATGGATGTACAAAGTTATCTTAGTGAGATTGGCTACTCTATATAGCGCCTATTCATGTAGGTTGCACATCCGTCACTCGGTTGTGCCATGCCATTGTTATGAACGTAAAATATTTAGTAGGAAACAACTTTTCTCACATGATCATGTCATCAAATTTACTTTAGACAGATGGCAATGTTGTCATTAGCTAGCAAAGTTTGTCAAAAATAAACTAGCTTATATCCGATGGCCTCCCCTCAATCTTAGGTAGCTAGCTAACCTTATACTGAATCTGAAGTCAATCTGATGACTAAAGGGTTTCCTACTAATTATTTGCCTCCTTTTGAATGTCATTGTATTTCCAAGCCACTGTAATGCACTTTAGACCAAATCTTCATCAGTGCCCAATGAGGATCTATTGAGTAGAATGCCTCAGTCCAAAACAAACGCTCAAAACAATATTGTGCGTAACATGCAACCCATGAATAGAGTTTGGCCTGCCTCCATACAGATGATTCCTCCTACTCACTCCCTACTTCTACAGTAACTTGTGACTCCCTTTCGGAGCCAGGCGGCTCCAATATGCACCTCATTACCCCCCCCCCCCCCCCCCCCCCCCCCCCCCCCCCCCAATAGGCTCGGGTTTAGTGCTGGGTAATAGACAGAACACAGTCAGACTCATTTGTCATGGGCTCATGGGTTTGATGCAAAGCCCCTCAGCACTTGTTGCTGCAGCTCTAATCCTGCTGTAGAGACACAGACTTGTCTCGCTCTCTCTCTCTCTCTAACTCTCTCTCTCTTTTGCTCTCAGCCTTCCTACTCTCTCACCGTCATGCCTCATGATTTCACTTTCATTTGATGTTTTAATGAAATCCCGTACCCCCCTCTCTGTTGAATTGTAACCATTGTCTGCAATTTATTCTATCAAATGCAAATGGTGAGGGAAAACCGCGATTGGAGGGTTTGTCTTCTTGAAGTGAGACGTTGTGGTTTACTGTTTGTTTCAGCACGACACCTCATCAGTTGAGAATTGGAGACATATGTTTGGTTTAACGGTTGGGATTGCGTGTCAGGAAACCGACTATAAATAAATGGCACGTTGAATTGCAGTGTAATTTTAACATGTCATTATGCATTGTTACAACTCACTCCCGGAAATGACGATAAGCTATTACCTCTGCTGATGCACAGGTTATTTGTAAAATGGGAAGTGGAAGTGTAATTAATGCTGGTGGGTGAGAGGGAATGGCTGGACATTTATTCCACTGCAGACAGCAATATATTCACCATTTATTGTGCTTTATTGCAAATAAGAACCACTGGGCAGGCCCTAAACCACTGGGATGAGCTCCTTGATGAAAAAGCCATGTGTATCATTAGCTGTAGCTGCCGAGATGAAAGACTGCTGTAAAATGTAAATCAAATGAATTCCCAAACATTTCCTCACATACACTACATGGCCAAAAGTATGTGGACACCTGCTCATTGAACGTCTCATTCCAAAATCAAACAAAGACAAAAAAGTTTGTCCCCCATTTGCTGCTATAACAGCCCACTCTTCTGGGAAGGCTTTCCACTAGATGTTGGAACATTGCTGCGGGGACTTCGTTCATCCATTCAGCCACAAGAGTATTAATAATGTTAATTAGGCATGGCTCGCAGAAAGCATTCTAATTCATCCATTGGATGTGGTTGAGGTCAGGGCTCTGTGCAGGCCAGTCAAGTTCTTCCACACCGATCTCGACAAATAATTTCTGTATGGACCTTGCTTTGTGCCTGGGGCAACAGGAAACAGGAAAGGGCCTTCCCCAAACTGTTGCCACAGAACCGTCTAGAATGTATGCTGTAGCGATAAGATTTCCCTTCACTGAAACTAAGTGGCCTAGTCTGAACCATGAAAATAGCTCCAGACCGTTATTTCTCCTCCACAAAACTTTACAGTTGGCACCATGCATTGGGGCAGGTAGGGTTCTACTGGCATCCGCCAAACCCAGATTCGTCTTTTGGACTGCCAGATGGTGAAGCGTGATTCATCACTCCAGTGAACGCATGTCCGCTGCTCCAGAGTCCAATGGTAGAGAGCTTTTCATCACTCTAGCCAACGCTTGGTGCATGGTGATTTTAGGCTTGTGTGTGGCTGCTCGGCCAAGTAAAACCATTTCATGAGCTCCCGACTAACATGACGGTGCGGATATGAAAGTCACTGAGCTCTTCAGTAAAGCCGTTCTACTGCCAAGGTTTGTCTATGGAGATTGCATGGCTGTGTGCTCAATTTATTCACCTGTCAGCAACGGGTTGTGACTGAAATTGCCAAGTCCACTAATTTGAAGTGATGCCCACATACTTATATATATATATATATATATATATATATATATATATATATATATATATATATATATATATATATATATGCTATTATTTTACAGCTGACATCGCCTAGGGAATACTAGTGTTTTCTGCTTTTTGCCTTGGCTCCGTTTTAGCCTAGTGCTCTTCCACTATCTGTGGCTATCCGTCCTCTTATCCTGACAACGCTGTGGTATCAGTTTTTCCACCATCCACATATAGCTCCAGGGCTGTCATCTCCCGTCATGTGAATTCACATGCACTGAGACACTATTAGCCGGATCCATTGACTGTATTTGCACGCTTTAAACCTATGAATATATTCAGTATGAAAAAAGTGTACTAATTGCTACCGTGTTACTAATTGTTTGTGTATGATGTTGTCAACATCAGACTTGACTACTAAGACAGGATTTGGCCTTCAACCGTCTTAGTGTGCCTTTGGATGCAGTTATGAAAGAGCAGAGAGACAACAGAGCCCAAGCCAAGCCAATTCAAGCCACTCCTGTGTTCATTAGCGCATGTTGTGGAACTATCAGATATAAACATATTATGTAGCTACAACAGACACCGCTCTCTGACATTTAGAGTCAAGGAATCACAAGAGCTCTATTCATGACTTTTCTAACAGCTTCTTTCACATCGTTGAACCCTGCTGAACGCCACCTAGGTTACAATACGTTCAGAGCTCCGGCTTGGATGCAAGAGATGACAAAAAAAAAAAGAAGTCGGATCAAAATGTAGCTTCCAATTCAAATGAATCCTTGACAGCCAGGAACACTAACAGTTACAAATGGCAATCTGATGGTAATCAACAGGGGTTTCTTCCATTAATTGACAAAATGAGGCTCATAAATCACGCAGAGGGGGGAAGGTGGCGGCAGGAGACGGTCCCCGCCACCAAATCCTGTCAGAGTGGGCCGCCGCGGGGGGAGGCAGCGTGATGGTGCGTCTCGAGGACAGAGACATGGAGAGAGGGAAAACTTTTTCCTCCCCCTCTCCTCCAGCCCCCCTCCAGCTCTCAATAGTGCTCTCTCTGACTCACTCTGACATCCTTTGTTTTCTTGCCTGCTCATTTCAAATGGTATAGGTTGTCTTTCCACTGTCAGTCAACTCTTGAGACAGAATTGTCAGTACCGACGCGGCATATCTTGTGATGGGAAAAAATATAATAATTTTACACAGTGACACGTGTTGTGCAGAGGTACCCTTGGCCTCATTTGTGATGTCTAGACAGTGTTGATTGGATGTTATACATTTTAATAGGAATTGCTTATAACATCCCAACATCATTTAAATCTCTGTACGGTCTGTTGTCTTATTTGTTGTCTTGTCACAAACCGCTAACACTTGGTACAGTATTGTATATGATCACCCCAGAGTAGAGAGACACATCTTAACTTTCAGCCCACCGTTCCAGAGGGATTCATCACATATCGGAATCAATCCGTTAGCAAGATAACTTTAATAAATACTCCGCTAATAGAACTTGCTCTTGATTGCCTGATTGATTACAAAAGTGAAACTTGAATATTAAAAATTAGGAGTATTGAGTCAGTTGCACCGTGCCCATTTCAAACCTATTGTTCATCATGAACTGTGTACTACAAAGTTATTTTAGAAAACTTAGGAAGGTTAGCTAGTTGACTCATTGGCCCTGCATTGTGTCATTTCCCTACCCCTTTGGTTCGGAGGACTTTCTCTTGTGAACACTTTGACTTTAAGTATGGTGATTGAACTGAACTGGCCAAACAAACAGGAGCAGGAGGGCACCTTGTGGTGTGTCGCTCTGAACCTCTTCCTGGGTCTATAAATAAGCTGCGGCAGGGTAGCCTAGTGGTTAGAGTGTTGGACTAGTAACCGAAAGGTTGCAAGTTCATATCCTCGAGCTGACAAGGTCTGTCATTCTGCCCCTGAACAGGCAGTTAACCCACTGTTCCTAGGCCGTCATTGAAAATAAGAATTTGTTCTTAACTGACTTGCCTAGTTAAATAAAGGTACAAAAAAAAATTATAATAATAATAATTGACTGCTTCATCAATAGTCTGCGATCATTGCAACTGATCCTGTTCCCCCATGTCGCTCGATTGGTTTACTTCAATCACAGTAACTGCTCGCCTCAAATTAGTTATTGCTTTATATTGCATTCTACACAGGCGTCAACATGGCTGGTCTTGTAGTTACTTCTTGCACAGTCTCAAGCGGGCAAGACTGACTTGCATGGGTGGTGGTCATTCTCTCCTTCAACAGTGTAATCACAGCTACAATCAGATCAACATTGACTGTAATAGTGGTTGTCTTGTCATGTTGTGTTGTTTTAGCTAGCCTTTATTCATCCAGGTAATGCTTTGAGAATGAAACCTCTGTTATAACAGAAACCTGGTGTCAGATTCACAGCATTGAAATACAGTATAATAGTGATATACAAGTGAAAGCTATAGTCTTCCGGGCTGAATTTAATTGATGATTAACCCTCAATTAAAGGCAGTGGTGAAGCATCGTGACCTCCAGATGGGCTTGTGGTGCTATGTTGATTCAGGATCATCCATAAACATGATTATTAGAGATGAGTAGAGTTTGGCTTCGGCTGTGGAGACGGAGCTGGCGCCAGAACGAATCAGTTGGACGTGTATTTGATTTCCATAGAGGGGAAGGTAAAACAATCACAGGACCTCACGTGCACACGCTTGAGCCTGTACATATTTTTGGAATGGTTGTTATAGTAAAGACCATAGGTGGCACGTGAGTTTCAAATTTGGGGAAACTTACAATTTATCCTATCTATTTCTACTGATCTAAGTGCCAGCTATGCTTATTTTGTGCTTTTTTGTGGAACAGTTTAAGTTCAATAACATTCAAAAAACATTTTCATTTCTTTACAATCATTGTCACGTGGTTATTCGTAAAAATCTGAATAAAAATATGTCAGTTAAAATAAAATGTATGCGAGAGCACCAGCCTTTGGCATATGCTGTAGAGAAATTGATAAGCCGTGATCCATTGGTGACTAAAGTAATGAGCACATGGAACACAGAGAGCCTATAGGCCAATGCAGCAATAGGCCTATAACTTCCATCGTCACCTCAGTAAAATACATAGGCCAAAAGCCGACAAATTAAAACTTGAAAATATTCTGATAAAAATGAATGTTATTTCAATCACAGTCATCTCTCTACTCCGCTTGTCTGACTTCTTTTCTATCTGTATTGACTTGAGCTATAGCTAGAGAAGAGAAGCATTGTATCAAATCAAACAACTTGGGTCCGCCCCGAAGCTGTTGCTAGCGAACTTGCAACATTGTATCAACATTGTATTCCCGAGAACTGTTTTTTATGACGTTTCCACTGGATATATGTGACGACTGCCTTGATCCAGTCTTCTGTAGCAAAGTTTGAAATCGTGTTTTTTTTTTACATTGGATAACAGCAGAGACACAGGGCTACAAATGGTATATCTTACACTGCATTTGAGGAGAATGGGAAAGTAATTCTGCTTTGAAAGTTGATCAACTTTTGAGAAAATGGACATGGGAATGTTTGGTACCTAATGGAGAGCTCTTCTTTGTCTACGCCCATTAAACATTGTTCACACCCTCTTAAGCTTTAGCCCCACCCATTTCTTTAAAGTTTGATCCAAGCACTCTGGCTAACGTTGGCTAGCTTGCTAGCAGCGTTTGAACAAGTACTCAATTGTCATTCATGAGTAAAAGTGAAAGTCCTACAATAAAATCCTACTTGGATTTTAAAAGTGTAAATAATTTACAATTCTTTATATTAAGCAGACAGCAGCATTTTCATATTTTTTTAAGCAACACTTATGCAGTTCTACAACACTATATACACTACCGTTCAAAAGTTTGGGGTCACTTATAAATGTCCTTGTTATAGAAAGAAAAGCACATTTTTGGTCCATTAAAATAACATCAAATTGATCAGAAATACAGTGTAGACATTGTTAATGTTGTAAATGACTATTGTAGCTGGAAACAACAGATTTATTTATGGAATATCTACATAGCCTTACAGAGGCCCATAATCAGCTACTATCACTCCTGTGTTCTAATGGCACATTCTGTTATTAATCCAAGTTGATCATTTTAAAAGGCTAATTGATCATCAGAAAAACCTTTTGCAATTATGTTAGCACAGCTGAAAACTGTTGTTCTGATTTAAGAAGCAATAAAACTGTCCTTCTTTAGACTAGTTGTTTATCTGGAATATCTGCATTTGTGGGTTCCATTACAGGCCCAAAATGGCCAGTAACAAAGACCTTTCTTCTGAAACTCTATTCTTGTTCTGAGAAATGAAGGCTATTCCATCCGAGAAATTGCCAAGAAACTGAAGATCTCGTACAATGCTGTGTACTACTCCCTTCATAGAACAACGCAAACTGGCTCTAACCAGAATAGAAAGAGGAGTTGGAGGCCCAGGAGCACAACTGAGCAAGAGGTCAAGTACATTAGAGTGTCTAGTTTGAGAAACAGATGCCTCACAAGTCCTCAACTGGCAGCTTCATTAAATAGTACCCGCAAAACACCCGTCTCAACATCAACAATGAAGAGGTGACTCCGGGAAACTGAGGACTTATGAGGATTTTTAAGGTGTCTGACACTAATGTACTTATCATCTTGCTCAGTTGTGCACTTGGGCCTCCCAGTCCTCTTTCTATTCTGGTTAGAGCCAGTTTACGATGTTCAAATGGTTCTCCTGTGAAGTAGTGACCCATGACACACGCCTAGTTTCCTGAAACGAGTCACATATGGGATCATCAGATTATGATATTTTTCACACCGAGGCTTGGCGATTATCAAGGCCGGGAGAGTGTTGGAAATATTTTTCAAATAGACTACTGTGAAGAACTATTATCGTTCACAATTGATGTTAAAAAAACGGACTTTGTTGACTTACTGTTTCAAGAAGAAAAAGGATTGAGACGCTCAGCTTATTAATGGTGGACGTGGTGAGTTAAGACAATAGAAATCCAGTGGTGTAAAGTACTTTAGTAAAAAATACTTTAAAGTACTGCCTAAGTAGTTTTTTGGGGTACCTGTACTCTTCTTTACTATTTATATTTTTGCCAACTTTTACTTCACTACATTCCTAAAGAAAATAATATACATTTTACTCCGTACATTTTCCCTGACACCCAAAAGTACTCGTTACATTTTGACAGGAAAATGGTCCAACTCACTTACCAAGAGAACATCCCTGGGCATCCCTACTGCCTCTGATCTGAAGGACTCACTAAACACATATGCTTCGTTAATAAGCTGAGTGTTGGAGTGTGACCCTGGCTATCCGTCAATAATAATTTAAAACGCATTGTGCCGTCTGGTTTGCTTAATATAAGGAATTTGAAATGGTTTATGGTTGTACGTTCACTTTTGATACTTAGGTACATTTTAGCAATTCCATTTACTTTTGGTCCTTAAGTATATTTACTGGGTGACTTTCACTTTTAAGGTATCTTTACTTTTACTCAAGTATGACAATTGAGTACTTTTTCCACCACTGTATATCTCCAAATGGGTATTTTCCTACATTTTCGCGCAGCAGGCTAGGTACTTCTATGTATTCTCAGGCGCGCACGCTCCCTCAACATTATCAGGACAGAGAAACGATTCAAGTGTTCATTGCTCACAAAGAGCACTACAAAGGATAGAGAATGAAGAAATTGACAAAATTTGTAAGTTATGGTTAAGAAATCAAACCAAAACCTGGTTTTCGCAATTGTATTAGGTTGTGTACACTGCAAAGATAATGTGAACAGTAAATGACTGTAATTAATAACTGCATTATTAGAAATTAATGATTCATGGGATTAATGATACATTTACTAGGCCTACTGGTAAAATAGTTTTGTCTTCACTCTTGTTCTACAATGTAGTAAATAGTAAAAAATAAAGAAAAAACCCTTGAATGAGTAGGTGTATGTAATGGAGAACTGATCAAAATAAACAATCAAAGGGCAAACAATTCACACAATGAATGTGCAAGAATTGGCAGCAGACAGCTGAGCGCATTCTGGAGCGCACCCCAAACTGTTGCCACAGAATCATCTAGAATGTCATTGTATGCTATATCATTAAGATTTCCCTTCACTGGAACTAAGGGGCCTAGCCCAAACCATGAAAAACAGCCCCAGACCATTATTCCTCCTCCACCAAACTTTACACGTGGCACTATGCATTTTGGCTGGCAGCGTTCTCCTGGCATTGTCAAACCCAGATTTGTCCATCAGACTGCTAGATGGTGAGGCGTGACTCATTACTCTAGAGAACACGTATTCACTGCTCCAGAGTCCAATGGCAGCGAGCTTCACAAACCTCCAGCCGACGCTTGGCATTGCCCATGGTGATCTTAAGGCTGCTCGGCCATGGAAACACATTTCATGAAGCTCCCGACGAACAGTTATTGTACTGATGTTGCTTTGAGAGGCAGTTTGGACCTCGATAGTGAGTGTTGCAACAGAGGACAGGCAATTTTTACGCATTACATGCTTCAGCAATCGCCGGGCCCGTTCTGTGAGCTTGTGCGGCCTACCACTTCCCGGCTGAGCTGTTGTTGCTCCTAGACGTTTCCACTTCACAATACTACTAGGACTTACAGTTCACTTGGCAGCTCTAGCAGGTCAGAAATTTGACGAACTAACATGTTGGAAAGGTGGCATCCTATGACGGTGCCACGCTGAAAGTCACTGAGCTCTTCAGTAAAGCCATTCTACTGCCAATGTGTGTCTATGGAGATTGCATGGCTGTGTGCTCAGTTTCATACACCTGTCAGCAAAGGATGTGGCTGAAATATCCGAATTGACTAATTTGAAGGGGTGTCCACATCATTTTGTATATTTAGTGTATAAGATGCTGTCTGGACAGAAATAGTATGACATGCCATACTCTTTTTGTCCAGACAGCATCAGATACATGGTCCTCACATACTGAGACAGAGAGGCTTTGTTTCGATCACTCGGATGCTTTATTTGAGATTGATTAATCTTTCTGTCGGCGCGCATCTATGTCAAATAAATTATCATTATTTGAACATTTGATTTGGACGGGCAAGGAGGTACGTTAGGGCAGGCCAGTTCCCCTGAGGCCTGTCTATAACGCCGAGCCAGTGTTGAGATGGCCGCGAGCTCCAGGAGCGGCGGCTGCAGCTCGCAGCAACAGCACACCTGTCCTTAGCCGACAGGACGTAAGCCCTGTCATTTGACAGGAACAGGGAATGTGTGAGACTTGGCCAGCACTGACATTGAATTGACTTTCTGGTGATGGAGAATTGATCACCCTGGCTTCTGCTTCCCTCTTCCTTCCTTAACTGGTGTGTAGGAGCATTGCTGGGAACCTCAGGTTTTTTGGTGAAATGTTTCTGTCCAGGGTATTGTGAGAGAAAGAGAGGAGTATGTAGTAACAGAGCAGATGTGTGAGAAATTAAATTAGTTTGTTTTTGTCTACCACCTTCTACCACATGATTAGTGTTTCCTTTTATTATCTCTCTCTCTTTCTCTCTCTCTACCTCCCTTCTTTCATTCTCTTAACTCACAGACATAATTTCTCACACATCTACGGTCCATCGTTCCTCCCTCCAACAGGCCTGTCAACGAGCGCCAGCGATCTTAGAAGACCGGGTTCAAATCCGATTCCCTTCAAAACATTGTTCGCTTACTCACACTTCCTCTTTAATTAGCAGTCAACAAGGCGGTTGACAGAGAGGGCACGCCGGCCGGCTGCGGCCTGATGTCACATGCCACAGAGCAGACACAGGTGCGAAATGCATCACATTCAGGCTTGCGACTGCGAGGCAGGGACATGTGTGTGACCAAAGAGATACGGCGGCTCTCACTGTCACTCCAGTGCTTGATGCTCCAGCAAAGTGCCTTTACACACAGCAGCATTCAATAAAGCCACATTCTGGGCGTTCGTACCACCATGCAGGTTGTTGTTAGTGCAGTCCCCGGGGACTCTGCAGATGGTGTGTGGTTGTGATATTTAGTCATCTGTGGGCACATGCTATGTCTTATTTTTTGGATTCATGTTTGGGGTGGTAAAGGATGCCTCCGGATTGAGCGACATATGTCCTAGACTGTGTTCCAAAAGTCACCCTATTCCCAAAAAATATATATAGATTATGAATGTTTTTTTATTTGTATTATCTTTCACCAGATCTAATGTGTTACATTCTCCTACCTTCATTTTACATTTCCAAAGTGTTTCCTTTCAAATGGTATCAAGAATATGCATATCCTTGCTTCAGGTCCTGAGCTACAGGCAGTTAGATTTGGGTATGTCATTTTAGGCGAAAATTGTAAAAAAGGGTCCGATCCTTAATTAAGGCTATTCCTTCACTAGTGCAGGTAGTTCTGATTTTAGCCCCTGATTGTGTCATGCTGCACCTAGCTGAGAGCGGTAAACAACTGGGAGTGTGTGTTTCCCCATTGCATTAGAAAGCAGATGCTAAACCTAAATTCCAAAGTAGGCTCACTCTCAGAAAGGGCAGAGGAGTGAAAATTAGGAACGCTCCCGCAAATCATCAGCCATCTGTTATCCGTTTCTCCCATATCTCAGGCATTTCAGAGAACCGGGTGGTGGGTGTTAGTGCGGGTGTGCACAATAGCCTAGAGTCAGTGTAGAATGATAGCCAGTAACAAGGCATTTTCCAATAGAGTGATTAAAATGATTGAGGACCGTGTCGATCTAATTCATTTCAGAGCAAGGTGATGAGAGACCGTGTGTGTGTGAGTGAGGGGGGGGGGGGGGGGGCAACAGATCTGGAGCAGGCTGTGAAATGGGACTGGTGTGAAGACAACTAGACAGACACAAGCGATGCCCACAGGACAGGCTCGTCTTTTGAGTTGATTCTAAACCGACAGCAAAAAAAACTTTTCCCTTCTAGATGTTAATTTGACCTTCTTCAACAGTGGGAAACTGTAAATAGTTGTGTGTGTTTTTCTCTTTTCCCTTTTTTCTCCTTTTATTTATTTATTTTTTACCTGGAAACCATTACCCCACCGCTATAGTCTATGGGAGTTTCTTTGGCAACGTAGCGTGTGAAAAGTCTGGACTTGAATCATTTTAATTGTCTCATCTGTTAAATGAGTTACGTTTAATTACACTTCTGTGAGGAGAGGAGAGTGGGTGGCAGTGTGTGGAGTGATGCATGGGCTGACAGGTGTCGTGGGTGTCTGCGTTGTCTTGCTTCTGAGCTCCTCCATTCGTTTTTTACCCTCTCTCTTTTTTGTTATCTTCTGTGTCGCTTCTGATAAGAAATGGCTGCTCCACTTTCAGGCGGGTTCAGCTTCGATCAAATTAGACAGCGTCGTACGTGGACTTTGTTTTGGGGGATACGATACACTTTTGTTTTAGAGCCTCTTCCTTCTTCCCGCAAGTGTCTTTTTAGTGTAACTCTGTCTCGAAGAGTCTAGCTCAAAGTTTCAACAGCACAACATCAAGCCTCAGTTGGAGATAGTGTTGTGATTTCAGACCCATCACCCCCTGTAGTGACATACGTATCCCATAGGCCTACTATAGAATGTATCTAATAAAGTTAAAAAGTTAATCTTTTGTCCACAGAAACCACTGACAAAGCACATCAAGACTATTGAGTGTATGTGTGCAAGTGCGAGTGCGTGTTTAAAATGGATATGTGTGGCCGGCCGATTTTCTAACGTGTTGATTTGACTGACGGGTCATGTTCCATTCCTCCTCATTGTCCTTTAGCCAATCAGCAGAACTAAACTCCCAAATTCCAAACGTGCTTGTAACCAGAGAAAAACTCATCCCACTTCCTCTAGGACCACCATCTTGGATCTTCATTGATCCCCTCACATGCCAGACAGAATTAACCTCAAAAACTGATCTATAATATAATTATAAAAAATAATTGTTTTAGCATCTTCATTTTGTTTGTTTCAGCATTTCCACGCCTTTTGTCTCTCCCCAAAATCCCTGTCTGGGTTTTGTAATTAAATCCCGGCACTAGTGACTGTTTAAAGACCATGATCTATTATAAATGATCCTATATGGACTAAATAGTTAATGATGTGTCTTGGACAGATTGGTTCATACCATCACACGTCATTGTCCAATGCTAAGCACTTTGTAGTAGTGAACATACAATTACATATAGAATATACTGTAGTAGTTTTGTAGGATATGTGGTAGTAGTGAATTCAATGGCACATGTCTTTGTACAACATGTGTCATGCTATAGAATCAACCCCATTAGGACCTATCCTTCACTAAACACCCAACATGCTCCTCTGTCAGAGCCTATTTAACTGGGAAGTTTTTTTTCTTTTTGTCTTCTCCCCCCCCCACCCCCCACTCCTCTATGTTCTTTAATGTCACTTTAGCCATTATATGTGAATTACCCCCGCGGAAGTACATATTTAGCATCTGTTCCTACCTTGTTTGTTATTATCCCACGTTGGGTGAAGGAATGGCCTGCTGTGCCAGGTACACAGGTCTGCAATCCAGTGGTTACCAGCTGGGTCTCCTGCAACACTCGCTATTAATGGCTTTTAGAGTGGTGGGTTAAGGTGTCCTTGATGTGTATTGGGCTTTTATGTGGCGTGTTTGTCAGTGGTGTGCGTGTGGTGGTGGTGGTGGGTGGTTGGGGGTGGTGGTAAGGGGTGAAGCTAGCGTGTGTGTGTGCATGTATGGGAGGTGGGAAGCTAGAGGGAGCTCAGGGTTGGTGAAAACATTGCGGATAAGATTGTAACACGGGACAGATTGTGATTAATAAGAGAGCCAGGAGGATTTAGCTCCTAATAGATCTCCAGAGAGATACGCTTAATCCCTGAACAAAATCTGCTTATCCTATTACAAGTAAACTGCATCTACAACACTATTTTCTTAGAAATGGGGGATATATATACACTTGTAAGCTTGTCAGTTGTTATTGGTCACAAGAGACAATGTCAAAACCCTCAATATCTCAAGTTAATTACACTCATTAATATGGCTTTAAGATTATGGTTTACTCTGACTTTTCTATACAGCGGCCTCGAACCTTTATGCAATTCATTTGTACTTCATTATTACATTTGTACTTCATTATTGTCTATATTGTAGGTTATAATGAGCTCAATTAAACTGCAAGAGGGAACACAACCGTTTCTGCCGTTAACAATTTTTGTTCTTTGAAGGTAGATTTACCATATGTGACAATAAAAGGCAGCGAACTAAAGGCGATATGTAATCTATTCGCTGGGCGCATTTGTCGTTCAGGGAGATCACAAGCGGAAGCTTGTCGGTGGCAAATGAAAGTCAGACTCTCCTTTTCAAGGTGCGCCGGTGAGATTAGCGTTAATACTCCTCTCTGTCTCTCAGTCCTCTTTCACGGAGATGGAGCGATCTGCAAAGATGAGCAAGGCTCCCCCATTCTCTCTCTCGCTCTCTATCTATCTCTCTGTCTCTGTCTCTGTCTCACACCATTTGGCTAAGCCCTGAAGGGGGTTGTTAACTCTTTTTCTGATTTCAGTCAGGAAGTGAGTGATTGAGTTGGTGAGTGACTGAGTTGGTATTCTCCATACATTGACCCTTCTGTTGATGTACCACCCCACCAATTCACTCTGCTGTTCAAAGAGTTTCCAGCACACTTCATTTCTTCCCCAAATCTAAATTCCTGCACTCCCTCATCCATTTTGGGTGATTACCACAGTTATTCTCTACAGTTATTCTCTGCTCCTCTGGCTGATGATAGGGAAATATGTATGTTTTTATTGGCCAATAGAAATATATTTACTTGCTTAATATATGCTGGTATTTCTGTGCAACACTTTTTATTATTGTATCCAGAATTTGAATTTATGGCTTTAAGATGCTTGATTGGGCCGTATTATTTAATTATTGCTTTCAATATGGTATTTAATTGTCGGATGCACCATGAATAAATTACTAAATTATGTTATCCATGCTAATTCCTTAATTGAACATTCTATGATATCATCAAATATGATAGGTAATTGTCAATTTCTATGAAATTTCATGTGCTTGAATATTTCAGCTGCCCTTTGTGTGGTCTTCAACGACGTGTTGGTTGTTCCCTCTTGCCCTTGCAGTACACCGATTTGTATGGAGACTAGTCAATCACGTCGAGGAAGTACTTTGGATGGGTCAGATTGCCTGGCGGTTATGTCAGGTCACTAATGAACAAACTATTGATATTGTCAGAAGCTGCAGGGTTCTATACTATCTCTGTGTGGCTCAGCTCAGTGTAGATCACGTTTACACTTCAGCAATGGCTGCATAAACAGGTTATTTTAGGTTAAACCAACAAACACGAAGTGGGAGGTCTCGGCTTGTTGCTTCGTCTCAGTGATGCTCAGTGTGAAAACTACACGCTGTGATGATCACACTCACGAGTTACTCAGCCTATGAATATTTGATAGAGCTATAATTCCTACAGTGTGTAATATTGTACTACTATTGTTCTTTTGATGTCTGCTTTTCAATCGAAAATATTTTAATTGTCCTCAGTGGAAGGTGGGTTTTCCATGAATCCCATTATTCCATTTATTTTTCCATGGCGTTCCCTGTGTTGATTTATTTATGTCCAGGAAAGTTGCTCGATAGATCCCTCACGTGTTCACAGATCACTATCACAGAGGAAGACAAAAATGTCACTGTCAATTGAGTGGCTAATGAGAGATGGCAAACAAATCTGTCTTTTCCTCTTTCCCCTCCCTATCATAAATGCCATTGATAGTGTAAATGAGTGTTTTGGCATTCTACCCAGGCTTGGAAGGTACATAGCACTCCAAAAGCTGGGTCTTGGCTTGTCTTCCTACCAAGCTGAAGACACCGCTGGGCAGTGGCGCACGAGGAGCCTTATTTCGTCTCCCGACTCTGGAAACACGCCCAGGGATGAAGCACGTGATTAGGCTAGCCCAGTGCTAACACACCTTTGGAATTGCCTTAAAGGAAGGGGAAAAAAAGTGCCATCTTGTCTGCTATCTTTAAAAAATGTACATTAAAAACGTAGAAATCAATCGATCCGCAATCATTAACACAATGGAAAAATCTAAAGATGTATTATTTCAATATTGATAGTGTTTTTGGGCCATGTGGCCAAGTGATGCGGGCACAGGAGATGTAGCTGATGTTTGTGTGATGTTGTTTATAAAATATAAAATAAAATCTTACAAAAAAGTAAAAAATAATATGCTAATAATATGCTTTTCATTTATAGCATCAAATGAGGGAGAGAAAAAAAGGAGGGATGTCAGACGCAAGCAGTAAAGGGAGCCTACTCAACACTTCCTGCAGATACACAACTAGCAGTGTGAGACTGTTATACGCCAACGAACAGGAAGCAGTATGTTCAGCTATGTTCATTTATCTAGTAGTTAGAAGACAGTCTATCAATATTACAGTACAAGAGCATGAATGCAATTGACCATGTATTCCAGGCCTGGCGATACATCGCACTTATATGCCTATTCTAGACGTTCCAGCTGATTCAAAGTCGGTCCAGATGATTCAAATAATCAAAGCTTGATGATGATTTGGTTATTTGAATCAGCTGTGTAGTGCTAGGGCAAAAAAACAAAAGGGAGGGCCCCAGGACCAAGTTTCGTACTGTATAGCTTTTCTGATATGTTTGCTGTTTTCCATTGACAGTCAAAACCACACTTTTCATTTGTGCTTGTTTCATTACCAGCGACTAGGCTTTGTTAAACAAGTCACGGTGCAGCACATTTGAGGCACAATTGTTCTCCACTGCTTGTTATTACTGTAGCATCAAAGTGACGCTTGGTAAATACATTTGCATCTTAATGGTTGATATAGATTGTGTCACTGGTCGATATTCTGCCGTTAGCCCACATATAAGAAAAAAATGAAGACAAAAAGGAGAAAACACACACGTGCCAACTGCACCCCTTCATCTTATATTACCTGGCTAATGTTTTTATTGTACCCCATGCATTGCAATTGACAACCAGAATGCACATAGTCATTCAATGAGTCTCTTCATTTGGGAAGCAGAAGCAGGGTGTCCTTTGGGCTCTCCTAGGCTCAGGGTTGTCGATGGAGAATAAGAAATGGTAATTAAAAAAATAAGTGAGTTACTGTGGCCTCACCAGCGAACAGTGGCAGTTAATGTTAATGACGAGAGCTGTTGATGGCAAGAGAGGCGGCATGAAGAGATCAAGAGAGGCAGCAATCACACAAGATCAGATGAAATGGAAGCTCTTTGAAAGACAAACATTTTGTTTTATTCCCCCATATCAAATGTGTCTGCCCTGCCACCTGCCGAGGGTGATGGCACACATTTAGGCTAGCGTACCTATGTGGATATGAAACCCAACTCCATGCAAATTAACCCAAGAGAGGCAGACAAATTGCCACACTCCATCCCAAGCATATGGAGTACTTCTAGGCTGTAAACGTAACCAATAAATTCTGCTTTTCTAGACTTCTTACAAGACCTTATCACGGTGGATATCTACCTTGTTTTCACTATCTCTATATTCCGTCTGCTCTCAATGACTCAGAAGCATACTATTGAGTGCATGTTTTGTTTGCATAGGTGTTTGGCGTTCAAGTTCCCCTCATTGAGCTATAGCGTTAGCATTTTCAATCTTTTACGAGAGCTTGAAGCGGCTCTCAGAATGTGAACTCAGACAAATAGCTCTGTGAGAGCTCTTTTCTTGAGTTGTAAGACAAGCCATGTCACCTCTGTTTACCCAGCTTTTCACCCACTGCCTACCCGTAGTTCTTCTTTTGTCTCTCCTTGAGATGTGTTGATATTTGTATGGATTTCTCTCACTTTCCACCACCCCAAATCAAAACACGGGGCTTCAAAACGTGTTATGGAATTGTTGAATTTTAGCACCGTGGAGATGATTCCAGGTGAGAGGGGGAAATGGTTTATCTTTCCAGAGAAGACTGCTTGACTGTAATGATAGAGTACAGACATCTCCACTCACTATGGAGCCTCAGCAGTCTGATTAGGCCTCCTTGGCAAAAGTCTTTATATGACACCCAGGTCTCTATTTTCGGCTGGTGATAAGGAGGCGCAAGTATCAAACGCACGTTAGTTTGCAATTTCATCATGTAAAAACTGGGGCACTGGCATTTTCCACCCCTTACGCCAGGTTCAGCAATTTACACTAAGATGGCAGGGGTGCCAATATTTGAGATGTGTCCTTAAAAACAAGCGCAAAAGGGACAATGTCATGCAGCGCTAAAGGAAAGTTTTAAGACCCACCGAAAGCAGGCTTTAATGGTAAAGCAGTTGGTAACAGCATGGATTTTGAGAGCGGAAGCGCACACTGCAGTGACGAAGTGCCCGTGGAACGAGAGATGTGCCTTTTGTGACGATGAATCTCGTATTTAGAAACATTTAAAAAAAGATGGGTTCTCCCCCATTAAAGTTACATTTTAATTAAACCAAGCAAAACCTCTGGTTTAGCAGCTTCACAAAGGTGCGTCTTTTTATCCTGGCCATGCATTAGCCAAGTAACCTATGAATAAAAGGATTTTATAAATGGTCTACTGAGACTGCCTTAACATTTTTTACAAGGTTTTTACCCCCTTTTTCATGATTCACAGTTCAAATAACTGCTTACTTAATTTTGGATGTTCAGGTAGGCTATCCATCCCCATTTTCAAAAAGTGCCCCTCTTCCAATTACCAAAGATGCGCTCCTCTAGACTATTCATTCCTCTTATAATGCCATAACAACGTAATTTTTGTTGTTGTTGATTATCCCTCGCATACAGGCAATGATACAATTGGCAGGAGCCTAGCATTTTGTATAGATGTGCAAATTTGATGCGTAGAGACATTAAGTCTTTGTGTAACCCCATCCTAATTAGAAATATTATTGTTCTTTTAAAAAACAGATAGCTTGTTTTTCGTTTCATTTGATTAAAAACCAAGCATAGCCTCCCCTCCCCTCAATGAAGGCAGTCTTTTTGTCCTGCCCAATGTGTTCGCCAAATAGCAGCCTATCAATAAAGGGTTTGGCTCGTGATACTGATTTGAAATAAATATTCTTCACCAAGGCTTTATTAAAAGATAAAGTTTGGGAGCAGCAAAACAGGGAGCGGACATCCCCTTTTTATCATTATTTAGCCTCCTCCTGTTATTGTTTTGGATGTGCTTAAAAGCCTCCATAGTCTACCATATTATTATATTGCCCACGGGGAGCAATTATGTTGCCTGTAACTGTATTTAGACAGTACATTTAAAACAAGTTGTTTCATTTAGATTCAAATTATTCACTCTCTTTTTAAGCCATATCAATAGTGTATTGAATTTTATTTATTGACAAAGTTTTGCATGTATGTCCATGGCTCAGACATGACAGACGTAATGCAATGTACAGTAGGCCTAGCCCCTATATCAGTGAATGCTGTTTAGCAATATATTTCCGTATTGAAGCCATGCAGTTAGGCTTCTTACAATGTCGACTGCAAACACATTCAACATGTTTAATTAATAAAGCAAATATTTCTGACACACCCCCGAGCCTATAGCGCTACCACAGTGTTGGGGAAGGTACTCTGAAATTATAGTTTACCAAATTACAAATTACTTTACACTGGAAGAAAGTAAGCTACACTAAAGCTACCCTTAAGAAAAATATAGTTTTCTTAACTAAAGCTCCTTTGGAAAAGTAGTTCACTGCAACCAAGCTACTTTGTGAAAAATGATATCTAAATCTGAAATGTCATAGAGCACAAATTGCAGGAACAGATCACTCTGTAGTCAGATGTTAACATCATGTGTAAGTTAGCCTATTAAACACAACAAATATGTTTCAAGTAACAATTAGGATGGTCTGATGCCCGAAGAAGAAATTCAATTATTGCCTACTTCACACATATTGTATTTCTTTTTGCAAAAAAAAGTAGTCTGTAGTTCCAGTAGTTATCTACACCGCTTCATGGCAAAAAAAAAGTTATTAACTATTGAAAAACACTACCAAGATTTGAAATTAGTTCAACTACCAGTGCAAAATGTAGTTGAATTTCCAGTTAACTACTGTACATGTAGTTCACTACTCCCCAACACTAACTACCGCCAGTGCTAAGATTGTTGTGTTAGGATTGTAAAAGTCAAGAAAATAACAAGGTTCCTCTAAAATGGAACCATAGTGAGTCAAGAATAAATGGCCAAATAAAATGATGATTAAATATAGAGTGACTGTTGGCAGTAGCTGAAGTACTAGTACTTGGGAGTATGGCTAAACGATACACTGTCCTTTTCTCAGTACATATCAAAGCTGCAGACTAAGGTTAAATCTAGACTTGATTTCCTCTATCGTCATCGCTCCTCTTTCACCCCAGCTTCCAAACTAACCCTGATTCAGATGACCATCCTACCCAAGCTATGTTACAGAGACATAATTTATAGATCAGCAGGTAAGGGTACTCTCGAGCGGCTAGATGGTCTTTACCATTCGCCCATTCAGATTTGCCACCAATACTCCGTATAGGACACGTCACTGCACTCTATATTCCTCTGTAAACTGGTCATCTCTGTACCCGTCGCAAGACACAGTGGTTGAGGCGTATTTATAAAACTCTCTTAGGCTTCACTCCCCCCTACTGCAGCCCTCATCCTCCACATACATCCTCCACATACAACACCCGTTGGCGAATACGGGATGCTGGCCTTCTAGGCAGAGTTCCTCTGTCCAATGTTATTTTGCTCATCTTAATATTGTATTTTCATTGGCCAGTCTGAGATATGGCTTTTTCTTTACAACTCTGCCTAGAAGGCCAGCATCCCGGAGTTGTCTCTTCACTGTTGATGTTGAGACTGGTATTTTCCGGGTACTATTTAATAAGGCTGCCAGTTGAGGACTTGTGATGCGTCTGTTTCTCAAACTAGACACTCTAATGTGCTTGTCCTCTTGCTCACTTGTGCACTGGGCCCTCCCACTCTTCTTTCTATTCTGGTTAGGGCCAGTTCTGTGAAGGGAGTAATCCACAGCATTGTATGAGATCTTCAGTTTCTTGGCAATTTCTCACATTGAATAGCCTTCATTTCTCAGAACAAGAATAGACTGACGAGTTTCAGAAAAAGTTTTTTTTTGTTTCTGGCCATTTTTAGCCTGTAATCGAACCCACAAATGCTGATTCTCCAGATACTCAACTATTCTAAAGAAGGCCAGTTTTATTGCTTCTTTAATCAGAACAACAGTTTGCAGCTGTGCTAACATAATTGCAAAATGTTTTTCTAATGATCAATTAGCCTTTTAAAATGATACACTTGGATTAGCTAACAGAATGTGCCATTGGAACACAGGAGTGATGGTAGCTGATAATCGGCCTCTGTACACCTATGTAGATATTCCATAAAAAATTGTCTGTTTCAGGTTACAATAGTAACAAGGTCTACACTGTATTTCTGATCAATTTGTTATTTTAATGGACAAAAAATGTGCTTTTTTCTTTCAAAAACAAGGACATTTCTTAGTGACCCCAAACTTTTGAGCTGTAGTGTGTGTGTATATATATATATATATATATATATATATATATATATATATATATATATATATATATATATATATATATTTATTTTATTGAACCTTTATTTAACTATGCAAGTCAGTTAAGAACAAATTCTTATTTACATTGACGTCCTACCCTGGCCAAACCCTAACCCGAACGACGCTGGGCCAATTGTGCGCCGCTCTATGGGACTCCCAATCACGGCTGGTTGTCATACAGCCTTGAATGGAACCAGGGTCTGTAGTGATGCCTCTAGCACTGAGATGCAGTGCCTTAGACCGCTGCACCACTCGGGAGCACATATATATATTTATGCTCCAAACTCTGACATTGCTCATCCTAATATGTCTATATTTCTTAATTCCATTCTTTTACTTTTTACATTTGTGTGTATTGTAAGATATCACTGCACTGTTGGAGCTAGGAACACAAGGATATTGCTACACCCGCAATAACATATGCTAAGTGTGTGTATGCGACCATTTTTTAAAAATTTGATTTGATGTAATTTTAGAGACAGTCACTGTCAGGAGGGACTATGGATGTGGTCATATAGTGAACGTTATGTTGTCTGGTTGCAATGTTAGACTGCCTTTTGGAAGAGAGGAGGAGGGCAGGGAGGCTCTAATTTATTTGTTTGCCTGTTGTTTTCCTCTGCCTGGGTGGATTGATATGGGGCTGTGATGGGGTCAGACAGTTTGGAGAAGAACTGTGTTTAGCGGTGCTATTGATTTTATAAAAGGTTGCCATCGGTATGACACAACAGGGACCTGGATTCGTCAGACCAGGTGATGTTTTTTCACTCCTCAATTGCCCAGTGTTGGTGATCACATGCCCGCTGGAGCCACTTCTTTTTGTTTTTAGCTGATTGGAGTGGAACATGGTGTTGTTTTATGCTGCAGTAGCCCATCCGTGACAAGAATCGTTGAGTTGTGCGTTCCCGAAATGCCGTTCTGGACACCACTGTTGTGCTGCGTTAATTGTTTGTGGCCTGCCTGTTAGCTTGCACAATTCTTGCCATTCTCCATTGACCTCCTCATCAACAAGCTGTTTTCACCCACAGGACTGCTGCTGACTTGATGTTTTTAGTTTGTTGTACATTCTCGGTAAACCTTAGACACTGTCGCGCGGGAAAAGCCCAGGAGGGCAGACGTTTCTGAGATACTGGCTCCGACGATCATACCCCGCTCAAAGTCGCTTGTGCCACTAGTTTTTCCCATTCTAAAGTTCAATCGACAATAACTGAATGCCTCGATGCCTGTCTGCCTGCTTTATATAGCAGGCCATAGCCACGTGACTCAGTGTCTGTAGAAGCGATCAATTGTTGTGAATGGGGTTGTGTACCTAATAAACTGTCTCCTTGTGCTTTGAGTGTTATGATTTGTAATTTTGTTAGAATAAAGGGTCCGCTTTCTTCCCACATCCATTTAAGAAAAGAAATTGTTACATGTGTGTAAACAATTTTTGGTTCTCGTGAAAAGCTTTTTTTTATTTATATCGAAAGCTCCTGTCAGATGCATGAGGCTCAGTCACAATTCCGCATTTCCATTTGTTCTTGTTTTTCTCTCCCACTCTCTTAGCCGGGGAGGTGGTACAGTGTTTGAAAATTAGATATCAGCCGCAGCGGTGACAGCCGTGGAATGGAGGGAAAGAAAAAAAGAGTGACAGAGAGATAGAGGGATTGACGGATTGATATACTTAGCTTGACAGATGGTTCGACATGAATATGCAGATGGAACAATGTTTAAATAGAGGGAGGAGAGGGAGGGGGAGAGAAGGAGAACTAGATGGAGGGAGGAAGAGAAAGGAGCAAGGCAGGTAGGAGAGCTGCGGGTAGAGAAACCGTTAGCACCTTGATTTTCAGTAGTTGGAGCACAAACACACAGCTCGGGGCTATTCATCAACTCCCCTGTCAATGTTCTCTCTCCCCTCTTCCTCTCTTTCTTTCTCTCTCTTTTTCCAGGAGGCGCCCTCTCAGGGGGAGGAGAGATATCTTGGGCAGGAATCCACTCACCTAAACACACAACCAACAGGCAGGAAAGACTAGCTTTCAGACAGCACTCAATTTCTTAGACATACGGTTGAATGGAACAGTGAGGGCCTAGCTGGATAAGTTTATCTGAGTTCATCTCTTTAAAATGGCTCTAGATTAATATTTCTGGAGAAGAAGTAAAGAAAACAGTTTCTATCTCATCATATGTCCAGTGTTGACTGTGTTCATTCTACGTTCTTTGCAAGATTTGAATGCAGTGTCCCTGGTAGTGTTTTCAAACTATATAGCCTACTTATGTCACAATCATTCTCTATGCAGTGGTGTTTTTCAGAAGAGTAGGACTGCAAATTCAGGACTTGGTCTTGAAGAAAAAGGTGAGAAATATACATTGAACAATTTGAATATGAATCAATGTTGACATCATCATCGTTTTTGTCTCCACCAAGCATCTCCAACCACCAGCCACCCCGTCGTTTCCAGCTTTCTGTGTGTGGGTGCAATTTCATGTCATTGATTTTTTGGGGAATCTGTGATTGCCTTGCCACAGGGCTGTTTACACACAGAGACAGTATTTTGCATGCAATTGTCTGCTGCCGGTAGTGCAGCAGCTAGTACAGCACAGGGGAGATGTGTATCAGAATCAGGCCCTGCATGTGGAAAGACTATATTCACCGGTCTACTATGTCACAAACAGAGTGTGGTTGCCAGTTTTCTGTCAGTCATTAGACACTAATCATGGTCAAATCCACTCGCCTCCAGCACACGCATCTCATTCCCCCTATCAATTACCTTTTTGCTGCATAGCAGTAGGCATAGTACCAGTGGCTTTATTAACTGGGGACCCACATCATATCTATAACGCTCCTTAGCCACCCCGCGCTAACGGGGGAAAAAATCTTGGGGAGATCATTTTATCTTACTTCTGATTGTCAGATCATTATCAGTTAATTATTTAGAGCCTTACATTAATTTGCTAAAAATAGGTCTCTCTCCTCGTGCCTCCTCGTTCTCGCCAAAGGAGACGGCTCCATTTGTTTTTCCACTCTTCCACTCGAGCCCACCCACCCACTACCCCATCAACCCCCCTCACGCCCCCTCTAGCCTTGACATCCAATCATTGCTAAATGTATGAGCATGTCCTGTACATATTATGTATCTAGTTTAATCTTAAATATTCAAAACACCTAATTTAGCATTGATTGATTGTTCAGATCCTCTCATGTTCAATGGATTGTACTAATTATTGTGTACCCACTAGCACATTATGCTAGTCTTCTATTATTGAAAAATGCAGCTGTTGTACATTCCGCATAACAATTAGATTACCCCCAGTGCACATGATGCCATACCCAGGGTTGGGGAGTAACGGGTTACAAAAAAAAATAACTGTAATCCGCTATGTTACCGGTAAAAATATTGTAATGAGATTACAGATACTTTTGAAAAACTAGATGATTACTTCTAGGATTACTTTTACATTCAGAAAGGATGTTTGCGACACCTTTCTGTTGTCTCAATGACATTCAAATCAGCATTGAAAAAAGGCACACGTTTGTTCCGCCTGATCGAGCCTGACCACAAGACAGAGACCACTATGATGACACACATTTGCATTTGATGGATCGCGGGAAAAGAGCAGGAATAATCTTGTTTTAGGCTACGGTCCAAGCTATGTCTTCCAATGGTGTGACTACTGTTGGCATCCAAAGATGATCCAGTTTGAATAAATGCTTGGAGATAAGGACGACAGCGGTGGTGTCATTTTTTTTCTCTTAGGCCTAACGGACGCAAGCTCAAACGTCTTTTTGTCCTCGTCTTGTCGTGTCCCATGTATATATATTTTTATATATTTTTTGTTCGATAAAAATGTTTTCATAATTTTCTTAACCTCCTGCAATCCGCCTCACCCAATGTGGTATAGATCTGCTATTTCTTTACTTCTGAACTGGAAACCCAACAGAAGCTAGCCAGCTAACTATCTACTAGCTAGTAGTCAGCTAGCCACTGCTAGCGGTCATCAGCTACCATCAGCACGGACAACACTCGCCAGTCTGCACAGCGCGACTCAAACCGGAGCAAACCGGATGTATTTTCCTTCATATCTCTGGATTGAAAAGCTCTCAACCTTTTCACCTGAATCATCGCAGCTAGCTATCTGCTATCCGAGTGGCCACTCCTGGCTAACGTCTCTGTCCTGAAGCAATAACCAATTAGCCTGGAGCTAGCCTTGCTAGGCCCATCTCCCAGCTAGCTGAAGAGGTCCATTAGCCACTCCTTGGGCTACAATACCTATTTTGCCAATCGGCCTGGACCCCCGCCGACCCATCACGACTTGACTACCAACGTAATTCGCCCGAGGGGGTTTATCAACTGGCTCCTCCGTCGCGGCGTCCCCTGAATGCCCATCTGCTAGCCTGCTAGCCGCGACCCACTAGCTGTCTAGAGCATCGGACAAATTCTTTGGCCACTATACCTATTCTGCAAATTGGCTTGGACCCTTTTACCACACGGAGCCCTGCTGATCCACGACGACTACTCTGCAGACGTAACAGCATGTGGGGGCTACAACAGACTTTCTTCCATCGTGACGTCCCTCTAAGGCCCTTCTGCTAGCTTGCTAGTCCCGGCCTGCTAGCTGCCTGAATCGCCGTGTCTCCGGTCCGAGCCACTCACTCTCATTCACTCACTTGGCTATGCATGCCTCTCCCTAATGTCAATATGCCTTGTCCATTGCTGTCTTGGTTAGTAATTATTGCCTTATTTCACTGTAGAGCCTCTAGACCTGCTCAATACGCCTTAGTTAACCCTTTAGTTCCACCTCCCACACATCCAGTGACCTCACCTAGTTTAAATTATGTTTCTAGGGACATTATCTCTCTCATCGTAAATCAGTGCACAAGTTTAACTCTACTGTATTCACATCTGACCATACCTTTGTCTGTACATTATGCCTTGAATCTATTCTACTGTGCTCAGAAACCTGCTCCTTTTACTCTCTGTTCCGAACGTACTAGACGACCAGTTCTTTAGCTTTTAGCCGTACCCTTATCCTACTCATCATCTGTTCCTCTGGTGATGTGGAGGTTAAACCAGGCCCTGCAGTGCCTAGCCCCACTCCCATTCCCCAGACGCTCTCATTTGTTGACTTCTGTAACCGTAAAAGCCTTGGTTTCATGCATGTTAACATCAGAAGCCTCCTCCCTAAGTTTGTTTTATTCACTGCCTTAGCACACTATGCCAAACCCTGATGTCCTAGCTGTGTCTGAATCCTGGCTTAGGAAGACCACCAAAAACCCTGACATTTCCATCTGTAACTATAACATTTTCCAACAAGATAGAACTGGCAAAGGGGGCAGAGTTGCAATCTACTGCAGAGAGAGCCTGCAGAGTTCTGTTTTACTATCCAGGTCTGTGTCCAAACTATTTGAGCTCCTACTTTTAAAAATCCACCTTTCCAGAAACAAGTCTCTCACCTTTGCTACTTGCTATAGTCCACCTTCTGCCCCCAGCTGTGCCCTGGACACAATATGTGAATTCAGTGCCCCCCATCTTTCTTCAGAGCTTGTGCTGTTATGTGACCTAAACTGGGAAATGCTTAATAATCTTAGCTTGATGCCCTCAATCTCACTCAAATTATCAATGAACCTACCAGGTACAAACTCAAATCTGTAATCACGGGCACCCTCATAGATATCATCCTAACCAACCTGCCCTCCAAATACACCTCTGCTGTCTTCAACCAGGATCTCAGCGATCACTGCCTCATTGTCTGCGTCTGTAATGGGTCTGCGGTCAAACGACCACCACTCATCACTGTCAAACGCTCCCTAAAACACTTCAGCGAGCAGGCCTTTCTAATCGACCTGGCCCGGGTATCCTGGAAGGACATGACCTCATTTTGTCAGTAGAGGATGCCTGGTTATTCTTTAAAAGTGCTTTCCTCACCAGCTTAAATAAGCGTGCCCCATTCAAAACATTTTGAACCAGGAACAGATATAGCCCCTGGTTCACTCCAGACCTGATTACCCTTGACCAGCACAAAAACATCCTGTGGCGTACTGCATTAGCTTTGAATAGCCCCCGCAATATGCAACTTTTCAGGGAAGTTAGGTACCAATATACACAGGCAGTTAGGAAAGCAAAGGCTAGCTTTTTCAAACAGAAATTTGTATCCTATAGCACAAACTCCAAAAGGTTCTGGGACACTTTAATGTCCATGGAGAATAAGAGCACCTCCTCCCAGTTGCCCACTGCACTGAGGCTATGAAACACTGTCACCACCGATAAATCCACGATAATGGAGAATTTCAATAAGCATTATTCTACGGCTCGCCATGCTTTCCACCTGGCTACCCCTACCCTGGTCAACAGCCCTGCACCCCCCACAGCAACTTGCCCAAGCCTCCCCCATTTCTCATTCAACCAAATCCAGATAGCTGATGTTCTGAAAGAGCTGCAAAATCTGGACCCCTACAAATCAGCCGGGCTAGACAATCTGGACCCTCTCTTTTTTGTTGCAACACCTATTTCTAGCCTGTTCAACCTCTTTCGTATCGTCTGAGATCAACGATGTCGCTCTTGCTACGGATGATTCCCCGATTTCCCTCTACGCATTCTGTTTACATCTGGCCCTTCTTTGGACACTGTGTTAACTAACCTCCAGACAAGCTTCAATGCCATACAACTCTCCTTCCGTGGCCTCCAACTGCTCTTAAATGCAAGTAAAACTAAATGCATGCTCTTTAACCGATCGCTGCCCTCACCTGCCCGCCCGCTCAGCATCACTACTCTGGACGGTTCTGAATATGTGGACAACTACAAATATCTAGGTGTCTGGCTAGACTGTAAAATCTCCTTCCAGATTCATATTAAGCATCTCCAATCCACAATTAAATCTAGAATCAGCTTCCTATTTCGCAACAAAGCATCCTTCACTCATGCTGTCAAACATACCCTCGTAAAACTGACTATCCTACCGATCCTTGACTTCGGCGATGTCATTTACAAAATAGCCTCCAACACTCTACTCAGCAAATTGGATGCAGTCTATCACAGTGCCATCCGTATTTCACCAAAGCTCCATATACTACCCACCACTGCGACCTGTACGCTCTCGTTGGCTGGCCCTCGCTTCATATTCGTCGCCAAACCCACTGGCTCCAGGTCATCTATAAGACTTTGCTAGGTAAAGCCCTGCCTTATCTCAGCTCACTGGTCACCATAGCAGCATCCACCCGTAGCACTGGAATTTTTGACTGGAACGAACTCCAAAAATCACTGAAGCTGGAGACTCATATCTCCCTCACTATCTTTATGCACCAGCTGTCAGAGCAGCTCACAGATGACTGCACCTGTACGTAGCCTATCTGTAAATAGCCCACCCAACTACCTCATCCCCATACTGTTATCTATTTTATTTATTTTTGCTCTTTTGCACCCCAGTACCTCTACTTGTACACATCTTATGCACATCTATCACTCCAGTGTTTAATTGCTATATTGTAATTATTTTTTGGACTAGATTAATTAATAGACTAATGCTATATCCCCATTGATTTTTGAATAATATAACTTATAAATGCCACATGATCTTTGATCCACGGTCACACCCCATGAGAACACACAATAGATTCTTGTTTTTCTCCAATGTTTGTAAACATTGGAAATGTAAATACAAATTGCATTACCCAGGGGAAACGACTGCCCCCTCGCATTGAGGATGTCAAGTTAAAGGCCGACCACGGTACTGCAGCCATTGTTTTCAGAAAACATGATCCCCCATTATAGTGAATAGGGTAATGGCAATCTTCGTGGTCATTATTTATGGATATACATTTTTTTAGAACACAATCATGGTACCACAATCATGGAATCATGGATTTTTTTCGGGGGGTTTGTATAATTTTATTTGCACAACATGCCTACCACTTTGAATATTGTTTAGTGTGAAACAAACAAGAGATAAGACAAAAAAAACAGAACTTGAACGTGCACTATTCACCCCCCCCCCCCCAAAGTCAATACTTTGTAAAGCCACCTTTTGCAGCAATTACAGCTGGAAATCTATTGGGTTATGTCTCTGTAAACTTGGCACATCTAGCCACTGGGATCTTTGCCCATTCTTCAAGGCAAAACTGCCCCAGCTCCTTCAAGTTGGATGGGTTCTGCTGGTGCACAGCAATCTTTGAGTCATACCACAGATTCTCAATTTGATTGAGGTCTGGGCTTTGACTAGGCCATTCCAAGATATTTAAATGTTTCCCCTTAAACCACTTGCTTTAGCAGTATGCTTAGGATCATTGTCCTGCTGGAAGGTGAACCTCCGTCCCAGTCTCAAATCTCTGGAAGACTGAAATAGGTTTCCCTCAAGAATTTCCCTCTTTAGCACCATCCATCATTCTTTCAATTCTGACCAGTTTCCCAGTCCCTGCCGATGAAAAACATTTTTGTTGATGGCCAAAAAGCTACATTTTAGTCTCATCTGACCAAAGTACCATTGTCTATATGTTTGGGGAGTCTCCCACATGCCTTTTGGCGAACACCAAATGTGTTCGCTTATTTTTTTCTTTAAGCAATGTCTTTTTTTCTGGCCACTATTCCGTCAAGCCCAGCTCCTTCAGGGTTATCTTTGGTCTCTTTTTTGCCTCTCTGATTAATGCCTTCCTTGCCTGGTTCGTGAGTTTTGGTGGGCAGCCCTCTCTTGGCAGGTTTGTTGTGGGCCATATTATTTTCATTTTTTAATTATGGATTTAATGGTGCTCCGTGGCATATTCAAAGTTTCAGATATTTTTTTTAACCCAACCCTGATCTGTTCTTCTCCACAACTTTGTCCCTGACCTGTTTAGAGAGCTCCTTGGTCTTCATGATGCCGCTTGCTTGGTGGTGTTCCTTGCTAAGTGGTGTTGCAGACTCTGGGGCCTTTTAGAACAGATGTGTATATGTACTGAGCTCATGTGGCAGATCATGTGACACTTAGATTGCACACAGGTGGACTTTATTTGACTAATTATGTAACTTCTGAAGGTAATTGTTTGCAGCAGATCTTATTTAGGGGCTTCATAGCAAAGGGGGTGAATAAATATGTACTCACCACTTTTCTGTTTTTTTTCTTCATTTTTTTAATTTCACTTCACCAATTTCAAGTTTTTTATGTATGTCCATTACATGAATTCCAAATAAAAATCAATTTAAACTACAGGTTGTAATGCAACAAAATAGGAAAAATGCCAAGGGGGATGAATACTTTTGCAAGGCACTGTAAGGTTTTTGTCTTGCCTATTCGCCCTCTGAATGGCATCCATGTATCAAGGCTTAAAACTCCTTCTTTATCCTGTCTCCTCTCCTTCATCAACACTGATTGAAGTGGATTGAATAAGTGCCTTCAATAAGGGATCATAGCTTTCACCTGGATTCACCAGGTAATTTTATGTCATGGAAAGAGAAGATGTTCATAATGTTTTGTATACTCAGTGTAACCTTATAATATGGTTTCAACAATCATTTTGATATCATGGATTGTCAGTGCTTGCATCCTTAGCTCTGTCTAATAATCTGAGAGTGGTTACGTTTCTCCAGGCCCATCCCTCAGCTTTTTTACGAAAACAGATTCATGCTTTAAACAGCTGCAAATTATCGAGATGTCAAGGTGTCACCAACAAAAACGTAAACAATAGGCCTATAGCAAATGCAGAACATGGCATTAATTTTTCACATGCAAATAACACTTTTCGGTAGTGCTCATAGCATGAAAGCAGCATTTATTTTTCAACTCGAAGCAATGAGCCCAATCAGTCCTACATGACAACAAAATCATAAACAATAGAGTAGGACAGGCTTAGTAGGGCAAGTTCTTAGTTTTTGGGTTATGCTCAGGTAAAATAATTTGTCTAATCTACGGTATACTTCCATCTTTCAAAGTCCCATTCTTGAAGATCAGGGGGTATTAAATTAATTAAAATGACAGACTTTGGTATTAATGTAAAGATATAACCCAATCATATTATTATCTTTAGCAGAAATCAATGGGTTAGAAGAAGCCTGCATACAGTGCTTTCGGGAAGTATTCAGACCCCTTGACTTTTTCCACATTTTGTTACTTTACAGCCTTATTCTAAAATGGATTAAATACATTTTTTCCTCTTCAATCAACACACAATACCCCATAATGACAAAGCAAAAACATGTTTTTAGACATTTTTGCAAATGTATGAAAAATAATAAATAGAAATATCTTACTTACATAAATATTCAGACCATTTGCTATGAGACTTGAAATTGAGCTTGGATGCATCCTGTTTCCATTGATCATCCTTGAGATGTTTCTACAACTTGATTGGAGTCCAGTTGCGGTAAATTCAACTGATTGGACATGATTTGGAAAGGCACACACCTGTCTAAAAAAAAGGTCCCACAGTTGACAGTGCATATCAGAACAAAAACCAAGCATTGAGGTCAAAGGAATTGCCCGTAGAGCTCCGAAACAGGATTGTGTCGTGGCACAAATTTGGGGAAGGTTACCAAAACATTTCTGCAGCATTGAAGTCCTCAAGAACACAGTGGCCTCCATCATGCTTAAATGGAAGTAGTTTTGAACCACCAAGAATCTTCCTAGAGCTGGCCTCCCGGCCAAACTGAGCAATCGTGGGAGAAGGGCCTTGGTCATGGAGGTGACCAAGAACCCAATGGTCACTCTGACAGAGCTTCAGAGTTCCTCTGTGGAAATGGGAGAACCTTCTAGAAAGACAACATGGCAGCCCGCTTGGAGTTTGCCAAAAGGCACCTAAAGACTCTCAGACCATAAGAAACAAGATTCTCTGGTCTGATGAAACCAAAATTGAACACTCTGGCCTGAGTGCTAAACGTCATATCTGGAGGAAATGGCACCATCCCTACGGTGAGGCATGGTGGTGGCAGTATCAGGCTGGGGGGATGTTTTTCAGCGACAGGGACTTGGAGATTAGTCAGGATCGAGGGAAATATAAGTGGAGCAAAGTAGAGAGCGATCCTTGATGAAAACCTGCTCCAGAGCGCTCAGACTGGGGCGAAGGTTCACCTTCCAACCGGACAACGACCCTAAGCACACAGCCAAGAAAACACAGGAGAGGTTTCGGGACAAGTCTCTGAATGTCATTGAGTGGCCCAGCCAGACCCCGAACTTGAAGACTGAACATCTCTGGAGAGACCTGAAAATAGCTGTGCAGCGAAGCTCCCCATCCAAACTGACAGAGCTTGAGAGGATCTGCAGAGAAGAATGGGAGAACCTCCCCAAATACAGATGTGCCAAGCCTGTAGCGTCATACCCAAGAAGACTCAAGGCTGTAATCGTTGCCAAAGGTGCTTAAACAATGTACTGGGTAAAGGGTCTGAATACTTATGTAAATAAATAGATGTTCGTTTTTTTTTTTACATTTGGAAAACAATTTAATACATTTTCGAATAAGGCTGTAACGCAACAAAATGTGGAAAAAGTCAAGGGTTCTGAATTCTTTACGAATGCGCTGTAACCAACCCATAAAGTAAAACGCTACAACAATTTATGGCCACCTATCTAAACTTTAACATTGATTTATCAATTGGTAATATTCATTTTCATACTGGCTGTATTTCTGTATCATGAAAACCTGATTGTTGACATACAAAACATTTTGGGACTATATCAACAATGGACGAATGAAACAAATACCACAATATACTTTTGGGGTGGAATTTTATTTTAATGGAAAAGTAATCAGATTATGTTACTGAGTTTCGGTATTTCAAAAGTTACGTTACTGATTACATTTTGGACAGGTAATTAGTAACTATAATGGATTACATTTAGAAAGTAACCTACTCAACCGTAGCCACACCTGTACATTTACCATAGAACCATACAGCATGCAAATGCAAAAAGTAGTTTCATGGTATGTAAAATGAAATGCAACTTTTTTTCGAAGGCTACAACTACTGCAGTAGTCCTCACTGGTTCGAATCACTGAGCCGAGTAGGTGAAAAATGTGTCGATATGCCCTTAAGCAATGCACTTAATCGTAATTGCTATATCCTATACAATCCTATACATCGCTCTGGATTAGAGTGTCTGCTATATGACTAAAATGGAAATGTACTACTAAATCTACCAGTACTCCTTTTCTACCACTACTACCACCACTAAAACTACTACTACTTTCTTGCCCATAACTTAACCTCCCTCCTTTTGTTGATTGCTTATGCTTTACTCATCAGACACTTCTTTTAGCCTATTACTACTACCACTACTACCACAACAACTACAAATAGTACCACTACTACTACTACTACTACTACTTTCTTGCCCATAACTTAACCTGCACACCCTACTTTTGTCGATTGCTGTTGAATTCTTCATCAGACAGTTATTTAAGCCCACTATTATTACTACAACTATTACTACCACCACTACTACTAATACTACTTTCTTGCCCATAACTTAACCTACACTCCCTCCTTCTGTCGATTGCTTTTGCTTTCCTCATCGGACTCTATCCAGATTCGCCTGACTAGCTGGAATGTCCCGTAAACAAGTTGGCAAGCGGAATGAAATTATTTTGTGTAATTGATTTGGAGAAATGAATCTGAACATGTGAGAGAGTCCTTATTAGAATAATAGCCACCCACACACCCACCGTAAAAATTCAACTGTTTAGTTTGCTGCAAAAGTGACAGCGATCGATCCAATTTGTACGGAGCTAAGAGCATTTATGTGCTTAGAGCGGCTCGTCGTGTGGAATTTTGATACTGTATTGACATTTAAAACACTCTGCTGTCGTCTGGAGGAGGACATGAAAGCCTATCCCAGCAGGGCATCCCGTTTGAAAAAACACAGACTCGTCTTGATTACTGGCGTGTGCAGGTTGATTATGCATATATTAACTGGCCTCCTGAGAGCCACCGTTTAGCAGATTTGTGAGTTGTTGTCAGGTAGGAAGAACACAGCATATTGTTACCTTGCAACTAGGGTGTCCATATTAGGACAACCTCTTGTGACTAAGAGGCTGACTTGTTAGGAGTAACCTCAAACTAGCTTGTAAGAAGCTGGGAAAATTCTAATTCTGGCTTTGTTAACCTTTGTTCATTGTTTTGTTAACCTTTGTTCCTTCCCCCTTTGTTTGCTCCAGATCTGGGGGTTATTTGATTATTTTCCCCCACATCTTTCCCACCTTCTCAGAATGTTGGGCTCTATGCTGCAGTAGTTTTCAATTAAAAATGGCAAACCTGCAATTGTTCCCATTTCATCAGCACCCGAGATACAATCAGTGGATCCAATTGTGTAATTCATGTAATCACAGCGCGATAAACTTAATTACCATCAGGTGAAAGCATTCTGAGCAACGAGTGTGTGCTTGTGTGTGTGTGTGTGTGTGTGTGTGTGTGTGTGTGTGTGTGTGTGTGTGTGTGTGTGAGAGAGATAAAGAGATGGAGAAATAGAGAAAGGAGCGATATCTATCCAGCATGAGATTCCTCCATATGCCCCCCTGCAGAACCCAAAAAATGTATTCTAAGCAAGTACCCTCTCTATGCCAGGCAGAGAGCCCCACAGATCCACCTTCCATACAATTACATCTGGTTCTTATCTACTGCGCCCAATTGTTATCTCAACTACATTACTTTAGCATCATTGACAAGATGATACAGGAATGCTCTGAGGAGAAGTTGTGTATAGCCTATACAGTGGGGCAAAAAAGTATTTAGTCAGCCACCAATTGTGCAAGTTCTCCCACTTAAAAAGATGAGAGAGGCATGTAATTTTCATCATAGGTACACTTCAACTATGACAGACAAAATGAGAAAAAAAATCCAGAAAATCACATTGTAGGATTGTTTACGAATTTATTTGCAAATTATGGTGGAAAATAAGTATTTGGTCAATAACAAAAGTTTATCTCAATACTTTGTTATATACCCTTTGTTGGCAATGACAGAGGTCAAATGTTTTCTTTAAGTCTTCACAAGGTTTTCACACACGGTTGCTGGTATTTTGGCCCATTCCTCCATGCAGATCTCCTCTAGAGCAGTGATGTTTTGGGACTGTTGCTGGGCAACACAGACTTTCAACTCCCTCCAAAGATTTTCTATGGGGTTGAGATCTGGAGACTGGCTAGGCCACTCCAGGACCTTGAAATGCTTCTTACGAAGCCACTCATTTGTTGCCTGGGCAGTGTGTTTGGGATCAATGTCATGCTGAAATACCCAGCCACGTTTCATCTTCAATGCCCTTGCTGATGGAAGGAGGTTTTCACTCAAAATCTCACGATACATGGCCCCATTCATTCTTTCCTTTACACGGATCAGTCGTCCTGGTCCCTTTGCAGAAAAACAGCCCCAAAGCATGACGTTTCCAGCCCCATGCTTCACAGTAGGTATGGTGTTCTTTGGATGCAATTCAGCATTATTTGTCTTCCAGACACGACGAGTTGAGTTTTTACCAAAAAGTTATATTTTGGTTTCATCTGACCATATGACATTCTGCCAATCTTCTTCTGGATCATCCAAATGCTCTCTAGCAAACTTCAGACGGGCCTGGACATGTACTGGCTTAAGCAGGGGGACACGTCTGGCACTGCAGGATTTGAGTCCCTGGCGGTGTAGTGTGTTACTGATGGTAGGCTTTGTTACTTTGGTCCCAGCTCTCTGCAGGTCATTCACTAGGTCCCCCCGGGGTGAGATCTTGCGTGGAACCCCAGATTGAGGGAGATTATCAGTGGTCTTGTATGTCTTCCATTTCCTAATAATTGCTCCCACAGTTGATTTCTTCAAACCAAGCTGCTTACCTATTGCAGATTCAGTCTTTCCAGCCTGGTGCAGGTCTACAATTTTTTTTCTGGTGTCCTTTGACACCTCTTTGGTCTTGGCCATAGTGGAGTTTGGAGTGTGACTGTTTGAGGTTGTGGACAGATGTCTTTTATACTGATAACAAGTTCAAACAGGTGCCATTAATACAGGTAACGAGTGGAGGACAGAGGAGCCTCTTAAAGAAGAAGTTACAGGTCTGTGAGAGCCAGAAATCTTGCTTGTTTGTAGGTGACCAAAAACGTATTTTCCACCATAATCCTACGATGTGATTTTCTGGATTTTTTTTCTTCTCATTTTGTCTCTCATAGGTGAAGTGTACCTATGATGAAAATTACAGGCCTCTCTCATCTTTTTAAGTGGGAGAACTTGCACAATTGGTGGCTGACTAAATACTTTTTTTCCCCACTGTATATAATACACTATAGAGCTATTTTGAGTCATAGTTCTAATACGGAGAAGATGATGTTTACAGATACAATCTAGTTGTTATCCTAATTACATTAGCTTAGCATCAGTGAGGAGATGATACAGGACCATTAGCGCTCTGAGGAGAAGTCCACCTTCGTGTATATCTGTGATAAACAATTAGCATCGAGTGCCAGTCTTCATCTTCGTGTCTATCCGTGATACACTGCACGGAGCTATTTTGAGTTACGGTTGCAATGCGGAGAGGTATGAATTGATGTTTACCGATTAGATCAACCGTTTGGGGAAGCGGGATGTTTGACCTTTTACGAGTTGACAAGATGAAGCCAGAGTCTGGTAAACACGGCAGATCTGCATTGTCATGTTTTCACTGACGCTAAATTACACGAAGACCACGCTGTGGGAGGAGCATGGTGACATTGGGAACCACACTAGAAATAAACAACAAATTGTAAGTGTGTTCAACTAGAAAAGGTGTAGTTAACAAGATGACACGTGCTTTATGATATATATACATGTATATATGTTTTGGTGTCTGCATTTAACACTGGAAATAGGTAGATATGATGACATCTTTTTTGATACATGTGATATACTGTACATATTTGTTTGTATGCTTGTGTGTGTCTTTACATATATATGCATGAGCCAATATCCCTGTCTGTGTATGCTCTACACACAGCTCGCTAGGATGAATCTTGGATGTCAGTCAATGGCACCATTTTTTCTGCTGACTCTACAAATCAATCATTCAATACTTAACCCACACTGACCTAACACCTTATGTCTGATTGTTCACTATCCAGTTGCAATCCATTTCAGAGGTGGTCATTACACCATGTGCACGTTGTGATCCCTCCACTCATTGAGTTGTTGCAACAGCAGCTGGGTGCAAGCACGGATCTGTGAATACTCAAGTGAGGCTAACTTGCCCTTCCTCTCGACGCACATTAATATTTCAGCGGCGAGCATAGCAAAATAAATCGACAGTAAAATTGACACTGAATCTTCCTTTTAATTTTTCAAATGCTGAGGAGGGAGGGAGGAGATGGAAAGTGGTCTCTATGGGGAAGTAGAGATTCATCTAACCACTGACACAACACTTCACAGCCCGACCCTTTCATTAGTGTGTGTGTGTGCGTTGACGTGTCTGCGTGTTCGTGTGTGCATGCATGCGTACGCGTCCTTCGCGGCAGGATGTGCTTGTATGGTCATGAGCAGTACCTAGGGTTACACATTTTGGGGAATATTCAGAGGTGGAAACTTTCTGTGGCAATTAACCGGAATATATGGGAATTAACGGAAATATATGCAAATTAATATTAATACCATTTAAATGTTGATGTTTTTTGCATTGGATATATTTACCATATCATTTGGAGACAGAAACATAAACCTTTAACCTTATCATAAGTAGACATAATTGCAAATGATTAGTGAAGTGGACAAGGCAGTACGGATTTATTCTCTTACATCAGCAAGTCTGAACATCAGACAGCCGTGCAATGGCTACTGCTATAGGTTTCAGGATTTTCAGGCTGGTCACCACTCTCGCCCAAAATACATCATCCAGGAGGATCCTCTTGATGGGGCTGTCCATATCGGCAGACTGTGATATGGCCATTTCTTGGAGAGACTCCTTCCCCTCCAGGAGACTGTGAAACATGATGACAACAACACCCCAACGGGTATTGCTGGGCAGCTTCAAAGTTGTGCTCATATTCTTCTCACTTTGCTTGCTGGATTTCTGCCTGATTTCTGTCTGTCACCAGTGCAAATACCTTCTGTGGTCCAAGGTCATTAATGACCACCTTCAGCTCATCTGCAATGTAGAGAACAGTGTGCCTGTTGTCGCTTGTGTCTGTTCTCTTGTAGAATACTGGTTGAGGGGTGGAGATGATGTAGTAAATTATTCCTTGCCCACAAACATCCGACCACCCATCAGAGGTGATTGCAATACAGTCTGCTTTCTCTATGATTTGCTTGATCTTCACTTGAACTCTGTTGAACTCTGCATCCAACAAATTAGTAGATAAAGCATGTCTGGTTGGAGGGGTGTATGCTGGGCGAAGAACATTCAGAAATATCTTCCAATACACATTGACTGTGAGCATCAGAGGTGAACCAGTTGCATACACAGCTTGAGCAAGACATTCATCAGCATTCCTCTGACTACGTTCCTCCGTTGAGTCAAAAAAACGTCTGATTCCAGGAGGACCATGAGCTGTTGCTATCGATGATTCTGATTCATCATTTTCACCTGGAATATAAAAGTATTGGGACTTTTGTCAGAGGTTGCTTGTTGTGAGCGCTGAGGGAACTTTATGCACTTGGCCAGATGATTCTGCATCTTTGTGGCATTCCTTTTCCTTCTACACAAGCAGCAGTGAAATGTCTCCACACATCAGATAGTGCCCTTCGAGAGCTTTTTTTATTCTCTATTTGGTTAGGTCAGGGTGTGACTTGAATGGGAAAATCTATGTGTTCTATTTCTTTGTTGGCCGGGTATGGTTCCCAATCAGAGGCAGCTGTCTATCGTTGTCTCTGATTGGGGATAATACATAGGCAGCCAGTTTTCCACCTTAGTTTGCGAGATCTTGATTTTGTATAGGTGCTGTGTAGCCTGCAGAACTTTACGTTCGTTTTGTATTTTGTTGTTTTTCGGTGTTCATTTTAAATAAAGTAAGTTGTTCGCCTACCACGCTGCACCATGGTCCAAACTATCTTTAAACAATCGTAACAGCCCGCGTCCTTTTCCTGTAAAGATAATGAAAAATGTGTAAAAGAACAAATACAATTCCATGTATACATAAATAGTTATGCTGTTAGATTAAACAACCCCTTTGTAAGATATATATTTTTTAAATGAAACGTATGGAAACAGATTAATTAACATTGCTCGGTTAGCAGGCTCAAGCAAGCTAAAACCCACATGGTAGCAAAAACTAACTAGAAGAAATTATTTAAACACACTTTGTTGTAGGCTACTCTTTACTACAACTGTATGTCATATAAAATATATTCACCCCACCCAGTATTGTAATCAAAACTTACCAGAAAGCATGTAGTCCTTGGCTCAGACAGTGTAGTAGTGTGGGCTCAATAGCATCTCATTTGTGTGCAAGATCTTGAGAACAGCTGTACATGTGATGGAATAGTGCACTGCACATGTGATGGAAGAATGCACTGTGCATGCAGAGGGTTGCAATTCCATTGAATTGGGGATAGTTTAACCAAAATATGCCACAAGACCTAGAATTCCCTTATGTGTATCCCACAACAAAGGTTCACTGTTGTAAGCTAACTTTTTTGATTAATTTAAGCAAAATTCCTCAATTTCCAGGGCTTACCTTCCCATGAAAATTTCCAGAAAAATTCTGGAAATTTACCAGAAATGCTCCGACGCTTTGCAACCCTAGCAGTACCTCTGAAATCATAAAATGTGTGTGTGTGTGTGTGTGTGTGTGTGTGTGTGCGCGTTTCTGATCTTAAGTGTGAAAGGCTGTGCATGTGTACTTTTAATGTTATTTTGTTTCTGACTGTGTCTGTATCTTTACTTGTAAGTCTGTGTATGCACTTGGGACATTGACAGAGACACTGATCTGCAATCAGATTTGACTCTCAGCTGCCAGCCTTACTCAGAGATAAGGGACATTAAGGAGAGACCCAATGTACGTGGAGAAGTTAAAAGCCTCATTTCCATTATTTCTATGCTTGTGTACGTGCATGTGTGTACTACTGTTGTAGTTGACAGATCCAGATATACACCTTTTATACTCCTTTGTGTTTTCTGTACCGTCTTGTTATTTAACATCTCCGGGTAGCTAATTGATGCACCCACTTTCCTTCATAGTGCACTACTTTTGACCACAGGCCAATGGGCCCGGTCAAAGGTAATGTATTTTAAAGAGAATAGGGTGCCATTTGGGATGCCGACAAAAGGTTTCTCCTCAGCCAAACTATCCTCGTCAATATACATTGGAGTAAACGAGTACCTCTTCAGTCATCTTACCACTCCCTCGGTTGTGCTCCATTTCCATCCTTTTTCACCGGTGGGGGTCACCGCTAAATGAGGATGTGCTCTGATTGCTCGTGCAGCCGTACAATGAAACGTAATTACACATGGAGGAGTGGCAGGAGTGACACTATCAGACAATTCTCACCTTGTTGGAAGTGAAGGACAGAGGGGGAGAGAGGGAGCTAGAGAGGGAGGGAGAGAAAGAGAGAGGGGGCAGAGAGGGAGAGAGAGAAGAAAGAAAAAGGCGAGAATGAAAGAGATAGGAAGACCGGACAGCAATATGAATGAGAATGGGGGGGGGGGGGGGGTGTTGTCTATGGCATGTCCAAGGTGTTTTGTTAATTACTTTGGATAACGTCCAGCAGTTTTCAATGAGTTTTACAGTGCTGTGGATTTCAATTTGGTACAATTTTAATTATTTTCACTGTGTGAAATGAACCCAACTTTTGTGTTCTTTTCATGGGCACAACAAACCTTTTCCCTACATTCAAATGGAGTTTTAGGGAGTTGGAGAAGTATTCTGGTTGTTATTGACTAGAATTCTGAGTTCAGACAGTTGTAGGCACACAGTCTGGTTGTGCTCTAGGTTTCTTAATTAGCTTTTCCTGGGTTTTTTTGCCACTGTGCTGCTGCTTCCTCTTTGGAGGTATAGGTAGGGGTAATGTAAAGCAGTTTGTGAGAAATGTTTTTGGCGACAAAAGCCAGCCTATAAGAGTATATTTTAAAACTGACTATCACATATTTTTCTCACCTACCACATTCTTGATACAGTTCTGCAGTGCTAGAGTCAGTCAGACATATCTGTCAGAACATTGGGTCCACAAAGTTTTCAAAATGAGGAAACAATTCTGGGAGTCAATCTGTATATGACCTAACTCTTCTTTTCCACTTTTAATCTACTGGTATGCTGTCACAAACTCTGAGCTTATGAAACAAAGTTGTTCTCGTTACTGTGTGTATTGTTTAATCAGTCACTCTTTATCAGTGTATTTACCATTGGCAAAGGGTGTTTTCATCATCACTAAGCCATGATTAAGGCCTTGTTTTTAGCACACGGCAACGTGACACCAAGTCAGACTTACTGTAGCCTGAAAGCCAAGAGTTTTTTCGGGGATTCGACCTTGTTCAACTTCTCGGTTTTGTCATAAACCATTCCAAAATAAAAACACACACACACTTCCCCTGGAAAAACAGCTGAAACATTTATTTTCAAAATGGCCACATAAATTGACTTGTTTGTTTACCTGTGTGCATGTAAGAGTTATTCAAATGGTGCACGTCACTCTCTTCGACGAAGGGGCCAAAAAGCTCTCTTAATAAATCTCCTCTAACCCAGTTCCATTAATGTTTATTTAATGCTTTTTCCTATGTGCCTGTTGGACCCTGGTACTCTGGAGGCCCGACGCTAAATCTGAGCTTTTTCTACCCAGGCTCTCAGGCTTCTTTATCCCCTGTGTCCCTTTGAGCCAAATTACACTGTGGCTGCCCAGTAGACTGGACACAGTCTATCCAACCAGGAAGCAGAGTGTACAGTCCCTTGGACAGCAACATTGGGGTGAGCCAGGTATGGCCATGATGGCGCCGGTGCCAACCAGTACCAGCCTGTTGTATTGTGTTGTGTACAGGACAGAATTGGAGGCCACACGTCAGCTGGTGCAGATTGACAACCCCCTGTGACGGGCCGTGGCAGAGACCGCGGAGGCTGTCACAGGGCGTTAGCGCCCGGGCCAACTCATGGGATTGGATGTGACCTAGTGGTGTTGACGTGGAGTGAGGAGGAGGGAGAGAGAGGCATTAGACAGGGACAGACGTAGAGGCGTTAGCCGGCTGAGAGTGGAGGAATGGTGGGCTCAGACTGACTATGACAGAACACAGTTCTCTACTGGGCTAAATGTCCTTAAGAATCCAATAATGATTCAATTTTTCTTTTTAAATAACTGACTAGCCTCTTGAATTTTGGTAGCTCAGTTAAGATCATCTTGTTACGGTGCGTGAATGAGGACCCAAAAGCGAATTAACGTAAACAGAGCTTCTTTAATAACAAAACAAACGTAGGCTCAGATGGACCGGCAGATTCCGACAGGACAGGACAAGGTTGCAGCAAACATGACGATAGTCTGGTTCAGGCATGAATAACACAAACAAGAATCCGACAAAGACAGAAACAAAAACAGAGAGAGATATAGAGGACTAATCAGAGGGAAAAAGGGAACAGGTGGGAAAAGGGGTGACGAGGTAGTTAGGAGGAGACAAGGAACAGCTGGGGGAAAGAGGGGGAGAAAAGGTAACCTAATAACGACCAGCAGAGGGAGACAGGGTGAAGGGAAAGGACAGAAACAAGACACAACATGACAATACATGACACATCTAGGATTGTCCAGATGATATGCAAAAGGCAAAGTAAGGGACAACATAGCAACATAGCAAATTGCAGGCAGAGCTGATAAAGAACTAGTATATTGTTCTAGGAATCTAGAAAGTGATGTAATATTCTGAGTATTGGACAGTCTAGTAGCCAGTCCATTAATCCATATATATATCCAGTACATCCCTTGTATCAGCCCACTACAACTCCCTAACAATGAATCTTGCTCTGCGTCAGTGATGTAAGGCGCAGTGCAGAGGTAATGCAGCCTTTCCTTTCCTCCTTTGAGGACAGCTGGTGGAGAGAGAGACGGGGAGATGAGAGGAGACTGACAAACAGGCAGAGCCTGGCTGCCAGAGGAGGCTGCGTTATGCTTTACCTTGAGACCCCTCTCCGCTCAGAGCTTTTTGAAGCCCAGGTGACACAGGAAACAGGCACAGTGAGTGCTGAGAGCACTTCTGAAAGTTTCCTCTCTCTCTGAATATGGGAGGACAGGGAGGAATGAGGAGGGAGAGAGGGAATAAATACTGAGAGAAAACGATGTGTCTGTATGTGAGTGTGTGTGATTTTGAGATGGAGAGAATGGGGAAATAGCAAGGACGCAAGAAAATAAGAAAGATAAAAAAGATAGCAGGACAATGGAAGAGAAAGAGAGAGAGAGAGAGAGAGAGAGAGAGAGAGAGAGAGAGAGAGAGACCAGCAGAGAGAAAGCACGAGAATAGCAGAGTAACAGAGAGAGACTGTATGAGAAATTTAGATATTTTGTTTGAGAAGGCTGCATGCTGGCACTGCTGTAGGACAGTCAGGTGTCAGATACTGTCAGTATGACATGTCTTTGATGTGGAAAGAACAGTCGCTGAAACCCATTGAGCCTAACACCAGTCCCCAGCGACAGACAGACAGACAGACAGACAGGCAGGCAGGCGGACGGACGGACGGACGGACGGACAGACAGAGGGACAGACAGAGGGACAGACAGACAGAGGGACAAGCAGCCAGGTAGATGGACAGGCATCCAGATAGACGGACAGCAACCCTTCACTGCTCTGGTGTAGATACCTCACTCATGCTGAACAACAAGTGGCCCAGCAATCAATGCATGGCACACCACAGCACAGCCACGTGAACAGCTCAAGCACAGTTACCTCAACTTTCTCACCTGCTTGATTCATCCATTCACCTGTTATGAACACTTCTCATCCTCACGGTTTACTTACTTCAGCCTGCCTCTCCCTAGCGAGCATAGGCCATTGACGACTCCTCACCATCACACTCTGTTCTCTATTCTCACCGTTTGCTTGAAATATATCATAATAATGTTGTAATAATAGTAATATCCCTTAGTTATATTTGGAACCAAACTTGCATAACCTGAATTCTATATACGCACTATTAGGTTGAACATGAACACTTGAATCAGTGGGCCTCAAGGGGACCACCTTCAAGCTAATGAGCAGTCATTCTGACTGCAACATTCTAACAGTGTAATTAATACATTTCATATGCGCTAGCGTAAAAATAATAATTGTGTTGTTTTTATGAAGGCTTGGGTAACATTAGAATACTTTTTAAAATAATATTTAAAATAACACTAAAGCATTTTCATTAGTTTACGTTACTGTAGGCTGGCTACAAAAACACAAATTCAAGTGTTCTATGCATTTTATTTTTTAAGTGCCTTTGTTACAACTATGAAACGGAAGGCATATGTGTTGGAACACGGTAACAGCTTATTCTTCTAATGACAAAATAAACTAAATACTCCATCCACCAAGACTGATTGTCAGCCATACGCGTGGTCAAATGATGAAAACATCAGTAGCCTAAACATCATTTTAAGCACCAAGTGGCCTTGATAAATAGTAAAAATCAGCACAAAAGCAATAATGGCATTATAATTAACATAAGCGTTGATATAGCAGCAATCAAAAATAGTCAATTACTGTCAGCTCATGTTTACATTTTGTGCGTCTTCACGCAATGGCATTGGTTGAATTTAATTGAGCTGTTATTCGTTGTCCTAACAGTTGACAGAAATCTTCGGAACTTTCACTTGCTTGACACACTTTGACATACCTTTGTTTGTTTGTAGTGTGTAATAGTCTCCGGTTCTCTCTTTATTGTGTCCCCATTATCTTGTCATTCTTCAGCACCATTGTGGAGTACTGTGCAACGGCTGTGCAGGTGCCTTATTTTGCAGGGCCGGCCAATGACAGTGAAGTGAAGAAATTGTCCAAGGTTACATTTTTCCGCTTGCCAACGCAAGGTTCCACAAGCCTCATCACCACATTCGCCGACACTCTCTCCTGCTGCCCGATGTGGATTTTTTTCCCAGATATTGGAAGCCGTTCAGCATGTACAATTACGCACACTCAGTGCTTGAGGCGTTACCACAGATCCGGGTTCGATCCCGGGCTGTGTAGCAGCCAGCCATGACCGGGAGACCCATGAGGCAATGCACAATTGGCCCAGCATCATCCGGGTTAGGGGAGGGTTTGGCCTCCAACTTCTGTGGTGGTCCGGGCGCATGCATGGTGACACGGTCGCCAGTTGTATGGTGTTTCCTCCGATACATTGGTGCGGCTGACTTCCGGGTTAAGCGAGCAGTGAGTCAAGAAGCAGTGTGGCATGGTAGGGTCGAGTTTCGGAGGACGCATGGCTTCTCGACCTTCGCCTCTCCCGAGTCCGTATGTGAGTTGCAGCGATGGGACAAGACTGTATCGACCAATTGGATAACACGAAATTGTGGAGAAAAGGGGTAAAAAGCACCAAAAAATTAAATGTACACACACTCTCACTGTGTAGCCTACTCCGAGTAGGCTAGAGTAGACTGATCAGACTGCTTGGATTCAGTGGACTGATATAGGGTACATACTATTTTAAGATTATAATTAGAATGGATCAATACAATACAATGAACCTGCCCTGTTCTTCATTCACTATTGGTAATTACGGAATTATGCCTCTACAGAATTATGCACTTCCCCTCGCTCATAGATTATTATTTTTTTACCCTTATTAACTTGGCAAGTCAGTTAAGAACAAATTCGTATTTACAATGATGGCCTACACCGGCCAAACCTAGAGGACACTGGGCCAATTGTCCCTATGGGACTCCCAATCACTTTCGGTTGTGATACAGCCTGGATTCGAAACCAGGGTGTTTGCAGTGACGCCTCATGCACTGAGATACAGTGCCATAGACCGCTGCGCCACTCGGGAGCTCATCAACTCACCCATTCACCCCCTTTCTCATCATCATACTTTACTTAATTTTTGGAATCTGTTGTTATTTTTGTGAAATTAGTTTTGGTGTATTTTAGGTTTAGTTTCGAAGCAATTATCAGGGCAATTATCAGCTAGGTATTTACAACTGTTGGGAGAAGGAGCAATGGGGGAAAACCCATTTAAAAAATGACATGCCCTCCTATAACTGGTTATAACTCCAGTTCTATTTGTGATATTAAGATTCAAACACCGACAGTTTGTTGTATAGACTTATTTAGGAAAAGTCAAGAATGGAGGGAGCTTGACTTCGTGAGCAGTCAAATTGACTGCTTTATTGGTTCTAGTGTTTAAGCTAGAATCATATGACAAAGGGAGTGGGAGCACTTGTGTGAAACACTCAAACCTTGCACCATTAGTGGATTTGATTACATTTTTGGGCTCATTATCACGTGACACTAAAAGCGCTGCTTTCAGCTGGTGAAGGGGAGAGAAAAATAGTCAGGAACATTGGTTAAGCAGGACCATATTGTGGTTTAGCCAGACCTTAATGGGCTAGAACTACTGTACAACTTTGTTGAAAGTTGGCATCTTTGAGAGATTGGATGTGTGGAAACAAGGTTTGATGTAAACACCCTTCCATCCCGCTCTTTTGATCTTTAAAGGGAGCTGATGAGAGAGGGAGAAAGAGAGAGAAACAATATATATAAAAAGAAAGATAGAGGAAAACAGAGAGAAATGGAGAAAGTGACAGAGAGAGAGCGAGAGAAAGGGAGAGTAAGCGAGATAGACAGTGTGACAGAAAAAGTGAAAGGGAGATGAAGAGAGAGATAGACACATCTATCAGCCAGATAAATCTATCATCGCCAGGCTGTGTGGGCTGTAGCGTTGGTCATTGCCAGTGCTGCTGTTGAGGTCCAGTAAACACTGACCCGCTGAGAGCTAATCCAGCTTGTCTCGCCTCCTGCCGGCCCTGCTTTCATCCCTGCTCAGTTTGATTCAACGTCGGCGAGGACACGGCTGCAGCAAGGCCCCCGATCAGCCATCACACCCCCATAGGATCCCCCATAGAACCCCTGATAGATCCCATACAAACCAGCCCCCATCCATAGATCCACAGCCCAGCCAATAGGCCTATAGATCAGTTTTAGACAGCCTGGGACAGATGCACAAATACATAGATCAGGAGATACAGGTAGATAGATGAAGGATTATGTAAGTGATTGATAGAACAGTGGCGGTGTTGGATGCCGTGTTGTGTCTAACAATCCTCAGTGTTGTTGTATGTTGCTGACAGTGAGAGCTCCGTAGTGGTTGTGTGTGTGTGTGTCCAGTCACACTGCTGTGTGTGTATCCATGCCTGCTACCATGCCTTCTGAAAGTTGTTTTGCAAAATGTGTGCAATAGAGGTGTGCTTTTCACCTCATCTCACACACTGTCACACTGTGTGTTTTTCCATCTGCGTTTGTGGCAAAGAACAACCAGAGTCTGGTCTCCATGCGTTCAGAGGTCGCTGGGATAATGCCTCACTGACAGGAGCAGCTGTTAATAGCCATTCACCCGGTAGAAAGTGCTTCATCTGCCCTGTAAATTACACAGTGCGGCATGGGCCGCGGTTCAAGACGACCCAACCCCTCTCTTGTAGGGAGAAACAATGGAACAATGACTGAAATCAGCTATTCCAACAGCCATTTGTGTTGCGGCCTACTACAAAATACATTCCTATTACTCCTGGCCCGCGTGCTATTAGCCCATGGTGCCAAAGACTCCAAAGTGAGATGGAGAGGTTATTGAAACACACACAATAGTTTCTCCGACCTTTCCTTGTGTGAAATTCAATGTTTTCTTTTAGCATTTATTGTGTGGGTGGGTTTACAAACGAGTGAGTGGTGGTGGTTTGATAACTAGCTCAGGGATGGTTTTCTATTGTTGATATGACAACACACGTTCTCTGACCTCTCCTGTCTGGAAAGCACTGGCTTTCGCGCCGCTATTCTTTTCCCTGCAAGAGAGTGAATGATGCGAAGTTATAGTTTTCTCCATTTGCTTAATGATGACTGTTTATTGTTGTGTGACATCACACATCATGGTGACAAAGTGTTATGAAGTACCATTTTTGTGTTGTTGAGCGTTTCCATGAGTCTGTCTGGAGTGCCAGTCACCTGGAGTGCCAGATGTGTGGGGTTTAACGTTTGGGGACCTTTCTATTGGTTTATTGAGCAAGGCAAGCTCAATCAGGCACAATTAAAGTATTTGAATCGATTTTTCAAATGGTTTGACAAGTGCTATTGACAAAAAAAACATGTTACTTTCCTTGACTGTACCTCCCTTCACGGCTTCTCCAAGCATTCGCGGGAGCAATACGAGAAGCTTTCCACCATGCACAAGAACATGCAGAAGCTATACGAGAGCCTGGGAAGCTACTACGCCTTCGACCCCCACGTCCTCAGCGTCGAAGACTTCTTCGGTGACCTGGCCTCCTTCCGCAGCCTCTTTGTGGTGAGTACAGCACATATACAAGTTGTTCTCTTTGGAAAAGATGGAAAATATATCTTACCTGTACGGTCATGACACACACACACACGCGCACGTGTTGTTTTTTTCTCAATTTGTCATCAGTAAGTGTGGGTCGTTCCATGAAAATTGTTGTAGTTTACGTCCCTTTGAAGTTTGAAGTGGAAATGATGCACCAATATTGAATGTTATTAGCTTGTTATATTCAATGGAGTGCACTTTAATATAGACCACATGGAGAAGTCAATACATCATATGTTTTATATGAATAAAGGCTTGCTAAAGTCCCAAAATGCATCATTTTGACATGTCCCTACACCAACCCTGTGTCACTTCTAGGAAGATTTCAACACACTTAATCCTGAAATGTATCCCAAGTTTCACCAGCATTGTAAAGGCCTTGTCATTTTGCTGCTTTGACAAAGTCATGGCTGAAGATGAAGATTATTATTTATATTTGTGTGATTCGGGATGCATTCACGTATGTCCCTCATTTTAAAACAATTTAAAATAATCAACCATTCCACCAAGTTAAATTATTCACAGCAGGTGACATCGTTTGGGTCTTCTGAACAGCATGGTGAGAGAAAAAAAGTACCCTTTTTTGTCTATTTATAATTGCTTTATCATCTTTGACTGAGGTGGTTGAACTCAACACATCAACCTTGCCATGTCATCCCATGCTCTTCACCACATGAGGAGTAATGGCCGATCTTCACCTAAAAACCTCAACCCTTTTATTGTCAACCCTGTTAAAGACCCAAATGGTAACTTTATCAGTTTGATAGGTGTCTTTGTTTATACTTGATCAATGAGAAAATGTGGGATTTATCTCAAACATGCTTTTAAATAATAGTTAGGCAGTTACAGATGGTGTGCTAAAAATGCAGATAAAATGCTCTTAGTTCATAGGTACGTTAGTGTCCATTGACTTTAGTAGTGTAGTTCTACTGTACACTTAGAAAATATAGTTCCAAAAGGGTTCGTCGGCTGTCCCCATAGGATAACATTTTTTGGCTCCAGGTAGAACCCTTTTGGGTTCCATATAGAATCCCCTGTGGAAAGGGTTATACATACCTGGAACCAAAAGGGTTATACCTGGAATTCTATGGGGACAGCCGAAGAACCCTTTTAGGTTCTAGATAGCACTTTTTTTTTCTTAGAGTGTACTTCAAAACTCATGAGGTAACAAAAACACATGTTTCTCCATTCCTCGTGAGAGAACACAAATGTGAACCATTCCAACAGCAGTGAGGACACGATAACTGAAAACAGTTTTTTAGAAAGGAAAGCAACTTTCAATTCACGAACACATCTATCTCAAAACCATTAGTGAAATCCATGGCTGATGCCATTTTACTTTCGGTGTGTTAAACCAAAAGCAAGAGCAGCTGTCTCAGATTTAAGAAAGTTGGCACCGTCTTAAGAGCAGATAAAGAAATGTGCCTTACAGACCTGGGAGCCTGGCGACGGAGGGGCGGGTTTATAGGACAGATTAAGCCGTACATAAACTGTAGGTACTTCCCAAATAGCACCCTAGTCCCTACATAGTGCACTACTTTTGACCAAGACCATGGTGAAAAAGTGAGAACTTTGTAGGGAACAGGGTGCCATTTGGGACACAGCCTGTGCCTGAGAACGGAATGTATAATGTATCACGGAATAGTGTAAGTTCCACACTGAGTAAAGAGACTTTGGAAGCTTCTTATCCCCTTTAAATGTACTTTCATTAGCGTGCCAGTGTACTTGTCAGAAAGAAAATGAAAGTGCCTCCGCCTTCAGTGCGTCAAACAGTCAAGCAGGTCTTACACAGGTAGAGGGGTGTGGTAAGTCTGTTGAGGCCTGCGCTTATTAAAACTGTGAAGAGCTTGGAACCGTGGAGGGTGACTCTTTCTATTCTAGTATATTTTATTCCATTGTAAAAAAAAAAAAATGTATTAGACTTATTAGCTACCTCCCACCATTTCAAGGAATACAATGACTAAGAATGATATCGTAGCATATGATGTATTGTATTACTCTGATATATTGTATTTTATTGTAAACATTATTTTGACATAAGTCCGCTGTATTTAAGCTATTACCTCCCACCATTTTCAAATAGCTAGTTAGTAGTGTTTGGATTGAACTGAATACAATGACTAAGGATTATATCATAGCAATTTGCTTTTACCAGTGTATATACCCCCTCAAGCAGACACCATGATGGCCCTCAAGGTACTTCACTGGACTATATGTAAACTGGAAACCATATATACACTGCTCAAAAAAATAAAGGGAACACTTAAACAACACAATGTAACTCCAAGTCAATCACACTTCTGTGAAATCAAACTGTCCACTTAGGAAGCAACACTGATTGAAATTAAATTTCACATGCTGTTGTGCAAGTGGAATAGACAACAGGTGGAAATTATAGGCAATTAGCAAGACACCCCCAATAAAGGAGTGGTTCTGCAGGTGGTGACCACAGACGACTTCTCAGTTCCTATGCTTCCTGCCTGATGTTTTGGTCACTTTTGAATGCTGGCGGTGCTTTCACTCTAGTGGTAGCATGAGACGGAGTCTACAACCCACACAAGTGGCTCAGGTAGTGCAGCTCATCCAGGATGGCACATCAATGCGAGCTGTGGCAAGAAGGTTTGCTGTGTCTGTCAGCATAGTGTCCAGAGCATGGAGGCGCTACCAGGAGACAGGCCAGTACATCAGGAGACGTGGAGGAGGCCGTAGGAGGGCAACAACCCAGCAGCAGGACCGCTACGTCCGCCTTTGTGCAAGGAGGAGCAGGAGGAGCACTGCCAGAGCCCTGCAAAATGACCTCCAGCAGGCCACAAATGTGCATGTGTCTGCTCAAACGGTCAGAAACAGACTCCATGAGGGTGGTATGAGGGACCGACGTCCACAGGTGGGGGTTGTGCTTACAGCCCAACACCGTGCAGGATGTTTGGCATTTGCCAGAGAACACCAAGATTGGCAAATTCGCCACTGGCACCCTGTGCTCTTCACAGATGAAAGCAGGTTCACGCTGAGCACGTGACAGACGTGAAAGAGTCTGGAGACGCCGTGGAGAACGTTCTGCTGCCTGCAACATCCTCTAGCATGACCGGTTTGGCGGTGGGTCAGTCATGGTGTGGGGTGGCATTTCTTTGGGGGGGGCCGCACAGCCCTAAATGTGATCGCCAGAGCAGGCCTGACTGCCATTAAGGAACCGAGATGAGATCCTCAGACCCCTTGTGAGACCATATGCTGGTGCGGTTGGCCCTGGGTACCGCCTACTGCCAGACAATGCTAGACCTCATGTGGCTGGAGTGTCAGCAGTTCCTGCAAGAGGAAGGCATTGATGCTATGGACTGGCCCGCCCGTTCCCCAGACCTGAATCCAATTGAGCACATCTGGGACATCATGTCTCGCTCCATCCACCAACGGCACCACAGACTGTCCAGGAGTTGGCAGATGTTTTAGTCCAGGTCTGGGAGGAGATCCCTCAGGAGACCATCCGCCACCTCATCAGGAGCATGCCCAGGCGTTGTAGGGAGGTCATACAGGCACGTGGAGGCCACACACACTACTGAGCCTCATTTTGACTTGTTTTAAGGACATTACATCAAAGTTGGATCAGCCTGTAGTGTGGTTTTCCACTTTAATTTTGAGTGTGACTCCAAATCCAGACCTCCATGGGTTGATAAATTTGATTTCCATTGATCATTTTTGTGTGATTTTGTTGTCAACACATTCAACTATGTAAAGAAAAAAAGTATTTAATAAGAATATTTCATTCATTCAGATCTAGGATGTGTTATTTTAGTGTTCCCTATATTGTTTTGAGCAGTGTGTGTATGTGTATATATATATATATATATATATATATATATATATATATATATATATATATATATATATATATATATATATATATATATATATACACAGTGGGGAGAACAAGTATTTGATACACTGCCGATTTTGCAGGTTTTCCTACTTACAAAGCATGTAGAGGTCTGTAATTTTTATCATAGGTACACTTTCAACTGTGCGAGACTATCTAAAACTAATCTAAAACAAATTCCAAAAAATCACATTGTATGATTTTTAAGTAATTCATTTGCATTTTATTGCATGACATAAGTATTTGATCACCTACCAACCAGTAAGAATTCCAGCTCTCATAGACCTGTTAGTTTTTCTTTAAGAAGCCCTCCTGTTCTCCACTCATTACCTGTATTAACTGCACCTGTTTGAACTTGTTACCTGTATAATAGACACCTGTCCACACACTCAATCAAACAGACTCCAACCTCTCCACAATGGCCAAGACCAGATAGCTGTGTAAGGACATCAGGGATAAAATTGTACACCTGCACAAGGCTGGGATGGGCTACAGGACAATAGGCAAGCAGCTTGGTGAGAAGGCAACAACTGTTGGCGCAATTATTGGAAAATGGAAGAAGTTCAAGATGATGGTCAATCACACTTGGTCTGGGGCTCCATGCAAGATCTCACCTCGTGGGACATCAATGATCATGAGGAAGGTGAGGGATCAGTCCAGAACTACACGACAGGATCTGGTCAATGACCTGAAGAGAGCTGGGACCATAGTCATAAAGAAAACCATTAGTAACACACTACGCCATCATGGATTAAAATCCTGCAGCGCACGCAAGGTCCCCCTGCTCAAGCCAGCTCATTTCCAGGCCCGTCTGAAGTTTGCCAATGACCATCTGGATGATCCAGAGGAGGAATGGGAGAAGGTTATGTGTTCTGATGAGACAACAATATAGCTTTTTGGTCTAAACTCCACTCGCCGTGTTTGGAGGAAGAAGAAGGATGAGTACAACCCCAAGAACACCATCCCAACCGTGAAGCATGGAGGTGGAAACATCATTCTTTGGGGATGCTTTTCTGCAAAGGGGACAGGACAACTGCACCGTATTGAGGGGAGGATGGATGGGGCCGTGTATCGCGAGATCTTGGCCAACAACCTCCTTCCCTCAGTAATAGCATTGAAGATGGGTCATGGCTGGGTCTTCCAGCATGACAATGACCCGAAACACACAGCCAAGCATCTCAAGGTCCTGGAGTGGCCTAGCCAGTCTCCAGACCTGAACCCAATAGAAAATCTTTAGCGACTCCTATGGCGGGCTGGGTGCAGTGCACGCTGACCAGGTCGCTAGGTGTATGGTGTTTCCTCCAACACATTCCGGGTTGAATGCCCGCTTAAGAAGCAGTGCGGCTTGGTTGGGTTTTGTTTCAGAGGACACATGGCTCTCGACCTTTGTCTCTTCCGAGTCCGTACGGGAGTTGTAGCGATGAGATAAGACAGTAACTACTAACAGTTGGATACCACGATATTGGGGAGTACTCTGAACCATTGAATACATTGCAGGTAAGGGGATGTTCACACCTACGGTAGCTGGGCTATAAAGAGTCTATTGTCCTGATAATCAGGCTACAAGTGTTTGAAAACCTGTTTTCATCTCTACTGTAAATAAAAACACAGCATCTTGTTTACATTCTTTATTGTAACCACAATGTCACAAATAATTTGTATCTACCTTTCCAATTACTTTTAGAGTTTGATTAATATTTGATTAATATTATGGTGTTTATATTCCAAGAAAAACAGAAAAACCTCTGGGTTTCCGTTTGGATGGAATTGCGCTGTACATCGTGACGGTCGGGAGTAGGCTACATAGTACTGGGCTATTTAGCTAAAGAATCCCTGTGTCATGTGCTGGCACGTGGGAGATCAGGGTTCAATTCCTCGACGGGGAGGAAAGAGTAGGCTGTCCTTGTAATAATAATTAACTGACTTGCCTAGATAAATAAAGGTTACACTAAGAGCATAACATTTCTATATCACATTTTTTAGTCTAACCAATCCCCAAGTGGAGATTCAGTCAAAATCTAATTGATTTAACAAGACCAGTCCCCATGCTTGTCTCAGACCAGCGCGAAACGGTGCTAAAATAGTTGTTGGCTAATGCTTCAAATCCTATTGCTTTTAACTTCAATATGCTCTTTAAATAAATAAGACATACACCACTTTTAACAGCACATTACTCAACAATAGTGAGACTCATGTCACTTACGATAGGCCTACAGTATATATCGAAAAATATGACGTGACTCTCCACCAATAATTACATATAGAGGATTGGAGGTTTCTAAATTAAAACCAAAAGCCGCCTCATGGGTCTCCCAACATTGGTATCTGTAGCAACACAGTTTGCATTGCGATACGGTGACTTAGACAGCTGCGCCACAGGGGAGGCCCCATCCACAAAGTATCAAAATACTGAGATGTGTTGGTAAAGGTATATTATCCTGCTAGTAGCCCATATTATAAAACTGTACATGGTGTCCAGGTCAGGTTGACCAAAACATTTATTTATTTAAAGACTACCAGAAAGAATGTTGGTACTTATTTATTTTGATCCAAAGCCATGAATGAGTGAGTCACTCAGCTTTATGTAGGTGCCGGCTATTTGACTGTGCCGTCAACTTGATACTGTATAATGATATTTGAGGTTATTTTGGAGGTTTTTAAAAATAATTAGGTGAGGGATTGTAATCTGAATAAAGGCCAAAATAATATTTGTAAAGGCAAAAACATTTCTGTTTTTAGAGGGAGAGAAACACTGGGCCAATTGTGTGCCTGCATATGGGACTCCCAATCACGGTTGGATGTGTAACATAATAATAATAATAATACTTAACTTAGAGCCTAACTTAGAAATGCATTTGATGATAGAATTTTCCCCCTGACCTCCATCTAGGCAAGTATTTTGTCCAGATACCTGCTAGAACAGCGGGAATGTTTCCCTAGTCAGCGCCATTATTAGTGCAATGCCCCTAAAAGTGTTGCAGTGGATACAGCTGGAGAACTGCAAGGCAATCAATACCATTGTGCGCCACTCGAGAGCCATGACCAATGTATATTGTCCTCCAGATATAATATATCTGTGAGAATATCCAAGGGGCTTTTGTATAATTCTAAATTAATAATAATGATAATCGCTTTGTTTAAAAAATAACAATATTTTGGAGATGATTTTGTTATTTTAAAATAACATAAAATGAGTGAGAAAAAGGCCATTCTTGAATATGGGATGAGACATTGTTTCTAATTTGTAAATAAAGCCAGTTTGTTAATTAGAATGATTTATTTCTGTTTTTAGAAGGAGAGAAACCAAAAACCTACAGTCATCTCATGGGTCTCCCTGTCAAGGATGGCATGAGTATTGAACCAGCATTTGTAGCAACACAGCTTGCACTGCTATGCAGTGTCTTAGACTTTGCACCACTCAGGCGCTGTACGACATGACCGGTCGGGAGTGGACTACAATACTACAGTAAGAGCGAAATAATCCTAACAAAACAAATTAATACAAATCTTAGTGTAACAACAGTTTTAGTAAGTAACACTGAAGTTGTACACAGTTATCCTTCTCTATTTAGGTTTATGTCACCCATTCGTTGTCAGCTAGAGACACAGTAGGACCCAAAAGCATAATCAGTGCTCTAACTCCCCCTTGTTGCGCTGGTCTGGCGCAATGAAGTGGTGATGCAGGGTACCGCATAATCACAAAACTGTTAGTGGAGCAACCACTCTACGTCTTGTGTCTGAGCAGTTGAATTGCAAATTCACTCGATATTGACGTGTTGGCTGTTTGATTGCCTTGCGGAGGGAATGACTACCGTGTTTGTATCCTGCCATACCTTGCCGTGGTTAAATGCGGTGCTTCGTGCTTTCAGTTTTGCGCGAATGCTGCCATCTATCCACCTGCACTTCACAGAGTTGTGAAGGTGTACATTGATCTTGATGCTCCTTTTCAATAAATATCCAAGGTCTTATTCTTATGACATGACGATTAATGCTTGAAGAAATATTCTCACTCTTATCCATAATATCTCCATAATAACTCTTATCATGTAGGCTAGCCTACCCACACAACCTACCCACCCTGTATTCGTGAGCCTTTGGCTAGAGCACATGTGCCAAGACCAGAGTATATACAGTATATACATTTGCTATATAACCCAACAGTTTTTGTGACAAAACTATTAATAGAGTTGAAAATACGATGGAAACTTTCGATTTTTATTAGGTACCTGAAAAATTATATTTTGTGTGCACTGACTTTTATCCGTCCGTTTTGTGGAAACACACCACTGGTGGGAAAATTTGCGTTTTAGAATATTTGCATTCAAATTTGTCGCCAATTGGATGGAATCCTAGCTACTCATCATCTTACGGCGAAGATGACAACACAAACCGTTTCAACTTCAACATTTCAACAACATCAACAATATACCTAGCCTAGGACATTAGCAATTTAAAAACACCAAAAACAATTCAGTCCAATCAATCAGTGTGTGTGTGTACGCAAGAGAAAAGAGAAAAAAAAATGTTGATTTACCCTACTTGCAGAAGAATACCATCCTCCTCTCTTTCATGCTGAAAAGGGGTCTATGACTCTGTAATACAGTAGCCTCCTCCGCTGGACTTAAGTTCATACAGTACACCCTCTTCCATTTAAATGTTTTTGTCTCTCTTGTCCACAACAATTGTGTATGTAGGTTTTAATCATTTTCAGACAGGAAAATGACCTTTCAGCTGATGTACTTGTAACATGAACTCCTTCAGTTTCTGTTTCAGAGCACTGCTCTGGACGATGTAATATTTATCCCAGTCTGGCTCAATATTGATCTGATCAAAAACCATGTCCAATGATCTCTGGCCTTCGTGCACAGCATGCACTGCTCTACTTTTTAAGTTCCAAGGAGTGGCACAACCTCCCTGTACCTGAATGTTATCGTCAACCTCAGTAAGCATGCTTGTCTTTTTGCATGACTGGGTAAAACAGTTATGAAAACTGTCTATGGATGCAAAAAAACAAACTATTGCTTGTCCCCTGTCATAAAACTAAATGTACTTTGTGGGCATAACAGGGCATATTGACAGCGGCTTTTCACGAGCTCCTGAACCCCACCTCGCCGCCCTCTCTTGCAGCTTGCCCCGTTGTAATTCTGGCAAATGAGTTTGGCTGCTTGGTTGCGTTTGCCAATAGTTTGCATTACAACAGCAGTGATGGCCTCTGCATTTCTCTCTGCACTCACAACTGAAAACCCCAGGAATCTCTAGCATATAACACCCTTATTTGTCATTTAAATAGCGTGCTAGGATTATCAAGTGACATTTGCAGGACATGTCTGTAGTGTCATCCTCCTGGCTGCTATGAGGATGACACCATGGCAGTGTCGAACACTGCAAATGCATTGACGCGAATACCGCAAAATTGTTGCTGACTCGTCGTGCTCCCTGAAGGCTTTGCCCCTGCCGTCCCAAGTACATTACAGCTTCTTCAGACTGTCTCTGTTTTTCTTCACCTGTTTTGTTGTGCCTCCGGACACTGATCACTGCAGCCTGGTTCGAGAGCCTCATTGTTTCCGGACTCGACCAAAGAGCTTTAGTTTCAGGTTTGCCGTAATGTTTTTTTGTTTTTTTTGTCGGTTAAGGGAACTGCCCAGGTTTGCACGATCAGAAAAACTGTGGTGGCTTGAGGGTTGTTGAGTGAACATGTGCTCTTGTCAAATAGAATATGCTTTGTCCATGAATACACGCCACTGACAGAAACGAATTGCTTTGGATATATTTAGATTATCAAGGTGGTGAATCTACACCATGATCAATGGACGTCAGTATTTCAACACAAACCTCTGAATATCCAGGAAAATAGTACAGAGACAATTATACAAACAGCAACACATTTCCAGTTTATTAAAAAACACAAATATAACATTTATTGGACTGAACGTGAGGTGAGTCTGAAAATTAAATGTCAGAAAAACACGCTCATGAAAATATACAGAATGCTCAAGAGGGGGTTGTTAGGTGCAGGGACATTTTGGTCTTAAACTAGGGATATTTGTCCCAACTCAAACGGTGGAGAACAAAGCAGAGACCCTACCTCCCGGGTAGAAGTCTTTTAAACATTTGTTTAACTCCTTTCTCCTTCCTCCATCTCTCCCTCTCCTTCCGGTGCCCAATTTGTTTTGAATGTGTCAGGATGATGACACGATGTCCAGAAAGTGCAACGTTTTCCAAACCTATTCATGTGAATGGCAAGGTCCCCTTGTCTGAGATTCTTCTCTCTCTTCTCTCTCTCCTTCCCATATCTAAAACTAACTTTCCTTCCGGTGATCAAAGTGTACCAGCGTACGACACGGCGCTCCCCAAGGATTTGCCGTTGCACGGCCTCCTAAAGGAGGTGACCGCTAAGAAGTACATTCTTCTCTCAAGCAAATAGGTCTTTATGAATAAGTTATTACTGATTATGACTTCAATGCCAAGGAGTAGGAGTGGCCTGGGGAAGTGGGCGGTTGAGGTGAGGGTTGGGATAGAGTGTGGGGTTGTTCTTAGTGTATAAAGTAAACAATCCTTGGATGAATAGCAACTATATTCCCAATATTTAATCTGGTTTTCCTTACTCGTTGGGAGCCCCAGTTGACAGAAGCTTCTAACTTCGAGGAATGTTTGGTGTTCAATGTATATTTCATGTTGGTTGTTTGTTTTTCCCCATGTAAAACTGAAATAATTTAACCGTTTTCTTTGCAGCTATAGGTGCTAGCTGTTCAGCCCTTCCCCTTTGCACCATGCTAAGCTTGGTTAGCCAGTCGCAGCCTAGCCAGCTATTGTGGATCTGTCTTGGGGAGAGTATTTATGCTTTGGCTATGCTAGCGGTACGTCCTTGCATCACCCATCACTTAAACTACAGGCACTTAGGGTATACTGTATATAATGCTGATACAGCTATAGTGATACAGCAAATGGATATTGTGACTGGTCGGCAGTTGGGGTCATTAAAGAAATTCATATTCATGACGGAGACCTCATTTAACTTTCCAATTGATTTCACTCTGACTCCCATTCAACATGCACAGTAAATGTATGGTTCTTTACAGTTCATCATATGGGCTTTGAGTAATTTGAGGCTAAACATTTATTCGCCGGCATCACACAGTGTTGTTTGGCCTATGTAATGCATTCATTACACACAGGGCCATCCCAGACGATAAAGAACTCAATTGGAATACTACTTTCCTCTAAATTGCTTTGACTAAAAAGCCTTGGCTTAATGCAACACCGACTGTCATGAGGCATTTAAGTACATAGACCTCATAGAGCTGACTACAACAGATAACATAAATCCATTAGCTATGGGTTCTTTTCTACTGACAGCGAAGCTAATACAAATCTTTAAATTTTGTGCATAAAGTCCACATATATAGAAATGCCCTGACAATTTGCTATTTTAATATAGACGGCCATATTTGAATATGGAGTGGATGGAGTCGAAGTGAAATGCAATCAGTCGGCTCTGTGTGTGTAATCCTGACCAGGGGCAGAGAGGAGGATGAGGATCTCTACATTAATGAGTTATCAAAGCCCGGGCAGATGGAGGACGAGCTAACAGTCTTAGTCATTAATTGAGTGACTTACTAATAAGACCAATAAAGCAAGACTAATGGGTGTGGGGTTGCAAGCATCATCGCATAAGCTTAGAGATCAAAATATGTTGGCTGGTAGGTGTGTGTGTGGGTGTGTGGGTGTGTGGGAGTGCATGCGTGCGTGCGTGACCGGGTGGGTGTGTGTCCCATCTTTTCAGGACCATTGGCTCGATCTCAAAAGTATGCTAATAATGATAATAATGATGGGGCCGGTAATATGATGCTTTTCCTGCCACGCCCCTGTGACTGCTGCATCATCCTCCGCAGCTGCTACAGCTGCTGCACTCTTCTAACACAAACGTACTGTACACAGACACACAAACATATTGCTATGGATACTGGCTCTCAATGATTAAATCACTGATATTCACACTGTAGGCTTTACTCAATCTTAACTAGTCACCAGATTTCATTGATTCTGAATTGTAATTTCCTCAGTAAGGAAAATATAATAACAATGCGCCTCAAAGACAAGTTAGTGTACTTGTACCCCATAAGTTCCTGACACCATTCCATTAGAAGCTGGCACATACTGAAACAGATGGTGGATAAACACATAGGCTGCCCAAAGTTCTGTTGTGCTACAGAGACAGTGTTAGTGTTAACATTTAAATGAGATACAAAATCTACAATATATATTTCTGTGTGTGTGTGTGTGTGTGTGTGTGTGTGTGTGCGTGTGAAATCAATGGTGCAACAGAACAGTGCAATTAAAGCAGCTCTATTCCATTCTATTCTATACCGCTACGTGTGAAGCAATCTATTGGGCATTATATTTACTCTGCTAGCATGGAGAATCAAACACACTCCTTGGACTGTGTATAGGAGCAGAACCTGTGAATGTACTACTAGATGGAACGGATGTACTAGGTTATACTGTGTATAGGGTCAGGGAAGAGGAGTAAACAAGTCAGGAAAATGATTTAATTGAATTAGAACCTGAAAGGGGAAAAGCCTACACTGCAAAACGTGAAATCTATCTTAATGAATCTTATTTCAGGATATTTTTCTTAATAAGACGATTAAGGTAAAGTATAGTGAAATAAGATCAATTATACCTTTTGTATTAAGCCTTTAAAATATTTTTAAATAACTAATTTATCTGCCAATAACGTTGGTACGAAATAAAACTCACATTTTAAGTCACTCAATATCAGATATTTAGGCTTGCTTCGATTTCACAGTTTGCAGTGTAGTGCCCCATGTTCAGTACAGGGTATGCATGAGATTTGGAATGTTCAGGAAATGGCTCAGAAAGCTCAAGTCTACATCTCCACAACAGAGGGCAGAGTACAGAGTGGAGGCCTCAGTGTTACCACAACCTGTGTCCTTATTAAGTCCTAGTAAAAGGTATTCTGCTCCTGTTATGGCTCCATATTGAAGATATTGTGGTTTGCATCCCAAATAGCACCTTATTCCACATACTGTATAGTGCACTTCTATTTATAGTATCTCTTATCTCCCATGTTCAATTGGGTTGAGATCTGGTGACTGACACACACACACTCACACACACCATATACAGTACATTCAGAAAGTATTCAGACCCCTTCACTTTATCAGAATTTTGTTACGTTACAGCCTTCTTCTAAAATTGATTTTTAAAAAGTACTCAATCTAATACCCCATAATGAAAATGTAAATAGAAAAATAAAAACATAAATACTTTACTTTACATAACTATTCAGACCCTTTGCTATGAGACTCGAAATTGAAACAGGATTGTGTCGAGGCACATATCTGAGGAAGGGTACCAAAAAATGTCTGCAGCATTGAAGGTCTCCAAGAACACAGTGGCCTCCATCATTCTTAAATGGAAGAAATTTGGAACCACCAAGACTTAGAGCTTGCCGTCCAGGCCAAACTGAGCAGTCAGAAGAGAAGGTCCTTGGTCAGGGAGGTGACCAAGAACCGAATGGTCACTCTGACAGAGCTCCAGAGTTCCTCTGTGTAGATGGGAGAACCTTCCAGAAGGACAACCATCTCTACAATACTCCACCAATCAGGCCTTAATGGTAGAGTGGCCAGACGGAAGCCACTCCTCAGTAAAAGACACATGACAGCCCGCTTGGAGTTTGCCAAAAGGCATCTAAAGGACTCTCAGACCATGAGAAACAAGATTCTCTGGTCAGATGAAACCAAGATTGAACTCTTTGGCCTGTTTTTCAGCGGCAAGGACTGTGAGATCAGTCAGGATCGAGGGAAGGATGAACGGAGCAAAGTACATAGAGATCCTTGATGAAAACCTGTTTCAGAGCACTCAGGACCTCATAATGGGTGGAAGGTTCACCTTCCAACAGGACAACTACCCTAAGCACACAGCCAAGACAATGCAGGAGTGGCTTCGGGACAAGTCTCTGAATGTCCTTGAGTGGCCATGTGGCATGACTCTCTCCTTGGTGGGAATCAAAAGGAGACTTTGCCAGAACTCCAACATCCAAAAGTGAATAATGAAACAATATTTCTAACATAAAGAATGTGGGAAATTATTTTTGGGGATCCAAACAATAATCATGACATATCATTTAGCAATTTTTGACGTCATTACGGATGGTATAACACAATACCTGTCACTCTGAAAGTAGACACGTCCGAGTTGCCAGGTTTGCATCTAAATGTTGTGAAACTTAGATGATTAAATATGAAACTTTTTGTGAAAAGATAGCAATGTGACTTTAGCCTTCTAAATGAGATAATTAATTTTCAGATATTTTGCCAAGTCAGTAAGCACGCCCATGTGAGCACAGACATTGTGTCAACATGATGGAACCATCCTCCAAGGCGAGTACTTAAAGGACACGCTGAAGAATTAACATACTAGACCAGAGAACGTGAGGACACAGTCCACACGTTGAAATGGTGGCAATTTAAATTAAACTGACCAGAAAACTACGAAACCAGAAAATGGTAAGAACCTCTGAAACTCTCAATGAGTGATGAAGATAAAGACGACACATTAACAGTCTGCAGCTGTACATGTTAAATAGTCTAGGAAACTCGACCGAAGACGAGAAAATAATAATATTTCCCTATCACCACTGTGTGATACATCTCTGATGGATACATTCTAACAAACACTCCCGAACAAAGAAACTACAACTACAAAGGACATTGTGTCCTCTGGTGGACAAATCAGAGACTTCTGTTGAACTACCCCCCATAGGCGGACCTGGTGATTTCAACAAAGAGACGACAAAGACATACACACATAAATATATGTGTTGCATTTATTTTCTGAATGAGCAGTCGTTCATGTGTAAAGTATTCATTCTTTTGAGCATAGCTTCCACATGCATGTACCAGCCCACTCTCTTTGTCTCTCCCTCTCCTTACATGCCGCTCCCTTTCCATTGTGTAACAAGCCATCATATCGTGTTAGTCCACTAGGGACTTTTCATTGCATTATGTTAGTAATCAATAACCTACAACGTGTGTTTAATGCATTTCTGTGTGATTATTTAGTTAGTAAATAAATGATTAAGACAATTTATGTATCGCTGAATCATCACTTTTAGGCTAGGGTTCGTGCAGATTTACTAGGTCAACGATGTTCATAATGAGACTTATATGAGGAAATTATAAATTGATGGCTGGGATGATAACGATATATTCTGATAGATTATTGAGTTAATTCATGAAACTCATTAACAAACTTTTCCCATGGTGCCCCAGATTCCTAATGAGTTAATTTTTACATAATGAATGTAATCGGATAATGTTTAAACTTCGGAGGTAATTATTCAATGAATAGCCGTCATCACATTAATGGTAGACATGTCACGACACTAGCCAGACCCTGGACTTGAACCTGATCGAACATCTATGGAGAGACCTGAAAATAGCTGTGCAGCAACACTCCCCATCCAACCTGACAGAGCTTGAGGATCTGCAGAGATGAATGGGAGAAACTCTCCAAATACTGTTGTGCCAAGCTTGTAGCGTCATACCCAAGAAGATTCAAGGCTGTAATCAATGCCAAATGTACTTCAACAAAGTACTGCGTAAAGGGTCTGAATACTTATGTAAATGTGATATTTCAGTTTTTTATTTTTAATATATTTGCAAACATTTCTAAAAAACTGTTTCTGCTTTGTCATTATGGGGTATTGTGTGTAGATTGTTGAGTGAAAAAAACTAAAATGTTAATCAATTTTAGAATCAGGCTGTAACGTAACAAAATGTGCAAAAAGTGAAGGGGTCTGAATACTTTCTGAATGCACTGTAAACCCCCTATGCTCCTTTGAGACCCCTCTTTCAAAGCAACTGGGCATTTTAATACATGACCCTAAGCATGAAGGAATGTTTTTTTGCTTAATTAACTCAGGAACCAGACCTGTGTGGAATGACCTGCTTTCAATACAATTTGTAACCCTCATTTACTTAAGTGTTTCCTTTATTTTTCGCAGTTACCTGTAGCTTGGTAATTATCTTTTGGATAGTGAGAGTCTAATTTCAACAATTTAGAATATATTGTACATCACGGCTTACGTGATAGCCACTGTAGTTTATGTACTGTAATGGTTAGTTTGTTTTATTTAACTGCAGAAACCACCCATCTGTGACTTTGTGTAACATCCGCAGTTCACTCATCCTTTAATCTCCTTTCATTTTCTATCTCCATCCCTCCATCTTCCAGCTCGGTTTTTAAATACCCCACCTAGAGTTGTTCCAATTAACGAAATAGTTTTAAGTGAGGCTTTTTTCTCTCTCATAATCAGCTTTAGTAATGACTTTTGGATTATTTAATGTTGAAACCCAATCCCCCTTTCTAATTTACCTTAACGTATCGATTGGTGACCACCGCTGAATACCTGAAGACGTCCTACTGTGTTCAGTCTTTACTATCTCTTTTCCTGTCTCGCCATTCATTTTCTGATGACGTTCAACACACAGACAATAACACAAAAAAAATAAACAAAGTTTTCTTGTTTAAGTTCTGCCATTAGCTGTCAACAAAAAATGTTCAATGTCAGTGAACATCGCTGTGGGTATAATCGATAAGTTTAAGGATATGCTGTGTAACCATGGAGATAAGCTTGATTCAGGGACAGGTAGTTTGTTATGAATGTTCAACTGAAAAGCATTGACATAACAATCTCCATTATTCTGAGAAAATGTATGTTCAAAAATCATGCATTAGTTCAAAACTAACCTTTTGAATCTCCCATCTTAGCAACAGTAAATAGGTATTATGTCAAAGGTAATATCTAGAATTCATGTTATGTCTGAGTTGTACAGTTGAAGTCGAAAGTTTACGTACACTTAGGTTGGGGTCATTAAAACTTGTTTTTCAACCACTCCCCAAATTTCTTGTTAACAAACTATAGTTTTGGCAAGTCAGTTAGGACTTCTACTTTGTGAATGACACAAGTAATTTTTCCAACAATTGTTTACAGACATATTATTTCACTTATAATTCACTGTATCACAATTCCAGTGGGTCAGAAGTTTACATACTATGTTGACTGTGCCTTTAAACATCTTGGAAAATTCCAGAAAATGATGGCTTTAGAAGCTTCTGATAAGCTAATTGACATAATTTGAGTCAATTGGAGGTGTACATGTGGATGTATTTCAAACCATACCTTCAAACTCAGTGCCTCTTTGCTTGACATCATGAGAAAATCAAAAGAAATCAGGGAAGACATCAGAAAAATAACCTCCATAAGTCTGGTTCATCCTTGCAATCCTTTCCATTTCCAAATGCCTGAAGGTGCCACGTTCATCTGTACAAGCAATAGTATGCAAGTATAAACACCATGGGACCACGCAGCCATCATACCGCTCAGGAAGGAGACGCGCTCTGTCTCCTAGAGATGAACGTAATATGGTGCAAAAAGTGTAAATTAATCCCAGAACAACAGCAAATGACCTTGTGAAGATGCTGGAGGAAACAGGTACAAAAGTATCTATATTCACAGTAAAACGAGTCCGATATTGACATAACCTGAAAGGCCACTCTGCAAGGAAGAAGCCTTCATAAAAAAGCCAGACTACGGTTTGCAACTGCACATGGGGACAAAGATCGTAGTTTTTGGAGAAATGTCCTCTGGTCTGATGAAACATAATGCCCATCATTATGTTTGGAGGAAAAAGGGGGCGGCGGCATGCAAGCCGAAGAACACCATCCCAACTGTGAAGCACGGGGGTAGCAGCATCACATTGTGGGGGTGCTTTGCTGCAGGAGGGACTGGTGCACTTCACAAAAGTTTTCATGAATTCATGAAGTTTTCATGAATAGTTTTCATGAATAGTTAACGTTGCGTTATGGTAATGAGCTTGAGTCTGTATTCACGAACCCGGATCCGGGATGGGGAGATCAGAAAGGTTAACTATTCATGAAAATCGCAAATGAAATGAAATAAATATGCTAGCTCTCAAGCTTAGCCTTTTGTTAACAACACTGTCATCTCAGATTTTCAAAATATGCTTCTCAACCATTGCAAAACAAGCATTTGTGTAACAGTATTGATGGCTAACGTAGCATTTAGCATTAGCATTCAGCTGGCAACATTTACACAAAAAAACAGAAAAGCATTCAAAAAAATCATTTACCTTTGAAGAACTTCAGATGTTTTCAATGAGGAGACTCTCAGATAGCAAATGTTCAGTTTTTCCTGAAAGATTATTTGTTTAGGACAAATCGCTCCGTTTTCTGCGTCACGTTTAGCTATGAAAAAACCCCTGTATCCAGGATTGTGTAAATCTATCAGCAAGCTCATTAGCATAACACAACGTTAACTATTTATGAAAATCGCAAATGAAATGAAATAAATATGCCATCTCTCAAGCTTAGCCTTTTGTAAACAACACTGTCATCTCAGATTTTCAAAATATGCTTCTCAACCATAGGAAAACAATAATTTGTGTAAAAGTAGCTAGCTAGAGTTAGCATTTCGCGTTAGCATTTAGCGTTAGCATTAGCGTTAGCATCCAGCACGCAACATTAACAAAAACATAAAAGCCTTCAAATAAAATCATTTACCTTTGAAGAACTTCTGATGTTTTCAATGAGGATACTCTCAGTTAGATAGCAGATGCTCAGTTTTTCCAAAAAGATTCCTTGTGTATTAGAAATAGCTCCGTTTTATACATCACATTTGGCTACCAAAAAAAATCCATAAATTCAGTCCTCAAAACGCAAACTTTTTTCCAAATTAACTCCATAATATCGACTGAAAACATGGCAAACGTTGTTTAGAATCAATCATCAAGGTGTTTTTCACATATCTCTTCATTGATACATCGTTCTTGGACACATGCTTTCTCCCCTGAATCAAATGGTAAAGTGGAAGCAGCTGGCAATTGCGCACCGAATTCGACGCAGGACACCAGGCGGACACTTGGAAAATGTAGTCTCTTATGGTCAATCTTCCAATGATATGCCTACAAATACGTCACAATGCTGCTAAGACCTTGGGCGAACGACAGAAAGTGTAGGCTCATTCGTTGCGCAATCACAGCCATATAAGGAGAGAATGGAAAACAGAGCTTCAGAAATTCTGCTAATTCCTGGGTGATGCATCATCTTGGTTTCGCCTGTAGAATGAGTTCTGGGGCACTTACAGACAAAATCTTTGCAGATTCTGAAACTTCAGAGTGTTTTCTCTCTGATATGCATAGTCGAGCATCTTTTCGTGACAAAATATCGCGCTTAAAACGGGAACGTTTTTTATCCAAAAATGAAATAGCGCCCCTAGAGCTCTAACAGGTTAAGGACAACAAAGTCAAGGTATTGGAGTGGCCATCACAAAGCCCTGACCTCAATCCTATAGAAAATGTGTGGGTAGAACATAAAAAGTTTGTGCGAGCAAGGAGGCCTACAAACCTGACTCAGTTACACCAGCTCTGTCAGGAGGAATGGGCCAAAATTCACCCAACTTATTCTGGGAAGCTTGGGTCAAAATGTTTGACCAAGTTGAACAATTTAAAGGCAATGCTACCAAATACTAATTGAGTGTATGTAAACTTCTGACACTGGAAATGTGATGAAAGAAATAAAAGCTGAAAGAAATAATTGTCTCTACTATTATTCTGACATTTCACATTCTTAAAATAAAGTGGTGATCCTAACTGACCTAAGACAGGGAATTTTTACTGGGATTAAATGTCAGGAATTGCGAAAAACTGAGTTTAAATATATTTGGCTAATGTGTTCGTATACTTCCGACTTCAACTGTGTATTATTATCAGAGGTCTTTTATGTTGTCCTTATCCTTGAAAGCAACCTGTGTGTCATTGCCCTACACTCTCAATCATGTCAAAGTTTGAATCCTGCTCTGAAGATTACACTGGAAAAACCTTCCCTTGGGTACAGTTTATCTCCCATAAGTCTTCTTACAAGAGGACAAATAAGGAAACAGATCAAACGGATACATAGACGTTGCCATTGGCACAAAGCAAGTAACAGCATATAGAGAAGGGGAAAAACAAACAAAAAACATATTTATTGCTATGGCAATTAGTGGGTAGAGCATGTTTGATCAGTTCTAGCAATTACGCTGTGTGTAATTTTTTTGGTCTTTTTTTTTGTCAAATCATTTGATATGTAATCTAGCACTCAACTAGAAGGTGGTTTATAATATCTTCCTCAAATGAATTGAATTGTCTTATCGAACTACGATGACAATGGATTTGATCAACTGCAGATGTAGACCAATATAGCCTATAGGGCTCTACAACAATGTGCTAAAACACAATAGTGGATTCATTACTGAATAGGGAGGGGAGGCAATGCATCATCACTTACCCTCTGTATTCGATAATTATGTAAAGTGCACACAGTCAACATGTTTACACACACCATGGGTATCTATATCACCAGTGAATCCAGTATCCTCGATTCAATGCACAGGCACACAAAGGAATGAGTGAATATGTGAATGCTGCTCCCAGGTCTAAATAGCGTTAGACATGTGGAGCATGATATTCCTTTATCTATTTCACTCTTCCTCTGTTTCTCTGTCTCTCTCTCTCTCTCTCTCTCTCTCTCTCTCTCGCGCTCTCTCTCTCTCTCGCTCTCGCTCTCTCTCTCTCTCCCTCCCTCCCTCTCTCTGCGTTATTCCTTCTCCCTATGTCTCTCTCTATCTTTGTCTGTGTGTGGCTTTCTCTCGGCCTCTCTCTCTCTCCCTTTGTCCTTGTCATCTCACAAGGAGACAGTGACAATGAGTGCTCTCGTCCTTGGGAGCTGAGGCTTCACTATTGACTGGCATGATGAGCTGCTTGTTTCCTTGCTCCTTCCACACGATCTCCGTAATCCCTGTGTCTTAGCCGCCAACACGACACACGTCAGGAAACCATGGGGGGATTTTGAGGGGGGTGTCTGACTGTCGACACTCATTATATCAGACCTTGGAGGAGAAAGAGGGAGCAGGGCGTGCCAAGATACACACACACAAACACACACACAGTCTTGTATAACTAACACAATCCAGTCCCATTCAAAGTCCTATTTTCCCTAACCTCTAATCCTGACTCTTACCCTAACCCCAAAACCGAACCTTAACCCTAACCCTAGCTCTTTACCCTAACCTTAAAACAAACCCTAGTTCCTAACCCTAAACCTAATTCTAACTTTAACACCAATTCTAACCTTAACCCTAAACCCCCTAGAAATAGCATTTGACCTTGTGGGGACTAACAAAATGTCCCCCGTTGGTAAAATATGTGTTTGTTTACTATTGTAGTGGGGACTTATGGTATAGTATAGTAAAACAAATAACCAAATATAGTTAAACACACACTTACAAATATACACACACACGCACACACACTTTCAAATACACATATGTCGGAAAAGTCAGATACATGCACAGTTGCACATGCACGCACAGTCACACACACAAACACACACACATGGATGCATGAACACACACACACTCTAAGATGAGGTCTGTCATGCATGCGCCACAGGCCCGGGGTGAGAGAACCTTTGTGGGCTCCAAAGGTTGTGTGGTAGTGTCTCCTTCCCCCCTCTCTTTCACCTGGCGTCAGAACATTTTGTGCGAGCGGAGAGCCCCCTACTGTTTTCTCTGTTTTCTCCTCAAGCTCCTTCCCTGACAGCTCGGTGACATTTAAGCCAGTGAAGAGGGCAGAGGGTGATATCTGTCGTCTCTCTCCTCTCTCTCTCTCCTGCTTAGGAGACTGGTTCACTATAGTGTCACCCTCTTATGTTATGGTTCCCCGCCATCTTTGTAAGGTAAAGACTTAAAAAGACTGACGATACACTGCACACTCTAGATGCAAAATACACTCTTAGGTCATCGACCTTAGTCAGGCATAAAAACAAGACAAGCTTGAAGCAATATATAGAGAGTCTCAACACAACACACTCACATGCAGTGAACCTCTATATGAAAACACAAATAATTAATGTGGAATAACAAAGATATTCTATAAATATTGATGTTTTTGACATATTTCCAAAGAGAATGTCTGGTCTTACTGCAGTGGAATGCACCATCCTGTTACTGTACTGTACTGTGTGTGTGATGCAGTGTTATCTTTATTATGTATAATGTTGATTGATGTATTATTGAAATGTGCCATCGCATGTCTCCTTTCAATATTTGTGTTGATGCAAAGATGGCCACATAAGAAATAAATATGTTTGTGCTTTTCAATTGCATTGTTTATTCCATTTCCTATGAAACTATACATTTGATGACGGGATCCTCCAGTACTGAGCTTTTGGAGAAGTAAAGTGGCGTCAGGAACTGAATTTTAACTGCCTGTGTGTGTGTGTGCGCATGTGTGTGCCTGTGTGTGTGTGTGTGTGTGTGTGTGTGTGTGTGTGTGTGTGTGTGTGTGTGTGTGTGTGTGTGCATGCGCGTGTGTGTGCGCGCGCGTGTGTGTGTGTGTGCGCATGTGTGTGCCTGTGTGTATGTGAGTGTGTGTGCGCGTGTGTGTGTGCCTGCGTGTGTGTGCCTGGATCCTCATGCCTGTGTGTGTCTTCCCTTTCCCTCTCCAGGAGGCGGTGAAAGAGAACCACAAGAAGAGGGAGATGGAGGAGAAGATCAAGAGAGCCAGACTGGCCAAGGAGAAAGCAGAGCGCGAGAAGCAGGAGCGCCAGCAAAAGAAGAAGCAGCTGATTGACATGAACAAAGGTACGCCACTTCTTCTGTCACTTCTAGAGAGAGAGAGAGTTTGAGAGTGTGTGCGTGCGCACGTGTGTGCGTGTGTGTGTGTTGAGGGGGGAGGGGTCTGTGTGTATGGGTGGGAGGCTGTGTTGGTGTGTTTATGTGTTTGTGTGTGTTTGAGAGTGTCTGGGAGAGAGGTGTGTTGAGGGGTGCATAGCTTGAGTAAGGGATGCAGCACTGAATGGTACTTCACACTGAGCTGAACTCTACAGGGGGGAGGAGAGGCATCTTTATCACTGAGAAGAAATCACACACTTTGCACACTCAGATCTACAAAAAACACACCCTAATGTTAGCATGTGTTTTATCCTGTCTCTATTTAATAGTGAACAACAGTTTGGTATAGTATCCATATTCATATGTTTTGTTCAATATTCATATATGTATTATTGATATCGTTCTGATGATGATTGCTAATAATGATACAACGGGTGGTTCTAATCCTGAATGCTGATTCGTTAAAACCGCATTCCAGCCGGTGTCTATTCCACAAGTTACCACCGGCTAAAGCTCTGACTTTGAAATGCCTATTTACTCTGTTCCATCTGACTGCGCAATCCACTGTCTCATCAGCTCAGCCAGACAATTTTATAAACTTGATCTCCACTATAAAAAGCATCTAGACATTATCTGACATTTCTTTTAGACTAACATTTAGTTTTCAACAGCAGAGTTTCTTATAAACCTTGCTGTCTCTCTATAACATTTGCAACATTATTTCAATATTCAAATTCGATCTCCAGACGTCCCATAGTAATGGATGTGTCTTGAGTTGGGATGTGAAAATAAGCAGCGTTTCTCAGCCAGTCGAATACATGAATCAGCTGGCATCATTTTTATGGATATATACAAAGAAATGTAAAAGGTAAAACGAAACGAAGTGCAGCTAGTTTGCCGTCTTTCCAACTTCAATTTGAAGTGATTGTGTCCTGACGAGATATTACATTTTCTATGCCAGGCGAAATCATGCCTCATTAGCTCGTTGTTATGGATGTATCCAAATAAATGTCACTAGAAAAACAGCTTAAACAAATGCCAATGCAGCTACTGTTGTTATTCTGGCTGCACTATTTGACGCGACTGTAAGTTGGTCGTAGTTGTCTAGCTAGAACGAATGACTGGGTTGCATCCATAGATACAAAACAAAAAGACTGAACGACTGGGTCGTGTCTCTGGCAACTGAACCGATAGAACCCTAGATTTGTGTGGGGACTATATCTTGTGGAAGGATTAAATAGTTTGAATAAATTAAGCAAAATAACTTTTTTAATGAAAATATGCCAATCATTATTTGAATATGTTGGTAACCCGTTATATAAAAGAGATAATGCCGAGAAGCCGGTGTTTGGAAGATATATTGGCACGGGTGTTGTTCGAGACGAACCGTGCCAATATCCTCCAAACTCCAAACAATGTATCAATATTATCTAATATTAGTCATAGGAGTAGGCTAATAGTCACAGTAGTATTACTACAGTGTTAGACTTTGTCGTTCATAAGAGTATATATTCAAATAGCTACTTAAAAGTCATATATTTGAACCTAGGTATTGTATTAGAAGACAGTACTTATAGTTGTCCTCCATAGTAGTTGTAGTCAGTATAGTAGCAGTAGTAGCAATAGAAATAGTGACAGTGACAACAAAGCCTAGCAGTTCCATTGTGAATCCCTATTATGTCCCTGTGTTCGTCACTGTGTTGGCTGTTGGGTGTAGCCCAGCTCAGCTCTGCGGGGTGACAAGCAGAGAGCAGGCTGTTGGCCTCCAGTGTCATGGTGGATGTAGGTCACATGTAAAGATGGGATATCAGGTCCGCTGGCTTTGTAGAGCAGACAGTTAATAGGGCTGGCACATCACACAGAATAACACCGCCCTTTTTTTGCTATTAAAACATTTCAAGGTGCAAAAGGCAGAAATCGCTCCGCCATTTCCTGGTTTCTAAAATTAGAAATAGTTGTCTAATTTCAGTGTGTGTGATGAAACAAGCAGTGCAGAGAATCATTGCACCATGTTAACCACTGTGAAATACTGGATCTTCACAATAACCAAAAATTTAGTTTTTTTAGCTGTTTGAAGCTGGTGTACAAAACTGAAAGTAAAAGATGCAAAAACTAAACTTAAGAATGCTAAACATGGAAATAGCACAGATAGCCCTTCTTCGACTTGCTTTCAATGAGAATGACAGATTTATAACTCACATTTCTATGTGCATTTAGTCGGGTCGCCCAAAAAGTTACATATTGCAGCTGTAACAAACCTGGATGACTAAAATGGAGTTGCAATTATTACTTTTTTAACCATAGACGTGTAAGAGAAATGAGTGGGAAATAATTGCAAAAATGTTCACAACATTAAAACTTAATTTATTACAGTTAACAGTAAGTTTTAGAGAGATTTGTAGGAAATTATTTTTGCCAACTTCCTGGTTTGGATTTGGACATTTTGATTCTGTCCCAGCCAGGTCATTTATACAGTAGTTTATCGTTTTGAACGACTGCCTTTATCTTTCTCATAAACAAAGTAATGGTGGTGAAAACGCTATTGATTATTTCAGACAGCACAGTTATTCAGACATGGCAAAATAGCAATAGAGATCCGTGAATCTCAGTTCCCTATTACTGAGATGACATTGAGTCAGGCAGAATGTTGTGCCTAGAGGCCTTTGGGGGGCTGGGAACCAGTCAGTGTGGTCTCTTTTTGTTATTTTCTGACAAACACACTGGGATTTTTTACAATCCACCAGTTTCAAATGTCACAGCTAGCCGAGGACCTTTCTGTAGCTCTGCCGCATTCAGCAATGTGACAAGCCGCTCTAAGTCACTCTCCATCACACACTGCTGCTGTTACTCTCTGTGAGATAATTGATGCATGCAAGTATTTCAAACGGTGACCTCTTTGAAAGCTTCACTTTTAATAATCCAGAATCGCTGTCTTCTGAAGATGCCTTGGAAGCCTGTCTCTCTCTCTCTCTCTCTCTCTCTCTCTCTCTCTCTCTCTCTCTCTCTGTGTTCCTCTCGGTTTATCTTGGTCTTCCTCCCACCATCCCTCTCCCTATCCCTCCCCCTCTATTTCTAAGCAGATAGAGGGAAACAGGTGTGATATTAAAGATTTCTGCCCGAGCAGATTTTGATATCTGTTTCAGTCAGAAGACATAATACGTTGGGGAATTAAGAAAACATGACAAGGACACGGACAGGTAGCCTGGAGCCTAGGAGATAGCATGGATACTCTGCCATCCCCGTTACCCAGACTCCTGGTCTCTCTCGACTTAGTGTCTGATCATCCAGACGTTGTAATTCTGAATCCCGAGCCTTTCATGTTTCAAGGACGACGATACCTAGCAGCTTGATATCGTAGGCGGTTGGTGGTTCTGAAACCAATAAGCCAATACGATTAAATCAAAGTCGATTCGTCCCTCTTAGATCGTTTTTCCCGGCACATTCTGTACCCTAACTAGGTCCTTTTAGTGAAGAACTGGAAGGGGAATGACAGTTGGATGATTTTTTATTTTCTTATCCTGTCTAAATGGGCCTGCAAATGGTGAACTTGCTGTAATTCAGCTTAAAAGGGGGTACAAGGTTAGGTTTTCTATTTAGTGCTCTGTTCAGAACACAGATGTCAGTCTATCTAGTATTTTTTCCATTGTATCCATTATTATTTTATTCTACCCTGCTAGAGAGTAGCGTAATTAAATTGTTGCCAGCAGCACAGTTACAGTCACCAACGCTCTAGATAACATGAAAATAGCCTAACCACCTCTGCTAGGGCGAGTAAAATGGTCAGAGTTTGGGTGGGGGCTAAAGCTTAAGAGGGTGTGAATGATTCTGAATGGGTACAGACAAAGAAGAGCTCTCCAGTAGGTACCAAAATGTTCTACGGTAATTTTCTCAAAAGTGAGGTTACAAGTTGATCAACTTTCAAAGCATAATTACTTTCCCATTGTTCCTCAAATGCAGTGCATGATATTCAATTTTGTAGCTCTGTGTATCTGTTTTTATCCAATGTAAAAACACACAATTTCAAATTTTGCTACATAAGACCCAATCAAGGCGGTAGGTCAAAAATAGATCTCTTGGCTTGATGTGACATACATTTTCTTGGAAATTAATGCAAAGACCAACTGAAGGCAATAAACAAATTTTCTGGTACAAAACGGCCTATGTGGCATCGATATTAGTCAGAAAAATGTATTTGAGTGTCTAAATTGACTACAAAGTGTAAATAGGATCATGTTTGTCATCAAGTCAGTCTCATCCAAAAAGGAGATTTGCGAGATAATTAGGGGGGGAAAATGGAGTGGAATGAAGGGTAACGTAACAGTTTTCCATGAGTTGCCCATAACCTTCAGCACCCAAGTAATCAATTCGGGGCGCAGCTGCACGTGAACCAATCAGAATTCCCATGGTCAATTTGGTTTGACATTCAAAATCCCTATAGGGCTAGTTATGGACCATCAGTAAATGTACAAGAGACAATATTTTTTAAATATCAGTAGCTCCAAATTTCAATGACTTAACCTCTATCCAACTATAAATTGTAGAAATTAAATTAGCTTTTAATGAGACCACTGTCCCATTTTCATCGTCTAATTTAATGATGGTCCCTGACTAGCGCCTAGAGGCTGGTTATCCAAAGTTAAACTAACTTTGCCACAGTCGCACACTGGCCGGCTGAAGCTAATTGGTGAAAGAAGTTGGCTAGCTTGCTAGCTAGTCTAGACTACTTCCAGACACAAGAGACATCCATATCAAAGCACGCCTTCAAGACCCAAATCTTGTTCACAGTCACATTTCCTAATGAGGAGAAATGAAACTGAGGCTGAATCTGGAAGTTCAGCCCCCCTTCAAAACTAGGCTCCCCTATCCCAGAATATATGTATCTCTGGTTACAATGCTTGCTTCAATATAATACATTTATAACAAATGTACACTATCATCACCTTCGGTGTATCCAAATATCTTTTCACAGCCAGCTGGGACAAAACGTATGTCCAATATTTTCCTGGAATGACATACAGGTAACAACCAAAATAAAGGAAACACCAACATATAGTGTCTTAATAGGATGTTGGGCTAACCTGAGCCGCCAGAACAGCTTCAATGCTCCTAGATTCGACAAGTGTCTGGAACGTTATTGGAGGGATGCACTATTTTTTTTTATGAGAAATTCCGTAATTTAGTGTTTTGTTGGTGGTGATGGAAAACGCCGTCTCATGCTCTGCTCCAGAATCTCCCGTAAGTGTTCAGTCGGGTTGAGATCTAGTGAATGAGACACACACACATACCCTATGCTCTTTTGAGACCCCTCTTTCAAAGACAATGAGATATCTTATTCTAGCCATGGTAGCCAGAATATTGGGAAACTGGGCATTTTTATACATGACCCTAAGCATAATATAATGTTAATGGCTTAATTAACTGAACAACAGCTGTGTGCATGCACCTGCTTTCAATAGATGTTGTATTCCTCATTTACTCAAGTGTTTCCTTTATTTTGTTAGTTACCTGTGCATTTAAATGTGACTTTTTTACGGTTTCATGCATTAATTCATTCCAACGTGTGAGGTCTGTTTGATGGATCATACTATGGTGTTTAATGCAATTTCAAGGGGCTATTTTGGTAAAGAGATAGATTTTAAGTCATTTAGCAAATTGATAACTAATCCGCTTCACATGCAAATGATTAACAATGAAATGCATATTTAATGAGAATTTAATTCATTTAGCTTTAAGAGGATGGCGTTGGGTGGTGGTGGTCGGGTGGGTGGGGGGGAGGGGCTGATGGACAAATGCTTTTAGGAAATGGCACACAAAAAAGTCCCCTCCATTGCCCAGGAGTGAAACTTGAGAATGTACTCTTTTCAGTCAGCAAGTACTTGCTTGAACGCCTGTTATTGATGCCCTTGACAAGGGTCGGGCTAAATCAGTTTTCGTTGTGAAGTTTTGGAAATACTAATATGGGAAATTGCTTATGAAATCATTACGTACTTCTCTCCATTTGTTTTAATTTCCCCTAAGTGGATTACCATATTCTCTTGGACTGACCAGATGTTCAGTATTAACCCAAATTGCTTTACCTCGGCTACAAGTGAACAGGCGAGCCAACGCTGCTGTAAAATACCGCCTAAATCCACCCTAATCCTTCCGTCTCTAATGAGATATTTCATCCCAACAGGGTATTTATTATGCTTGCAGATATGAAACAATGTCACAGAGAGTGTGTCGACAGCCGGGAGAGGGAGGGAGGGATAACTATAGGAAAGACTGGATTTGACATTCTAATGGGGGAAAACATCCTTAGTTTACAAGTTGACGTCATTGATGTTTCAGCCATCAGACGGAGTAGGGGGGTGGACAAGTGGGCACTGGTGTGCCACCCATGACCGGCTGGCATCAGACAGGGTCAGTGCCCAGGTCTCAGTCAGTGTCGCTGCCCGCACGTGGACAGCGTCCCTACAGTCAAATCCACTTAGGTCTGAATGGGGCCTGAAAGCAAGTATTACGCTGATTTGAGCACAATGTGACATGGCATAGGGGACACATTGGAACAATTCAACAACAAGTTAAAAGTCCTTTGAACATTTCTTATAGTAATAATCCAGGTAAGTTAGAACAACACGGTAAATACAAAGTCAAGTGTATTTAAAATGCATTTCACATGAATCACAACACACTCTATCATTAAAAATGATTCATTAAAATAATTACTAAGTTCATTTGATGTTTTCGTTCACCTGTTTGGTTTGGTTTGGTTTTTTAGAGCCTGTATAGTATTATGACAAGGGGCATAAGGGGCTTTATTGTTGGTAAATAGATAAACAGTACATCATTTTGAAGACGTATGAGGTGAATTATTGAATTTAAGATTCTGAGCTGAAAAGCTGTCGTTGCAACTTGCTACGATAACAATGGCTGTGCATTGTGTCCTGTATTACATAGACCCATTTGTGCCTAGCTTCCTAACGCACAGTAATTGTTAACCCGTTTACCTGTTGTAATACTTGTATTCTTTATGGAATATTTGTAAATTACAAAACCAATAGTTCCCAAACTATTCCAGCAATCTTATAAAGTACTCATATAGTTGGAGGCTCACAGATGCTTTTTTCCTAATTCACTTTTACCTGCATGTGATCATTCTTCACAGTGCGAATTAAAATCTGCAGATCCACTCCAATCCATTTTTCCAGCAGCTTGCAGGCACTGACAGAATTCAGTTTCATACAATTCTCTGCTATGGGGGAATATTATCAACAATCGAGACGGGGGCTTTGGCCTTTAGCTAAGTTGGTGTAGGCTATTCACTGACATCAATGTTTACTGTGTGAAAACTCAAGTTATGTCGAATCAAACCACTCTGATTCAGAGTTCAAAATAAGATGAACGACTGCTCGCCTTGAAATAAAAGCACACCATTTCATTAAAATTGCTCTGAGACGATTACTAAAAACAAGCCAGCAACCTTCCTAATCTCTCTAACTGGTGCGGACACAACCTTAACATATTGTCATGGACTAAATAAGTGTGAAAATAAGGAGGTCTTTTCACAGGTTATCCATAAAGCCGATTATATAATTAGCTTTTCATTTGTCTTGCGCCTTTTATTATTAAAAGGCACTCTTCAAGAGTGACTGAGTGCAACCGTTTAAAAAGCATCCATTTGGCTGATGATCTACTACTCTTGCCCAGTTCACCAGGCCTATTAGAATAAGGTTGGCATGCCTTATGGCTTTCAGAGAGAGAACAACATTGACAATGATGGCCTCTAACACCTATTCATGTATTCTCCCTGTCGGCTTTGCAACTTGAAGAGACTACATATCTCCTTGAAAAACGAAGGGAAAAAAACTAGTGGGTGTCACGCTTTTCACACAAAGTACACGCTACAGCAAGCGGGTATTACAATAGAAGGGTATGGAAAAGACAGCAAAGAACCACCAGTGGCTTTGGTAGGCATTTTTATCAATGTATAGATCCTGTTTATCCACATTTTACAATACAGTAGTATACCTCAACCATGTCAATCTCAATCTCTATACCTAGCTAACAAGGTCAGGCTTGTGGCATCTTAAATGCAGATTGTGCATATATGCCGATCTCCATCAGAAATGTGTGCGCAATGCATGCCAGTCTCGGGGGAGCCTGAGATGTTTTTGCCGTTGCCTGGGGCCGACGGTAACTGGGGTGACAGGGGCAGTATGAAGGGGACGGAGATTGATGGTGGTGTTTGACAGTGACAGCCAGCACACGTATGGGCCGGAGAGAGCGTGCCTGTGTGTGTGGGGGAGGTGTGTGTGTGCGCCTGTGCGTGTGTGCGTGCGTGTGCGTGTGTGTTTACCTGTGTGGGGACTTTGTCAGGCAGGTGATTATAGAGAGGCGATGACAGGAGGCTGACGCTGAGAAAAGGTTGTGTCCTCGTGGTCGCACAATGTCCCCATAATGTTCTTCTCTGTATAAAAGGGCAGGGGACAACATTGTCACAGGATGATCTTAGAGATATAGTATATATTACAGCTGGAAGATGAGACCTATGGGGAAAAGGAGTGTTTTTGCAGAGACTGTGGTTTTGCTCCAATAAAATTCCACTCAGAATTGCGTACCCAATGCATTGACTCACACTACTGTAAGCAGTAGGCTAGTGTGCATATTGGAACAGACATCATAGTATTCCTTTAGCTTAGCTTTTAAATTAGTCTAGTATTAGTGGGATAATATTGATCTTCATGTTTGATACAGACGCTGGTGAGTAAGGACAGATTCATCGACATGATTAGGATGTTTGGTGTCGTGCCCTGACATTCCCGCTTCTGCATGTTTATTCCATGAGCTAATTTTCTTTTCAGTTTATCTTGATGGCTTGTGTGTCTGTGTGTGTGTGCATGTCTCGGTGGTGTGTGTACGTGTGTTATTCCTCATTGGCGACGTGTGTAGAAAGGATCCTCGAACACCACATCTGCATACGACGGCCACTGCTGACCTGTCACTTTTGCACGTGTTATTTACGCCGGCTGTCAGCATGGCAGCATCCTCTTTTAAATAATGCTACGTTACATTTCAATGCCGCAGGGATCCGGGGCATAGGCGCTGGTAGGAAGCAAACCAAATGAGCGCTCGGGAAAATTCCTCCTGCACGTGGTGGACGGCATTGACTGCATCCCAAATGGCAGCCTATTCCCCCATAGGGCTCTGGTAAAAAATTGTGCTGTATATGGAGTAGGGGAGTAGAGTTCCATTTAGGTTGTAGCCATTGTGAATTTGAGATTTTTGTCATTACCTTGGAAGGTGCAACAAGGGCATTGGGCTTCATCGGGTTTATCTGCTGTAGTCCATCAACTCTAATAAATAACGCCATATTAGATTGCGTTCGTATCATCTTGGAGGATCTGACTGTGCCCCAAGGCACTGATGCACTGTGTGTGTGTTTGTGTGTGTGTGTGTGTGTGTGTGTGTGTGTGTGTGTGTGTGTGTGTGTGTGTGTGTGAGACTGTTTCTGTGTCCCAAATGGCACCCTATTCTCTATATAGGGAATAGAGTGTAATTGGGATGCACACCATCTGTCTGTATTTCTGTCTTTTAAGGTGATACAATAAGCCAGTCCCTTGTCCAGCGTTTCCCAAACTCTGGACCCCAGGGCTTCGTGTTAATTTTTTTTGTTGCCTTAACACCACATAACTGATTCAAATGATGAACGCTTGATGATTATTTGAATCAGTTGAGTAATGCTAGGGCAAAAATCTAAAGGTGCACCCCTTAGGGTCCCGAGGACTGAGTTTGGGAAACTCTGCGCTTGTCCATTTCCTACCCAGACATTGTTTTCGATGCATTTTTATCAAAATAATTTTTCGGACAATGTGCCATCCACGTTGTGAAGATCTTGGAAACCCTTCGATTATCCAACGATCATTATTTCATCTGCAATTATTGTTACCCCAGGAAACAATTATTGTTTCCCCAGTTTTTTATGTCGGCGTCTGTTGTATCAAATAGTATTTTTACATAAAAAATAAAATAAAAAGTGGTCTATGTGTGGAGAGAGAGGCCTAACTAGGAGTGGTACTTGAAGTGTCTAACCACTTTAAATCTGTTTGACATCATTTGGTCTGCTTTTCCCTCAGGTCAGGAAGGCAGATCTAAATGAGAAGATACAATACATCTGTGTGTGTGTCTATGATTCCTCATTGGTGACATTTTCCCTCCAATCCTCCTTCCTTGCCTAAACGTATGAAGCCGCCTCCCTTAGGAAGAAAAAAAGGTTCAATTTCATTAAGTTGAATCTCATTCAATCCTTACATTTCCTCATGCAGTCATGGGTGGTCTGCCCGACGTCTCCCAGATCAATTCAAGAGACTTCACGATCTGGACGTCTGGAGTCACTTTACAGTCAATCAAACATAATTATACTCACTACAAAGCCCATCCAAATTGCATTGTCAAATCTGTTTACTCGCCACCAAGACGGCTGGCTGCAAAAAAACGGGATTGGGAGTCGGAGAAGATGATACCTCATCTGGGCGAAATGGAAGGCAGAGAATGTTAAGTGTGCCACTTTGAGAGAGACTGAGGACAGGGAGATGTGTTCTGGATGGATGGCAGACTGGTATGGAAGTTGTACAGATTTAATTTGTATGATTGAGAGTCACCCTGTCTCGCAAACTCCCCTAGACCACTGGACCTCTTAGCACTGCTCACACTGTCGTCCTCGTCTACTGTGAGCTAGTGGATGCAGGAACTATAATGGTATAATATGCCCTAGCCTTTTGCGGACCCTAAGTGAGATTTGGTTGGCCAACTCTTAATGACGAAGAGACATTTCCTGCAATCCTACACATTTTGCAATCAGGTGTAGAGAAAATGTTGCGGTTTTAAAACAAGTCTTAATTGGCTCATTCATTAATTGGCTTCCAATTGGCTCATTCATCTCCTCTCCTCTGTAACTATTACCATACTATACTATGGTAAAATAAATCAAATACATTTTCTGCAATTCAAAACAATCCATGGGCTGGAGCAAAAAATTAGCAATTTCATGCAATTATTCTAATTTTGTAATGGGGCAAAGAGAAAAAATTTGCAGTTTTATAGCAAATGCCACTCAATTCTACCCATTTTGCCATGGGGAAGGTGGAGCGACATCTTTGCTGTTTGAACGCTAATTTTCTGCAATTCTACACATTTGCCATCACTCATATTCGAGTGAGAATGACTAACAAAATCAATGGGTGACCCCTGGATGTCAGGGCCCCTGGGCACGTGCCGTGCGTGCCTGGTCGGTATTCATGATTACTACAAGTTTAGATAGCTGGCTAGACTAACTACCGATCCATAAAAAAAATGTTGACATGGCTAATTGAATGAATGTCATTGACTTACATAAGAGAAAAACTGCTGAGGCAATCAAATTTCCAAATTGCACCTGGTGTAAGACTGAGTAAGACTGAGTTCCTAAAAAAATAAAAGAATAATACCAAAAAAATGAAGTTGATTATGCCAGTGCTTATAATATGGTCATATAGCGTTCATCTTTATTCAAAGCAGCTTACTGAACAGAACTGCTGACATTGGCAGAGACACATATATCCAGTTAAAGTTGCCTATGCAGGAATATAACCCACAGCCCTGGTTTGGCCAGCATAATACTCTAACCCACTGATCCATTAGGACTACTCAACTACTGTATGTAGCCCTTGCCTCTGTACGGCCTTACTTGGCTCAGTGACATGGTGACTCCATGTGGTCCTCCTAAAGTGTGTCAACTCTACCTCTGTCAATTAGCCAGTCAGGCTGGCTGCCTTGTCTAGGCTGGAGCTACCCCTGTGGACTAGCATGCTGGGTCATGTTCATTAGGCACCAAACAGAAAAACAGACTGAAACAGGCAGGCACCAGCTGGCCTTGCCCAAAAGGAAATGCAAAAATGTTTTAAAACATTTTCTATATTTTTCCCTATAGAATATTACTCCATGTAAAGAGAGTTAGAGGTGGTAGTAGTAGTAGAAGTAGTAGTGGTGCTGTCTCCTTTGTTACATGTAGCTTTACTCTTTCTCTCCCACCCCAGCCTCACATGTGGCCTCGCTGCTGCTACCGCCTACTAATCCAGATGGAGAGGGTTTACTTTTGTTTTTGTTTATTCACTTATTCATGCATCCAGCTATTCAGGGCATCACTGGGGCTTTCGTCTCCATGCCACAAACGCAAATCGCCACGGTGGCTAATCCACTTTCATCTCTTTCTCTCGCCACCACTGTCTCTTTCTCATCCTTCTCTCACTGGTTCTGTGGGCCAAAACAGAGTGATGGGAGCGAACGGGGTCTTACTTTCATCTTTGTAGCACACCACCCTCTTCATCTTGTGTCAAAACCAGTAGAGACCTCACTGGGGCCCTCATCCTCATTTTGTGCCTCCCTGGTCTTTGTCCTGACCCACTCCACTCCACCCTCCCCTACCCTCCTCCCCGGGCGCCCGACCCTTTGGCGCCATCCTGGGGCTTGCCAGCCTTGCACTCCTATTCCCATCGGAACAGGGGGGATGTAGGAGCATCCATAATTCTATTACGGAGGACATGAGTGGGTTTGCACATCAAGCTGTTACAGTCAAACAGTCAAGAATAATCTGCTTGTGTATCCATCTTCCTCATTAGGCAGAAGAGCCCCCCCACCACCCCTCCACTGGAGAGGGTCCTATATTTTCTGCTCAAACGTAGTACAAAAAGACACAGAACAGGAAGCTAAAATGTAATCTTCCCCAGGATACTTCACCTGACTATCCCACGAAAAGAAATAGAAGAGGGAGCACTCAGATGTCTGCTATGGTCTTATTTGAGGGATAAACAAACCTTTCAGCTTACGTTTCGGTGTTGCTCAGTTTGGCTCTATAGCGTGAATCAGTCATCTGTGTATGTGTGGTTGAAAGCTAGGCGAGAGGAGAGAGAGGGGTGTGGCTTGTGTCTGTCCTCCCAGCCCTCCCTCCATGGCAGTGATGTCTGACTGTTTGGCTCTATCTGGCTGGCTGACTGGGGGGGGGGGGGGGAGAAAGAGAGAGAGGCACCGCCTGTACACCTGGCCATACACCTGGCCATAGTGCAAGCTTCCCTCCCTCCACACAAAAGCTTTGTTCACAGCTAATGCACCAGGTTAATTGCACAGATGACTCTGCAGCCCTTCAGATGAGCTAAAATGTGTTTAAAAACAATTCCCGGGAAGAAAAGAAAACTTCTTCTACTTCTTGTTTTCCATCAAGAGAGAGAAAGGGGAGAGAGAGGAAAAGAAAGTGGGAGAAAAGCAAGGGAGAGTGCGAATGAGAGAGATAGAGAGAGAGTGAATGGCAAGGGTGATAGGGAGCGCATCTCCAGTAGGAGCAGCATCATTCTCCCTTCAGAGTGGTCTCAGCACATCAAGCACAGGGCTGCAAGCACTTATTAGAGCTCATTACAGTGCAAATGAGAGTAGGGGATCTGTCACTGGGAAAGCTGGAGCAGGGGAGGCTGGAGACGGCAGCGACACAGATACAGACACGCACGCACACAATACACACACAGGTAATACACAAACACTGACAGAGAGACAGACGAACAGAGGCAAATCATAAATACACACACACACACAAATACTGTCAGAGACACACAAGCAATACATAAACACGCAAACAGAGACAGACACACAGACGACGCAAAAAAACCACACAATGCACGTTTTCCTACTGATGTAGTTCCCTTATTTGTCTTTACACACTCTTATCGGTTTAACTAGGAGATTACCGGTGTGTTCGCTAACACCACGCTGTTGCTGGTAATGATGACATAAACACTAACCTAATGTTATTATCCTCATATTACTGTATGACATATAATTATTATTGATACATGTTGAATTAGAATTAGTGATGTTTGCCGCTGCAACAGCTACCAATATAAATCGTGTTATTTATTGCAGAATATGGGCCCTGGTTCAAAAGTAGTGCACTAAATAGGGAATAGGGTGCCATTTCGCACCCTATTTGTATTATGTACCGCGACTCAGACCAGACAGAAACTCTCTGCTTTAATTCTGCTTGTTTTTGTCAGTTTTGGTCCCTTCCCTCCAGAGCTGTCGGCGACTGTATGCGAGCCATCAGAAATGTAGTTCTCCATCGATCCCTCTGTATTTCTTCCCCCCCAACATGGAGGGAGATGACAGATAGCAAATTGAATTTATGAACAGCCTGTGTTGACACTGCTGCATAATGATAAGAATGCCATCCCTTTGGTGCTTAAGAAGGAAAGCATGGCGACGAATACAGATTGAAACCAAAGTGCGTCCGTTTCTCTTCGGAGGATGGGAAGAGGATGAAAGTCTGCTTCTCAATAGGCACCATATTCCTTAAGTGGTGTTATAATTATTATTTAATTTTTTACCAAAGGTGGTGGTTTACCATAGGTGGGGAATATGTTGCCATTTGGGATTCAGAGGAAGTTAACAGATCTGCATTTTATTTTTGTCTTGCATCCACATACAAATTATTGTATTTATGTTACCTGAAGATGTGTTTTGGTACACAGTAAAATCTTATATTTGTATTTAATAGAAGTATACTGACAGTAAATTAAGTAGTATAGAGCTACACTGTGGAGGTTTTTGATGATGTGTTACAGTGCCTTGCAAAAGTATTCATCCCCCTTGGCGCTTTTCCTATTTTGTTGCATTACAACCTGTAATTTAAATGGATTTTTATTTGGATTTCATGTAATGGACATACACAAAATAGTCCAAATTGGTGAAGTGAAATGAAAAAAAGTAATTTCTTTCAAGAAAATTCTAAATAAAAAAAACTGAGAAGTGTTGCGTGCATATGTATTCACCCCCTTTGCTATGAAGCCCCTAAATAAGATCTAGTGCAACCAATTACCTTCAGAAGTCACATAATAAGTTGAATAAAGTCCACCTGTGTGGAATATAAGTGTCACATGATCTCAGTATATCTACACCTGTTCTGAAAGGCCACAGAGTCTGCAACACCACTAAGCAAGCGGCACCATGAAGACCAAGGAGCTCTCCAAACAGGTCAGGGACAAAGTTGTGGAGAAGTACAGATTAGGGTTGGGTTATCAAAAAATATCAGAAACTTTGAACATCCTACGGAACCATTAAATCCGTTATTAAAAAATTGAAAGACTATGGGACCACAACAAACCTGCCAAGAGAGTGCCGCCCAACAAAACTCACAGACCAGGCAAGGAGGGCAGTAATCAGAGAGGCAACAAAGAGACAAAAGATAACCCTGAAGAATCTGCAAAGCTCCAGAGCGGAGTTTGGAGTATCTGTCCATAGGACCACTTTAAGCCGTACACTCCACAGAGCTGGGCTTTACAGAAGAGTGGCCAACAAAAAGCCATTGCTTAAAGAACAAAATAAGCAAACACGTTTGGTGTTCGCCAAAAGGTATGTGGGAGACTCCCAAAACACATGGAAGAAGGTACTCTGGTCAGATGTAGCTTTTTGGCCATCAAGGAAAACGCTATGTCTGGCGCAAACCCAACACCTCACATCACCCCAAGAACACTGTTTTTCATCAGCAGGGACTGGAAACTGGTCAGAATTGAAGGATGCAGGGAAATACAGGGAAATTCTTGAGGGAAACCTGTTTCAGTCTTCCAGAGATTTGAGACTGGGACGGAGGTTTACCTTCCAGCAGGACAATGACCCGAAGCATACTGCTAAAGCTACACTCGAGTGGTTTAAGGGGAAACATTTAAATGTATTGCAGTGGCGTAGTCAAAGCCCAGACCTCAATCCAATTGAGAATCTGTGGTATGACGTAAAGATTGCTGTACACCAGCAGAACCCATCCAACTTGAAGGAGCTGGAGCAGCTTTGCCTTGAAGAATGGGAAAAAATCCCAGTGGCTGGATGTGCTAAGCATATAGAGACATACCCCAAGAGACTTGCAGCTGCAATTGCTGCAAAAGGTGGTTCTACAAAGTATTGACTTTGGGGGTGTGTGAATATTTTTTATTTTTCTCATAATAAAAAATATTTAATTATTTTGCAAGCCACTGTAGCTATTAGAGGGGTCTGTCTGGCTCTCTAGTTCATCCTCTGAACTGGCCCAGAGCAGCCACCGCTATAGGTCACACTGCATGGCTGACACCAGTCTGTGCTGGAGCGCACACACACACATAGCATGCACATATGCACACCACGCAAGCACACACACACCCAACATAGGCACAAAGACACATGCACACTAACACACACACAGTTGTGTGAATAGAATTGTCCACTGTGTAAACACCAGAACGCCCTCTCCCTCTACACAGGCAGCGTTTTAACAACCGCCTTACATCACTCCAATGGGAGACTCTCCCCTGATCAAGACACATAAGGTAGATGGAACTATTAAACAGTGCATTAGACCCAGGGCCTGTCACGTCACGTCTCCCCTGTCTCCAACTGAATGGCTTCGGACGGGGTGGGGGGAATCCCTAAAGCACAGAGTGTATGTCCCAAACGGCACCCTATTGCCTATATAATTAATTTATTTTGATTATAGCCATATATGCCCTTTTTAAGTAGTGCACTAAAAGTAGTGCACTATGTAAGGAATAGGTTGCCATTTAAGACATAACCAGAGTCACTTCAGCGGCTAATGCAGGCAGAGGACGGCTGTGGATGAAAGCCTCCACTGATGACCATTGAAACATATTATTTCTGTGGCTTACGCAGGGGAGCTAAGTGCTCTTTACCAAGATTTAGTGTGGAGCCGGTCAATACTGGGCCGCTCCATCATTGTTCCGTCGATGACACCGGGTCTGCCTTTGGAAAACATTCCAACCGCCAAACGGCTTAGTACATCCATGGCCCCACTGTGCTACCACAGGAGGGGAAGAGGAGAGGGAGTTTTGGGATAGGCCACTGTCTCTGTCTCTACACGTATTAGCACAGTGTGTGCAGTGCATTGCCATGCGTACAGCATGGTACACCACATGGCTCAGATGGAAGGATTCAGAGAAGACGAAGCATTTGGTCCTATATCTGGGTCATCTATCTTTACCCCCATACTAATGAGTCAGTGGGCCCTCTGTTCATCATTGTGGTCCAGAACAGACACTATTTTAAATTGGGATCATTAAGGTTACTATGCCATCCATCGTTTGCATACATGGCTGAACTAACTTGTGGGTAATGTTTACGGCGAGAAAGGCCGGGGCTTCTTATTTCGCTTCTGGGCATCATGGCAGAGAAGAAACGTTTGTGCCAGCCAGAGTCTGAGGATGGACTTTCAGCAGCACTTTCAGTGAGCGTTGATCAATCTTTTGTTTTTCCATTGCGGCGTGGCGTTGTCGGGCAAATTTAATTTAGGAATCGAAGAAGTTGACACTGGGACATAATTAATTTGAGGAAATGCCACATATTCCACTATTACCATAGAGAAGCTAGACGCACAGTATTATTTTTGTTGCCTTATCCAAGCAACACAACCTCCCAATGATAAATGATTTACAGAAAAAAAGATGTACCCAAGAATAGAAACGCATCTTATGTTAATTAGCCACAAACGCTTTATTTGCGCTAATTTATTTTCTTGATTTGCTCGTCTCATTCCCTCTTCCTAAGGCCCTTCCCAAGGGCTACTTTGAAAACCAAAGTGTATGATCTCTCTTTCTATGTGCTTTGTTTAAAAGCCACCTAGATTAAATCAAGCTTAATTAGACCATCTTGAAACAGAACAAAGCAAAGTCCAAGTAGCTAGTGCTTATCTTCAAATTGGCTCGGCTACACTTTGATAGCCTTGCTAATTGGTTTAAAGCGGGACATGCATTTCACCTGCTTTGCCCTGTATAAACAAGATTGCCAATCTGTATCTAACAGCTATGACACTGAGAACAGCACCGGCTCCCACTTTGTTCATGTTTTTCCGTATCTAGGCGAACCAGGACCTCGACATGAATGCAACGTGTTAAGTCCGGGCAGGTAAACATTTATCTACTGCACCTTGGCTCCTGGAAAACTTTTAGACAGCGCTTGCTTCAGTTTCATTCTTCTCAGAGACCTAGACATCACACAGGGCCCCTGACAACTTTGATCAATTTGTCCTAGTTCTCGCTTAACTGTAGCCCAATTCATCATTTGTAATGACCAAGGCTTGGGAGCTAGGCTGGGTAGACTGAGTTCAAGACGGAGGATCACAGACACAAAGAAGCAAAATGACTAAAATGGGAAACATGCTCCCCGGTGACCTTCCAGCGCTCCATTAACAATGTCCTATTGGACCCGACGTTCCACCACAGCCGGCCAGACCTCAGCTCTAATGCCGGAAGCTCATAGCTCAAAGATGAGGCCCTGGCTTCTGAGAATCTCTTAACATCCCCAACTGTGTCCAAACGCTTCCCCTCGACACACTAAATATAATGCTTCAACAGAAATTAAAGTAAAAAAACTCATGCATTTTGGATGATTTGAGAATGATGTCTAAATCCCCACAGCAAACTTCTCTTGATCTGACACATAGCCCACTTAGAAGACGACTGTTGTTTACCGTGTTCTTGTTCTCGCACCGCCTCTCTGATTTTGAGCTGTTAAAACCCAGGGCAAATATATTCTGCCGTTTTCTGAATTAGCGAGTCTCGTCGATTGCACGGCAGGGAATTACAGAAAAGCGAACCTTTATGCAGGAGGGTCTGTCTTGAGAATAAGTGATACCCCGCTCGCAGGAAATGTTCTTTCCAAAATGGGTTAAGATGGGCTAAAACCGAAGAAATCGACAAAACTCTTCCCAGCAATGTAGCACCTCATCAAGCCATTGTACCTGTCCTCCCTCCCTCCCCTCATCACTTCCTCTGTCCCTGGGTATCAGGTGCCACCTGGGCCCTGGGGATCTTGCCAAATGTAACAGTGAGCCCTCTCTCTGTCTCTGTGATGTATTTACTAGGGTTCACTATCACGTTTTAATTAGGGGATAACGAGGCCCCGGCTCTCTGACGGATTTGCTAACTTCACACATCATGATTAGTTTCCCTCTCCCCAACAATGTACAGTACCTGGCTGTGTGCGTGTGTGCGTGTATGTCCTATATCCCTGGGAGAAGATGGAAGGGGAGGAGAGATACAAGTAAAGTGTCACCATAGGGAAAGGAAGGAAGGGAAGGAGAGGGGAGGGTTGAGGACAGGGTAGACCACAGTGAAGTAGGCCTGTGTGTATAGCTGTAGGGCATCTGGAGGAGTAGGTCGTTGAGAGGACTAGTGGAGCGGGGCAAGGCACAGGGTCGTAAAACTCCTTCTGAGGCACTTGACTGCTCCGGGCCTCTGACATTTCATACTGTATGCAAGCATGTAAATACACTTGCAGGCACACACAAACACTTACACATTCAAATACATGCATTGTGGATCCAAAATGTGCATGGATACTGGCTCCCAATTACATATCCAAACCAAGAGAGAAGTCTGGCTTGACGAGTCGTACGTGTGTGTGTATTTTAGTGTATCTGTGATTTTTTTTTTCAGTGTGGGTGTATATCCTCTAACCATATGCTCTGTCTGTCCTGTTCTACAGAGGGAGGAGAGAATGAGACAGGTGTGATGGACAGCTTAATGGAAGCCCTGCAATCCGGAGCGGCCTTCCGCGACCGCCGAAAACGAACCCCGCGCAACGGTAAGGACCCCCCACCTCTGGCGAGGTTACTTCCTCCCTCGCTGGCGACCATCTGTGTCCTGCACGGACACAGAGTAACTGCCTTACCTCTTTAAACGTTATGTATAACCTGATTCCATCAACACACTCAGTCTCGTCCATTGTCCTTAATATGAAAGTCGGTATATGCCAAGGGCGGACACATGTCTGTACGCTCATGTGCTTCTCTGTGTGTGTGGGGTTGGGGCCTTCCCCAACACACACACTCACTACACACACGTGTGCTATCCCCGTGCACTTCATTACACATTCATCGTCACATTGTCATTCGTAAGGTGCAGATCACAATAGAAATGGGATGCGAGTGGGGGCTATGGGCTAGAAGTGAGTTAACGTAATCCTAATGTTAAGATATTCCATCCTGCCATGATGAATGGCCTGTATCCAGGGGGATGGTAAGGTGCCACCTGGTAGAGGTTCCGGGTTACATTGAAATGCAGGTGGAGAGACAGAGCCCTGTCTGTATTGGAGGAGCTGGAGGATCCACAGGTGCTGCGATATTCCTGGTGCACTACCTGCTCCATGCTAATCACTAAACTGTTATATCGGGTGTTTATTGGGCCTCATTAGGCTTCGGTTAACATAGCTTAGTATGAACAGAGTCGAGTGAGTATGCACAGAGGTTTTAGGGCCCTGGACCTTGGCACTGAATATGGTAGTAGCTCCCCCTTTCCCTCCGATAGGCTGTGTGTAATTTTCACCACATTGCTCACATCTATACAGTCCTCTCAAATCTATACAAGTGCCTTGGTGGTGTGGAGTTAATTATAAAAGGGCCTATAGTAAAAAGCCTATTTCAGACAAGCATATGTTGTCAAAGCTCTTATGGAGCACTCATTCAGTGTTATCCTAACAACCTCAACAACAAATAAACCAGCATATGCACTCCGTGACCAAAATAATTGTCCTAAATTAACTGTCACTATGTGAAATGACCTGTTCATTTCCCACATTGTCTCTCCTCTTGCTTATCTTGGCCAATCACATCTCCCTACTAGGTCCCATGTCAAGTTTGTCCAATAAGACCAGGTTAATGAAACAGGGTGTCACAACTCACACTCCTGAGTCCTACTCTTCTTAGCTTGGCCTGCATTTTGAGCTTGCTGGCAGCCAGGCAGCCATGTGGAGAAACACACACACACACACACAATGCACAAACACAAAGGATTGCACACACAGTATTGTATGCACATCCCCCCCCCCCACACACACACAAACGCACTCTTCTGATTCACCTGCCCTTCATCCACAATATCTCTCCTACTCTAACATAGTTCACCCAGACTGACAACACGGGAGATACACATGACATGATTCCAAACCAACCCAATCTATTTTCCTTCTCAAGTGTCTTTTTTCTGTGTGAATGAGGCAGTTTGTACTGTTTGTGCCAACACCAAAACTTTTCAGAGTGGATAATTGGTGTCTGATATATTTCTCTCTTTCTCTTCCCCCTCTCCTTGTCCTCCCTTTCTTTTTCTTCTGTTTATTTCGTCAATGTTGCAGGTGATCAAAATCCATCCAGTCCTGCCTCTCGGTGGCCAGGTGCTAACCATGGTAACACAACCAATCTGTGTGTCTGTAGTTTAACCCTGAACCTGCTTCTATGCTGCACTGTACTGCACCACCTCTACTCCTGGCTGTGTAACTCATATGGCTTCTTCTCTCTCCTACTGAACCAGAGCTGGTGCACTCTCTGACAGACTCCTACACTGATCCATAACTTGTCTGATTATTTCTGTGGCGACAGTCAATTAGGTTACATAGTATTATCTTGTTTCGGTCTGATATAGGCTTAGTTCTACACCCTCAATTCAGTGGTGATATCAACTTGACGTGGTTACAGACTGATTAGATTGATTTGAATGGTTTGATTAGGTTACATATAGAAGATTGATTATCTCAATAACAGGAATGAATATACAGTTGAAGTCAGAAGTTTTTCACAATTCCTGGCATTTAATCCCAGTCAAAAAAAAATCCCTGTTTTAGGTCAGTTAGGATCACAACTTTATTTTAAGATTGTGAAATGTCAGAATAATAGTAGAGAAAATGAATTATTTCATTTTTTAAAAATTTTTTTTATCACATTCCCAGTGGGTCAGAAGTTTACATACACTCAATGAGTATTTGGTAGCATTGCCTTTAAATTGTTTAATTTGGGTCAAACTTGTCATGTAGCCTTCCACAAGATTCAGTGAATTTTGGCCCATTCCTCCTGACAGAGCTGGTGTAACTGAGTCAGGTTTGTAGGGCTTTGTGATGGCCACTCCAATACCTTGACTTTGTTGTCCTTAATCCATTGTGCCACAACTTTGAAAGTATGTTTGGGGTCATTGCCCATTTGGAAGACACATTTGCGACCAAGCTTTAACTTCCTGACTGATGTCTTGAGATGTTGCTTCAATATATCCACATAATTGTCCCTTCTCATAATGCCATCTATTTTGGGCACCAGTCCCTCCTGCAGCAAAGCACCCCACAACATGATGCTGCCACCCCGTGCTTCATGGTTGGGATGGTGTTCTTCGGCTGGCAAGCCTCCCCCTTTTCCCTCCATACACAACGATGGTCATTACGGCCAAGCAGTTCTATTTTTGTTTCATCAGACCAGAGGACATTTCTCCAAAAAGTACGATCTTTGTCCCCATGTGCAGTTGCAAACCGTAGTCTGGCTTTTTTATGGTGGTTTTGGAGCAGTGTCTTCTTCCTTGCAGAGCGGCCTTTCAAGTTACATCGATTTAGGACTCGTTTTACTGTGTATCTATATACTTTTGTACCTGTTTCCTCCAGAATCTTCACAAGTCCTTCGCTGTTGTTCTCGGATTGATTTGCACTTTTCTCACCAAAGTACGTTCATTCTAGGAGACAAAACGCGTCTCCTTCCTGAGAGGTATGATGGCTACGTTGTCCCCATGGTGTTTACACTTGCGTACAATTGTTTGTACAGATGAACGTGGTACATTTAGGCATTTGGAAATTGTTTCCAAGGATGAACCAGACTTGTGGAGGTCTACAAAAAAAACATTCTGAGGACTTCGCTGATTTCTTTTGATTTTCCCATGATGTCAAGCAAAGAGGCACTGAGGTTGAAGGTAGGCCTTGAAACATCCACAGGTACACCTCCAATTGACTCAAATGATATCAATTAGCCAATCAGAAGCTTCTAAAGCCATGACATAATTTTCTGGAATTTTCCAAGCTGTTGTTATGGTGAGTGAATGAGGACCCAAAAGCGAACTAACTTAAACAGAGCTTCTTTAATAACCAAACATAGGTAGGCTCAGATAGACCGGCAGATTCCGACAGGACAGGACAAGGTTACAGCAAACATGACGATAGTCTGGCTCAGGCATGAAACACAACAAACAAGAATCCGACAAGGACAGGAACAGAAACAGAGAGAGATATAGGGACCTAATCAGAGGGAAAAAGGGAACAGGTGGGAAACGGGGTGAATGGGTAGTCAGAGGAGACAAGGAACAGCTGGGGGAAAGCGGGGGAGAAAAGGTAACCTAACAACGACCAGCAGAGGGAGACAGGGTGAAGGGAAAGGACAGAGACAAGACACAACATGACAGTACATGACAGCTGTATAAAGTCACAGTCAACTCAGTGTATGTAAACTTCTGACCTGCTGGAATTGTGATACAGTGAATTATAAGTGAAATAATCTGTCTGTAAACAATTGTTGGAAAAATTACTTGTGTCATGCACATGTCCTAACAGACTTGCCAAAACTATAGTTTGTTAACAAGAAATGTGTAGAGTGGTTGAAAAACAAGTTTTAATGACTCCAACCTAAGTGTATGTAAACTTCTGACTTCAACTGTAGGCCTCATAGAGATCTGACCAAATGTAGTGCGCTAGGTGATAGGGTTGAATTTTGGATGCACCGGCTTTGTTAACTAAGTGACTGAAGGTCACTCTGGTTTCTGTTAAGTAGACCAGCCCTTTTATTGTAGATCTACGCTGATAGAGCATGACTTCACATCCTGTCTCATGGCACTTTTTAGGAAGCGCTTTGTTAGCAACACAAGGGCTATAGTTGGCTTTCGTCACTCGCCACACACTGATTTTTTTCGGCATGCTCCATCCCTCGCTCTTTTTTTCCAACCAGGGCTTTCGTCTGGTAAATGTAAACCGTTGCACAATGCGCAAACACCTACAAATACTCCCCTTTAATGTATTCTTGCCTTTGTGTGCCCTTGCCTACTTTGAAACAAATGTCTGTGGAATGTTGTGATTTCTTCCACCCACCACCTACCTCTCACCACCTACCTCTCCAGTCTGGTACATCTCTGTGGGGTGCATGTTATGCTGTTGACTGTCTTTGCCTTTGTCTCTGCCTGTGTCTCTTCAAGTGTGCGTGTGTGCGTCTCTGCGCGCACGTGTGTGTGTGTGTGTATTGTCTTTGTTTGTGTGTGTCTATCACTTTCATAGTTAAAAAGCAAGCCGAGATCTAGTAAAAAAAATGTATGACTTAAAAAATGTACTTCTATGCAACTTTAACCTAATAAACGCTATGTAGGAATGAGGTTTGTGCAGTCCTCATACATTATCACAGCGTATTGGCCAAATGTTCACCCTGCCAATATTGCACTTCTCAGACCATATTATATTTCAAAATTCGAGCTTCGATAACAGTTGAGAGAGGGAGAGAGCAGCGGAAGGTCTGCCTCTCATGGTCCCGGCTCTCTCCTTTCCTCCAGTGAGGCTGACCAGAGACACCGTCTTCCACCTGATGGAGGAACTCGAGTCACAACGGCATTATTTCTGCCTCGTGCACAAATTCATGCTGTTCCTATAACCAGAGAAAGTGAAATATTTCTTGATATTAAAATAGACACGACGAGCTGCTAATTTTATTTTGTATTTTTTAAACGCAGGGCTGTTGATACACTTGGCTACTCATTCATTGCAGCTGCAGCGTGAGTGGAAGTAGGGGAAAAAACGCGTTTCATCTTTAGAAAAAAAAAAAAAAAATGCTGATTAGAAAGTGGAACATGAATTCACTCATAAAAACAGCAGCTCTTTGCAGTATTCTTTGACCATCTCTCTCTGGTCATGCTTTTAAAAGTTATGAAATGTCACGCTAGTATCAAACTTTGCTGTGGGGTCCTAGAAGCTATAGGCACGGTGATATGAGCTATCCGATTGGCCTGCGGCTTTTCTGCAGAAATGTTTGGTGATCGACTAGGAATGCCTAGTCGATCGACCGGTTGGTGACCACTGGTTTATGTATTTCTGTGTTTGTGTTATTTTCCTTAGTAGCACTCCTGCTTTGTATATGCATTTGACCTTCTACCCTGTATAGTTATGATAAGCCGTACACAAGCCAATGGGCCAATTGTTTCTGTACGTATTCTCTTCGCTTCTCACTGCATGGCACTGCTGAGTCCTCACACTACGGTCCTCACAAATCATATGAGATATATACAACCCCGCTGCTCCTCGAATTGGCAATGCATTATTGTATTCTGATACGTGTGCAGTGTGTATCTGTGTGCATGTCTTTCTATTGTCAAGATAGAGGCCTGTATATGATTTGATAAACAGCTGTGTGGATTGTAACCCCATTAGGTTATGAGAGGTATGGTGTAGCAGAGAATCCTCTTGACATGTGCAGGCTCCCAAGGATTGTGTGGCAAATAGGTTCTGAAATCAAAGCACCATGCTTTAAAGGAAATTTGGATCAAATGTGTATGTTGCGAGCGGTTAGAGCGCCAATCTTTGGGCGCACTTTGAGGAAAATCCCCAATATAGCACACTACTACCCTGGTCAACATTAATGCACTACATAGGGAATATGGCTCCATTTGGGACGCAATCAGAAATGCACCAGCTGTGAAAATAAACAATTAAGCTCCCCCTGCTACCGACGGTTGAATAGACGATTAAAGGCTCCTTCTCCCGAATCGCTGATTAGCTGTCTTTTGGAGGAGGTTGTTGCTATTTTGGCGACAACAGAGGAGGAAAATTGTCGACATTTGAGTGTCAGCTTTTCGAAAATGATTTCTAGGTCAGAACAACATCTGTAATATTCGTCTGTGATTTTCCTTTTCTCATCGTTTTCTTTTCTTATTCATCCCATTACGACACAGAACTGACTCTGAACTTGATAAGAACTTAGCCCAGAAATCCCTCCCTCTCAGAGACAATAACATTTGTGATAATTTCATGAAGTCCACAGAATCTACTCCTGCTTAGTCATGTCTGTTGAAATCTTACAGTTTCAAAGTGTGATTAACCTTTTGTCATCCTACAAACGAGCATCATATACAAGAGGAGTTTGTTTACATTGGAGGAGTTCAGTTGAAAGCAGCTTGTCTTTCCTTAATATTGTCAAGATGGAACTGCTCTCCCTCACATTTCCTCAAGAGTCTGTAGGTACATTACGTAGAGACTCGTATATTACCAGGAGGCACCAATCACAATGAACCCTAAAAGTGCCAAAATATGTTTTGCTTAAAAAAGGGGTCATTTTTACACCAAATTGGTAATGATTGCAGAGACACTGTCTTTCAATTAGTAACACTTTTTATTTTATGAACCTTTTGAAACAAAAAAAAATCCCCAAATTAGCATATATTGAAACATTAAAAAAAAAGGTATAGTCAAATTTGATTTAAAAAATGACTATGTTTTTCATGTTTTGAACAGGTATTTACAGTATCAATTTCATCCATAGCCATTTGTTATGAAAATACAGTATGTCTGTTATTCATTCACATTGCTATGATTCTGTGATACTCAGAGGCTGAGAAAATGTTGATTGAGCTAATCTGGCATATCCGTAGGACATATGATGTCCAGTGGTATGGGTGATATGGGCGCCGGTACCATCAGACTTTTAGCTCTAACTTTGGAACACTACGGGCTATCAACTCAGTTCCAATTGCCTCTTCAAGATGACTCTCGGTTTGGTATAGAGACATTGACTGGAAGTTATTTTTTAGTTATAGTGGCACGCCACCAGGGGCCAAATATATGGGTGAATCCATATCTATATATTTTCAGGGTACATACAGTGCCTTCAGAAAGTATTCACACCCCATTATTTTTTCCACATTTTGTTGTGTTGTTACAGCTTGAATTTAAAATGGATAACATTTTTGGTCACTGACCTACACACAGTAACCCATAATGTCAAAGTGGAATTATGTTTTGTTGTGGCAAACCTAAATAAGTTCAGGAGTAAATATGTATAAGTCACATAAAAAATTGCATGGACTCACTCTGCGTGCAATAACATGATTTTTGAATAACTACCACATATCTGTACCCCCACACATACAATTATCTATAAAGGTCCCTCAGTCAAGCAGTGAATTTCAAACACAGATTCAACCACAAAGAACAGGGAGGTTTTCCAATGCCTCGCAAAGAAGGGGACCTATTGGTAGATAGGTAAAAAACTGATAATGAATATCCCTTTGAGCATGGTGAAGTTATTAATTACACTTTGGAGGGTGTATCAATACACCCAGTCAATACAAAGATACAGGCATCCTTCCTAAGTCAGTTGCAGGAGAGGAAGGAAACCACTCAGGGATTTCATCATGAAACAGTTAGTGTTTACAGCACTATAGTTACTCCACAAGTACTATCCTAATTGACAGAGTGAAACGAAGGAAACCTGTACGTAATAAATATTTTCCAAAACATGCATCCTGTTTGCAACAAGGCACTAAATGAATACTGAAAAAAAAAAATGTTTTGTTTTTGTTCTGAATACAATACAACACATTACTGAGTACAGCTCTCCATATTTTCAAGCATAGTGGTGGCTGCATCATGGTATGGGTATGCTTGTAATAATTAAGGACTGAGGAGATTTTTTCTATAAAAAAATACATGGAATGGACTTAAGCACAGGCAAAATCCTAGAGTAAAACCTGGTTCAGTCTGCTTTCCACCAGACACTAGGAGATGAATTCACCTTTCAGCAGGACAATAACCTAAAACACAAGGCAAAATCTACACTGGAGTTTACGAAGACGACAGTGAACGTTCTTGAATGGTTGAGTAACAGTTTTTACTTAAAGCTGCTTGAAAATATATGGCAAGACTTGGTAGCAATCAACAACTAATTTGACAGAGCTTGAAGAATTTAGAAAAATAATAATATGTTGTACAATCCAGGTGTGGAAAGCTCTTAGAGATTTTCACTGAAAGACTCACAGCAGTAATCACTGCCAAAGGTGCTAACTTCTATTGACTCAGGGGTGTGAATACTCTTGTCAATTAGATATTTCTGTATTTCATTTTCAATAAATAAAAAATGAAAACGTGTTTTCACTATGGGGTATTTTGTGTAAATGGGTGAGAAAAATAATAATATATTTAATCAATTTTGAATTCAGGCTGTAAAATTTGGAATAGCTCAAGGGGTATGAATACTTTCTGTACACCGTACATCTACCTCTGTGCCAAATGTTGTGCTTTTATCACAAAGTCTACTATTGTGTCCACATTTTCAGCTTAGCCACCCACCACTAGTATACAAAAGAGATATTATTTTTTCAGTCCTCCATATTAACACAGAAATCATGGTAAAGTGTGTTTTTTTGTCAGTAACTAGTTGTTTGACAAAGTCTTACAATTTCAGAACAAAACATTGACAATTGACATTTTTGATCGGTACTTTTAGGGTTCAAGCCAATTTCCAGAACATTTCCAACATCTCCGCCTCTCCAGTTGTGTGGAACGTAACTAAACCCTGTGAAGTCATCATAACCTACTTGATGCAATTACAGAAGCCAGTCCTAATTGACAGAGGCTAGAACCAGGCATTCTGTTGTGTGGGTTTTTGAGTTCTCGTTCTCCTCAATCAGACAATGCATGTTATTGGCATGATATTTGGGTCAACTCGGGCATATATAATTTCCAGGAAGTGTATTTTTTCCTTCAAATTAGAAAGGCTGCACACGTCTCAATTCAATTCAGAAAACTCGATTTATTCTCAAGGGGCTTAATATTACTAGGCTGAAAACGGTAGTGCAGGCACCGCTTATGCTTTCTATTTTTGATACTAAAGCCAACACTGCTGTGTGTGGCCAAATAGCTCTATTTTCATGTTATCTGACCAAAGCACCGGTTTCAATCCAAGTGCCAATGTCGTTTAGCAAACTACAGGCGTTTACATTTATTGGATGACATGAAAATAGAGCTCTTTGGCCATGCACACCAGTGGTGGGTTTGGTGTCGAAATAAGAATGCATGAGCAGAAAATAACCCCATACCTACTGTGAAGTATGGTGGTGGATCTCTGATGTTATGGGGCTATTTTGCTTCCACTGATCCTTGTGCCCTTGTTAAGGTCAACAGCATCATGAACTTTACCCAGTACCAGGACATTTTAGCCCAAAACCTTATTGCGTCTGCCAGAAACTTGGCCGTGAGTGGATCTTCCAGCAAGATATTTACCCCAACTGAGTCCCGTGTGGCTCCGTTGGTAGAGCATGGCACCTGCAACACCAGGGTTGTGGGTTCAATTTCCATGGGGGACCTGTATGAAAGAGTTTAAAAAATGTATGCACTCTCTACTGTAAGTTGCTTCACAAAGAAATTATTAACAAAATCAACTATAATCTCTCGACTTGAAAACTTGTGGCTGGAAGGATTCTGTATAGAGGAATGGTCTAAGATCCCTCCCAATGTGTTCCTCAACTCATCTTGTTTTGTTGTTGAAAAAGCCTTAGTGCCGTTTATTCAAGCAAGGTTGGGTATTAAAGGGGATTGAAAATGGGTGTAAATAATTTTGACTCCTCCCTTTTTGAGAAAAAAAGTATTACTTGTTAATCAAAATAAATTTTTCTGAGCAATTTTATCAGAATTTTTTTGAGCGTACACTGTAGCTCAGAATTTGAATGATTATCAAGGGTGTCAATAATTCCGGACCCCACTGTAGAAAGGCAACATAACCAACAACAAACAACGGTATATGTACTCCATTCATCTTTCCCTCAATCCTGACTAGTCGCCCTTTCCCTGCCACTGAAAAACATCCCCACAGCATGATCATGCCACCATGCTTCACCGTAGGGATGGTGCCAGGTTTCCTCCAGATGTGACGCTTGGCATTCAGGCCAAAGAGTTTAATCTTGATTTCATCTTTCCAAATAATGTCCAATCAATTGAAATTACCACAGGTTGACTCCAATCAAGTTGTAGAAACATTTCAAGGGTGATCAATGTAAACACGATGCACCTGAGCTCAATTTCGAGTCTCATAGCAAAGGGTCTGAATACTTACGTAAATACGTTTTTTCCGTTTACATTTTTTATAAATTAGCACATTTTTCTAAAAACCTGTTTTTGCTTTGTCATTATGAGGTTTAGATTGATGAGGAATTTTTTATTTTTTTTAAAATATGTTTTAAATAAGTCTGTAACAAAATGTGGAAAAAGCCAAGGGGTCTGAATACTTTCCGAATGATCTACAGATAACCTACATTACCAACAACAACATATAGGACAGGAGAGATTGCTAACTTCTACCCATCCCTTAAACAGGATAATTGTCATCAGCAACCGCTAAATAGCATAGCGCCTCAGTCAAATAAAATTACTAAAAATATTAATATTCATGAAATCACAAGTGCAATATTGCAAAACACAATTTAGCCTTTTGTTAATCCACCTGTCGTCTCAGATTTTGCAATTATGCTTTACAGAGAAAGCAATCCAAGCGTTTGCGTAAGTTTATCGATCGCATGACAAAACATTAAGTACACTTAGCATCAGGTAGCTTGGTCACGAAAATCAGAAAAGCAATCAAATTAATAGTTTACCTTTGCTGATCTTCGGATGTTTTCACTCACGAGACTCCCAGTTACACAACAAATGTTCCTTTTGTTCCATAAAGATTATTTTTATATCCAAAATACCTCTGTTTGTTTGGCTGATTATGTTCAGAAATCCACAGGAAAGAGCGGTCACGACAACGCAGACAAATTCCAAATAATATCCGTAATGTCCACAGAAACATGTCAAAGTTTGTAATAATCAACCCTCAGGTTGTTTTTAATATATATATAATCGATAATATATCAACCGCAAATGTCTTTCACAGTAGGAGAGGGAAAAACAATAGCTGTCCAAATTCTGTTGCGCGAGCAAAACTCATGTGACCACTTGACGCGATGTTATCGTTCTGGCTCATTTTTCAAAATAAAAGCCTGAAACTATGTCTGAAGACTGTTGACACCTTGAGGAAGCAATAGGAAAAGGAATATGGTTGATATCCCTTTAAATGGAGCAATGGGAGGCAATTCCTGGTTTGATTTTTCTCAGGGTTTCACCTGCAATATCAGTTCTGTTATACTCACAGACAATATTTTGACAGTTTTGTAAACTTTAGAGTGTTTTCTATCCTAATCTGTCAATTATTTGCATATTCTAGCATCTGGTCCTGAGAAATAGGACGTTTACTTTGGGAACGTTATTTTTCTAAACATAAAAATAGTGCCCCCTAGCTTCAAGAGGTTCAATTCAGTCAATTCAGGATGTAAACTGAAATTCCACTTAAACAATTAGAATTTCAGTTCACTTCCTGAATGGACTGAATTAAAATTGACCCCAACCCTGCTGCATACAAGAGCTCATCAAATCTCAACACTGATGTTCAAACGAATATGGGCAAATAAGAGCATGGGGAGTTTTGTTCACAAAAGCCCCCTCTTTCCCCCCACTCTGGTGTGTTGATACCCGGTATATAACCCAAGAGATTGGTTGGTAAGAGAGAGGCATGGAGCCGGCTCATACATCCTCTCACCATCGATTGGTCTGTGATGAAAGCCACAGACTCAGTAGCTCTTTTATACGGGCATCTCCCAAAAGGCACATCAATCAGATTTCAAAAGAGGATGGGAGCCAATCGGTATTTATTTACTGCCTATTTTCAAAGTCATTACGATGTCCCTAACCAGTACTATCCCCTCCTCTCTGACTCTCTGGATTCACCTTCACTGTGTTGCCCATCAAAAGTGTGTGTGTGTGAGAGTGTGTGCATGTATGAGCTTGTGTGTGTGTGTGTGTGTGTGTGTGTGTGTGTGTGTGTGTGTGTGTGTGTGTGTGCATATGTACATGTGTGTGTGTGTGTGCGTACATGTGTGTGTGTCCTTCCACTAGCCTCATAAGGGCCTCTTTGACATTGAATGGATAGAGATCATCTTTCCTCCATTAAAAACCAGAAGAGATGCTGTGATATAACGCTTGTCACAGTTATGGGATTTCAGAACCCAACCGCCTAATCTCACTGGTCTAGCCGCTAATTCACCCAGGCAAGAGGGGAGAGCTGGCCCCCTGTAAATTTAATGAAGATTAAATTACCTATTTTCAGTCATGACATTTTTAAGGAGAGAATGGGATGAATCTGCAATGAAGCAAATGAAAGAGAGGGGAGAGAGCAGCGGGAAGAGAAAGCCGGACACCGCTAAAGGATTTTTTTTTCTCCTCTTTTATTATTCACATCATCGTGTTGTAAATTATCACTCAATACCAAATACCGGTTGTCCCTACTAATGGGCCTGTGTACTGGATGGCTATGTTTTTTTGAGCTAGTGAGCCATTTCTTCATCCTGCATGTGATCTGGGGAGAATTACACAGTTTGTTACTTAAATTAATAAACGCTATTATATCACGTGGATGTGATGGTGTTCGCAATTCCTTTAGCAAGTCATTTCCTCTCACATATGTGTTCTGGTGTATGTCTCTTTATCGCTCCCTTCCTGTCTTTCATTATGTCTCCCACTCTCTGGCTTGTGCTCCCTCACGTTCTCAGACACACGTACACGCATAGACATGTACACAGGTGCATGTACTGTAAACGCACACACGCTCACAGACACACGTTATGTTCTTCTATCCTCGTGGGGACCTAAAATGTATTTCCATTCAAAATCCTATTTTCCCTAACCCCTACCCTTACCCTTACCTTAACCCTAACCATAAACCTAACTCCTAACCCTAACCACTAACCCCTTACCCTAACCCTAATTGTAACCCTAGTTGTAACCCTAAACCTAATCCCTAAGCTTAAAATAGCGTTTGTCCTGATGGGGATGTGAGAAATGTCCCCACAAGGGAGAATTTTCCTTGTTTTACTATCCTTGTTTTACTATCCTCCACTACTGCTAAAGGTAGTGGAGCTAATGTGACTTGCTAGAGCCGAGGGGACCTGGAATGTGCGCTTGGCTATGGACTGGGTATGGCTTAGTAGATCCTAGATATCAATAGAGGGGAAGAGAAGGCTCTGTGAAGACGGCCGCTTGAACCCTATCACCTGCTCGTGATAGATAAAGGATACTTATCAACAGCCAAGGGGAAGAGGCTAGATAGAGGAGAGACTGATGGATCAGAGGCCCGACAGACCGTCGGTTTGATGTCCGAGGGTGGATGTGCTTCACTTCTATTGTCCCCCTCTGTTCTTCTCACAGACCCAAAGGACCTTCCGCCCAGAAAAAAATCCATTTGACAGGCCTAGCGGAATATCATCATGGAAATATAGATGAGGATTTTATGTGCCGTTTGAGTACCCCCGCCGCATAACTGATCTACCGTTTTACTCCGCCAGTCGAGCTGGAGTGGACAGTTAAAATGAGTCGAGTGTGACACAAGATCAATTTTTTGAGGATAAATCAAATTTCAATAAAAGGTTGGACTTTCTGAATGGCAAGCCGAAGACGACCACATCTCCAGCCATGCATTATATGGTTCCTTACAAGAGGCTTTTGACCTTCGTTAAGGGTCCCATCTAGGTGCCCGCCTCCTCTCATACTGTGTCCATATGACGCAGACCCATCTGTGTGTACACTTACAATGGCAGGCCTTACTCCTCGCCTGTGTGTTTCGTGAATACCCTTTCAGTTTTCTGTGAAATGCAGTTTATACCCCATCTCCTATTTTTTTATCTAAAGCATTGCAATATAACAGCATTTCCCACTTCTCTATCCACTCTCCAAATACTCCCAATACAGCACTGGTCCTCAAATATGTGGGCAGATCTTGGAAAAGGTCATCTGAAGTGTAAATTGTCAATATCGGATCAATTTGGGAGGGCAAATATTCTTCTGAGCCCCCATAATTGAAGGTTTTATCTTATTTTTTACGCTGGCACATTCGCACAATAGGATTGATTTCACTCATTGTGTGATGAATTCCTAATAGACCTATAACTCTCAGCTGCTAAAAGCAAAGGGGGAATCACTTGGAGAGAGAGAAAGAACAGAGACGGCATAGAGAGGCGTATGAACCAACCAACTGACTGTCCTCAGGGCTGAAAAATCGGCCTCATAATATTCCAATGGAATCTCCGCAGCTATCATACTTAGCCTTTTGAAGGATGGACAGTTCCCTTGGACAAATTAAACCTTACTCATCGCCTATTAAAGCCGAAAGAGAGTGAAGAGGTTCTAATAATATTTGGCAGTAGAATAAATAAAGGCTCTCCACAATGAAATGTAGTTATGTTCCGTAACGATGAGAGGCGATTGCACCCTTTTAATGCTATTTCCCACTGTCATTTCCCCAATATATACATTTTTTTCATCTCCAAATGGCGAGGTGGCCATTTACCCACAGACAAATAGCATCTGGGTGGTGTTTGCATTGGAGTGTCAGCCATTATCCATGATCTGTCAGGCGCCATAGCGCATAATTAATATTTTAGTTCTCCATTTGGCGGGCTGGATGGCGTGTAATAAGGAAGCATGGGGGGGGGGAGTAGAAAATTCAGACATTTTGATACATGTCTGAGGTTGTTTGCGAGCTGCAAAATGCTATGTTTTGCAATTGTGTCTTGATCGGCAGATTCGTTTGATTAGCAGTTCATTGGATTGTACCGTTACATATTAGGTGATTTTCAAATGTAGTTTGTTCCAAAGCTCTAATTGGCAGAAGCCACACTTACCAAAGCTATAATGACAACATGAGGGTAGCTTTGTTTGTTCGGGTTCACAAGTCCACAGGTAAATGAAAGGTCAAGCTAAAACAATCAATTATAATTTTGTATCTATTTTCTCTGACTAACTTTTTTTTAGGTTGTGGGGGGGGGGGGGGGGGGGGGGGGGGTCAGCTTTAATATTGCAAATAGACTGTGGCTTCTAGCTGTGTAATTGTCTGCATCATTTCCAATCCCCCATATATATTTTTGTATTATATAAACAAAAGTATATGGACCTTTCAGCCACACCCGTTGCTGACGGATGTATTAAATCGAGCATAAAGCCATGCAATCGCCATAGACAAACATCGGCAGTAGAATGGCCTTACTGATGAGCTCATTGACTTTCAATTTGGCACCGTCATAGAATGCTACCTCGACAACAAGGCAGTTCGTTGAATTTCTACCCTGCTAGAGCTGCCCTGGTTAACTGTAAGTGCTGTTATTGTGAAGTGGAAATGTCTAGGAGCAACAACGGCTCAGCCTTGAAGTGGTAGGACACACAAGCACACAGAACAGGACCACCGAGTGCGGAAGCGAGTGACGCGTAAAAATCGTCTATCCTTGGTTTGCAACACTCACTACCGAATTCCAAACTGTCTCTGGAAGCAAACTCAGCACAAGTACTGTTCGTCGGGAGCTTCATGAAATGCGTTTCCATGTTCAAGCAGCCTCACACAAGCCTAAGATCAACATGTGCAATGCCAAGCATCGGCTGGAGTTGTGTGAAGCTCGCCGCCATTGGAAACGCGTTCTCTGGAGTGATGTATCACGCTTCACCATCTGGCAGTCCGACGGAAAAATCTGGGTTTGGCGGATGCCAGGAGAAAGCTACCTGCCCCAATGCATAGTGCCAACTGTGAGGTTTGGTGAAAGAGGAGTAATGATCCGGGTCTGTTTTTCATGCTTCCAACTTTGTGGCAACAGTTTGGGGAAGGCCTTTTCCTGTTTCAGCAGGACAATGCCCCCATGCACAAATCATTTTAAATATATATGTATTTTTTAAAATATATTTTCCTTTCCCTATCACCCCTCCCCTAATGGGAGTAAACTAATGGAAAGCAACAATTAGGCTTCTACTTCCAGCTTATTCATACTATATACATTTTACTTACACAGTATATTTTAAATGACTTATCTTGTTTTTTTTTGTTGTCCCATCCTTCAGCTACACTCAACCCTTCCCATCTACAGTGGGGAGAACAAGTATTTGATACACTGCCGATTTTGCAGGTTTTCCTACTTACAAAGCATGTAGAGGTCTAAAAAAAGTCCAGAAAATCTCATGGTATGACTTTTATGTAATTATTTTGCATTTTATTGCATGACTTAAGTATTTGATCACCTACCAACCAATAACAATTCCGGCTTTCGCAGACCTGTTAGTTTTTCTTAAGAAGCCCTCCTGTTCTCCACTCATTACCTGTATTAACTGCACCTGTTTGAACTCGTTACCTGTATAAAAGACACCTGTCCACACACTCAATCAAACAGACTCCAACCTCTCCACAATGGCCAAGACCAGATAGCTGTGTAAGGACATCAGGGGTAAAATTGTAGACCTGCACAAGCCTGGGAGATGGGCTACAGGACAATAGGCAAGCAGCTTGGTGAGAAGGCAACAACTGTTGCCTCAATTTTTTGGAAAATGGAAGAAGTTCAAGATGACGGTCAATCACCCTCGTTCTGGGGCTCCATGCAAGATCTCACCTCGTGGGGCATCAATGATCACGAGGAAGGTGAGGGATCAGCCCAGAACTACATGGCAGGACCTGGTCAATGACCTGAAAAGAGCTGGGACCACAGTCTCAAAGAAAACCATTAGTAACACACTACGCCGTCATGGATTAAAATCCTGCAGCGCACGCAAGGTCCCCCTGCTCAAGCCAGCGCATGTCCAGGCCCGTCTGAAGTTTGCCAATGACCATCTGGATGATCCAGAGGAGGAATGGGAGAATGTCATGTGGTCTGATGAGACAAAAATATAGCGTTTTGGTCTAAACTCCACTCGCCGTGTTTGGAGGAAGAAGAAGGATGAGTACAACCCCAAGAACACCATCCCAACCGTGAAGCATGGAGGTGGAAACGTCATTCTTTGGGGATGCTTTTCTGCAAAGGGGACAGGACGACTGCACCGTATTGAGGGGAGGATGGATGGGGCCGTGAATCGCTAGATCTTGGCCAACAACCTCCTTCCCTCAGTAATAGCATTGAAGATGGGTCGTGGCTGGGTGTTCCAGCATGACAACGACCCGAAACACACATCCAGGGCAACTAAGGAGTGGCTCCGTAAGAAGCATCTCAAGGTCCTGGAGTGGCCTAGCCAGTCTCCAGACCTGAACCCAATAGAAAATCTTTGGAGGGAGCTGAAAGTCCGTATTGCCCAGCGACAGCCCCGAAACCTGAAGGATCTGGAGAAGGTCTGTATGGAGGAGTGGGCCAAAATCCCTGCTGCAGTGTGTGCAAACCTGGTCAAGAACTACAGGAAACGTATGATCTCTGTAATTGCAAACAAAGGTTTCTGTACCAAATATTACGTTCTGCTTTTCTGATGTGTCAAATACTTATGTCATGCAATAAAATGCTAATTAATTACTTAAAAATCATACAATGTGATTTTCTGGATTTTTGTTTTAGATTCCGTCTCTCACTTTTGAAGTGTACCTATGATAAAAATTACAGACCATCTCTATGCTTTGTAAGTAGGAAAACCTGCAAAATGGCAGTGTATCAAATACTTGTTCTCCCCACTGTATCTCTGAACACCATTGATTTATATTTGCAGTAAATTTATAATACAGTAAAGGTCAAAAGTTTGGACACACCTACTCATTCCAGGGTTTTTCTTAGTTTTTACTATTTTCTACATTTTAGAATAATAGTGAAGACATCAAAATGATGTAATAACACATATGGAGTCGTGTAGTAGCCAAAAAAGTATTAAACAAATCAAAAATAGATTTTATATTTGAGATTCTTCAAAGTAGCCACCCTTTGTCTTGATGACAGCTTTACACTCTTGGAGTTAGTTCCAAGTAAATGGTGCAAATCTTCAGCCATTCCTGAACCTAAGACCAAAAACAAGCTACAAATGATCTGATGATTCTGTCTCTTTCAGCAATATCTGCAGAGCTGGGATGGTTGTATCCCCAATATACCCTACATATAACATTCTGTTGGCTGCAAAATTATGTCTAATAATTTATTTATAATTAACTCTACGTTTCGAAAATCTCTTCCCAACTATTTTGCAATCTGTGTGGCACAGCTGTACATTTTTAGATAGTTACAGTGCCTTGCGAAAGTATTCGGCCCCCTTGAACTTTGCAACCTTTTGCCACATTTCAGGCTTCAAACATAAAGATATAAAACTGTATTTTTTTGTGAAGAATCAACAACAAGTGGGACACAATCATGAAGTGGAACAACATTTATTGGATATTTCAAACTTTTTTAACAAATCAAAAACTGAAAAATTGGGCGTGCAAAATTATTCAGCCCCCTTAAGTTAATACTTTGTAGCGCCACCTTTTGCTGCGATTACAGCTGTAAGTCGCTTGGGGTATGTCTCTATCAGTTTTGCACATCGAGAGACTGACATTTTTTCCCATTCCTCCTTGCAAAACAGCTCGAGCTCAGTGAGGTTGGATGGAGAGCATTTGTGAACAGCAGTTTTCAGTTCTTTCCACAGATTCTCGATTGGATTCAGGTCTGGACTTTGACTTGGCCATTCTAACACCTGGATATGTTTATTTTTGAACCATTCCATTGTAGATTTTGCTTTATGTTTTGGATCATTGTCTTGTTGGAAGACAAATCTCCGTCCCAGTCTCAGGTCTTTTGCAGACTCCATCAGGTTTTCTTCCAGAATGGTCCTGTATTTGGCTCCATCCATCTTCCCATCAATTTTAACCATCTTCCCTGTCCCTGCTGAAGAAAAGCAGGCCCAAACCATGATGCTGCCACCACCATGTTTGACAGTGGGGATGGTGTGTTCAGTGTGATGAGCTGTGTTGCTTTTACGCCAAACATAACGTTTTGCATTGTTGCCAAAAAGTTCAATTTTTGTTTCATCTGACCAGAGCACCTTCTTCCACATGTTTGGTGTGTCTCCCAGGTGGCTTGTGGCAAACTTTAAACAACACTTTTTATGGATATCTTCAAGAAATGGCTTTCTTCTTGCCACTCTTCCATAAAGGCCAGATTTGTGCAATATACGACTGATTGTTGTCCTATGGACAGAGTCTCCCACCTCAGCTGTAGATCTCTGCAGTTCATCCAGAGTGATAATGGGCCTCTTGGCTGCATCTCTGATCAGTCTTCTCCTTGTATGAGCTGAAAGTTTAGAGGGACGGCCAGGTCTTGGTAGATTTGCAGTGGTCTGATACTCCTTCCATTTCAATATTATCGCTTGCACAGTGCTCCTTGGGATGTTTAAAGCTTGGGAAATCTTTTTGTATTCAAATCCGGCTTTAAACTTCTTCACAACAGTATCTCGGACCTGCCTGGTGTGTTCCTTGTTCTTCATGATGCTCTCTGCGCTTTTAACGGACCTCTGAGACTATCACAGTGCAGGTGCATTTATACGGAGACTTGATTACACACAGGTGGATTGTATTTATCATCATTCGTCATTTAGGTCAACATTGGATCATTCAGAGATCCTCACTGAACTTCTGGAGAGAGTTTGCTGCACTGAAAGTAAAGGGGCTGAATAATTTTGCACGCCCAATTTTTCAGTTTTTGATTTGTTAAAAAAGTTTGAAATATCCAATAAACGTCGTTCCACTTCATGATTGTGTCCCACTTGTTGTTGATTCTTCACAAAAAAATGCAGTTTTATATCTTTATGTTTGAAGCCTGAAATGTGGCAAAAGGTCGCAAAGTTCAAGGGGGCCGAATACTTTCACAAGGCACTGTAAATGAAACTGGTATACTTTTTTATTGATCTATTTTTTTCTTTTTACCAATTTTGGTCTTTAAATGCAGGGCCACAGACCATTCCCTTTGCCTCTTCCAATTTTTTTGCGGTAATGCTGCAAAGTTAGTTGTAATTTTGGATAGAGCAGAAATGTCCATATATTTTTGTTAGCTGCATGTGTGACATAACTCTACCAGTCCTACTTATGATATAATTTACAAAGATTATACCACTTTTTTTTCTTTATTAAAAAATAATGTTTTTTTCATCCATTATAATTGAGTTTAAACATAATATTTGTTTCTGGTAGATTAAACTGAAATTGCAACCAACTTTCTGTGGATTGTTTTAAAAATAGCTATATTTAGGAGATTTTTTCATATTCAAATAACCCAAAAGGGAAAGATTGCAATATGAATAAAGGGAAAAAGGCCATTCTTGCTAATCTGCTCGAGAACCAGTTCGGACTTAAGTAAAGCTTTTGCATAACTGAAGCCTCTAGTGAGAGATCTAATGCTTTAATAGCATTTCTGCCCTCCGAATTCATATTAATTCTCTAAAGAACTTTGTGGTATATCTGTGTAGATATTCCTAAGCAACAAACCCGACGACAGCCATAGTAAAGTCAAAAGGTATACGTTAATGTCATATATACAGTGCATACGAAAAGAATTCAGACCCCTTTACTTTTTCCACATTTTGTTACGTTACAGCTTTATTTTAAAAAAAATGTATCCTCATCAATCTACACACAATACCCAAAAATGACAAAAATGAAAACAGGTTTTAGATATTTTTGAAATTGTATTAAAATAAAAAAAATAAAAATACACCGCCATTGAAGCATTTGTGGGTTCGATTACAGACTCAATATGTCCAGAAACAAAAACCTTTCTTCTGAAACTCGTCTGTCTATCCTTGTTCTGAGAAATTAAGGCTATTCCATGCGAGAAATTGCCAAGAAACTGAAGATCTGGTACAGCGCTGTGTACTACACCCTTCACAGAATCAGTGCAAACTGTCTCTAACCAGAATAGAAAGATGAGTGTGAGGCCCCGGTGCACAACTGAGGAAGAGGATAAATATATTTGAGTGTCTAGTTTGAGAAACAGATGCCTCGCAAGTCCTCAACTGGCAGCTTCATTAAATAGTACCCGCAAAACACCAGTCTCAACGTCCAGTGTCTGTATTCTTTTGCCCATCTTAATCTTTTCTTTTTATTGGCCAGTCTGAGATATGGCTTTTTCTTTGCAACTCTGCCTAGAAGGTCAGTATCCCGGAGTTGCCTCTTCACTGTTGACGTTGAGGCTGGTGTTTTGCGGGTACTATTTAATGAAGCTGTGAGTTGAGGCGTCTGTTGCTTGATACCAATCAAACAACTCTGGAGAGATCTGAAAATAGGTGTGCAGCGACGATCCCCATCCAAACAGACAGAGCTTGAGAGGATCTGCGGAGAAGAAGGGGAGAAACTCCCCAAATACAAGTGTGCCAAGCTTGTAGCGTCAAACCCAAGAAGACTTGAGGCTGTAATCACTGCCATAGGTGCTTGAACAAAGTACTGAGTAAAGGGTCTGAATACTTATGTCAATGTGATATTTAAGTTTTTATTTTTAATAAATGTGCAAAAATGTCTAAACACCTGTTTTTGCTTTGTCATAATATTGTGTGTCGATTGTTTTTGGGAAAAACACAATTTAACCCATTTTAGAATAATAATGTAACAAAATGTAGAAAATGTACTCAGTACTTTCCAAATATACTATCTGTTTACCCATAACATTTTTAACAGTGCAATATTTTGAGTTTTTACCATCTCCCATTTTTCTTTGGTTACGAAACATCTATCAGCATATTGATTACAAGCCTATTATTTGACTCGTGTTGTTCTTTGAATGATGCCCTGCAATATGGCTGTTAATTACATGTAATTAAGTGAACCACCTGGGCCTCTTAATGCTCACGTCTGAAAGGTATAATAACTCCTGACAATGTGAACACAACTCCTGTCTGCTCCCCACAGTGCAGTAAGCACAGGCAATCTGGACAGATTGTTTACACTGGAGAGTCAGTTAGTTATCCTGGTCCCAGATATGTTTGTTCTGTCTTGCCATACAGCTGTAGAAATTGGCTATACTGCACAAAATAGATCTGGGACCATGCTATCAGTGAGTATTAGGAATTTAGTTTTAATGTTCTAATAGGGGCAACTTTATATCTGACCTGTGGCATTAAAATAGCACTCTTGGTTGTAGATAAGGGTAGCGATACATTAGACTGAGCACCGAGCAGTAGATCTCCCTTAGAGGATCCCCTAATTTACTTAATTTATTTTGCCTCAATTCACATCACAAGTAACAAAACAGATGTTGAGCTGTTAAATGTATCATATTTACAAACAGATGTGAAATAGCTACTAGGGGGATGTTTGCACTATTTATCAAGTGTAGCCTTTTAATTTAGTCTTTAAAAGTTCAATGAAAGTGTGCAATGATAAAAATTCATGAGGTGTTTCAAGGTCACAACTGGGATACAGTCAGCTGTCTGGTGTAGGTGTTTGTGTGCGACAGAGACGGACCACTGGCTTTCAACGGCCTGGCAACTGTACAAACCCAATGACACAGAGAAAGAACATTAACGTCACTTCCCGCGTGCTGTAGCACTTCTGTTTAGACAGGCAGGGAGAAAAGATGGAGAGAGAGAGAGGAGGGTTGTAAGGCAGGATAAAAAGAAGGGAGAGAGCTAGTGGGAGTTGAGGGTTTGAGGGTGAGGAGAGTAAGAGAGAGAGCTAGAGAAGGGATGGGTGGAAGGGAGGAAAGAGTAAGGGAGAGGGTGACCTAGAGAGAGATAGAGAGGAGGGGAGGAGAGGGTAAGAAAGATAATTGAGTGAGAGGGAAAGAGAGAGAGAGGGAATGAGTACTTAGGGTTCAAGATGGAGATGGAGATCGGTTGGCAGAGGAGGAGAGAAAGACGGACAGAGAGAAACACAGAGTTAAACCAAGCAAGAGAGAGAGAGAGCAACAGCGATAGTGAGGGGAGAGTAAAAAGAAGTCAGCAGTGAAGGCTGCCTTAAAATGTGGAGAGCCCTCGCGTCGGTTTGTTCGGCAGAGAGCCATCGGCAAGAATCTCTGTGCCCACCCAGGCACTCCAAGCGTCATTGTGCCTGATATCGCTCCGTCACTAATGCTGACGGATGCCCATTTGCGAGTCTGCACGCATTTATTTATTTATTTATCTGTTTATTTGTGTCAATGTTATTTATGGACGGGGCTCAAGGATGTGACGGCAAATTTCCATTTGTGCAGTGAAAGAAGGAACGAGAGAAAGTGGGAGAAAGAGAGTGTGCCTAAGTGTGTGCAACATTTACACTCGAATTAATGGCCCCGTCTGTCGGAGGAGGGAGAGCAGGTTCACCATTTAGATTCCAGCAGTCCAAATGGCTATCCCTCTCTCCTGTTAATGGAAAACTGATATGACCCATTTAGTTACTTAGCACTAATCCCACTGGTTTAGTGGGTCCTTTCTCGCTCTTGCTTTCTCTTTCTTTCTCCTCTCTTTTTTCTTTCTTTCCTATTTTTTTTCTTCTGACTTATAGTTGGGTGGTTTCTGGATTGATTTGAGCAGCGTGAGACCTCCTCATAGGTTTGGGTTATTTTTAGAGTGCTTTTTTTAACACAGACTTCCACATCGACTGTGTGCAGCAGGACTCATGAACAGTGCAAGATGGCTGCAATACAGCCATGACTTCTTAAAACTGCAGGCATGATATTTTGGTCCATTGTCAGGGGGAGTTTGTCCACATCTGATTTTAAACTTATAATCATTGATGTTTAAATTAAAAGCAGTAGTGTAAAGTACTTAAGTAAAAACACTAAACATGCATTGTTTGTCAATTCTGTCTGAGTGTTGGAGTGTGCTCCAGGCTGTCCGTTAATAAAGTAAAAACAAGATAATGGTGCCGTCCGGTTTGCTTAATGTAATTATTTATACTTTTACTTTTGATACTTAAATATATTTTAGCAATTACATTTGATATTCAAGTATATTTAAAACCAAATACTTTTAGACTTTTACTCAAGTAGGATTTTACTGGGTGATTTTCACTTTTACTTGAGTCATTTTCTATTAAGGTATCTTTACTTTTACTCAAGTATGACAATTGGGTACTTTTTCCACCAGTGATTTAAAAGCGCCTTTGATATCATCTGTGACTGTGTGGATCTTGAAATGTCCCCTTAGCTTTTTTTGCAATGGCTCTCTATGGCGATGATGATGCAATTAGAGGGCAACTTGTGTAACCCCTAATGGTTGTTTATTCTCCCATATTTACATATTGACATATTTACTCTTCCCAGAGACTGGGGAACGGCCATGCCTAATTACCCACTAGTGTACCAATTGAGGTCGTTATCCTGTTTGCCAATATTCTAGACAAAGGTCTGCCCAAGGAGATGCTAGCTATTCTGGGTGATGGCTACATGCTAAAGGTTGGGTAACTACTTAATCTCCCATGATTATTTTGTTTTTCTCTACAGTATCTCTGCCATAGGATAGCAAGCCTCATATATTGTCTGTGCTAGCACCCACATGCTAAATGGTGGAGCAGATTTTGACATTACACTGAGGGGGTAATCCCACCCCTCTCGAATCTCCCACTCATTTACCCCACGTAGCCTAGTGGCAGGTGGCCTAGTGGTTAAAGCATTGGGCCAGTAACTGAAAGGTTGCTGGATCGAATCCCCGAGCTGGCAAGGTGAAAATCTGTCATTCAGCCCCTGAACTGTTCCCCGGTAGGCTGTCATTGTAAGTAAGAATTTGTTCTTAACTGACCTGTCTAGTTAAATAAATTTTAAGAAATCCTAAATTACTAGGAGTTGATTAGCATCCGTCTCCCGTGATGTTCAGAATCTCAGAACCAGCTGGGTTCAACCAAACTACCCAGCTAGCTTTAGGACTTTATTTGAAATAATCCCAAATTCTTCCCGTGCTGAGAAGGAAAAATTACTTGGTATTCATGAATTCCATAATTTGCAATACCTTCTAACAGATGACTAATATAATTGTTTAAAAATAGACCGTGTTCCATAACTTCACAAACATTTTCCTTTCAAATGCAGGACATCAAGAGAAAAAATGGCTGAATGTTTGGGGGTTCAGCTATATTAGGGTCTCGAGTTGGAGACCCACACCCAACGCACACTGAGTAACACAGACTGGGAGTGTGGCACTTTCTTTATTGTTTTCTAGGACTTTCAGCTAGGATCATCAGTGTGGTGCTAATCTGTGGCTGTTTGAATTCGATGGGCTGAAACACAAACCAATGGGCCGGTGGAGTGCGTGGCGCGGAAAGGACAGGAAGTGTTCATCAACGAGGAGGCTAGTGGAGTTTGCCAAGTGACCTCGGCGCCCTGAGGGGGAGAGCGCTAAGTAAAGGATGAGGCTGGCGACTCACTGCGTTACCTCAACTAGGGAGCAGTTGTTTTGCTCTCTCTCTCTCTCCTGCAGATGACTTCCTTTCCAGTGGGTTAGGTCAGTGTTGCCCTGCGGCAGACTGCTGTTATATGGATGGGGCTGTGGTGGGTTTTGGCACTGGGAGTCACTAGGAGTGAGTGAGTGAGTGTGCGTGTGCGTGTGTGTGTGTGTGTGTGTGTGTGTGCGCGCGCGCTGGAGCCTGGGCTACACTGGCTGTCCGAGGAATGATTCAGGCGGTAGATTATGATTCAGGAGTTGTAGATTATACTGGAGGACAGCACGGAAGAAGTCGGGCTGGTGAAGCCTCATCCTCATCCAGGGCCTGTATTCACAAAGCCTCTCAAAGTAGGGGTGCTGATCTAGGATCAGGTCTTACTTGTCCTTATTATTCAAATAATTAAAACCTGAAAGTCAAAACTGATCGTGGATCAGCACTCCTCCTTTGAGACTTTTGATGCATACGGCACCAGATCGACAGACACGGGTACAGGTCCATACTGTCCTGTGATTATACACACTATACACCATGCCAGGACAATGTTCAGTTTGATTAACATATCACGTAACAGAAGAAGCATGTAAAAATCACAGTGTTGTAAAATACTCCGCTTCACAGCAGATCACTCTTCTGTCTTCTCTCACTCTGTATCTTTTCATGTATCTGTTTACAGTGGTCGGTAACCGTGTGATTGATGGATCTTCTTTTGCCTATTGCAAAAAGTTTTATGACAGCACATAAGGCTGACAGATCTGTTACTAACAGAATAGATGGTGGCTGCTTATAAAGGCTGAATAATTGACGAGGGGAATCAGTCAATGGGAGAGAGGGCAGAAGGATAGAGCTTTGATGGGAGGCTAGGGGCCCTCAACGGCACTGGATGTGTCACAAATTGCACACTATTCCACTTTATAATGCACTGCTTTTGACCAGAGCTATGGGCCCTGGTTAAAAGTAGTACACTATAAAGGGAACAGGGTGGCATTTGGGTCGCAGGTACTGTACAGATATGGCATCGGAGAAATAAAATGCCGGGAGACTTATTAGCTGACGTGCTATCGCTCTCTTTCTTGTCATCCCCCCGTACCTCCTTCCCCAGTCCTTTATCAACCTTCCATTTTACCCTCCTCTTCCCGACACTGTGCTCTGCTTTTCTTTTGTTTCTTTTTCTCACTTCCTCTCCATCAATCCATTCCTCGCACTAATCGTTTGTCATTCTAGGCGGAAATATCGCTCTCGATCACACAAGGTAGAACGGCAGAGGCAGGCAGCAGCACGTTTGGAAACATTTGCAGAGGTCTTATATTTTAATCGTTTTTATTTGAATATGACCGGTTTGTTTACGTGACGCGGTGGGCAATGAAAAAGGCTTTTAGATCGAATAAATTGTAACCAAGTGCCACCCCCTCATCACGCTGTTGTCAGTCATATCCCCCTCATAATAGAAAAGCAGGCTGGTATAATAATTGCTTTGATAGTCCAGCCCGAAAAAATCCGCCTGAGAGAAAAGGTGGAAAAGAATTAATGCACTTTGCGTTCCTCGGGGGCATGTGGCCCAGATTTCTTCTTCATAGAAAAATATAGGGAAAGGACGGGGGAAAAAAAACTATTTTCTTTGCTTTTAGAATAAATGTAGCAATAAATGCAGCAATACACATCCAGTCTCCATCATGCCTAAAATGGCTTATTCAGGTCGAAGACAATGGTGGGGACATAGTTAACTGGCAGGTGGAGAAAGGGTGATTTCGGTGGAAATAATCTGATTTTGAACAGCCCTCCGATCTATGGGAGTACCTCTGGTCGGCCCATTGAGAAAGGAACAAAAGTTTGGCACTTTAGAAGGAAAGGCTTTGAATGTTTCAGAGGGCTTGTGAATGGAGCCTAGTGCAAAGCCCAGGGCCAACTCTGGCTATAGTAGGAGCCCGTCAGTCAGGCCTCGGCCTGGGATTAGCCCAACTCTATTGAGCCACTGCTGGGAGTGACAATGCCGCCCTTACCCTCACATGCCCTCAGACCCAGGACCAATCACTAACTAGATGCACTGTTCCTCAAGGTGAGACTGGAGAGAGGGTCACTCCAGCAGAAAAAATTTAACTACTCTAGAATCTGTTGATGTTAGACGTAGAACAACTACCCTAGAATCTGTTGATATTAGACGTAGAACAACTACTCTACAATATGTTGATGATAGACATAGAACAACTACTCTACAATCTGTTGATGTTAGACATATAACAACTACTCTACAATCTGTTGATATTAGACATAGAACAACTACTCTAGAATCTGTTGATGTTAGACATAGAACAACTACTCTACAATATGTTGATGTTAGACATAGAACAACTACTCTACAATCTGTTGATGTTAGACATAGAACAACTACCCTAGAATCTGTTGACGTTACACATAGAACAACTACTCTACAATATGTTGATGATAGACATAGAACAACTACCCTAGAATCTGTTGACGTTACACATAGAACAACTACTCTACAATATGTTGATGATAGACATAGAACAACTACCCTACAATCTGTTGATGTTAGACATAGAACAACTACTCTACAATCTGTTGATATTAGACATAGAACAACTACTCTACAATCTGTTGATATTAGACATAGAACAACTACTCTACAATATGTTGATGTTAGACATAGAACAACTACTCTACAATATGTTGATGTTAGACATAGAACAACTACTCTACAATATGTTGATGTTAGACATAGAACAACTACTCTACAATCTGTTGATGTTAGACATAGAACAACTACCCTAGAATCTGTTGACGTTACACATAGAACAACTACCCTACAATCTGTTGATGTTAGACATAGAACAACTACCCTACAATCTGTTGATATTAGACATAGAACAACTACTCTACAATATGTTGATATTAGACGTAGAACAACTACTCTACAATATGTTGATGATAGACATAGAACAACTACTCTACAATCTGTTGATGTTAGACATAGAACAACTACTCTACAATATGTTGATGTTAGACGTAGAACAACTACTCTACAATATGTTGATGATAGACATAGAACAACTACCCTACAATCTGTTGGTGTTAGACATAGAACAACTACTCTACAATATGTTGATGATAGACATAGAACAACTACCCTACAATCTGTTGGTGTTAGACATAGAACAACTACTCTAGAATTGTTCAATGTTAGACATGTAACAACTACTGTAGAATCTGTTGATATTAGACATAGAACAACTACTCTACAATATGTTGATGATAGACATAGAACAACTACTCTACAATCTGTTGATGTTAGACATAGAACAACTACTCTACAATATGTTGATATTAGACATAGAACAACTACCCTAGAATCTGTTGATATTAGACATAGAACAACTACCCTAGAATCTGTTGACGTTACACATAGAACAACTACTCTACAATCTGTTGATATTAGACATAGAACAACTACTCTACAATCTGTTGATATTAGACATAGAACAACTACTCTACAATCTGTTGATATTAGACATAGAACAACTACCCTAGAATCTGTTGACGTTACACATAGAACAACTACCCTAGAATCTGTTGATGTTAGACATAGAACAACTACCCTACAATATGTTGATGTTAGACGTAGAACAACTACTCTACAATCTGTTGATATTAGACATAGAACAACTACCCTACAATCTGTTGGTGTTAGACATAGAACAACTACCCTAGAATCTGTTGATGTTACACATAGAACAACTACTCTACAATATGTTGATGTTAGACGTAGAACAACTACTCTACAATCTGTTGATGTTAGACGTAGAACAACTACTCTACAATCTGTTGGTGTTAGACATAGAACAACTACCCTACAATCTGTTGGTGTTAGACATAGAACAACTACTCTAGAATTGTTCAATGTTAGACATGTAACAACTACTGTAGAATCTGTTGATATTAGACATAGAACAACTACTCTACAATATGTTGATGTTAGATATAGAACAACTACCCTAGAATCTGTTGATGTTAGACATAGAACAACTACTCTACAATATGTTAATGTTAGACGTAGAACAACTACCCTAGAATCTGTTGGTGTTAGACATAGAACAACTACTCTACAATATGTTGATGTTAGACGTAGAACAACTACCCTAGAATCTGTTGGTGTTAGACATAGAACGTTGTAGTTGGTGAACAATATGAGCAATATGATCTCAAGAGGTCCTCAGTGCCAACCGTTATATGATTCCACCATTGTAAAACATTCAACAAAGGCAATTTTCTCGTCTCCGCTCGTGAAAACTATGAACACGAGTCTTCATTGTGATCTTGTGTGCTAGACAGATCTGAGTGTGACTTGGAGAATAAGAGTATGCTTTAACTGGTAAAGAGAAAGAGAGCACTTCCATATCCAATTGTCCTCGCTTTTATGTTTTTTAAATGGACTTTCTCTACGAATCCCATTTTTTCCGTAATGTACCATACACTTGTTGTTTCAGAGGTCAGATTGTATTGGTAACCCTTATAAACCCACCTTTATATTGGTGGGAGGTTTGGGTGCATGGGTGGGTTGGTAGTTTGAAAGGAAGAGACTGGTGTTTGGAGTAGAGAGAAAAATAGAGGGACTCTAGTATCTAGGATTTTAGTCTATAATAGTTGTGCACATTACCTCTTCATCACAGTTGCTTGCTCCACAGTAGGTAGCTGTCCTGTCCCTCATACAAAGCACTGGGCCCTGGAAGTGCCCCAGACCCCAAAATATGGATGGCATCTAGTCCAGAGACCATTCTTTTCCCACAGACCCCAATTGTTTCACAGGCAAGAGAATGCAAGGGGAGGCATGCCCCTCTTTAGTTCCAGGCCTGGGCCCAATGTCCTACTAACCCTTAGCCTCTGTTCTCTAGAGTTTAGACCACGGCTTAGCCTTTTTGCCTCTTTTCTGGGGAGTGATTTTTTTTGTGCGTGGTTGACAGGGCATTACATTTCTTTGGAAGTGCAGGTGCAGGCCTCTGTTCATTCGGCCTTTTTGGAAAAGGGGGAAATGGAATCAGTGGGCCAGATAAATGCAAAAAAACTCAATTTATTGAAGTCAGGCCGATAACAAATATTACTTTTGCGGGTAGTGAGGAGGAGGATATATATTTGTATGAATAATTTTGAGGTTTGAGGAAAGAGAACTCCCCGTCAAGGTTTAACTGGTAAAAAAGACTTGAGAAATTATATGCTGATATTTTCCTTTCAAAGCTAAGCTTCGACAGAACCCAGGATCCAAGGCCCTAGTTCCTCATTTTATGAATGCCTCTTATGCACTCAACATAGACAGACCACATAAGCAACATTAGTCATGCAGACTAGCCAATTAGGACTAGCTTTCCAGCTTGTTGCGTACTGAGGAGTCAGATTGGTGCGCTAGCTGTGTGCGCTAGCTGACTCTTTAGCCATGGAAAACAACCAACTGTGTGTTTCAGGTAACTGTCTGAGGCCTAGTTTCCCCCAATCCCTCCAAGCATAATTAATCTCCCTCTTTCATAATACAGTTGTTCTTTCCACCATTCGGTGATATGAAATTATTTTACGGTCACCATGCTCCCAATATGCCCAACTCTGTGTGCTTCCCTGACACATTTCTATCTCTACAACCGCAAGTGGAAAAGACACAGCAAAACCCAGCAACATTCAGAGAACATACTCAGAACATTTGTTATTATGGTTTCTCTTTCTGTGTACAGGCTCTTGAAAAGCCACAGCTGTCTAATGTTGAGCCAGGGCTAGCCTCACTGCTAGAGTCGTACCATGAGAGCATGGTTATGTGGCATATTTTAGATGTAGAAGTGAGCCGAGCATCTGTGATAAGAGCATATCTGAGTCAGTCATCAGCAACAGTATGCCTCAGAGCCTCAGGGTGGGAAGGAGAGAGAGGGAGGGAGGGAGGGAGAAGAGTATATGCATCATGTGAAGCAGAAAGGTCATGGCTGCAGTAGTGAACGAGGGAGGGAGAGCGAGAGAGAAGCAGCAGTAGCTAGCTCACCTCGCCACTCAAAGACTCCCCCGTTGCTCAATAACATGTTCAGCCACATATTTATTCAACCCCTCTGTCCAGCACCACCATTTCAATCAGCTTACATCTGTCATGGATCAAATTGAACTGGTCTGAATTAGAGTCAGGGTGTGTCTTGCATGTGAAATCGGGTTTACAGGATCAGTTAGGAAACCAGGTACACACACACACACACACACACACACACACACACACACACACACACACACACACACACCTGTTCCATGCTCTTGCCGTTAGCTGTTCTGAAAATGACATTCAGCCTTGTCTTGGATGTCAGAAGATCATGTGATGCCATACTCTATCACCCTGCCAGTGAAGTGTGTGTTGTAGCACATGCAAGCTCGGGTGGAAATGCCACAGCACATTTTTACAAAGGCGTTGTGCTTTTCTCTCTCTCTCTCTTTCTCTCTCTCCATCCCTATCTCTCGATAGCATCTCTTTTTTTATTTGAGGCAGCACAATCTCCCTCTGCACCCATGATTTATCACAAATATTACACAGGATGTTCTGTTCCTGACTTTGCTGAAAAGATTTCATATGGAAAGGTTTTCGGTTTTGAACTGTGGAAAATGCATGGTTAAGTCAAATATTTTCTGTAGAGAGAAGCAGAGTTTATTCGCCATTTCCTCTGTGTTTTTATTTTACTTTTTTAAACCAGGGCAGTTCAGGAAAAAATATGAGCAAAAGCATATATGCATGCCTGTTGTAGTTACCTGGCCTGGAATACAGCAATACTAGCATGATTTTAGCTTTTAATGCTAACTATTGAAATGACAGAGGAACTCCCATTGTTATTGTCGAGAAGAATGATCTAGATAGCCAGATAGCAACCTTACCTGAGGATAGCGAACGACCTCACCTCACGATGCTACCAATGGACAGACTTTCCTGGCCCCAGAGACACAACAAAGTTTGTCTTGACTAATTGAATGTAAGACTTTCCCTTTTTTGGGTCAAGTAATTTGCATTGGTGAGAGGTCATAAAGCATTTCTGAATCAGATGCAAATGTCCCTGTTATCAGCAGTGGACCTGATGAATAATGGGATGTACAAAACACACAGCCCACCAGGAGGAAATGAAAGAGCGCCTCTTTTCTGCTCCACTGATTTCATTATAGACACTATTATTTGCTTAGAATGGCTACATCTATTATCTGTAGTCAGAATATGACCATTTTATTGGACGAGGACGAGTCCTTTATGAATGCCCAAGCTCATCAAATAAGCATCACTCTGGTGAAAGGGAGTGCGAGTGGCCCCAATTTTAGCCAAATGTGTGGCTGGATAGTCAGAGGTAGCTAAGGCCCCTCTGAATCTGTGTGTAGACCAGATACAGTGCATGCCATGATTACAACCTTGTTTTCCCAAGCAAACACCTCAGGTAGGCCCTTATTGTTGCAGTATGGTACACACTCTTGTGTGGTGTAAGTGTCCACGAGGTTAGGAGCATCAGTAGCCAATGTTCTTCTCGTTGCATTCCCTTGGAACCCCCATCTCTCACTATTAGCAAGGCCCTCTTCGTGGTCTCCCTGACCTCATAGGTCTTGGATTTCCCTCGTAATTCCCGGAAATAACAACTTTATATAGCTCTCCTCAAACCTTGATCCCATGCGTACACGTCGTGACCGCCTTTTTGCTTATTCTCCACAAGTCACTGTGATCGCCTCTCTTTTGAGATGAAATTTGTTTTGTCGGCTGCGAGTGGAAACGTGGAACAGTTTTGAGGTAGGAACGAAGAAGAGAGGAGAGCGCATGGCAGAGGGCAAACGGGGCTAGGGAAAGCAGGAGGAAAGGGTGCGAGTGAGACCAGGTGACTTCTTGGGAGGATGTGTGTCTGTGTTGCTAATGCTAGTTGCCGTATTCCCCGCTGGATTCATCTCGTCCTCATTTTGCGTTGTTTTTTTTTTAGCATGTTAACCACAAAGTAGGCTCTGTATTTACCTCAAAATCACAGTCTATTTTGGATACCTTCCAGGCCCAGTACTATTTCACTGGGCAGTAGTTTACTGAGTATAAAAAAAGTCACCGATATTGTATTAGAACTCAATTTTGAAAGGATTTATCAATGATATTGAGGATTGAATGAACAAGGTTTCTCTGGTTTTACTAGAGTTGAAGGACACTGACATCCATGAAATCCATACTTTCGATCTACTGCATTGCTCTCTTTAACAGCCTTCAAATAACAAAATTAGCAGATATCCCAGGAAAATCTGCTGACTACGATAGACGTGTTATTTAGTATTCAGTGCAGGCAAACATCTTTACTCTGTCAGGGTACACTTGATTCAAAAACAGCCGCAATCTAATCCTAAATTATACCCATGTTCATGAGTATCTGACTGGCAAAAATTGAATGAGCCGGCAAGGTGGCAGGAAGTAACAAACTGGATAACATTTGCTTTTCCCACCGTCGAGTGCCAAACACTTTTATCGGGGTGGCGGTGTGTAATGTTATTCGGGTACCTTATAAAGGGTTTATATAGCCTCTTGGCAGCCGAGTCGACATGTTCTTTTTCTCATCCCCCCAAAAAATCTGTCTTTAGTGAGATTATGTTTATTTCCATTACAGGGCTCCATGTGCTATAGGCTTACATTTTCAGCCCTTTCACCTCTGAAAGTGTAGCCATAATCAAATCAAATCAAATTGTATTGGTGACATACACGTGTTTGCAGATGTTATTGTGAGTGTACCGAAATGCTTGTGCTTCTAGTTCCGACAGTACAGCAAAATCTAACAAGTAATATCTAACAATTTCACAACAAATACCTAATAAACACAACTTTAAGTAACGGAAGGGAATAAGAATACAGTTGAAGTAGGAAGTTTACATACACTTCGGTTGGAGTCATTAAAACTCGTTTTTCAACCACTCCACAAATTTCTTGTTAACAAACTATAGTTTTGGCAAGTAGGACATCTACTTTGTACATGACACAAGTAATTTTTCCAACAATTGTTTACAGACAGATTATTTCACTTAGGAGTTCATCTCTAGGAGACAGAACGCGTCTCCTTCCTGAGCGGTATGACGGCTGCGTGGTCCCATGGTGTTTATACTTGCGTACTATTGTTTGTACAGAATAGAATACAGTATATACATATGAGCTGAGATGAGAATGCAAGACTGTAAACATTATTAAAGTGACATTATTAAAGTGACTGGTGTTCCATTTATTAAAGTGGCCAATGATTTCATGTCTGTATGAAGGCAGCAGCCTCTCTGTGCTAGTGATGGCTATTTAACAGTCTGATGGCCTTGAGATAGACGCTGTTTTTCAGTCTCTCGGTTCCATCTTTGATGCACCTGTTCTGGTCGTTGTTGTCCTTGATGATATTTTTGGCCATCCTGTGACATCGGGTGCTGTAGATGTCCTGGAGGGCAGGTAGTTTCCCCCCGGTGATGCGTTGTGCAGACCGCACCACCCTCTGGAGAGCCCTGTGGTTGTGGGCGGTGGAGTTGCCTTACTCTGTATTTGAACGAGACTCGGGAATGACAGCCGTGATTATTTAATCATGTGTTTTTTGCCTCCCTTTTAATGTGTAATTTGGAAGACGACAGAGTCAGTGGTTACCTTTTTTCTGCAATGGGATGAGCAAATAACTGGAGAACCAATAAAAAAGTAGCTATTCTGTGTTCTGTATTACCTAAGGCTGTTAGTTACCAATGAACTTGTGTTGTGGCTGGGCTAGGGTCAAAGGTCATGGTTCAAAGAGCATGTCAGAACATGTCACCCTCCCCCACTCCATTCTTTGCACATTCTCCAGCTTTCAGTAGATTAGCCACATTCCTGTTGGCTTCACTGGTTCTCCTCCCTTCTTCCTCTCTTCCTCTGTCATTTCCTATGACAACCTGGAAACCTCAAGAGTCTTCTCCCCTTCTCCTACTCCGCCTCCCCCCACCTCCTCCACCACTAGCCCCATATGCAAGCCTTGTGATTGGATGAACAAGCTCTGCCACCCCATATGGTCCCTTGTCCCACCGTATCTGATCACAGGCAGCGAACGAGGGAGCCGACGCGTCACAACAGGTTTGTTCTGCCGCGCTTGTCACATGCCAGCTCAGCGCTGTCAGTCGCCCACTTCCTGTCCAGCAAGCAAAGAGCAGACGCTGGGGCTTTTTAACTCCTCTAACGGCTTGTCGACTGCTGGAAGGAAGAGAAGGAATTCAGGCCCAGGCCAGGCTCCCTTCAGCCTTCAGTGTCTGCCCGGTGTACAGTTAAACGGTCCAGGATGCTCCGCCGACTCAACCTTTTCTCCGCGATCACCGCCAACACCACTGTAATTTATACAACTTTTTATATCAACTTTGCAGGGGTAATGGCTAATTTCTCCCGGCACATGGCTCTTCATTAAAAGTACATTTTCTGTCAGAGTGGATCCCAATCAAATTAGCCGCAGCCACTTCGTCTGGTCGCCTTCACTTATTTAGTTTAGATATTTAATCCCGACTGCATTTCTATTGTTCATCAGGCAGAGCTGGCCCTGTATCGGTGAATCATTGAAAACGTAGAAATGCTTTTTATCCCTCTCACGTTTTCTCGCTGTATCTCTTTTTATCCATCTCTTTCTATTAATTCATATCTCCCTCTCTCCCTCTAACACTTACACATGTATTCTCTCTCTACCACTCGTATATATCTCTTCTCTACCTCTCCCTCATTCTCATGTGCGTTCTATTGCTGATGATGACACACAAAGAGGTTCTATAACTTGGCGGAAATTATTGATGGCAGAGGGATAAAGTGCAGGAGAGCCCGGTAAGATTCATAAATTTGGGGCTGGAGTGTGTGATGGTCAGAGACGGCCGGTCGCTCTGGAGGTACTTAGGTGCTGGTTATGTGGTTCAATATCAGGGAAAGATCTATGCATATCCAGCAGGTTCAATCATGCACAACTCGTACTGTAGAGAGCTGGTCTCTGCCCTCCTTCTTCTCAGTATTCCATTCACTGGTGCTTACCAATAACACAAGAAAGGCTTTTCATGTTTGTTGTCCATTCTCATCCTGTCACGCCCTGACCTTAGAGATCCTTTTTATTCTCTATGTTTGGTTAGGTCAGGGTGTGACTCGGGTGGGAAAGTCTTATGGTTTCTATTTCTTTGTTTTTGGCCGTGTGTGTGTTCCCAGTCAGAGGCAGCTGTCTATCGTTGTCTCTGATTGGGGATCACATATAACTTGTCATTTTTCTTTTGGGTTTTGTGGGATCTTGTTTTCTGTTTAGTGTCTGTACCTGACAGAACTGTGCGCTTTCGTTTTCATGTTTGTTATTTTGTTTGAGTGTTTTAATGAACACTTTCCTTGCTGCGCTTTGGTCCACTCCTTTCGACGAGAGCCGTTACACCCCTCTACCATCTCGCCCTCCGACTCTCTTATTGTTTACTGAGTTTTATTTATGTTCCTTTTCTCTTCAGTATTATTTATCTGAGAAAAAAATCTATAGATATTTTTTTCTCTCTAGAGAGCGGTGAGAGCTGACTGAGAGAGGAATTTGTGTTCTGATCTCTACCCGGCCTTGTTTTCGTGTGTTTGTGCTAGAAAACAAATGATCTACCTTTGTCACGCCACTGAAGGAGCTGGTAGGCATCGGTGTGGCTGACACAGACGTTTGGGCCTAATCGACCGGAGTAGCAGGTAGCTTAGCACTAGCCCTGTTGGCTCTCTTAGCGCTTGTATCCACGCCATCATCAGCCGCATGATTTCACAGAGCCACTGGTAGTACTGCTAGTAGCTAGTAGCAGATACCACTAGCCATGTTAGCTGTGCTAGCTCTTCTAGTGCTCATAGCCTGGCCATCAAGCCATTACACAGAGCCACTGCTATTACTGCTAGCAACTGCTAGTAGCCCTAGTGCTAGCCATGCTAGCTCTTCCCTCCTCCCCCACCTCTCCACATCTCCTCCTCCATGGCCAGTGATGAGATTACTCTATTCCCTCGCTAGCCCAGACGTCAGTGGCACCATCATTATCCAGAGAGAGGCTGCCTGGTTGCGAACTGAACTGCCTGGTTGTGATGTCCTAAAGGGTTGGTTGGTTGTGTTGGGTTGAGGTTAGAGGTTAGACAGGTGGGGAGGGGCTGTTTAAGTAAGACTGTCATCTCTGTTCAGCTCATTGCATTTATGCCTCACTGGCACAAAACTAGCTTTCAATGGAGAATAAGATGTCCTCTGGTAAAGAAACCCCACCAAGGCCTGCCATGCCTGTCATATTAACTGTTTCCATTAACCCAGACACCAGACACAAGGGATCCCACATACCCATCTCACCCTGTTTCCTTACGGGGTGGCAGGTAGCCTCGTGGTTAGAGCGTTGGACTAGTAACCGAAAGGTTACAAGATTGAGTCCCTGAGCTGACAAGGTAAAAATCTGTCGTTCTGCCCCTGAACAAGGCAGTTAACCCACTGTTCCTAGGCCGTCATTGAAAATAAGAATTTGATCTTAACTAACTTGCCAAGTTAAATAAAGAAAAAATTAATTACGCAAGGTAACCCTACTCAACAAATTGGATGCAGTCTATCACAGTGCAATCCGTTTTGTCACCAAAGCCCCATATACTACCCACCATTGCGACCTGTACGCTCTCGTTGGCTGGCCCTCGCTTCATACTCGTCGCAAAATCCACTGGCTCCATGTCATCTACAAGACCCTGCTAGGTAAAGTCCCCCCTTATCTCAGCTCGCTGGTCACCATAGCATCACCCACCTGTAGCACGCGCTCCAGCAAGTATATCTCTCTGGTCACCTCCAAAACCAATTCTTTCTTTGGCCGCCTCTCCTTCCAGTTCTCTGCTGCCGATGACTGGAACGAACTACAAAAATCTCTGAAACTGAACACTTATCTCCCTCACTAGCTTTAAGCACCAACTGTCAGAGCAGCTCACAGATTACTGCACCTGTACATAGCCCACCTATAATTTAGCCCAAACAACTACCTCTTTCCCTACTGTATTTATTTTATTTATTTATTTATTTTGCTCCTTTGCACCCCATTATTTCTATCTCTACTTTGCACATTCTTCCACTGCAAATCTGCCATTCCTGGGTTTTACTTGCTATATTGTATTTACTTTGCCACCATGGCCTTTTTATGCCTTTGCCTCCCTTATCTCACCTCATTTGCTGACATCGTATATAGACTTGTTCATACTGTATTATTGACTGTATGTTTGTTTTACTCCATGTGTAACTCAGTGTCGTTGTATGTGTCGAACTGCTTTGCTTTATCTTGGCCAGGTCGCAATTGTAAATGAGAACTTGTTCTCAACTTGCCTGCTTAAATAAAGGTGAAATAAATAAAAAGGTGAGAAGGTGCCACACAGCGCCCGCTCCGATGAGTACTACTTCCTTGAGATCTCCTTATTCTGACAGGATGAGCGTGGCTGCGATTTGTCCGTTCTTACTTTTTTAGTGCCTGTGTGTGGGAATACTGTCTCTCAGAAGTTAGATGACAGCACGGATATGGGAATTAGCCAGCATTCAATCCGCAAAAAGCTACACACAAGGAGGGGTTGTTGGAGTGGACGAGGAGGATGGAGGCTCTCTGGTGCCAATAACATTGCATTTTCTTCAAGTAATAATAAACAGGTTTACATTTTCACAGAAGAGCATCTGGTGCAGATTGGAAGAGCATGTTAACCAGAGGAGCAGCCGGTCCACCAGATGTTTCTGGTCCCTGTAGACTTGTCACAGGAGGACCTTTAGTCTTCATCCTGCAGCGCACGCGCACACACACACACACACACACACACACACACACACTCCAAATGCCCTGTCCTTGACTCATACTCACCTAATGCAAACACCTACTACGCACACACACACACAAGCACACAATTAGACGGCTATTGGGTTGAATCAAGGATTTCTTAAAGGGGAACTGCACCCGCTGATTTGGCCTAGTTTTTTGGCTCCTAAGACCCTCACGAACTTCTACAGATGCACCGTTGAGAGCATCCTGTCTGGCTGTATCTCCTCCTGGTACGACAATTGCACCGTCCGCAACCGCAGGGCTATCCAGAGGGTGGTGAGGTCAGCCCAACGCATCATCAGGGGCCCACTCCCTGCCCTCCAGGACATTTACAGCACCCGTTGTCACAGGAAGGCCAAGAAGATCATCAAGGACCTCAGCCACCCGAACTACGGCCTGTTCAACCTGCTACCATCTACAGTACAAGTGCATCAAAGCTGGGACTGAGAGACTGATAAATAGCATATATCTCCAGGCCATCAGACTAGGTAAACAGTCACCACTAGCCAGCCTCCGCCCAGTACCCTGCCCTGAACCTTAGTCACTGTTACTAGCTGGCTACCACCTGGTACTCTACCCTGCGATACTCTACCCTCTACCCTTCCCTATGTACATACAGTATAGTCATTGAACACTGGTCACTTTAATAATGTTAAAATACTTTTTCACCAACTTTATGTATATGTACTGTATTCTAGTCATGGCTCATCCTATATATCTACTGCTGTACAAACCTTTTCTGTTCATATACTGTCTCTACTGTCAATACAATGCATTTGTAAATTATTCAGAACTCTTGACATTTTCCACATTTTGTTACGTTACAGCCTTGTTCTAAAAATGATTAAATAAAAAAGTTTCCTCATCAATGTACACCAAATACCCAAAATGATCAAGCAAAAATAGGTTGTTCATTTTTTTCTCATACATTTATTAAAAATAAAATCCAGAAATACCTTATTTACATAAGTATTCAGACCCTTTGCTATGAGACTCTAAATTTAGCTCACGTCCATTCTTTTTCTATTGATCATCCATCAGATGTTTCTATGACTTGATTGGAGTCCACCTGTGGTAAATTAAATTGATTGGACATGATTTGGAAAGGCACACACGTCTCTATATAAGGTCCCACTGTTGACTGTGCATGTCAGAGCAAAAACCAAGGATTGTGCCCAGGCACAGATCTGGGGAAGGGTACCAAAACAAATTTGCAGCATTAAAGGTCCCCAAGAACACAGTGGCCTACATCATATTTAAATGGAAGAAGTTTGGAACCACCAAAACTATTCCTAGAGCTAAGCAATTGGGGGAGTAGGGCCTTCGTCGGGGAGGTGATCAAGAACCCGATGTTCACTCTGACAGAGCTCCAGTTCCTCTGTGGAGATGGGAGAACCTTCCAGAAGGAGAACCATCTCTGCAGCACTCTACCAATCAGGCCTTTATGGTAGAATGGCCAGACGGAAGCCACTCCTCTGTAAAAGGCATATGACAGCCCGTTTGGAGTTTAGGACTCTCAGACCATGAGAAACAAGATTCTCTGGTATGATGAAATCAAGATTAAACTCTTTGGCCTGGATGCCAATGGTCACATCTGGAGGAAAACCGGCACCATCCCTACTGTGAAGCATGGTGGTGGCAGCATCATGATGTGGGGATGTTTTTCAGGTGCAGAGACTGGGAGACTAGTCAGGATTGATGCAAAGATGAACGGAGCAATGTACATAGAGATCCTTGATGAAAACTTGCTCCAGAGCGCTCAGGAACTCAGAGAGGGGCGAAGGTTCACCTTCCAACAGGACAACAACCCTAAGCACACAACGCTTGAGTTACCCAGCCAAAGCCCGGACTTGAACCCAATTGAACATCGCTGTGAAAACCTGAAAATAGCTGTGCAGAGACCTTTCCCATCCAGCCTGAGAGGATCTGCAGAGAAGAATTAGGAGAAACTCCCCAAATACAGGTGTGCCAAGCTCTCTAGGTTTTTTCCTAGTTTCCGGCCTTTCTAGGGAGTTTTTCCTAAACCTGCATTGCTTGCTTTTTGAGGGTTCCAGAATTAAATTCCAGATTTATGTTCCTCCTTCTGATATTTCTTAACCTTTTCACATGTACAAACAAATAGTAGAGATAATTATTTATTTCAGCTTTCATTTCTTTCATCACATTCCCAGTGGTTTAGAAGTGTACATACACTCAATTAGCATTTGGTAGCATTGCCTTTAATTTGTTTAACTTGGGTCAAACGTTTCGGGTAGCCTTCCACAAGCTTCCCACAATAAGTTGGGTGAATTTTGGCCCATTCCTCCTGACAGAGCTGGTGTAACTGAGTCAGGTTTGTAGGCCTCCTTGCTCGCACACGCTTTTGCAGTTCTGCCCACAACTTTTCTATAGGATTGAGGTCAGGGCTTTGTGATGGCCACTCCAATACTTTGACTTTGTTGTCCTTAAGCCATTTTGCCACAACTTTGGAAGTATGCTTGGGGTCATTATCCATTTGTAAGACCCATTTGCGACCAAGCTTTAACTTCCTGACTGATGTCTTGAGATGTTGCTTCAATATATCCACATAATTTTCCAATCCTCGTGAAGCTTTCTATTTTGTGCACCAGTACCTCCTGCAGCAAAGCGCCCCCACAACATGATGCTGCCACCCCCGTGCTTCACGGATGGGATGGTGTTCTTCGGCTTGCAAGCGTCATCCTTTTTCCTCCAAACATAACGATAGTCATTATGGCCAAACAGTTCTATTTTTGTTTCATCAGACCAGAAGACATTTCTCCAAAAACTACGATCTTTATCCCCATGTGCAGTTGCAAACCGTAGTCTGGCGGTTTTGGAGCAGTGGCTTCTTCCTTGCTGAGCGGCCTTTCAGGTTATGTCGATATAGGACTCGATTTACTGTGGATATAGATACTTTTGTACGTGTTTCCTCCAGCATCTTCACAAGGTCCTTTACTGTTGTTCTCGGATTGATTTGCACCAAAGAACATGTCTCCATCCTGGGTGGTATGAGGGCTGCGTAGTCCCATGGTGTTTATACAGATGAATGTGGTACCTTCAGGTGTTTGGAAATTGTTCCCAAGGATGAACCAGACTTGTGGAGGTCTACAATTTTTTTTCTAAGGTCTTGCCTGATTTCTTTTGATTTCCAATGATGTCAAGCATAGAGGCACTGAGTTTGAAGGTAGGCCTTGAAGTACATCCACAGGTACACCTACAATTGACTCAAATAATGCCAGTTAGCCTATCAGAAGCTTCTAAAGCCATGACATAATTTTCTGGAATTTTCTAACCTCTTTAAAGGCACAGTCAACTCAGTGTATGTACACTTCTGACCCACTGAAATTGTGATACAGTGAATTCTAAGTGAAATAATCTGTCTGTAAACAAAAATTACAAGTCATGCACAAAATAGATGTCCTAACCGACTTGTCAAAACTAAAGTTTCTTAACAAGAAATTTGTGGAGGGGTTAAAAAACGAGTTTTAATGACTCCATGCTACAGTAGAAACGACGACATGATACACAGGTTTCATTTTGATTTCAAACCTGTAGAAAACATTATCATGAAATATTGAAACTTCCATTGAACAATTTGCGAACATTACTTTAGAACCATGACGAAACCTGTAGGAAACGTTATGCTGAAGTACTGAAATTCCTTCCTGAGAAACATATGGTTCCAGAACATTATATGCTAGCTGGGTAATCTGCACCATTCCCAGAACGTTGTGGGAAGGTTGCATGCAAAATTACCATAGGACAACCACACTCTCACGCAAGCCATGCCTAATGAATATTGACTAATAAATACGATCGAGAACCATGATGAATAACTGTATGAAATACAATGTTTTGAAATATCCTCCTATTCCACCACTCTATCCTCTTCATAGAAGTCCAGCCTAACAGCCTGGTAACTTGCTTTGCAGTACAGTGTTTCTCGTGACAGTATTAAAGCAACCCGATAGGCCCCTAGCGAGTATAGGAAAGGTAGCTAGCTGTAGAAGGCAATATCTTGTGTTAACGTATGGCTAATTAGCAGAGTCTAATGGTTCATGCGATTTGTAATTGGCTATTGATTGACAACGATTAAGACAGTCGAAGAGGCCATATAAAATCCCTATCAGAAACTTAGGTTTCAATTCATGTGGAACACACACTACTGTGTGATTGCAGAAATACATTGTGTAATACTTTCTGAAAGGGGTTGAATAGAAACTAGGCCTCCACTTCTTCCTTCCACACACGATCAATCAAATTGAATTGTGCCCACGGTTGAAATCCATCAATTCACGTCTTGGCGCAGGACTTTTCATTCTGCACAGCCAGAAATAAAAGAAAAAAACAAATGTGCTGATTAGCCAACAAGTTCTTGGGATTGCAACATTTTAAAGAACAAACTATTTGACAGTATAAATATATGAGGCCAAGTTAAGCACCCACTCCTCCCACACTCCCCTCCAAGCCCCCAGCCTACATACGCACAACTACCGCCCTGCATAAAAAGGTCCTAAAATGAGTCACAAATTGCTAACAAATGATTTCCTGCTCTTGGGAATAATAGGGTCCCTGCGCAGCCTTTGATTCCAGCTCTTTTGTGTCCCCTCTTTGTTTACTTTGCTGTCTGGCAGAGACTCCCTATTGATAGTTGTCACACTGGGTTGCTGGGCAGCAGCGAGTGGGTGTGTTCTATGTGTGTGTGGTGTTGTGTCTGTGTGTGTGTGCCTGTGTGTTTGTGTTTGCAAGCGTGTATGTGCATGAGTGTGACTGTGCATGTTTAAACAAGTCTGCGCGCGCATGCATTTGAGCCAGTGTGTGTGTTTGTGTGTTCTTGAATGTGTGTGTGCGCGGGTTTGAGCCGATGTGTGTGTGGGGTGATGTGGCGTAGAGGGCACTTCTGTCAGATCTGATGTCGGGTCCCGTGCTATGACATGAAGGGCGCTGTCAGAAGAGATGGCCGCAGGTACAGCTGCCCTCTGTGTTCTCCCTCTTTTCCCTTCGCCAAAGAGTGGCTGCATGAGACACACACTTCCTGTGACCAATCACATACACACTTTCTGTGACCCAGCACACCCACTTCCTGTGTCCCGACTATGGGCATATTTGCTGGTGAGTAGGCCTCAAAATATACCTTCTCAGCCTTGCCCAAAACCTGTTGATCTCTTCTTCAATTCAAATAAAAATACTTGATTTATCCCACAAGGGGCATTCATGTCTTGTTGATCTTCTTGTCCTTACCATGTCATCAGGCTTGTTTTTCAAGACTTATATTTCTTTATTTAGTTATCCTTCAGAAGAGGACGTATTTTTTATGTTAGGTCAGGATGCAAAGAATGCATCATAAGAATACATGGAAATTGATTGAACTACTTGGAGACTTAATTTTGTCTCCCCACTGTCATTCACTCCAACTGATTTGCCTATTTACTATTCCCCTCTCATGTTTCTGCATCCATCTCCTGAAACTCTTTCTAGGAGTGAATGATACAATCTGAAGTTCAATCAGCTCTTTTTTTATTAGAATTTTATGTAACCTTTATTTAACTAGGCAAGTCATTTAAGAACAAATTCTTATTTACAATGACGGCCTACCCCGGCCAAACCCGGACGACGCTGGGCCAATTGTGCGCCGCCATATGGGACTTGTGATACAGCCTTTTAACCACCGGAGAGAAAAAGGAATTAGCAAAGTCGTGTTCAGACTAATTTGGTTGAACTGAGGAGGAGAAGGTTGAACAGTTAAAATCAGGACAGCATTGAGGCCTGTGCCTCTTTGCATCCTCCTGTATGCACCTGCTTTGATGGATAGGTTGACAAGGCTGGTGCGTGTAGCTGTCTGTGGTTCCTTGACGGGTTTCCCTCCCTGGCCCCTCCAATGTACAGTCCTATGCCACCATGCCCAAATTGCACCATATTCTTTATATAGTGCAGTACTTTTGACCGGGGCCCTGTTCAAAAGAAGTGCACTATGTTGTGAACAGGGTTCCATTTGGGACACTGCTATAGTGTGTGGACTAGACAGTGGTAGACCAGACAGGGACCTGAAACTTTAATGCTAATTGATCCCAAGGAAGGCCGGGGAAGGAATGTTGACACAGGTGTGTTGCCATAGGGCCTGCCACGGAAAGGCAGGGAGGGCTGGGTAACAGCATGGACCGTTGGGGTACAGGACTGTGGCATGGCACAGAGTGCCCGCTGGGAGGAAGAGGGAGAGTTGGAGAATGACCTATTTTCCTTTTTTAAGCTAGCACAGGGGGTGGGGGTTGGTAGTGGTGTGTGTATGTGGGTTGTAATGGTGTGTGTGTGTGTGTGGGGGGGGGGGGGGGGGGGGGGGGCTGCACATGTGTGTCTGTTTTGTATGCTGACTTAGATCTGCTGGAAAACGGTGCCAAAATTGTACTGTAGATTCGCTAATTCACTGACCAAAATCAGTTTTCACAGCTGGTTGTACATTTGTGTTTTTACCTGGAGGTTCTCACCACTTATAACAGCCAGGTGTAGGGATTACAACTGATCCTGTCTCCTATTTTCATTTATCTCATAGTTGATGGCTTTTCCGCATGTAAACCTCATCAAAAACGAGCTAACAATAGCTCGCCATGACAGACGCCCGAGCATCTGGCAAGCCAGCCACTCAGAACTTTCAAACCGCTTATTGCACACCCTGTCACTGCGATTGGACGAGAGATAAAGAAAAACAGGGAAGTAAAAGAGTAAACAAACACAACTTGGAGGGTGGAGCTTTTACAGCATTTTATCGCGATGCAGATGTACAGAGAGAAAGAGTCACGGAGAGAGGGAGAAAGGTACAGCGAGAAAAGTAGAGAGAAGAGAGAAAAGCTAGAGAGGCAGGTGACAGCCTCCTGTGTTGCGGTTTGCACTCGTAAATTCTTCAAACAACATTGTGGGATCCTAACCAATGTTGTGCCACCAGATTGGCGTCTTGAACAGGAGCCACCTCCTCAAACCACTTCCCTGTTTCCCTTGTTTACCAGTCGCCTCTTTCCTTTGCTCCCCCCGCTCCTCCGAAGAGGCTTTGTCCCGAGCAAGGCCCCATAAAAGAGTGATGAGGAGCCTTGTTGAGAGGACCTGTGTACACCACTTTATTCAGGAACGATCACTTATTTAAAGGTGTCGGAATCTTGTTGTTTGCTTGTTTTATTGAAAACCTTGCGGGTAAAGTGGCACCGGAGCTGGCATGTGAACATCTCTCGGGGGGCTTCGCTGCAGAACATCTTCATCCTTTTTTCGATAAATAAGTGAAGGGAGTGCGGATACATTTTTTATCCCTGCGAAGATCCATTGTTGCCCGGGACGTGTTGGTAAGATGCGTGTGGGTGGTGGAAAACAATCTAACACACAAACACGTCACAGGTCTGTGGTGGACCCCTCGCTGTGCTGCACAGAGTGAGTGGCAGCCGTGGTTAAGGAAGATGCATGCAAAGCCCTACACCTTTTACCTCCCACAGTGAAAGGCAACAGAGCAAGCTGTTTGCACTGGGACATCTACGGCCTTTACTTAGACATCCAGTCGTACTGAATGAGTTTCACTGTCAGTTGATTGCAGTGATTTAGTTATATGCTCTTGTATCTCCTTCTCTGTTCATTCGGTCAGGGAGTCAAATTAATGTTTGAGCATGAACTGTTCTAGAACCATTTCCTGCATGGTATTTAGGAGGGAACTGCACATCCCACCTTGTCCTTTTAGAATGACTATGATGCAATAACGTGGCACCTCCCTTCCCTTAGCTGAGATGGCATCAGATATGTCGAAGTGTAGACTTCTCGGTGCAAAACATGCAGGGAATGTGAAGTGCAGCGAGGTGCGGCCCATCGCGGGTGATTTTTGTACATCCGGGAGAGCCGACTGATGAATGATTCAGAGTGGAGAGAGGAGACTAGAACTCACTCTGTCTTTAATGCCAAGCCACAGGAAACACGGCATCTTCTGCATCATCTTCACCAAATGGGCCTGATGTTGTTGAGGAAAGAGACCCTTTTAAACTCTCACTGCACTCCCATGATCTCTCTCCGCTTTTTTTGTGCACTGGAACACATCAAAAGACCAATTGGTAAATAAATAATCAACAACAGCATGTTTTATTTATCTCCATAGGGCGAGGAGAGGATTGGAGAGGAGTCCTGGTGAGTTCTGAAAGCAGCCGGGTTTGAAAAGGCCACAGGGCATATTTGGTGTGGAGGAGAACTTTCCAGGGGTAGACCCATTGCAAACTAATAGTTTGAGGGTTTGTGAGGAGAAACAAGGGACCTCTGAGTGTTAGCTACGACCTGTTTCAGTGTGCAGAGTACCTGCGGAGTATCTAGGGTACACACATTTGTTTCCTTATACAGTGGGGAGAACAAGTATTTGATACACTGCCGATTTTGCAGGTTTTCCCCACTTACAAAGCAGGTAGAGGTCTGTAATTTTTATCATAGGTAGACTTCAACTGTGAGAGATGGAATCTAAAACAAAAATCCAGAAAATCACATTGAATGATTTTTAAATAATTAATTTGCATTTTATTGCATGACATAAGTATTTGATCACCTACCAACCAGTAAGAATTCCGGCTCTCACAAACCTGTTCGTTTTTCTTTAAGAAGCCCTCCTGTTCTCCACTCATTACCTGTATTAACTGCACCTGTTTGAACTCGTTACCTGTATAAAAGACACATGTCCACACACTCAATCAAACAGACTCCAACCTCTCCACAATGGCCAAGACCAGAGAGCTGTGTAAGGACATCAGGGATAAAATTGTAGACCTGCACAAGGCTGGGATGGGCTACAGGACAATAGGCAAGCAGCTTGGTGAGAAGGCAACAACTGTTGGCTCAATTATTAGAAAATGGAAGAAGTTCAAGATGACGGTCAATCACCCTCGGTCTGGGGCTCCATGCAAGATCTCACCTCGTGGGGCATCAATGATCATGAGGAAGGTGAGGGATCAGCCCAGAACTACATGGCAGGACCTGGTCAATGACCTGAAGAGAGCTGGGACCACAGTCTCAAAGAAAACCATTTGTAACACACTACGCCGTCATGGATTAAAATCCTGAAGCGCACGCAAGGTCCCCCTGCTCAAGCCAGCACATGTCCTGACATTTGCCAATGACCATCTGGATGATCCAGAGGAGGAATGGGAGAAGGTCATGTTGTCTGATGAGACAAAAAATATAGCTTTTTGGTCTAAACTCCACTCACCGTGTTTGGAGGAAGAAGAAGTACAACCCCAAGAACACCATCCCAACCATGAAGCATGGAGGTGGAAACATCATTCTTTGGGGATGCTTTTCTGCAAAGGGGACAGGACGACTGCACCGTATTGAGGGGAGGATGAATGGGGCCATGTATCGCTAGATCTTGGCCAACAACAACCTTCCCTCAGTAAGAGCATTGAAGATGGGTCTTCCAGCATGACAACAACCCGAAACACAAAGCCAGGGCAACTAAGGAGTGGCTCTGTAAGAAGAATCTCAAGGTCCTGGAGTGGCCTAGCCAGTCTCCAGACCTGAACCCAATAGAAAATCTTGCCCAGCGACAGCCCCAAAACCCGAAGGATCTGGAGAAGGTCTGTATGGAGGAGTGGGCCAAAATCCCTGCTGCAGTGTGTGCAAACCTGGTCAAGAACTACAGGAAACGTATGATCTCTGTAATTGCAAACAAAGGTTTCTGTACCAAATATTAAGTTCTGCCTTTCTGATGTGTCAAATACTTGTCATGTCATGTCATGCAATAAAATGCAAATTAATTACTTAAACATCATACAATGTGATTTTCTGGATTTTTGTTTTAGATTCCGTCTCTCACAGTTGAAGTGTACCTATGATACAAATTACAGACCTCTACATGCTTTGTAAGTAGGAAAACCTGCAAAATCGGCAGTGTATCAAATACTCATTCTCCCCACTGTATCTAGACCTATATTAGTGGACAATGGTCATACTAGCCCTTCTTCACCCGTTTTCCACCGTGGATATTTTAGCATGTTGTTCTTTTATAGGAGTAAATTGTTGTATTTCACTATGGCAACAGCACATCTTACTTTTCATTTCATCCCTCCTGAGGTGAATGCAGTCTCAAGTGGAATTCCAGCAGCCTATTGTGTTATTTCTGGTTTGTGAATAGGTTAGTGTGTGTGTGTCTTTGTCTCATCACTTGTGTGTGTGTGTGTGTGTGTGTGCCCTGTGTCCCTGCCTGTGTGTGTTTTCATGCCTGCCTCCTCTGTGTATTTGAGCATATGCACCTGTGAGTGTGTTGGTGTGTGCGCGTCATTGGGAGTGCACTCTGAAAGGGTCATTGCGGGAGCCAAAGTCACTGTAGGCTGTCAGACAGTGAGAGATGCAGCACCTCTAAAGGCCATGATTTTGGGGCCCCGCTGTCTATTAACAACCCTGCAACACTTCTCAGGGCTGTCTCGCGTTGCCCCCTCGGGCCCCCTCAGGTCCCTGAAGGAACAGCAGAGAGAGGCTGCTTCTCCGAGTAGGAGACGGCCCCTTTCAAACCCTCCAAACTCTAATTGTGACATCATCAACAGCATCTGACAGTAATGAGGCACTGAGTTGTCAGAGCGGCCATCAGCTTAGCTCAGTACTGTATGAGGTTGTGTGGTTTTATTCAGGGATGTTTGGAAAAGAAAAAGATGGATGAATGTGATGGCAATGACTTGACATGCAGTAATGTGAACGCTAATGCCAAAATTTTGTAGATAATGTAGAGATGTGTCCGTCACTTCCTCTTGACGCCTCCTCCATAACATTCACATCAAGACATTCTCCCTTGAAATGATTCTCGATGCGAACTACATCCAATATCAAATATCGGTTTGGGCAAACAAATAGAATGAAACCGTCTATCCTGCCTCGTATCAGCATGGTCCATCTGTGTTTACCAGGCTATCTAGCGTTCCCATCATCACAGAGGCTTTTGTGTCCACAACCTGGCACATTTTCTTCCTGTATTTGTTTGGTGGTCCGTCAGTCTATTTACTTTATCACGCTGCCAAATCATCCATTTACACTCCCATCTGTCTGTCAAACTATATCTTAGCATCCATTTGTCTAACTCTCTCAATCAAAGCAGTGCTGTGTCAGGGCGGAGTTGCTCTCTTTCCTCCTGTGTTTCTTCTCCTGCAGGCCACACCATTAGACCCTTGTTTAAGTGGTTCTGGCTGCAGCACAATTAGGCTCCTCCGGACTCCTTGTCCTCTCTGCCGGCTACAGTACATGCATACGGGTCCCACATATAATTACAAGCAATTCACAGCTCTTTCTGTGTTGACATTTGGTTGAATTGGATGGTGAGTGATTCTAGGTTGTTGTAGGCGTCATAAGTGCTACGTGACACAGAGACAGTGATGTGTTTTTGCAAAGGTGAACGATGCTGACAGTTTTGTATGTGCTTTGATTGATGTTGGCCTATGGTATCATTGAATGATATGGTATGGTTCACGGTGTGTGTTTTTGGCCGCAGCCACTTTACTACACTGGTACGGAGGACAAGCGGTTGGCGGTTGCGGAGACAAGTCAAGCTGTGCTGAACCAGGCCAGTGCACTGACTCCATTTGGTCCAGCTCACCCCAGCTCTGGCCTCTGGAGCTGCTAGTGCCCCAAGGCCCACCCTGGCCTCCCGCCGAGCCCCCTATCAGTTTTGGAGGATCAGCGATTGCCCCCCCCTCGGGCGGCCCTGTGCCTGGACCTGATGGATTACCCGCTATCCTGGCTCAGGACTAGGAAAAGCACGGGCCCTAGCTGCACTAGATGCCACAGACCCCATCTGTGTTCATTGCTGACTCCAGCTCCAGCCTGCCCCCCGGGCTACAGGCTTAGGCCAGTAATGAACCCCCCACTCAGAGGCTTACTGTCAATGCTATTTTCCCCACAGCCTTATATACCCCAATGCTAGCCTTTTGCCAATATGGACAGCTAGCCTAGCAATGAATCTCAAACAGGCATTGAGCAGGCACCCTAACGATTTGAGGAGTGAATGCACAGTTGAAATTGATTTTTTTTTTTCTGAAGCCTGCTTCCTGAAATCTACTGCTGAGCTGATGATCATGAATGGGAGTTTTGCCTCTGGCGCTTGATCGATTGCAAGAAGGTTTTCATCTTTTGCCTGTTTGGTGCGTTTGTGCATTGCCTCGACTGCCAGGAGAATGCTAGGAAGTATTGTTCCGTAGCAAAAGAAACCTCCAGTCCAGATATCAGAAGGGAAGAGGGCCCAATGAGAAATCACAAGTACTAGCGGCCTGTCAAGCTTGTTGTTTTCAATCAAAGATAGAGGCCTAAAAGACTGAGCACACGCTAGGCTGCAGAGGAAGAAGTTTCAACTTTTTTTATTTTTGATCGTGAGATTGACACATACACACACACAGTTTTTCTCTCTCTTCCCGTCACACTGTTTGTCACTGGTACAAGCCTGTCAAAGCCGTCCCGCCGAGGAGGTAACCTAGTACTCTATCTCCCCTCTAAACAAAAAATATTTGTTTATGGACATGTGTAGTGATTTCCAGGTCTCCTGCGCCGTATTGTGTTCCGAGCTGTCAAGAGACATTACTCTCAGCCCCTACTCCCCTTTCAGCGACAGCGAGCAGGGGAGAGAGAGAAAGAAAGAGAGGGGGCAGCGGACAATGGAGAAGTGTGGGGGGAGGAGGGACTGGTGTGGAGGGGCACAGCAGTGGGCAAAGGAAGACGCAAGGCCTGTAGCAAAATCAGTTAAGATGCTGCCTCCTTTCAAATAGGGGGCTAAAGTGCCCGGTTGGTCAGTACTTTAATGCAGTCCTTAAGGTAGATTTGTGAGAAAGAGGCATTTTTATTGGTCGAGAGAATAGGTTGTATTGAGTATCTGGGTCATTCACCAGTGTGTGTGTGTAACTGGTGAGCAGCGTGCTACATCACAGGCGACCCCATGCATGATTGAGATCCACGATATGGACATGAGAGAGATACGCATCAGTTGTGTTTGGACTGACGCCGCTTTTATATCCCATTAACATTTCGTTATCCTTTGTCTCAACAAACTGTCAAACTAGGCTCACTTTAGATTCACTTTTCCCTCCAAAGGATTTTAGCTGGGTATACATACACGCCAGGCACACCATACCTTAAGCTTATCTGCTTTCTCCTTGAATTTCAAGCAGGTTTTGTTGTTTGGGGTTGCTTTTTGGTAGTTCCTGGGGATTTGGGCATTTGACAACTAACCCTTGATTTCATGTAAACATCTGTAAATCCGGCCATGCTTGCATGGGATCCTGAGATGGAGGGAGAGTGAAAGAGGTGGACAGGAAAGAGTGGGAGAGGAGTGAAGGAGGGAGAAAGTGAGTGAGAAAGATAGAGAGAACGGGCAAGAGAGAGAGAGAGAACGGGCGAGAGAAAGAGGGAGGAGAATTTCAGCATCTTGCCTCAGCATATCCAGGCCCGCCTTCTGTGTTTCCTCTGTCACACCACTCTGATCCCTTTTTCTATCTGATACAGGCCCCGTGAAGAACACACCCCATAAAATTTCCTGACACCCCGTACACTCATTTAGCTGACATTACTGAAGACCAAAGGCCTTCACAAGATACCAGACACGAGACATTGCCGAGCCATTGACATGCTTTGCAGTTGTATAGCTATAAAAGTTTGAGTAAATAAACCAAGCTTTCTGTGAGCTCTTGCAGTCTTTTTTGTTAAATTCTGTTAGGAAATACAGTATATAGCAATGTTTACAGGGGGTCTACTGAAGTCAATGCAACTCTGCCACAATCTGACAGTGTTATAATATTCTTTACACTGTCAAAATTGTGTTATTGTGTTTTTGATTATCCCTTCACGTCAATCAATCTTTTGTCTTTTCTCCGACACTGTTACACAGCCAGTGCAGTGGACGTATAACACATATAACAGATGCCTATCACAGAAGCTGATCAGACAAATGTGAAGAAAAGCAGGCAGTTGCTCCTAGTAATCCCCTAAATTAATTCTGTGTTGTTGACTATAGATTTCAACCCCAACTGATAAATTACCCCTGATCTGAGATCAGTCTATGGGTAAAAGTGTGAAGGAGGCCTCCTGGTTGGTTATCATTTTGGCGTCCTTCCTACCTTCATTTTGGCGTCCTCCCTTCATATGGTTGGTTATCATGTTCTTCGACCCTAATCCCTCTCCACTTGTCTTGCTCTCCCCCTCTCCTCTCCCCCCCTCTCTCTCTCTGCTATTTATCTTTCTCTCCACACTCTCTCTCTCCATCTCACCCCCCTACCCTCCTCCAGAACCCTTCAGTTGGACTCCAGTTTTCCCCATTCAAAGCAATTACTCTCATCTTTGAACAGGCCTCTGTTATGGCGCAAACTGTAGTTTTGCTTCTGCAACCCTATAAATTAAAGCCGGAAAAATGTCTGCTCTGCCCCCTGCATCCCATTTATATATCTTGCTTCTGGTGTTTCCTGGAGCTCCATTACTCTGCAGCCACTAGCCCTGGCTGAGGACAGGGAGAAGATGTGAGGGAAAGATAGAAGTTGCAGCGGATAGCACAGCTCTCAGAGAACTGGGAGTAATGGCGTGTGACGCAGAAAAATATTGAATCACCCCATATTGCATTTTGTCTCATTGAATTATAAAGTGTTGTGTGAGTGTGTTTGGCCGTGTGTGTAATTATCCTAAAAGGAGAAGGATGATGATGGTGATTATGCTTACCTTTACCACTGTTACCTTAACCCTAATGGATACATACAGTGTGTTTATGCAGTTGCTAAACCGGCAGCTTACCCAGATGTTAATGAACTTTAACATACTGTATTTAATCCCTGCTCAGTTTACCGGTTTTCCAGGAACCCCTGGAAGATCTGACTGGGAATGCTTTGATAGATTACTAGCAGGCTTTCTCTTTGCGTTCGGATCACAGGCCCCGCTGATGATGTAATACTGTGTAATTAGTAAAGGATGAAAGTAACACAAAACCCATTATGGGTTTTCATCTCTTTTGGAGGGACCAGAGACGCTGGAGCTCCCCATCGCTCCATCACAACATGAAATGGCATTTTACTGGACGCTTTCCAGTAAATCAGACAAGAGCTCTGTGTGTGTGTGTGTGTGTGTGTGTGTGTGTGTTCGCGCAAGTGCGAAGGAGGCCTCCAGGTTGGTTATCATTTTGGCGTCCTCCCTTCATATGGTTGGTTATCATTTTGCCATTTTGGTGTCCTCCCTTCATATTACCTTTGGCCTATACAGACTGCGTCTCCCTGTGGCATGGATAACTGGGATGCATTGTTATACACCCCTTTAGAGTGTGTTGTGTGGTGATACACCCCCCCCCCCCCCCCCTTGGTGTGCTGCTTTACCACTCAAGGAACAAGAAAGAATGCTGGTCGTTTGCATTTAATTAAGCTCTGTGAGAGCTTAGTCCCCACTGTAACCAGGAATGCTCTTATTATTTTGTCAATTCCCCCTTTCTCCCTCTCTTGTGCTTCTGTGACTTCGCTAACACTAAAAGATGTCGCCTCGGGGAGAAGCAGGTAAAGGGAGCCATCAAAAACCGATGGCAGCAGACAGATTCGTGATCAGTGCTAGAAATACCCTTGAAGTTGTTTGGTGTGTGGTTGTCCTTGTATAGTATGCGTGTGTGTGTTTCTATGGGTGTTTAAGTGTTTTCATCCCTGTAGAGGATGTAACGTTTAGTCTACCAATAGAAATGGGCTGCTGTTTGTGCAGTTGTTGGCGCTAGATTGATGTGGGGAGGAAAGATGGGCTTTTATACCTGACGATGCGAACTGGAAGGGCTATTAGAAGCAAATGTTTCCACTGGGAGATGCATTTGATTTTACCGGCCACCTTCCCTCTTCCCTCCTCTCACCAAGTCTATGTAAAAGCTTACCCATACCTTCAACAGTAGGCTTGATGCAATTACCCATGTCATTTTAAAACTGTTGTCTGGTCACCTGAATGGAAAGGCAATCTTCGCTGGGGAACTTGTAGAGATGGGAACTGTGTGAACCATTTCCAACTTCAACCTTCTGCACACAATGGCTGGTTCTTCACTGCGCCAAACAAGTTCAAGAAGTTGATCGAGTGTCTTCATGCCGACCTTAGCGCATAATGTGTGCAACTTCAAATCTTCAAAGTGATTCCAAACAGACGGCGATAATTATTTCCTGTGTTGAAGTGTTTGTGTTTTCTCGCTCCATCCCTACTCTTCATTTCTTGGCCATACCCAGTCCCTCTCCTTTCTCTCTTTCATCTGTCCTCTCTCCTCCTTATTTTCTCCCTCCCACGTCTGGTAATAGATACAGCCAGTTCTAAACCCGGTATTAAAGGGAGGAGGACTGTATTCTCCAAGTGCCTCCATTATATGCTGTTCTAATGGGCTCAAGGTCAGAGGCGAGTGCTCGTCCCGAAATGAGGTCACCTTGATTGGAATTGCAAAAGGCGAGGAATCGGACATGGACTTTTTCTGGCACTGGATTTGTTTTAAAGTTGGTTCCTTGGTCTCTTGTTTTAAAGTTTATTGTTTACCATTGGTGGTGGTTTGCATGGAACATTTGGCGCCCGTGAAGTTGTTCGAACTTGCCCCGTAGGCACGGGAAACCCTTGGAAGCGTTTTTGAAGATGAAAGGGAGGGTGAACGTGGAAAGTCTCTCAGATGTGCTCTGCAATATGGGGCATGTGAAGTTCAGAAGGTCGCAGGCTTTAACTCTCAGCAACTCAAGTCAGCGGGAAGCATATAGCACATCTGTCTCTCTCTATGCATATATATCTCTCCGGCTTTCTCTGCCTCTTTCTTTTTCTCACTCAGGCTCTCTCTCTTTCTCTCTAGGTTCCTCCCTTTTTTATATCTGCCCTGATTTCTTCTTTCTGTCTGTCCTTCTCCCCCTCTTCTTTTCAATCTCCCTCCCTATCTGTTACCCCCCCCCCCCCCCCCCGGCATTCTCTCCTCCATCCTACTCCCCCCTCTCCTTCTGTGCGCCATCTGCATGCTCTCTCTCAATCTGAGGCGTCTGTGTTGGAAGTCTTGGTAGTGGAGATGTGTGCACCCCACTGCCGTCACAGTCACTCTGTCGCATTAAACAACGCCCAGCCCGGGACACCTGGCACCCCACAGCTGGCACTGAGTAATGGGCTCCACCATGGCAGTGCCAGGGGAGGCCTGCATGGGCTTAGCTAGCTACCTTGTTTCCGTTGATATCTTGCTTCCTGGCCGCCCAGTGCCGCCCAACCCTCCTGCCACCTGGCATGGCGGGGCCGTGCCATGGGTAGCCATGGGCAGCCATGGTTGGCCTGTTTGAGAGGGAGGGAGGGATTGCTTGTAATTCTCTTATGGACTTGGGAGGCGTGGGCCGACGCAGCCAACCCAAAGGTTTCTAAGTGAGCTCGCAGGAGCAGCCAGAGTGAAACCTGTTGCATAAATATTGGAAGTCCTAATAGAAATTCGGAACACCTTGCCTTACAACAAATCCCCTTTGAAACTAACCAAAGACAAGACTCTCTCTCTCTATCTCTCTCTCTCTCTGAGAGAGAGAGAGTGCTGTGTTTGTAGTGTGCTGTGTTTGTGTACTTGCCTGGCACCCTTGATCTTTAGGGTTGTGCGGTGTGTGTCTCTGCATTAAGTTTGGCCTGCATTAAAGGGACATTTCTAAATTGTGCAACTTCATATTGCTCATCTCCAGCACCACACCAACATCAACATATGTGAAAACGGTGCATTTCAATGTTTTGTAACAAAAAAGATAGAGGAAGATAAGCGTTTCCAATGACATCATCAACTGATTAGTAGACCAGGCACGGCGCCAGGATTTTTGACCAATACGTGGGGGTGCTAAGAAAATAGTTGATTTTCATGACATTTAAGTGCATTTATTCCATATGTATAATCAGACAACTGTGCATTGGTGATAATGTTTGAAATGAAATGGCTATCACAACATCAGAAATGACATTAATAATATCCAAAGTACAACAACAATGACAAGTGCAATGCAGTTAGCCTATGCCTGTTAACTGTGCACACACTTGTAAAACGAACTGGCTATCATCACAATCTTCGTGATTATATTTATATTGCAAACCAAAATAACTTGTAGACTGACAATATACATGTATCCTGCTCTGCATTGATTATAATGTTACGGATTAAATGTCCATCACAACATCAGAAATGATTATATCCACAGTGCAGCCACAACGAGAAGTGAATTTACCCTATGCCTGTCAACTGTGTACACGTGGTGAAAAAACGAGCTGGCTATCATTTTTCTTAGGGATTATATTTCTATTGCAAAAATACTTCTAGGCCGACTGGCGTCTTCTTGTTCCGTCCAGTTCGAGATCAGCGCGATTTAATAATGTTCCCACCACCAGAAAGGCGCGCTCTGTCAATGAATAAAAGGCCTTTCAGATACTCACCAAGTGTTGTTTTATGGAAGGACGATACGTCCGTTGTGGTTCAGTGCAAATACGTCTATAATCTTCTGGACATCCAGGGCCCTGGTTCTTTCTGTGTGCATGGACAGGCAGGCAAGGTTGCCGAGTCGAGGGTTTGCCCAGTATTTCATTCTGTATATCATGATGCGTGTACTTCGAGATTTTCCTGTGCAACTGTTTTGCCGAATTTGCCTATGACCTGTAAAAGTTCAAGGAAGTTTCCCTGGTTGACAGCCATGTCGTTTTCTATGTCTCCTCTCTGTGAAAGTCCCTGGTATGCAGTGTAACGCAATGACTCCACGACAGATCTCATATACTCTCTGTTCTCTCTGACAATTTTTGAATGTTCATCACTTAGAGCATTGCATATTGTTGAGCCAGACTCTTTCTTAATAGTCCACTCATTCCACGCTGTCATTGCATATTTACAGTGCCTTGCGAAAGTATTCGGCCCCCTTGAACTTTGCGACCTTTTGCCACATTTCAGGCTTCAAACATAAAGATATAAAACTGTATTTTTTTGTAAAAGAATCAACAACAAGTGGGACACAATCATGAAGTGGAACGACATTTATTGGATATTTCAAACTTTTTTAACAAATCAAAAACTGAAAAATTGGGCGTGCAAAATTACTCAGCCCCCTTAAGTTAATACTTTGTAGCGCCACCTTTTGCTGCGATTACAGCTGTAAGTCGCTTGGGGTATGTCTCGATCAGTTTTGCACATCGAGAGACTGAATTTTTTTCCCATTTCTCCTTGCAAAACAGCTCGAGCTCAGTGAGGTTGGATGGAGAGCATTTGTGAACAGCAGTTTTCAGTTCTTTCCACAGATTCTCGATTGGATTCAGGTCTGGACTTTGACTTGGCCATTCTAACACCTGGATATGTTTATTTTTGAACCATTCCATTGTAGATTTTGCTTTATGTTTTGGATCATTGTCTTGTTGGAAGACAAATCTCCGTCCCAGTCTCAGGTCTTTTGCAGACTCCATCAGGTTTTCTTCCAGAATGGTCCTGTATTTGGCTCCATCCATCTTCCCATCAATTTTGATGATGCCACCACCATGTTTGACAGTGGGGATGGTGTGTTCAGCTGTGTTGCTTTTACGCCAAACATAACGTTTTGCATTGTTGCCAAAAAGTTAAATTTTGGTTTCATCTGACCAGAGCACCTTCTTCCACATGTTTGGTGTGTCTCCCAGGTGGCTTGTGGCAAACTTTAAACAACACTTTTTATGGATATCTTTAAGAAATGGCTTTCTTCTTGCCACTCTTCCATAAAGGCCAGATTTGTGCAATATACGACTGATTGTTGTCCTATGGACAGAGTCTCCCACCTCAGCTGTAGATCTCTGCAGTTCATTCAGAGTGATCATGGGCCTCTTGGCTGCATCTCTGATCAGTCTTCTCCTTGTATGAGCTGAATGTTTAGAGGGACGGCCAGGTCTTGGTAGATTTGCAGTGGTCTGATACTCCTTCCATTTCAATATTATCGCTTGCACAGTGCTCCTTGGGATGTTTAAAGCTTGGGAAATCTTTTTGTATCCAAATCCGGCTTTAAACTTCTTCACAACAGTATCTCGGACCTGCCTGGTGTGTTCCTTGTTCTTCATGATGCTCTCTGCGCTTTTAACGGACCTCTAAAACTATCACAGTGCAGGTGCATTTATACGGAGACTTGATTACACACAGGTGGATTGTATTTATCATCATTAGTCATTTAGGTCAACATTGGATCATTCAGAGATCCTCACTGAACTTCTGGCGAGTTTGCTGCACTGAAAGTAAAGGGGCTGAATAATTTTGCACGCCCAATTTTTCAGTTTTTGATTTGTTAAAAAAGTTTGAAATATCCAATAAATGTCGTTCCACTTCATGATTGTGTCCCACTTGTTGTTGATTCTTCACAAAAAAATACAGTTTTATATCTTTATGTTTTAAGCCTGAAATGTGGCAAAAGGTCGCAAAGTTCAAGGGGGCCGAATACTTTCGCAAGGCACTGTATGCTCCGCATTGTGTGTCTTGAACAAACTTGTTCTTCCAGTTCTGGTAGCCATGGTGGGTAAATGCCCCCTTCTCTCCACCATGGTTTCCTGGACGTTGAAAGTAAGGGCATGCAAAGCAGAAAGCACGGTCTTTGACATAGATTATTCCAGCCATTTGCAATCCTCATACCATCTACAATTGAAGTAGTGATCCTGCTGTCCAACTTTTGTGGCTGGATAACGCCGAAGAAGAGGGCGCCTTAGTTCTTCAACAGGTGACAGGCTTAAATCAGAGGGAGCGGTGGCTGTGCTAACGGTGCAGCCAACGGTGGCTGTGGAACAGCTAGCAGCGACAAACTGCTCTGGTGCTCCCTCACGTCTTGGCTCACGAGTTTCTCTCTCCGACTCATCTTTCTTATCTCCTTTTTCTTCCTTAGCCCCCTCAGAGACAGGGTCTGGGTCTGGATTTTTATTTTCTACCCGTACTCTTCTCTTGATCAGAAAACGGTCCATCGCAACAGGGTGAGATGGGCGACTAGCTAGCTAGAAGTTAGCTCACATAACGTAGCCTAACGTGCACGAGCACACACACCAGACACACACACACGTCATACGTGGGTCTGGCGCGCGGCACGAGCACGCAGCCAGGGATCGGATTGAGAACAGAATGGCTGGTTATTAACTTTAAAAATATTTTTTTCAATTTAAAAATACTAAAATGCTTGAGGGGGCTTAACTGGGCTATGCCGATTTGCGACGTGCCTATAGCCCCCCATTGCCCCGGTGTAGCGCTGTGCCTGAAGTAGACAATGCCTACTCATAATTGGTTCAAATCACACGAGGCACGCCGATGTCATATCTCCCTCTATATATTTTTCTCCACAAAACGCAGAAACACACAATTATGTTGACGTTGGGGTGTTGTTGGATATGATGAATATAAAGTTGATAAGGAAATATAAAGTTGACATGCTCCCTGTGATGTGAGAATAGGTGGAAGGGCTCTTGAGTGGGAGGCCAGATCCCGAGCTCAATGGAGTTACTATGACACCAGACGCAAGCACCACCACTCCAGCCCCTCTTGTCTCTTCCTCTCAACCCTGATGCTCTCTTATTAATCAGCTTGGGTTATGTTGTTGATGTTTTCCCTCCCTCCTTCCCATCACAACCCTTTTTTTTATTTGAGGTACCGTCTGTGTGTTACTATGACTCTAACAACACTTTCCTGTTCTCTTTCTATTTTTTTTTCTCTCTCTCTCTCTCTCTTCAGACAACCGCCGTGCGGTCCTGGAAAGGTCTCGATCACGCCACAACGCAAACCCCCAGGCTCGATGATGGCCCGCGCCTACCAGAAGACGTTAGACAAGTGCCAAAGAGGCCTGCGAGGAGAATCTGAGGACGTATAGTAGGAGAGATGGACCCAAGCCGTGTGGCACACACACACGCACTTAAACACTCACAGACACATAAAAAAAACACACCAACACATGAACACACATACACTATATATACAAAAGTATGTGGACACCCCTTAAAATTTGTGCATTCGGCCATTTCAGCCACACCAGTTGCTGACAGGTGTATATAATCGAGCATACAGTCATGCAGTCTCCATAGACAAACATTGGCAGTAGAATGTCCCATTCTAAAGAGCTTAGTGACTTTCAACGTGGCACCGTCATAGGATGCCACCTTTCCAACAAGTCAGTTAGTCAAATTTCTGCCCTGCTAGAGCTGCCCTGGTCAACTGTAAGTGCTGTTATTGTGACATGGAAATGTCTAGGAGCAACGATGGCTCAGCCGTGAACTGGTAGGCCGAACAAGCTCACAGAACAGGACCGCTGAGTGCTGATGTCGCAACACTCACTACCGACTTTCAAACTGCCTCTGGAAGCAACGTCAGCACAATAACTGTTCGTTGGGAGCTTCATGAAATGGATTTCCATGGCCGAGCAGCCGCACACAAGCCTAATATCACCATGCGCAATGCCAAGCTTCGGCTGGAGTGGTGTAAAGCTAGCCACCATTGGACTCTGGGGCAGTGGAATCACGCTTCATCATCTGGCAGTCCAAAGGACGACTCTGGGTTTGGTAGATGCCAGGAGATTGCTCCCTGCCCTAATGCATAGTGCCAGCTATAAAGTTTGGTGGAGGAGGAATAATGGTCTGGGTCGGTTTTTCATAGTTCGGGCTAGGCCCCTTAGTTCCAGTGAAGGGAATCTTAAAGCTACAGTGACAATGAAATTCTAGACTATTATGTGCTTCCAATTTTGTGGCAGTTTGGGGAAGGCCCTTTCCTGTTTCAGCATTACAGTGCACAAATCACGGTCCATACAGAAATAGTTTGTAGAGATCGATGTGGAAGAACTTGACTGGCCGGCACAGAGCCCTGACCTCAATCTCATCTACCACCTTTGGGATGAATGAATTGGAACGCCGACTGTGAGCCAGGCCTAATCGCCCGACCTCACTAATGCTCTTGTGGCTGAATGGAAGTAAGTCCCCACAGCAATGTTCCAAATTCTAGTGGAACGCCTTCCCAGAAGAGTGGAGGCTGTTATAGGAGCAAATGGGGGACCAAACTCCATACTAATGCCCATGATTTTGGAATGAGATGTTCGACGAGCAAGTGTCCACATACTTTTGCTCATATAGTGTATATATATATATATATATATATATATATATATATATATATATATATATATATATATATACACACACACACAGTTGAAGTCGGAAGCATACATCCACTTAGGTTGGAGTCATTAAAACTCGTTTTTCAACCACTCCACAAATGTCTTGTTTACAAACTATAGTTTTGGCAAGTCGGTTAGGACATCTACTGTGTGCATGACGCAAGTAATTTTTCCAACAATTGTTTACAGACATATTATTTTACTTAGAATTCACTGTACCACAATTCCAGTGGGTCAGAAGTTTACCTACACGAAGTTGACCGTGCCATTAAACAGCATGGAACATTCCAGAAAAGTATGTCATGGCTTTAGAAGCTTCTGATAGGCTAATTGACATAATTTGAGTCAATTGGAGGTGTACCTGTGGATGTATTTCAAGGCCTACCTTCAAACTCATTACTTCTTTGCTTGATATCATGGGAAAATCAAAAGAAATCATGGACCTCCACAAGTCTGGTTCATCTTTGGGAACAATTTCCAAACTCCTGAAGATACCACGTTCATCTGTACAAACAATAGTACGCAAGTATAAACACCATGGGACCACGCAGGCATCATACCACTCAGGAAGGAGATGCATTCTGTCTCCTAGCAATGAACGTACTTTGGTGCGAAAAGTGCCAATCAATCCCAGAACAACAGCAAAGGACCTTGTGAAGATGCTGGAGGAAACAGGTACAAAAGTATCTATATCCACAGTAAAATGAGTCCTATGTCGACATAACCTGAAAGGCCGCTCAGCAAGGAAGAAGCCACTGCTCAAAAACCACCATAAAAATGCCAGACTGGTTTGCAACTGCACATGGGGACAAAGATCATACTTTTTGGAGAAATGTCCTCTGGTCTGATGAAACAAAAATATAATTGTTTGGCTATAATGCCCATTGTTATGTTTGAAGGGAAAATGGGGATGCTTGCAAGCCAAAGAACACCATCCCAACTGTGAAGCACAGGGATGGCAGCATCATGTTGTGGTGGTGCTTTGCTACAGGAGGGACTGGTGCACTTCACAAAATAGATGGCATCATGAGGTGGGAAAATTATGTGGATATATTGAAGCAACATCTCAAGACATCAGTCAGGAAGATAAAGCTTGGTTCCAAATGGACAATGACCATTCTTCCAAAGTTGTGGCAAAATGGCTTAAGGACAACAAAGTCAAAGTATTAGAGAGTGGCCATCACAAAGCCCTGACCTCAATCCCATAGAAAATGTGTGGGCAGAACTGAAAAAGCTTGTGCGAGCATGGAGGCCTACAAACCTGACTCAGTTACACCAGCTCTGTCAGGAGGAATGAGCCAAAATTCACCCAACTTATTGTGGAAAGCTACCTGAAATGTTTGACCCAAGTTAAACAATGTAAAGGCAATGCTACCAAATACTGATTGAGTGTACGTAAACTTCTGACCCACTGGGAATGTGATGAAAGAAATAAAAGCTGAACTAAATCATTCTCTCTACTATTATTCTGACATTTCACATTCTTAAAATAAAGTGGTGATCCTAACTGACCTTAGACAGGGACTTTTTACTAGGATTAAATGTCAGGAATTGTGAAATACTGAGTTTAAATGTATTTGGCTAAGGTGTATGTAAACCTCTGACTTCAACTGTATATATTACACACACACACACACACACACACACACACACACACACACACATACACACATACACACATACATACATACATACATACATACTGCCAGGTCCTGAAGGAAAAAAAAGACCCATAGAGAGGCTATGCTGAACTGAGGAACTGACAAACCAAGAACAGTACATTTTCACTCACAGAACATTCAATAGTCATACTGTTGGTCTGACCGCCTTACATATTTATTCACTACTTTCTCATGGCTCTGCCTGTACATGACTGTTTAAAGCTTTGGATGTTTTGAAAAAGCTTTTTTTTTCTTTGTTGTTTTTGCTTTTTTGACTGGACACATCATACATGGTCTCTCATATTGTCATATAGGTCCACAGAACTTGTCCTCTCATCTCTGGTCATATTATTCCGATTGGGTGCAGTATTGCTTGAGAAATGTGAGTAGTGATGTAGCTAGAGAATAGTCAGTGAGGACTGCACTATATTGTATGCTTTTCAGCAAGAAGATTTTACTAACCACATCCAGCAAAGCTTTCCTTTTCTTTTCTGCTTGTATTCAACACATCCAGCAATTGACTGTGGCCACAGGGGTGAAACCCTTTTTCTGTCAAATATTATTTTCTCTGGCATGAAACCAGATCATATTATGAATAACGTATCTCACAACAACGACACAGAACTGCACCCTGTAAATGTGCATCACTGATCCTTGACTGAATTCTCCATATATTGTGGATTGTATTTATTGTTTTGTGTTTTTTTCTCCCTTAAATGTCAAATGCCTTAGGTCTTGAGAGGTTTTGCACGCTAGCTGTTCACGCAGAATCTGAAATATAAATGAACATACAAGCCTCAGCGAAAGGCTGCTTTTACTGAGCGCTCGACCACACAAGCCAGTCGAGCTTCTGAATTGTTAGCTAGCGCTAGCTAAAGCATTAGCTTGTCTGCTCCAGTCAGGCTTCTAAATGGCTTACTAGCATTAGCATGCTAAGCCATTAGCTTGTCAGAAAGGGATTTCCCCATTTCTTAATGTCAGTGCTAAGAGCTTTCCCGTTACTATCAGTTTCCTTCTAACCGTAGCATAACCTGCCCAGACTTCACATTCATTTGACAAAATGTCGTACGTAACAAACTTGCCAAATAAAAAAAATAATCAAATGCATAAATGCTAGTTTGAGAATTCAGTTAGAAAATAAATCTCAAATTATTGTGCTAACAGTAAGGAGCCATTTGAGATTTTTACCCCTTTTTTTCACACATATTTATTCCCATATTCACAAAGAGGGCCTCGAGCACGCTTGTCCTTTCCATGTCTGAGCAGTAAGCAGATGCTAGAGAAACGGTCGCTTTCCCCCAAAAGGCAACCGTAGCCAGAGGAATACATTGAGGGTTGATGCAGACAACATGGTGGCTATCTCAGTAAGGGAAGCCTCCACACACCCTCCCTTGCCCTACTGCTTATGGCGTGAGTAACCGCTTGCCATAATGTGAGGTAATTACCATAACACTGCTGGAAAAGCTGCTGGCAGAAAATCAAGCCTTCCCCGTGATCGGAACAGAAGCTTGGGAGAAAAGCAATGTTGCTGTTTAAACAGTCTGCCAGCGAGGTGTGTGATGAGACGGTTTGTTGCACTCCTTGTCTTAGAAGCCTCACTGGCCAAGTTTCATCAATTCGATCTCCATAATATTCTATTCCTTCAGGTTCAAGGTGCATGAGAGTTACCTGAGAGAAGTGTGGCATAGTCCAGGAAGGAGATGAGTCATGTTCTGTTGAGATGGGGGTGTACAGTTACAGAGAAGCTTCATCCCAAATGGCACACCATTCCCCACATAGTGTTTTTAACTGGAGCTCTATGGGCCCTGGTCAAAATGATTGCACTACATAGGGAATCTGGTTCTATTTGGGATGCAGCCAGAGAAAGAAGTGAAGGAGTGTGTTTGCCATAGCTTTGGCTTCACACAATGTGTCATATACACTAGAGAGACCCGTTGTGGAAGGTCCAGCACTGCCAAAGGCATTGATTGGCTTTTTCTCATTAAAAATCACCCTTTTGTTCTATTTTACCATCACACAGTACATGCTGTTTTCTTAACAGTCCATTTCTTGAACTCCCACCCATACAACACTATGAACGTTGTGAACCCACACCCAAAGGTGTTTGATTTGTAACATATTCCAATTCCATAAATTACTCTACGTGTGAGTCTGCGATCTTCAGAATGCTCCTAGCTTCAATTTGAATAATTAGACAGACAAATTGTTGTTTTATCCTACTTTCATCAAATGTGTTTTTTTTTGTGCCAAGTATTCAAAACATGAAAAACTGTTACAGAAGGGTGACTGGATCCTCAGTTGTAATGTTTGGTTTTTGTATTTATCAAAAGGGATCAAATATCTCTCCTAGTCAAGTGAAATAATAGTTTAGCTTGTACAGAATCAAATCTAGATTTTGAACCTGGTTGCCAACTCTTTAAACAAGTCCATAGTACACATTTAAGCAGTTAAACATTGATACATTGAAAATATGAAATTGTGATGTGATCGCACATAATGGAACACAATTCATGCAAATATCATCAAATAATATCTTTTGGAATTTAATACAGAATATTTTGACTGAATTATACTTTTTTTTTAATTCCAGATGGATCTCTCATTCTTGATTTCCTGGTACAATGAAATCAGAGACTAAAACTACCTACCCCATTTGTGATTGTTGTATTTTCCCCTGTAGGCTGGTCCCATATCTGTTTTGTGCTGTATAGCGAACTGTCGCCTATGCAGCACAAACAGATATGTGACCAGGCTATTCAACTTGTGCTGTGGAGTGATAAATGTGTGCTGTGTATACGCAGATACTAGTAGCAGTGTTGCAGGTGGCAGCAGTACCTGTCAATGGACTGAACCACCACAGTAGTGTTAAATGGTCCCTCTGATTGGGCCAAATAATTTCATGCTCACCCCGTGTTTGCCACTAAAGGCATTATTCTTAATTGAGATCTGCTGTGAGGTGACCATACTAAGGACGACCCGATTAACTCACATGTTCACCCAAGTCTCTTATTGACATCAATAAATGATTTACATGAACGTCTGAATTGGGCAAGTGGATCTCAAGTCAGAATAATGCCCTAACTGAGAAACTGACCATAAGAGTGATGTGTGTCAATGAGGAGGCAGTTGTATGTGAAACTATTAGGTGCCATCATTTGGTGTATTCTGATTAGTAGCAAAATTTTGGATCGACGTTCACACTCATTGACGGTGCACTTCAACTTCATGATTGCTACATTGCCACAGAAACCAAGTGAACTACTTGGTGAAAGTGTTATTTTAAGCAAATAGTTCATTGCGGGCCGCATTTCCTTATTGTTCCCAATTTGTTAGTCCTTTATATTGTAATTTGTCAACGAAACATTATGATATGATGAATAAAGAAAAGATAAAGTAACAATGTTGACATGATGTATGCTACCATAGCCCTGCCTGCCCTCGGCTTTGTTCACATTTACTTTTTTCTTTCTTTTTTTCGTAAAAACAATTTATATTTGTAATATCTTTACATTTATTTGTATCCATAAGGAAGACAAAATGTAATTGTTATGCACACTGTTCCTGCGTGAAGTATGTAACGGAATATCATACTAAATAATAACCACTTTGTTATATAAATTGATTTCTGAAAGAAGTGTCATCTTTACCATTGACTTGTGTCTCCTAAGTACAAACTGATTTTTTTATCAACCCCTGTTTAAATGTCTATTTTCCTGATCTAATCACTGAGTATCGCCTGTCATTCTTGTAAGTAACACTTTAGCTGACAGGTATAAGGATTTATTATGTCGCTGTCTATTTTTATCTGACTTAAAATGTTTGTTGTTTTTTTTGTTAGGATAATTTCCTCCTGATGGCAAAGCAGATGATACCTGTCCCTGATGATAATAGGGTATTACAATGCATTATAGCTTCATCATAATGCATTATACCTACAGCCTGTAAGTAGTGTACAGCTTCCCTCACTTTCTTCCATTACAGTCTCGCTACAATGACCGAGCAGATGATACCTGTTCCTGGCTGACTTATGGACAGAGAGTACTGAGTGCTAGTGGTGTAAGCGCATGATAAATGGGACCGCTCCAGTCATACCTAGAAAGGCAACATATTTGGAGCTTCACGCCCCAGCCCTTTATCTTGCGCTGTGTCAAAGGCAAGAAGATAACACTGTCAGCACTAACTGTAGCTTATGGAAATGACCATCAACCCATGAAGTTGAGGCAAACAACAGAAGCAATCTCTTCTACTTGCAAAAAAAAATCCTCCCACATACTTCAATGCAGGGAAATCATGGCATTTTTGTCTGGAGAGTGATAAATATGTAATTGTTTTACTTATTTCTCCCTCTCCAGACGTAAATCCATGATTTCCTTGCGTTGAAGTAAGTTGGAGAATTTTTGGGCAGGTTGTCGATATTGCTCCCCTTGTCCTCAAATGTACACAGCTTAGGCTATTTATTTTGTGCTGATGATTTTGAAGAGTGGCTATTTCACATGTTGTGCTATATTTCTGTTTTTGTTAGCAAGTAACATTTTGTGGTACATTGACAAAACACCTGAAATGTATTTAAACTAGATAGAGAAGGATAGTGAAAGTATAGTTATATACAGTACCAGTCAAACGTTTTGACACACCTACTCATTCAAGGGTTTTTCTTTATTTTGATAATTTTCTACATTTTATCATAATGAAGACATCAAAACTATGAAATAAAAAAAATAAATAAAAAAAAAGCATTAAACACATTTTCCATTTGAGATTCTTCAAAGTAGCCACCATTTCCCTTGATGACAGCTTTGCACACTCTTGCTATTCTCTCAATCAGCTTCATGAGGCCTGGAATTAATTTCAATTAACAGGTGCCAGGATCCAGTTGCAGAGGGAGGTGTTCAGTCCCAGATTCCCGAGCTTGGTGACAGGCTTGGAGGGGAATATGGTGTTGAATGATGAGCTATAGTCAATGAACAGCATTCTCACATAGGTACAGTGCTATCGGAAAGTATTCAGACCCTTTGTCTTTTTCCACACTTTGTTAAGTTACAGACTTATTCTAAAATGGGGTAAATACATGTTTTTCCTCATCAATCTGCACACAGTCTTCTTGGGTATGATGATACAAGCTTGGCACACCTGTATTTGGGGAGTTTCTCCCATTCTTCTCTGCAGATCCTCTCAAGCTCTGTCAGGTTGGATGGGGAGCGTTGCTGCACAGCTATTTTCGGGTCTCTCCAGAGATGTTCAATTGGGTTCAAGTCTGGGCTCTGCTGGGCCACACAAGGACATTCAGAGACTTGTCCTGAAGCCACTTCTGTGTTGTCTTGTCTGTGTACTTAGGGTCGTTGTTCTGTTGGAAGGTGAACCTTCGCCCCGGTCTGAGGTCCTGAGCGCTCTGGAGAAGGTTTTGATCAAGGATCTCTCTGTACTTTGCTCTGTTTATCTTTCCCTCCATCCTGACAAGTCTCTCAGTCCCTGCCACTGAAAAATCCCCACAGTGTGATTCTGCCACCACCATGCTTCACTGTAGGGATGGTGCCAGGTTTCCTCCAGATGTGATGCTTGGCATTCAGGCCAAAGATTTCAATCTTGGTTTCATCAGACCAGAGAATCTTGTTTCTCATGGCTTGAGAGTCCTTTAGGTGCCTTTTACCAAACTCCAAGTGGGCTGTCGTGGGTCTTTTACTGAGGAGTGGCTTCCGTCTGTCCTCTCTACCAAGGCCTGATTAGTGGAGTGATGCAGAGATGATTGTCCTTTGGAAAGTTCTCCCATCTCCACAGAGTTCACCCCCCTGACCAAGGCCATTCTCTCCTGATTGCTCAGTTTGGCCGGGCAGATAATTCTAAGAAGTCTTGGTGGTTCCAAACGTCTTCCATTTTAAAATGATGGAGGCCACTGTGTTTTTGGGCACCTTCAAGACTGCAGACATTTTTTGGTACCCTTCCTCAGATCTGTGCCTCAACAAAATTCTGTTTCAGAGCTCTACGCACAATTCATTCGACCTCATGGATTGGTTTTTGCTCTAACATGCACTGTCAACTATGGGACCTTATTTAGTCCAATCATTTAAATGTACCACAGGTGGACTCCAATCAAGTTGTACAAAGATCCCAGGGATTATCCATGGAAATAGGATGCACCTGAGCTCAATGTTGAGTCTCACACATAAAGGGTCTGAATACTTATCTAAATCAGTTTTGTATTTTTATACATTTGCAAAAAATTCACATAACCTATTATTTCTTTGTCATTATGGGGTATTTGTGTGTACTGTAGTTGATGAGGACGAAAAAAACATATTTAATCAGTTTTAGAATAAGGCTTTAACGTAACAAAATGTGGAGAAAGTCAAGTGGTCTGAATACTTTCTGAATGCACTGTACTTCCCCTCTTGTCTAGGTGGGAGAGAGCAGTGTGGAGTGCTATCGAGTTTGCATTTTCTGTGGATCTTTTGGGGCGGTAAGCAAACGAGTGGGTCTAGGGTGTCAGGGGGGGTGGAGTTTATGTGTGCCATGACCAGTCTTTCTTAGCACTTCATTATTACAGATGTGAATGTTATTGGGCAGTAGTCATTCTGGCAGGTTACCTTACTGTTCTTGGGAACAGGAACAATGGCGGTTAGCTTGAGGCATGTGGGGATTACAGAATGGGACAGAGAAAGGTTGAAAATGTCCGTAAAGACGCCTGCAAGCTGGTCTGCGTATGCTCTGAGGAAGCTCCATAGTATTCCGTCTGGCTCAGCGGCCTTATGACTGTTGACCTGTTTAGAGGTCTTACTTACGTCAGCCTCGGAGACCGAGATCAGCCAGTTTGAGGTTTACTTTACTCTTAGCTTGTTTTTACACACCTGCTACCTACGGCTACTAGCTTTGGCACAGAACCTCACTCTGCTCTTCTTCCTTAGAATGTAATACAAATGCCTACAGCTTTGTCTGATGATGACAACAACAGCGAAGTGGGTCTGTTTTTGCCTCCATAAGTCTTTGGGGTGATTCAGAAAGATTATGCTCCTCCTAGAATGTAACACGACAAGTTTACAGCTTTGACTGATGATTACAACAATAGCTACAGGGAAGGTGTTCCACTTTTGTCTTTTCGAGGTGATTCAGAAAGATTATGCTCCTCTTGTCGTATTTGTCTGGTCTGGTGAAATTGTACTTCTTACGAAGGTGAGGGATAATGTTGAGCTACTAACTGGGATGAGGCATGGGTGGCCCTGTACAGGTAATGAGCTTAGCAGTGCAGCAGTATATATGGTATGCGGCGATGGGATTTTGTTATTTTTGACACCCCAGGTAAACTAGCCCTTTCAGTGTCTGAAAGATGAGCAGAGTCCACACGCTCTCCGCTGACAGATCAGCTGTCAACAATAGTACAACATAACATGTTGCGTGTTTGTTTCCCAAACTTCCAGGAATATAAAAGCGTGTGCAAGGCGAGGCGAAGTAGGGAGAAAGTAACGACTCCCTACTTACCTGAGCTAATTCTGTCTCAGAGTTGGAGGAACCTTTTGTTGAGCAGCGTGTGTGTGTGTGTGTGTGTGCGCGCGCGCTTGTCAGCAGGTGTCTGTCTGTGGGAGACACAATGATATATTTTTTCCTGGCATTCTCCAGGGTTACACAGCTCTAACAACAGCCCACTGATCATCGGATGATCATCACAAAGACATGCGGAAATGGAACCTGTAGTGAATTTGATCAGTCCCGTTAAACCCAATGTGATGTTAGAAAAGAGTGCCCATTTGAAACAGTGTGGCGTTTAGATTATTACATCCAGCCAAGATAGAAAATGAGATAGCAGCGGAGTGATGCCTGGCAGATATTTCAGCTTGGATGTCGGCCCACCACCTCAAGCTCAGGAAGACAGAGCTGCTCTTCCTCCCGGTGAAGGCCTGCCCTGTCCAAGACCTTTCCATCACAGTTGACAACTTCCCGATGTCCCCCTCACAGAGTGCAAAAAACTGAACCTGGACTTCACCCTGTCGTTCTCTGCAAACATCAAAGCAGTGACTCGCTCCTGCGGGTTCATTCTCTACAACATCCATAGAGTACCGAACCTACTTCACACAGGAAGCGGCGCAGGTCCTAATCCAGGCATTTGTCATTTTACTGTCTGGACTATTGCAACTCTTATGTTGGCTGGGCTCCCCGCTCGTGCCATCAAACCACTGCGACTTATCCAGAACGCTGCATCCCACTGTAGCCCATTACAAGACCATGGTACTTGCCTACGGAGTGTCAAGAGGAACTGCCCCTCCCTACTTTCAAGCTATGTTCAACTCCTACACCCCCAACCCAAGCATTGAGTTCTGCCACCTCTGGTCTCTTGGCCCTCCCACCCCTACGGGCGGGCAGCCCCCGCTCAGCACAGTCTAAGCTCTGCTCTGTCCTGGCACCCCAATGGTGGAACCAGGACATCAGAGTTCCTACCCCTGTTCCGAATACATCTGAAACCCTAAAACCCCCTCATGTGCGTGGCCACCTCTTGCCCCTAACCCCTTGGCACTAGTTCTATAAAATATATATACATGTAAGCATTATGGTAGGTGCCATATTATTTACACTTATCAGATGTATTTCATCTTTATTTAACAAGGCAAGGTTAAGTAGAAATTCTTATTTTCAATGACGGCCTAGGAACAGTGGGTTAACTGCCTGTTCAGGGGCAGAACGACTGATTTGTACCTTGTCAGCTCGGGGATTTGAACTTGCAACCTTCCGGTTACTAGTCCAATGCTCTAACCACTAGGCTACCCTGCCACCCCATTTAAACAAATGCCTGATTAGGGACTAGAGGTTGTTTGTGTCTCCTACCCCATACATGGTCGTTTCCTTCTTTAGATCACTGCAGACCCAAAATGTCTGCTGAGGCTGGCTCTCAGGAACCGTCTTCCTGTCATAATCTCTCTCCTCCCTCTCCCCTCGCTAGCAGACGGGCAGCGAGTTGGCATCTTTTCTCCTGTCTGCCCTGGGGCTGTGGAGCTCACTGCTGCTCCCAACATGGTCCTGTATCCCCTAACTCCCCCATCCTTCTCCATCTCTATCTCACCCGAACCGCATCCAACCAGAAACCCGATCCAGGTGGAGTAGTCACTTGCCAGCTGGGAGGGGTTGTCATAGGAGAGGCTACAACCTGTCAGAATATGTTCATGTCTCCTATCCACATACCCCTGTCTCTCCTCTCCATCTCCCTCTCTTTCTGCCTCCCTCCACGGCACCCATCTTTCTATCTCCCATTCACACACACCTTCCAGTCTTATCCATCCCCCTCTCTCCCATCCTCCCTCCTTCCTGTATGTGGAGTAGCAATTTCAGTAGAAATACAAGGATATAACATCTACAGAAGAGACAGGAATGTAGTGCTGCGCAATTAACCAAAATGTTAAATTATTTGGTTTCCATTTCATATTTTTTTCTTTCTGTGAGCTTCTCTAGAGAAAAATAAGATCAAGCTGTGCGATGGACTAGGGTGTTGTAGTTTCCAATAGGCATTCCACATAGTTGAGCACAGAAAACATGGTAATTAACTACAGTGACCTCAATCCATTGCGTGCTTACTTGTCTGGTCTGTGTGTTTCTTTTTTGCCTGCTATGTTAGGCTAGTGTGGGGCAGACATGGAGAGAGAGGAGAGATAAGAACATGCGATGGAGACGGATAGAGAGACGTTGCTTTGAAAATACAGTACCGGTCAAAAGTTTTAGAACACCTACTCATTCATGGGATTCTTTATTTTTACTATTTTCTACATTGTAGAATAATAATGAAGACATCAAAACTATGGAATCATGTAGTAACCAAAAAAGTGTTAAACAAAAAATATAAATAGCCACCCTTTGCCTTGATGACAGCTTTGCACACTCTTGGCATTCTCTCAACCAGCTTCACCTGGAATGCTTTTCCAATGATTCCATATGTGCTATTTCATAGTTTTGATGTCTTCACTATTATTATACAACATAGAAAATATAAAAAATTAATAAAAACCCTTGACTGAATATTTGATCTTCTACTTTTGACCGGTAGTGTACATGATCTAAGGGATTGATAGTTGGTATTCCACAGTCATAAACTAATGCCTTATTTACTTTAAGAAACTACAAAAATTCAGATTCTGTCAGACAACATAGGCAACAGCGCTATAGAGATGAGATGACGACTTGAAATGAAATAATAAAGTAATCAAATAAAACAAATATAATATACCAAACAACTGAAATATAAACGTGAATAATATAAAATATAAATGTGAATAAATGATGGTTAATGAGTGATGAGCGGTAATGGTCAGTCACTACCATCAAGGGACTTTTATTAATTGTTTTATACTGGGTTGTTACAGCATTCAACCTACATAATGCATAGTTTATTTAATTAAAATAATTAGCGAAACCGGAATAATTGTAAAAAATATTTTTTAACAATTGAACCGAAATTGAAACCGACATCAAAAAACAGTAATCGCTCAGTACTACAGGAATGCCTTTAGAGGTGTTGCTGTATATGTTCAGAGCCATATTCCTGTTACGCTTATGTCTAATGTTGTTGTGGTTGGAAGTTGACCTGCCTCATCTAAAGTCTCTTCTTTTGGGGTGTTGCTATTGTCCCCAAGTGCTAATAGCCAGCATCTGGATAATATCTGCGCAACGCTTGATAATGTGTGTGATGCTAACAGAGAGGTCAAATTTCTGGGTGACCTGAATAGAGACTGGTTTTCATCAAGCTGTCTGCTCAAGAGGAAGCTTCTTACTGGAACCAGTTTCTGTAATCTGGCTCAGGTTATTGATCAACCTACAGAAGTGTTTGCAAATAGTACAGGAACTACATCATCCACATGTATTGATCACATTTTTACCAATGCTGCAGAACTTTGTTCTAAAGTTGTATCCATACCCATTGGATGTAGTGACCCTCCCACTCTGTTGGCCATATTCTTTCTCTCTGCTCTTGCTTTCCTTAATAGGATGGCGGTGGGCAGAGCTGGGAGGGTCTTCAGCAAAATGGACACACCTGAGCCCGGGTGTGTCCCGGGGATGAATACACATTTCCCCCATACATACGTTTTAATAATTTTGCACGCCCAATTTTTCAGTTTTTGATTTGTTAAAAAAGTTTGAAATATCCAATAAATGTCGTTCCACTTCATGATTGTGTCCCACTTGTTGTTGATTCTTCACAAAAAAATACAGTTTTATATCTTTATGTTTGAAGCCTGAAATGTGGTAAAAGGTCGCAAAGTTCAAGGGGGCCGAATACTTTCGCAAGGCACTGTATGTGTATGTATATATGTGCCCACTGTTCCCCATTGTCCTTGTCGGTTATTGTTACTATGTCCGTTGGTGTTGTGAGGACCTGTGCTATTGTATCGGCTTCCATGCTACATGTTATCGTGCACATGCTTTACGGGCCTCGACCCGTGTATTATTTATAGGTTTACACCTCGCGCTTTTGTTTGGGTGGAGAAAATAAGAACCCTCTATTACTTATTCCTGCGCTTGTCTCCTATCATTATACAGTGTGACAATTTGATTCCCACGGGGGACCAGTACAAAAAAATGTATGCATTCACTGCTGTAAGTTGCTCTGAAAAAGAGCATCTGCTAAATTACTAAAAATGTAAAATAGAAATGTCAATTGTGAAGTATTTTTCTGTCTGTAATGTCTTTTCCATTAAGTATCGGACCCCAGGAAGACTACCTGTCGGCTAATGGGGATCCTAATAAAAAACTCTCCCTGGCCGTCTTCAAATCACTGAGGCAGAAGTTCCATTAGGCAGACAGACCGTCTGACGGACGGACAAACAGTGACCCTTTCAAGAGCAGGTCAGATAGAGATTAAGGTGAGAGAGGAAAGAGGGAGAAAATATTTTTGGGGGACATGTATAACCATCTAGCAGGACTGAAGTGCGAGCACTTTTATCTGTCAAACTTGTGAGGTCTTTGGTCAAAGTGCTGAGTGTCAGTGGAATGAAGGAAGGGTTGGTGAGTTATAAAATACTTGATAGTTAGAATGTACCTTGCTTGTTTTATCTGTAGGGGGGGGGGGGGGGTCTATTAAGCTAACATGGAATTGTTTTAAGATGGTTATACCATGGATAATTTAGCTATTTGATATTTTTGGGGGCCTTTACTACTATAACTCATATAATCGCATTGAATAAAACATTCATAAATGGGGAAAAAAATGTATCATAAGCAATAAGGTTTTGAAGTGTTTTCCCTATATCCTATTTAATCCCTTTTTTTATGACACAAACCTACCTCCATACATCTATAAATTGTTTAATAACTAGTACCGGTTACCTTCAGACGACTACGTGACACTTGTGTGTCATTGTGGAAAACGGAGAACACCGTCGTGTTTGAGAGAATCTCCTCTTTCCAAAGTTATTGTTGACGATCTTAAGGATTTAATTCAAACACAGAAATAGACAATAAATAAACGAGGCACACCTTCAGAAGTGTATTCACAGAACCAGATAGATGTACACTGAGTGTACAAAACATTAGGAACATCTTCCTAATATTGAGTTTCACCCCCTTTTGCCCTCAGAACAGCCTTCAGTTATCGGGGCATGGACTCTGCAAGGTGTCAAAGCGTTCCACAGGGATGCTGGCCATTGTTGACTCCAATACTTCCCGTGTTTGTGTCAAGTTGGCTGGATGTCCTTTGGGTGGTGGACCATTCTTGATCCACAGGAAACTGAGTGTGAAAAAGCCAGCGGTGTTGCAGTTCTTGACACACTCAAACCGGTGCGCCTGGCACCTACTACCATACCCCGTTCGAAGACACTTAAATATTTTGTCTTGCCCATTCACTCTCTGAATTGCACACATACACAGTCCTTTTCTCAATTGTCTCAAGGCTAAAAAAAATCATTATTTAACCTTCTCGCCTTTATCTACACTGATTGAAGTGGATTTAACAGGTCACATGAATAAGGGATCATAGCTTTCACCTGGATTCACCTGGTCAGTCTATGTCATGGAAAGAGCAGGTGTTCATAATATTTTGTACACTCACTGGAGTAGGGAATGTCAGTTTGATAGAATCAGAGATCTGTATATAATGACGAGATGCTCATGTCTCCACTCTAACAATGGTAGTCATTGTCCCAAAGGCGGGAAGGCCAAGCTTAGGTCCAAAATAAGCCCATAGAAACGCATTGGGCTTATTTTGGAGAGATTTGATCCAGAGTTAAACCTCTCGCTTCGCCTCTCCTTCTCTGATAAAATACATTATTTGAATGTGCAACATTCATGACATCTCACCTTCAGCCAATTCAGATCAGCGCCAGGTGCAGCAAATCAACAGCGATTACTAAGATTTAATTAAACTTAGTGTGCAGACTGATATTGTCTTCAGCACCTTTTACAAAGAAACAGATCAAAACGTTCTGATTTCATTATCTTTTCAGTTTACCCTACCAATGTAATGTTCAAGGTCTCATATGAGAAGTAACAAAGAGTGGGTAGACAAAGAGATACAGTACCGAGTTGTGCAGCGATCTAAGGCACATTGCAGTGCTAGAGGCGTTACTACAGACCCGGGTTCGATACCGGGCTGTATCACAACCGGCCGTGATCGGGAGTACCATAGGGAGGCGCACAATTGGCCCAACCTGTTCTTAGTCTAGTTAAATAAAGGTTAAATAAATACAAAGTACCAAAAACCATGCTGCAAGTAAGTATATGATGTATATTTTGCATAGATTGTTGCTGGAATAGGGTAGTCACCAAAATAGAATTGTTCGGTTGTTAAAAAAAAATGTTTAACCTTTATTTATACACGTATGTCAATTAAGAACAAATTCTTATTTACACATGACGACCTGTCACAGAGCAAGCACATCAAGTATAACACACAAATGGGTTACACAATATCATACTAACAACAGTCAAAAATACACATCGTGAACATATCACGGCTCAGGAGAAGACCCAGATGCAGGCAGTTAGAAGTAACAAAAGGTTATTACAAAAAAAAGAGGGCAGGCAAACATCAGGTCAGTAATCCAGAGCAGAGTCCGAAAGGTACAGCAGGCAGGCTCAGGTTCAGGACAGGCAGAGGTCAGTGTCACAAGGTACAGAACAGCAGGCAGGGTCAGGGTCAGGGTAGGCAGAATGGTCAAAACCGTGAAAACTAGAAAACGGGGACTAGAGAAAAAAACGGGTACGTCTATGGTCACAACGCAACAAGCTGTTCCACAAGGAGCGATAGGAGTGGATAAAGGTGCTTGTGCATTGATAAGCACACTAAAGATGGCATAAACGATAAGTTATAAGATAAAGTCGGCACTTTGAAAAGCCTATTTCACACCATAGCCTGATGAATTTGCAAGATCGCTTCTCTTTCATTTAAATTTTGGCACAAATTAAAATTTGGCATTGACTATCCGATCGATTGATGCTTCAGCATTGTCTCAATGAAGAGTTTGGCGTTCGACTAGCAAAGTGCAACATGCACACACAGTTACAAGTCTGCTAGAGTTAGCTACAGGCGGACGAGCAATATCCACCGTCATAGTACTGATGAAGCCTGACCTGAAATGTGGAACTAACTGAAGCTGGCTAGCTTTACAAAAGCCTGAGTAGATCTAGCTTACTTCGTAGTATACCACTCTGATGACAGATACAGCGAGACACACTGACAAACACACTAACCACCATACCTTTGTAACGCTCTCTGTTAGTCTAATGGCTGGGATGCCAGTGAGATGTTCAACTAGGAGACATACAGAGTCAACTCCACCTATGGCTTCCTCTCCATGTACACTTGTGTATCTTCCCCTCAGCTCCTCAATGTCTCAATGGCTCCTCAATCTCTTTTTAGGTTTAGTAATGCATTATTTGCCTCAACAAGAATACCTGTTTTTATACTGGTATACCTTAACGGCTCTGCATGGTCAATCCACATCTGCAGTGGCCGTACAGCATTTACTGAGATGCGGCCTCGGCAGAAGTCAGAGCAAACATACTTTTTTGTGCTTTGCAGAGCAGAGCTGTTGTGAAGGAAGTTGTCAAGGAAGTGAATTTGTGTTTATACAGGACCTCCTGCCCCCACCTACTGTCAACCAATCATGTCAATGCAGAGCTATACGAAGTCCTCCACGTTGTTACAACATGTGTGAGGTGCACTGCGATGTGGTACAGAACTCGATTTGGCCTCCACAAGCCTCCAGAGGCTCTGCAATTGCGTCACACCCTCCGTAAGGAGCCTCCGGATTGTAAATCTGGAGCAATTATAAATTGGCTTTTACTGATAAGACGATGTCAATTTTCTCTCCTTCCCATCTATCCCTCTTACACCCCCCCCCCCCCCCCCCCCCCCCCTCACCAGTGTTCCTACCTCGGATGAATGAGACAGAAGGCAACCCCCCAGTACCACCACCTCGTCTCACTGAAGAATGATCAAGGCAAGACTGAGGTGTACAAGTACAGTGCTAGGAATGAGTAGTGCTAAGGGCAGGTGGGCCACGAGAAGAATCCCAGTCGTACTCTAATACATGATCACATACAAATGTGTAACAGAGTTGGGAACGTGCTGTAAGCTCACTCCACAGCTAGCTTGAAATGTTGCATATGGAGGCATCCAATTGGTGCCTTTTGGGTAGCACAAACCATTGGTACGTCGTAAAGGAGGACTGTGATTCTCTGCTCGGTGTGTTTGCGAGTAGAGGATCTCTGGTTCCCAGTGTGGGACAGGGACAGTGAAGAACGATATACTGTTTTTGCATTAGCACTACACACCTGATTCAAATCATCAACACTTGATGATAAGTTGATTATTTGAGTCGGCTGTGTAGTGCTAAAAATGACCACATTCCTCACCTCGACTCTCACTAGCTACCGTATGTGCAGTGCATTCAGAAAGTAGTCACACCCCTTGACTTTTTCCACATTCAATGTTGTCTTGCTAAGCAACTCCAGTGTATATTTGGCCTCATGTTTTCGGGTTATTGTCTTGCTGAAAGGTACATTTATTTCTGTTGGAAAGCAGACTGAACCAGATTTTTCTCTAGGATTTTGCATGTGCTTAGCGCTATTATGTTTATTTTCATCCCACAAAAAAATGTCCTAGTCCTTGCTGATGACAGGCATACCCATAACATGATCCAGCTACCACCATGCTTGAAAATGTGATGGTAGTAGTACTGCTTAGTACTGCTTTGTATTCAGGAAAAAAAATGCATATCCTTGCCATTTGTTTTGCAGCATTACTTTAATGTCTTGATACATGTTCATGAATATTTTTCTTCTGTACAAGCTTTTTTATTTCACTTTGTCATGCCGGTTAGTTTTGTGGAGTGACTAGAATTTGCCCACAACTTCAAAATGTTGTCTGTGATGGCAACATAGTGGCATAAGAGGGCTATAATCATACAGTCTACAAAGACCTTAAGTAGTTGGAGTCATTCAGTACTCACCATCTCATTATGATGCATCATCAATTCCGAATTACTAATTGGTTGTTAATTGTTTGTAGAAAGTGTTAGTGTTATGTCTCCTCTGTCTCTCTTTTGTGTGTGTGTGTGTGCTGTTGATCTATCCTCAGTTTTGACCTATCACAACCATTAAAATCACCAATTTGCCTAATGGTGAAATCCCTGAGCGGCTTCCTTCCTCGCCAGCAACTGAGTTAGGAAGGACGCCTGTATCTTTGTCGTTACTGGGTGTATTGATACACCATCCAAAGCGTAATTGATAACTTCACCATGCTCAAAGGGATGTTCGGTATCTGCTTCTTTTTTTTTAGGAAGGGAAAAACTCACTTTAACATGCCCTGGCCAATCAAAACGAGACTATTGTCATGTCTATAATATACCTGATTTAGCTGCTATTTATAAACTGTTCATATAAATTACACTTCAAATTACACACAAAAGTAGTCGGCTTTAGGATAAATTCAGCTACTATTTATTGTTGAATTCTGCAGATTTTGTCTGGCTAATAGCAAACACAAATAGGCTGCAATATTCACAGTAAATTAAATCAAATAAAATTAAAACCAACTTGAGAGACTCCCCTGGTCTCCTGAAGTCCTCCTTGCTGATTCTCTCTCTGTCTCTTTTTCTCTTTCTTTCTCTCAGAAAAAAAGTATCTCTGTGTCTGTACTTCTCTCTTTTGTTTACTACATAGAGGCCTGTAGTTGCCTTGCATTTTCGTGTGCAAATCTTTTCAAATGTTTTCACTACAGCCTGTAGGTCCAGTTTGCAGGCCCGACTCTTTTCTATATTGAGTATTGACATTTCAGACAGTCATTATGCATTATATGTCCATAATTTAAATTTAGTTTTGAATGATGCATGCCAAGATATAACAGAGATAAGGGACTGTTGATATTGCAACCACAAAACTCAAATGCCGGTTCACCAGTATGAGCGAAATCATAAACCGCTTGTTTTGTTCAAGCCCTCAAGAACTGTTGTCTCCTAAAGATGATAATCTGTTCGCATCTGCCAAATTATTTGCTGTCTAGTATCCAGGCGACCTGTTGCCAGAGCTTCCTACACAGTTCATCTCTTTCCATAACATGTTGAGGCCAGTAACTAAGGAAAATGAGAGACTCAAGTAACAATGTTACACACGGCTGTATTTGAAGCATCACTTCCTTCTGTCCAGTTTAACTGATGTTGCTACAAGTAATCAAGCAGTTTTTACAATCCCTGTAACTGTCACTTCTGCAGAGAGATCATTTTCTGAACTAGAACTCCGAACAAACTATCTAAGAGTAAGCTCCACTCATTGCACTGGCGCCGTCGTAACCTTGAGCATGGCATTTGTTCAGTGATATCCCCTTACTTTCACTCAGTACATTTTTTTACTTTTTCAAGGCCTGAGGCACTTTTTCAGTCACATTCCTGAAGCCCAAGAAACAAACACATAGCTCCCTACTACATATGGAAATTAAAAAAGATTTATGAAGTGCTTTTGGTAAAAACAATTACATCGATGACAGGCGAATTGGCCCCCAGAGCTCGTGGCCACCCCCACCTTGCGGGGGCTGCAGGGGTGTCAGGTACGCCATTGGTCCCAGCAACACAATATTAGTTGTTAAAGGCTGACTCCCTGAATACTTACTGATCTGCCCCACATTGCTCCACTATGCGACCCATGCTCTTCGGCAGTGGTGATGCATGAACAAGCATCCATAATGCAGAACCAAGAATAGGGAAAGAGGGGTGGATGGATGGAGGGAGGGAGCTTGGTAATTGAATGCCCGTTTGAGAGTGGATCCTGAAAAAAATATGTTTTAATGAAAAGGCTTTCTGAAGATCAGGTTCACTCCGAAGTACATAAAAGCCCTTCCCAAAGTTTTACTTAGTTTTTGCTTCTTAGCTGAAGTAGTCCCAGCGGAGAATGTGTAAAAACATGCACACCCGCATGTACGCAAGCAAACACACACTCCAAATTACCGGGGTAAAAGCCTTGAAGACAAGAGCACTCACACACACTCTCTCTCTCTCTGAAAACACACATGCATACACACTTACACACACATTCATGAAAAAATAAAGCGGCATTCTATTCAGGCCTGCTATCATTTTGGAGCCATAGCGTCTTAACCCCAGATTCATTAATAATGCCTCAGTTTAAACAGAACAGGACTTAGTTTGCACTGAAAGGTTCAAAGTGTGCAAGCAAGTAAACAAACATGCGCGCAAAGTATGCTTTTATCTCTCCCTGTTTCTCTTCTCCCTAGCAGCAAGGACTGACCTGCAGTGGCATAGCCAGCAGAGATAAAGAGGAAGAGATGCAGACAGTCGACTTCAGTCAAAAGAGGCTTTCATAGCCCTGCTATGTAAATAGACTACAAGGTCTGGCTATCAAAGGATAGAGAGACTGGATAAGCTCATAGAAAGATGAGTGAGATTACGATAGTTTAAGCCTAATAGAAAGAAATACCACAACAACAACAAAAACGTTTGTTTCATTAAGATATTGATGCAATGTGATTGACATCACATTAAAAAAGGTATTATACCAAAAAGAGCCCCTCATTTCTGAATGTCTTTTGTTAGATTCACTTTCTTCCAGTGACTTGTTTGGCATCGAGTGTTTCTTTAGTCGTAGAACGCGAGTGTACCCAGAATAATAAGGTCACATACTGCAGGACTTCAATAAAATAACGCGATCCCAGCAAATAATTCTAGGGAGAGAGAGAGAGAGAACGTTTTTGTAATGTTACCTGTAATGTTTCCCTAGTGTTTGAGTGTCCAGTTTTCCGTTAGTTATTGTAACATTCTATCTATGTTAGCAAAAACCTTCAAATAACCTTTTATTGTATGTTTTGGTGTTAAAGTTACAACATTAACTTTAACACCAACATACAGTATACAACATTAATGTTATAGTCACATTTTATGGGACACTCCAAGAACATTTATGTGTGCAGTTATCTGAGGGTTATGACAATATTCCATTAACGTTCTACCAAAATACACAGAACATGGTTGCCATGTTCTCAGAATATACCGTATTAATGTTCTAGACACATTTCATGGGAACGTTGAAAGAACATTTCAGTGTATCAGTTGTCAGGACGTCGCCTGATGGTCCCAAAGAAACATTTTTGTCACACACACCCTTTTACTGTTATCAAGGCCCTGATTGGTGAACCACTGATCCATTCACAGCTCTTTTTGTACTGTTTGCAAGGTTCGGGATACTCACAAACACAGTGCTTTTAACATAGTGTTTTCAACTTATACATTTGACTCACTTTAACATACATGGTTACATTGTGCATGTTCATTTTTATACAGTAATTATTATTCAATATGTCCTCACCTGGGATATGAACTCACAAGCTCTTGGTTCACAGCATTGAGATCCTGCAATGCCATCATGTCTGTGTCAGTTATAACTTCATTTGACTAGTCTCTCATCTTTGATTTACTTATTTCTGTGTAGTTCTTTAATGTTGAATGGGGCATATTAACCTGTTTTATTGATACTCCTGAATCACTAAGATCAATACAAGGTTTTCTTGAGTGTACTTTTAACAGAGCCGAGACAAAGTGCTTTCGGAAAGAATTCAGACCACTTCACTTTTTTCAAATGTTGTTACGTTAACAGCCCTATTCTTAAATGGATTAAATTGCTTTTTTTCCCCCCTCATCAATCTACACACAATACCCCATATTGACAAAACAAAAATAGGTTTTTAGAAATGTTTGCAAATCGATAAAAAATTAAAATTGACACATCACATTTACGTAAGTATTCAGACCCTTTCCACAGTACTTTGTTGAAGTACATTTAGCAGCGGTTACAGCCTCGAGTCTTCTTGGGTATGACGCTACAAGCTTGGCACACCTGTATTTGGAAGTTTCTCCCATTCTCCTCTGTAGATCCTCTCAAGCTCTGGCAGGTTAGATGGGGAGCTTCGCTGAACAGCTATTTTCCGGTCTCTCCAGAGATGTTAGATCGGGTTCAAGTCCAGGCTCTCTAGGACATTCAGAGACTTGTCTCAATGCCACTCCTGCGTTGTCTTGGCTGTGTGGTTAGGGTCGTTGGCCTGTTGGAAGGCGAACCTTCACCCCAGTCTGAGTTCCTGAGCACTCTGGAGCAGGTTTTCATCAAGGATCTCTCTGTACTTTGCTCCTTTCATATTTCCCTTGACCCTGACTAGTCTCCCAGTCCCTGCATCTGAAAAACTTCCACACAGCATGATGCTGCCACCACCATGCTTCACAGTAGGAATGGTGGCAGGTTTCCACCAGACATGAGGCTTGGCATTCAGGCCAAAAGGTTCAATCTTGGTTTCATCAGACCAGAGAATCGTGTTTCTCATGCTCTGAGAGTCTTTAGGTGCCTTTTGGCTAACTCCAAGTGTGCTGTCATGTGCCTTTTACTGAGGAGTGGCTTCAGGCCTGATTGGTGGAGTGCTGCAGAGATGTTTGTCCATCTGGGAGGATATCCCATCTCCACAGAGGAACTCTGGAGCTCTGTCAGAGTGACCATCGGGTTCTTGGTCAACTCCCTGACCAAGGCCCTTCTCACCCGATTGTTCAGTTTGGCCGGGTGGCAAGCTCTAGGAAGAGTCTTGGTGGTTCCAAACTTTTTCCATTTAAGAATGATGTACGCCACTGTGTTCTTGGGGACCTTCAATGCTGCAGACATTTTTTGGTACCCTTTCCTAGATCTGTGCCTGTCTACGAACAATTCCTTCGACCCCATGGCTTGGTTTTGCTCTGCCATGCACTGTCAAGTGTGGGACGTTATATAGACAGGTATGTGCCTTTCCAAATCATGTCCAATCAATTGAATTTATCACAGGTGGACTCCAATCAAGTTGAAGAAACATCAAGGATGATCAATGGAAACAGGATGCACCGGAGCTCAATTTTTGAGTCTCATGGCAAAGGGTCTGAATACTTATGTAAGTAGGGTATTTCTGTTTTTTCATTTTTAAATTTACAAAAAAAAATTAAAACCTGTTTTCACTTTGTCATTATGGGGTATTGTGTGTAGATTGATGAGGAAAATGTTAAAAAACTAAAGTGGTCTGAATACTTTCCGAATGCACTGTATACTTCAAAGTGCGTTTACCCTATTGCTTACACCTATCAAGTTGTTTCAGATCTACACAAGTGCCTAAGGAAGAGGGGTTAGGGTTTCTTCTGGACAGGGCCTAACTATACAAGCCCAATAAACACATCCCCTAGAGGTATCCCTTATTGGGTCAGTGGTTACGGTATTTGTCATTTTTGCTGGTGACCTGGGTTTGAGACCCGCTACAGGAGTCACCCTACTCTAACCTTCTTAGCAACATACACTATTTATACAAAAGTATGCGGACACCCTTTCAATATAGTGGATTTGGCTATTTCAGCCACATCCATTGCTGACAGGTGTATAAAATCAGGCACACAGCCACACTATCTCCATAGACAAACATTGCCATCCGTATTATACCTCTTGTGTCTGAGCCGGCTCAGACACAAGAGGTATGTGGCAGGGTCTACAGTCAATCACGGATTACAAAAAGAAAACCAGCCCAGTCACGGACCAGGATGCCTTGCTCCCAGGCAGACTAAATAACTTTTTTTGCCTGCTTTGAGGACAATACAGTGCCACTGACGCGGCCCGCAACCAAAACATGCAGACTCTCCTTCACTGCAGCCGAGGTGAGTAAAACATTTAAACGTATTAACCCTCGCAAGGCTGCAGGCCCAGATGGCATCCTCAGCCGTGCCCTCAGAGCATGCGCAGACCAGCTGGCTGGTGTGTTTACGGACATATTCAATCAATCCTTATCCCAGTCTGCTGTTCCCACATGCTTCAAGAGGGCCACCATTGTTCCTGTTCCCAAGAAAGCTAAGGTAACTGAGCTAAACGACTACCGCCCCGTAGCACTCACTTCCGTCATCATGAAGTGCTTTGAGAGACTAGTCAAGGACCATATCACCTCCACCCTACCTGACACCCTTGACCCACTCCAATTTGCTTACCGCCCAAATAGGTCCACAGACGATGCAATCTCAACCACACTGCACACTGCCCTAACCCATCTGGACAAGAGCTCAGCATTTAACACCATAGTACCCTCCAAACTCCTCATCAAGCTGGAGACCCTGGGTCTCGACCCCGCCCTGTGCCACTGGGTACTGGACTTCCTGACGGGCCGCCCCCAGGTGGTGAGGGTAGGTAACAACATCTCCACCCCGCTGATCCTCAACACTATGGCCCCACAAGGGTGCGTTCTGAGCCCTCTCCTGTACTCCCTGTTCACCCACGACTGCGTGGCCACGCACGCCTCCAACTCAATCATCAAGTTTGTGGACGACACAACAGTGGTAGGCTTGATTGCCAACAATGACGAGACGGCCTACAGGGAGGAGGTGAGGGCCCTCGGAGTGTGGTATCAGGAAAATAACCTCACACTCAACGTCAACAAAACTAAGGAGATGATTGTGGACTTCAGGAAACAGCAGAGGGAACACCCCCCTATCCACATCGATGGAACAGTAGTGGAGAGGGTAGCAAGTTTTAAGTTCCTCGGTGTACACATCACAGATAAACTGAATTGGTCCACCCACACAGACAGCATCGTGAAGAAGGCGCAGCAGCGCCTCTTCAACCTCAGGAGGCTGAAGAAATTCGGCTTGTCACCAAAAGCACTCACAAAGTTCTACAGATGCACAATCGAGAGCATCCTGTCGGGCTGTATCACCGCCTGGTACGGCAACTGCTCCGCCCACAACCATAAGGCTCTCCAGAGGGTAGTGAGGTCTGCACAACGCATCACCGGGGGCAAACTACCTGCCCTCCAGGACACCTACACCACCCGATGTCACAGGAAGGCCATAAAGATCATCAAGGACAACAACCACCCGAGCACCTGCCTGTTCACCCCGCTATCATCCAGAAGGCGAGGTCAGTACAGGTGCAGCAAAGCTGGGACCGAGAGACTGAAAAACAGCTTCTATCTCAAGGCCATCAGACTGTTAAACAGCCACCACTAACATTGAGTGGCTGCTGCCAACACACTGACTCAACTCCAGCCACTTTAATAATGGGAATTATGGGAATTGATGTCAAATATATCACTTGCCACTTTAAACAATGCTACTTTGTTTACATACCCTACATTATTTATCTCATATGTATACGTATATACTGTACTCAATATCATCTACTGCATCTTTATGTAATACATGTATCACTAGCCACTTTAAACTATGCCACTTTGTTTACATACTCATCTCATATGTATATACTGTACTCGATACCATCTACTGCATCTTGCCTATGCCGCTCTGTACCATCACTCATTCATATATCTTTATGTACATATTCTTTATCCCTTTACGCTTGTGTGTATAAGGTAGTAGTTTTGGAATTGTTAGCTAGATTACTCATTGGTTATTACTGCATTGTCGGAACTAGAAGCACAAGCATTTTCGCTACACTCGCATTAACATCTGCTAACCATGTATATATGTTTAAATAAAATTTGATTTGATTTATCTCCCAAGAGAATTCTCGTTGGTTATTGTCACAGCAGTGTATATCCCCCCTAAAGCCGATACCACAACGGCCCTCAAGGAACTCCACTGGACTCTATGCAAACTGGAAACCATATATCCGGAGGCTGCATTTATTGTAGCTAGGGATTTTGACGAAACAAATTTGAGAACAAGGCTGCCTAAATTCTATCAGCATATTGATTGTAGTACCCGGGCTGGCAAAACACTGGATCACTGATACAGACAAGGCCCTCCCCCTTACTCCGTTCGGCAAATCTGACTATGAATCCTTTTTGCTTATCTCCTCCTATAGGCAGAAACTCAAACAGGATGTACCCGTGACAAGGACCATTCAACGCTGGTCTGACCAATCGGAATCCATGCTTCAAGATTGTTTTGATCATGCGGACTGGGACATGTTCTGGGTAGCCTCAGAGAATAATATAGATTTATACGCTGATTCGGTGAGTGAATTTATAAGGAAGTGCATAGGAGATGTACCAACTGTGACTATTAAAACCTACACTAACTAGAAACTGTGGATAGATGGCGGCATTCACGCAAAACTGAAAGCGCGAACCCTGACCTCATCGAACACCTTTGGGAAGAATTGGAATGCCGACTGCGACCCAGGCGTTCCCAACATCAGTGCCCGACCTCACTAATGCTCTTGTGGCTGAATGGAAGCAAGTCCCTGCAGAAATATTCCAACATCTAGTGGAAAGCCTTCCCAGAAGAGTAGAGGCTGTTATAGCAGAAAAGAGGGGAACAACTCCATATTAATACCCATGATTTTGGAATCAACGAGCAGTTGTCTACATACTTTTTACTTAGAACATTAATATCTTATTTTCTGTGTATGTTTGGTTGGACATTGATCGAATATTCTCCTAACCCTCAGAAAACTGGACACTGGAATATTCTTGCAACGTTCCAATGAAACGTGTCTAGAACATTTATATTTAATATTCTGAGAACATGGTAACCATGTTCTAAGTTGACATTAAGGGAGTGGTCTCTTGGAACCAGTCCTTGCACATCACTGGAACATTCCTGTGAAAATGACCTAAGGAGACTCTTAAGGGAACGTTCTCTAAAGTTGTTGGAAAGTTTGTTGTTAGCTGGGCTGCCAGCAATGATCTCCGTGACACAACATCCTGTCGTCTCCACGTCTGTACCTTCATCCTTCTGTGTTCCCCGCACATGTGCCAGCTTACCATGGCACACTGCCCACACGTGCCCGATCACCTGTCTGCATGCCCAGATTGCTCACATGCCCATGCACATGTTATTGGTTCAAGGTGGAATCGTTCTACATGGAACCCAAAAGAGTTCTACCTGGAACCAAAAAGGGTTATCCTATGGGGACAACCAAGGGGAAAACCAACAACCTTTAGGAACCCTTGTTTATAAGAGTGTAGGTTCATCACGGCAACAGACTCCATCACGGCATGGCGTAATGTGTGTAGCCATTTTCTCTTTTTTTGTCCTTCCATGCAGGGACTGGCAGAAGGTGACTGTTGATATTAGGGGTAGCTTTTCCACGCTGGGGTGGCTTCCTCATTCGTATTTCATGTACAGCCTTGGCACATTCGTCACATTTCATAAACTTCCTTATTATTCACTGGCGGTGAGAGTAATGCAGCTCTGCCACTCGCAGTCGAGAGCAAGAGAGAGGGAGAGATCTTTCGCTCTCGTTAACCCTCTTACCAAACACTGGCTTTGACCTCCGCTCGCAGGTACCGATTCACCGGAAGAGCAAATTAGAGCATACGTTAATTTGAAGACCACAAATCCAGGGACACCAAAAATATCATAACATTTCGGAACGGTGCTATAACATTACACATTTGCTTCCGCCATAAATGTACGCAGGCTGCATCCTTTACTCGACTTAGGACCATGACTGTGGCCCTGAAGACTGTAAATGACTCTTTATTTGTTATGGGGGGTTGAATCAAGAGCACAAACAGGGGCCAGTTATGACCTTAACCAGATGGAACATCCAAACCCTTATTGACTACTCTGTCACCCATCGGTAATGAAGCATGATTTGACATTCCATTAATGGGGCCCTAGAGGAAGGGGGAGCTGATGTGGAGGTGAACGACGGGGACGGCTGTTGGCTGGATTTATGGATAGGGAGAGCTGCTCACCTCACCGCTGTCCGCGCTGCTTCACAGGTCAGCTGCTCTCATCGGAGCCCATTAATATGCCGGTCCACCTTGTGGCATACTTTACGCTCCAGTGGGCGCACTGCCGCCGCTGCCCATCGGGACGACTTCGCAGGCAGGCACTCTTCTTTGGAACAGCCACGGAAGTAAAGGTAGAGGAGGAGGACTGGAAACAGCACATAGAACAAACTCAAAAGGAAAATGCGGGCTGCACAGGAAAGTAAAAATGTCCCTTTTTATCTGACTTTGGTTGTTTTCACATTTCCTAGAACTCAAATACCTCTAAAGAGAGAAAGGAGCCCCATACTATTCCGACCTTCACCGCAGCCCGACATACACAATGAAATGGTTTTGTTAGGGGGTCAAAGGTTATTGCCGCAGACTTTACACAGCTCCACTCAGAGTACAACACAAAAAAAACAGTCAGTCCTGTTTCTCCCTCTCTGCCCCAAATTCACCATAGCCTGAATCACACTTCAGGGACAACCAATGGACATCATGACATAAATGTGTTTTATAGCCACACAGATGCTGGAGGCAGGTTGTGTTTTTTTATGCTTTCTGGCCCTTAAAACATGGCCACCTGCTCAGTGTATAAACCCCCACTGCCCGCCTGCCTTTATGGGCACACTCAGCGACCAACGAAGATATACAAGGGCGGTGCAGACAGAAGTCGACAGATCCAAAATGGCTGCCTGGCTGCATTTGCACCGATCCTGGGTCACATTCATCTGGCTTCTAACAGCTTCTTGGCTCCAGGGCGACTAAGAAGCACCAGGGGACCGGGCCTTGCTTGTTTCAGGGCCCAGCTGATGGATCTCTTTCTCTGTTCCTGCAACTGCTCCTATACCCCTCACTTCCTCCCATAATGGGGCCTGTCACTTCTAGATATCTCTGTTTGCCTAACCTACTAGGGATGCACACACCACACAGTGATTACTTCACTCCCCACGGGAGATACAATGCTGTGGAATGTATGTGTATGTGAATAGGAAGGAGGAGTTACTGAATTTGGGAGCCCTCCACCGCATGCCCTCTCCAGCACCTACTCTTCTGGTGAATGGGACCTGCGAGTGGAGCAGAGAGGCGGAAGTCACAGTCAGGGTTTGGTAGGAGGGTTAACGAGAGCGAAAGATCTCCCCCTCTCTCTTGCTCACTGCAAGTGGCAGAGCTGCATTACTCTCACCGCCAGTGAATAATAAGGAAGTTTATGAAATGTGACGAATTTGCCAAGGCTGTACAGGAAATACCAATGAGGAAGCCGCCCCAGCGTGGAAAAGCTACCCCTAATATCAACAGTCATCTTGTGCCAGTCCCTGCATAGAAGGACAGAAAAAATGGCTGCACACATTATGCCATGCCGTGATGGAGACTGTTAAAAATGGTTATAAGTCATGATATTTTGATGACGGTAGTATGATAAACGAATGAAAACATACATATTAATCAACTTTGTCATTTTTTGTTGTTGAATATAGTAATACTAATGGACCAAAATACCCCCAAAATCTAAAAATGTATTAGTACATGCAAAAAGGTCATTTTAGCCTGTGGTACCTGGCCTTAAATCAAAATGACAGTACCTTTGAGATTGTGATGTTGTGTATCAGACTATTCAGACTATCTAGAAATATGATTAGATCTGGCAGGCACTTACTGAATGTTTATGGAATATAAATGACTTTACAAAGAGACAGACTTCAGGTTAGTTCCATACATGTTAGAAATCAGTCCCTGTGCCCACATCTAAAACAACCTTGCAGAATATTTGTTTAAATAATGTATTGAAGAGGACACAGTTGTCATGACGTTGGCCTGGGGGTAGGTTTATGACAGTCATAAATACCTCTCCCCCCCTACTGATGTGACATTTGAAAATCCCTTGGCTAACATAGAGATTCTGGGAACATCAGAAGGTGGGGGGAAATTAACTATATTCTGGTAATCTGACCAATTGAACATATGCGGTGGTACTTAATGAATATGATGTCAGTTTGGTTGTCATCTGAGACATTCTCATCAATGACAGGATGACATAAACTCTACAGTGGAAAGTCTGCACATTGTAGTTATCGGAGTCACATGGAATTGTTGCTCAATTTAAATGTTTTAATGTAAAATTATTGGTGAAGAGATGAAATGTAATTTTAGCTTCCAAATTAGATATTTGGGTTTGGGCTCTGCTCAAATAGAGACATGGGTTATAAAACCTTTCAGACACACCCTTCTCGCTCCACAACATAAAGCCTTGACGAAAATGTAACCTCCTGTTCCAAGTACGTGAGGTCTGCAGACTCTTTGTTAAAAGGACTAACATGTCAACTACAGAATTAAGCCAACCTCAGCGTGAGCTTTGGTTGTGAATGGTATGAACTTTGAACTCTTATTCACTACAGAAGTGACGTAATTTGTAATCAAGGTATAATTCATTGTGTATATGTAATTCTGTGTGATTAGTTAGGTATTTAGTAAATAAATAATTCAACCCAATTTTGTAATGCTGATTCAACTTGTTAGTTCGTGAAGATAACCAAGAATTTACAACTTTTAGATGAGACTGAATTAAGGTGACAATTAATATTGACTGCTAATGATGTAAAATATTACTAGGTCTTTAAGAGTTTATTCGGAAGATAAATATTATTTTGTGGTGCCCTGACTTTCTAGTTAATTATATTTACATAATGAGCTCAATCAGGTTATATTAATTATGGAAAAAGGATTTTATTTACTAGCATGTCATATCACTTAATCCGGCACAGCCAAAAGACACGACACAGTTTTTGAATGTATTGTCAGTGAAAAGGACATGATCTTTGATTTCAAAAGTGGGATGCCGATATTGAATGATAGTAGCCTCTCCCCTTTTGATGATTTATTAAATGCAAAATTGTTTTGCAAACAAAATTATTTGTTAACACAATGAAATCTGTGGGTGAAAGCTGGAGATTTATCAATATAACATTTCTCTCCCTAGTCAACAGTATAGCCTTTGGCCAGTCGCATAATTAATGAAGGGGTGACAATAAAAATAGGTATAATACAACTTCTATTGTCATATTTACTCAGGATTTAACATGACAAACAACATTATTCATTTTATCTTGTAGCTCACTGACCAACTGTCAATGAGGACGTTACAAGACAAAGTACACTTTTGGAACTAAACTGCACAAGATGCTGGTTCCAGAAGACAGGCTATTCAGAATCCATGTGTGCTCTGTCCCAATTCACAATCCAATAAGTGACATATTTCATCCTTTTTATATGTGCTTTTTGACTGATTGGATCTCAATGTCAGCCTGCCATTACGGCGACATTACTTTTATAAGCCACTGTTATAAGTGACCATTAATATTTCATTTCCTGTTGAAAGGTTGCTCTCCACTGACATCTGAATCACTGTGGGACATAGAGAAGGGAACTCGGTGAGAATATTAAGCAACTGATTGGTGTGGTCACAGAGAGCCCCGGTCACCAGATGCATGTGTCCACTGGTGGCAGCGGTGGGATCCGGTCGTTGGTGGACAGACGGTGCGGATTGCGTGGCACAGTCCCACTCTGCTGTCTGCCACTCAAAGCTGTTTTTGTTTCTATTCGTCACGGTCGGCGGACTGCTGACGCTGGGATTTTGACGGCAGTGGTCTGGTCCCCTGGTCTTCTGGTGCCTGGGCCTCACAGCATTCATTGTCCCTACGCAACTTCAACATAACCTTTTCTCACAATGCATAGCCATTCACTAGGCATGTCCACTGCATCTTCTTTGTTAGGTGGGCTACGTACCTATGGCTCGAATGCCCCTTAACCCACACCTCCATAATGCACCTGGGGTTCAAGGGTTCACTGAGGTTGAAAAATGCATATAGCCGAGGACTTAACAGGAGCACATTCTTTCTTGTTCTATCGATTGTTTGTATAGAACCCTGCTATTTAAATGTGCCCAACTGTGCAATACATGCATAATAAGTCACACTTTGTGAAGGTCGGAGTGTTCATGTAGTACTTCTTTGTGTTTGTAGTTACTGAAGGTGTACTCGTGGGCATTGAATGGAGGCTGATGGAGAATAGAGAAAATTATGTTTTTGTTGTTGCAGTTTGAGGGGCACCCACCTGCCTGCATTCACTAAAGTATCCTAGACCTTGAAGAGGTCATTTAAACCCACCACCATCTTGTAACAGCCCTGTGGATTATGTGGAGCCTGTTGCCATGGAGTGGAGGGGAAAGAGTCAGTGGTGTGTCTGTGGAGAGGAGAGATGTGATTATGTGTGTTTGTTTGAATTCATAGTATGTCTTGTGTGTTTGCTCACATATGTATGGTATGCGTGTACAGTACTGTGTGTTGTGTGTGCTGTCTGTATCTGTGTGGAGCCAGAGCCATCGGAGCACAGGAACGTCTGCACACAGTGGCACAGGCCTTCTGCCTTTACACAGGGCTTCTGCCGAGCAGCGCTTCGTGGCCTATCTAGCTGTGACCTCTCACAGGCTCCCAGGGAGTGCTTCCTCTTAAAAGCCAGCTGTGCCTTCTTTACTTTTCTCTCCCAGCCAAATATTCCACGGTCCTCCTGTTCACCTGAGAATATATATTTTTTTTTGTCAAGCCAATTGTGTGGTGTTAAGAGTGCATGGAGAGTGGTTGGAGTGGTTGGCGGATTATGCCAAATGTCAAACTGAAACCTGTTTTTGTTTTATTTTGGGGGATTGTCTTGGATTGTTTGACTAATCATTGGTCATTGTAGCGTGTGATAGGACATTTTGTTGTCTCAATGATAAGCTACTCTATTTTTTACCAGAACTGTTGTTTCTCATTGAAATGACACATTCCACTCTGGAAAGATGTTCCTCTTCTGCATCCACTCATCCGTCCTCTAACAGATACACATATTTGATTAATTCTCTATAAAACTTCTGTATCAAAAACTGTGTGTCTAGTGCTTAGAAGGCCAGCATTCCAGAGTCACCTCTTCACTGTTGACTTTGAGACTGGTGTTTTGCAGGTACTATTTAATGAAGCTGCCAGTTGAGGACTTGTGAGGCATCTGTTTCTCAAACTATACACTCTAATGTACTTATCCTCTTGCTCAGTTGTGCACCGGGGTCTCCCGCTCCTCTTTCAATTCTGGTTAGAGACAATTTGCACTGTTCTGTGAAGGGAGTAGTACACAGCTTTGTACGAGATCTTCAGTTTCTTGGCAATTGCTCGCATGGAATAGCCTAGTTCTTTGTTTCTGGCCATTTTGAGCCTGTAATCGAACCCACAAATGCTGATGCTCCAGATACTCAACTAGTCTAAAGAAGGCCAGTTTTATTGCTTCTTTAATCAGAACAACAGTTTTCAGCTGTGCTAACATAATTGCAAAAGGGTTTTCTAATGATCAAATAGCCTTTTAAAATGATAAACTTGGATTAGCTAACACAACATGCCATTGGAACACAGGAGTGATGGTTGCTGATAATGGGCCTCTGTACGCCTATGTAGATATTCCATAAAAACATCAGCCGTTTCCAGCTACAATAGTCATTTACAACATTAACAATGTCTGCACTGTATTTCTGATCAATTTGATGTTATTTTAATGGCCAAAAAAACGTGTTTTTCTTTTAAAAAACAAGGACATTTCTAAGTGACCCCAAACTTTTGAACGGTAGTGTACAATGTAAACGTAATATGTGTGTGTGCGAGCGTGCCAAGTATCACCTTGATGTTCTTCACAGGGCCACATTAAAAGGATTGGCTGAGAGCAGAAACATGATCTCACAAGATTGACCTGCACCTAAGCATTCCAAGAGGATGTCAATCATTGCCAATAGAAGACTATAGTAGGGTCTTGTTGCTTTTAATGGAATTGCCATAATAAGAACACTGATTTGTGTTCCTCTGATCATTTTTGCATCGGTTTCAGATTTTGGATGAATCAAGGTCATTTTCATGATTGATTGCCTGTGTTCATGTCAGTGTGGGTGTTGATTGCTGTATGATTAATCGTCTGTGAAGGCTTTACTGCACCATACAGTAGACATGGGTTTTAATGATCCAAATCAATATGATGAATAAGACATACTTAAATGAGACTTGAAATTGAGCTGATGGATAGGCCTCTATTTTGACAACTGTTTTGTGTTTTTAATTGACGTGGGGTGAACCAAATAGTTTCATCAAGAGACTTGACTAAGTATTGAATAGATACCAATTTAAAGTGAACACATTCACTTGCGAAATCCATCAATGAATGAAAATAAATTGAACATACATTGAATGACTATTATTTATCATGGGGGTGGAGGAGGGTAATGTTTGAAAATACATTGCTCATATACTGCTGGTGAGTAATGGAGCTTTTGCAATTCGTAAACCTTGAGTGAGAACAAAACAAAATTGCATCAGTGGTTGAGAGGCAATCACAACATTTCCGAGATCCAGGGTTAGGCCTACCTTTTTTTTAGAGGGGGAAAAAAATGTATCCGTAATATCTCTTACACCAGGAGGTTTGTGTTGGCAAAGCATTTGTAAGATGTTGAAATGAGTGAAAGTGTCATTTTTCTCATTATAGTGAGAGCGGGTAAGATGCACTGGGACTCCCACACATGTAATGTACCAATCAAACAGACCTTGAGGATAAGGTGGAGAGCCGGGATGATCACCGATGAGAGAGAGGAAATTACTAATGAGGCTCTGTGTATTCACCCCTCCCGCTGGGCACAGACATCATTTCGACGTCTAGTTTTGATTTACTAGTCAACTCACGTGAAATCAACAAAAAACCTCACGTCATTGGATTTAGGTTAAAAGTTTAAAAAAGACTCCAGTGCATTCGGAAAGTATTCAGTCCCCTTGACACTTTCCACATTTTGTTACGTTACAGCCTTATTCTAAAATTGGTTACTTCGTTTTTTACCCCCTCGTCAATCTACACACAATACCCAATAATGACAAAAAAAAAAAAAGATTTTTTTTTACATTTGCAAAAGTTTAAAAAAATTACAAATATCCAGTGTTGGAAAAAGCACCCAATTGTCATAATTGAGTAAAAGTAAAGATACATTAATAGAAAATTACTGAAGTAAAAGTGAGTCACTCAGTAAAATACTACTTTAGTAAAAGGCTAAAAGTATTTGGTTTTAAATATACATAAGTATCAAAAGTAAAAGTATAAGTAATTTCAAATTCCTTATATTAAGCAAACCAGACGGCGGAATTTTCTTTTTTTTCTTTTTATTTATGGATAGCCAGGGGCACACTTCAACACTCAGACATAATTTACAAATGAAGCATTTGTGTTTAGTGAGTCCGACAGATCAGAAGCAGTAGAGATTACCAGGGATGTTCTCTTAATAAGTGTGTGAATTTGACCATTTTCCTGTCCAGCTAAGTGAAAATGTATGGAATAAAAAGTACATTATTTTCTTTAGGAATGTGGTGAAGTAAAACTTGTCAAAAAATAAATAAATGGAAAAGTACAGATAAAAAAAAAAGTTGTAAGTAGTACTTTAAAGTATTTTTACTCAGTACTTTTGGCAACGATTACAGAATCGAGTCTTCTTCGGTATGACGCTAAAAGCTTGGTACACCTGTAATTGGGGAGTTTCTCCCATTCTTCTCTGCAGATCCTCTCAAGATCTGTAAGTTTGGATGCGGAGTGTCACTGCACAGCTATTTTCAGGTTTCTTCAGACATGTTCGAACGGGTTCAAGTCCGGGATCTGGCTGGGCCACTCAAGGACATTCAGAGACTTGTCCCAATGCCACTCATGTATTGTCTTGGCTGTGTGCTTAGGGTTGTTGTCCTGTTGGAAGGTGAACCTTTGCCCCAGTCTGAGGTCCTGAATGCTCTGGAGCAGGTTTTCATCAAGGATCTCTCTGTACTTATCTCTGTTCATCTTTCCCTCAATCCTGACTAGTCTCCCAGTTCCTGCACCTGAAAAACATCCCCTCAGCATGATGCTGCCACCATTCATACTTGATGCTTGGAATTCAGGTCAAAGGGTTCAATCTTGGTTTTATCAGACCAGAGAATCGTGTTTCTCATGCTCTGAGAGTCCTTTAGGTGCCTTTTGGCAAACTCCAAGCGGATTGTCATGTGCTTTTTAATGAGAAGTGGCTTCCGTCTGGGCACTACAATTAAGGCCTGATTGGTGGAGTGCTGCAGAGATGGTTGTCCTTCTGGAAGGTTCTCCCATTTCCACAGAGGGACTCTAGAGCTCTGTCAGAGTGACCATCGGGTTCTTGGTTACCTCCCTGACCAAGGCTCTTCTCTCCCGATTGTTCAGTTTGGACAGGCGGAAAGTTCTAGGAAGAATCTTGGTGGTTCCAAACTTCTTTCATTTAAGAATGATGGAGGCCACTGTTTTCTTGGGGACCTTCAATGCTACAGACATTTTTTGGTACATTTTCTGTGCCACGACACAATCTTGTCTTGGAGCTGTACTGACATTTCCTTCGACCTCATGGCTGGATTTTTCTCTGATATGCACTATCAACTGTGGGACCTTACAAGTGTGTGTCTTTCCAAATCATGTCCAGTCAATTGAATTTACCACAGGTGGACGCCAATCAAGTTGTAGAAACATCTCAAGGATTATCAATGGAAACAGGATGCACCTGAGCTGAATTTTGAGTCTGAAAGCAAAGGGTCTGAAAACTGTAAAATAAGGTATTTCTGTGTTTTATGTTTTATAAATTTGCAAAAAAATCTTAAAACCTGTTTTCGCATTGTCATTATGGGGTATTATGTGTAAATTGATGAATAAATGTGTTTATTTAATCCACTTTAGAATAAGGCTGCAACATAACAAAATGTGGAAAAAGTCAAAGGGTCTGAATACTTTCCGAATGCACTGTAAATTGCCTTATGTTGCTGACTTTTTGCAAATCCAATCAGTTTTCCACTTTGACTCAACGTCATTACTTAGATTTTGTTGTTGTTGTTTAAATGGCATGAAAACAACATTGATTCAACCAGTTTGCCTTGTACAGCCCCAGAAATACACAGCCCCACTCCAACCTCCTGTATACTGTGTATACCTTCTATTGAAGACAGTGGTCGAGTTAGAATACCCATACTAACGTACTGCATACTAAATCTGCATACTATGTACTCATTGTACTCATCAGCAGTGGCGAGGCCAAGTGCGGGTGGATTTTTCCAAATTCAAAGCAGATTATCACATTTTTCCTACTGTATACCGTAGCCCACTATTTAAAAAGGACTGAAGCCAAAAAATATAATTTGGTTCTATTTCAACATATTTATTAGTGAAACCAAAGCGCTGTATATACATTTAATTCAATATAGCCTATCAAATAGCCTAGTACACACACTAAAACTCTTCAAATCTTCAAATCAAAAGGCTAAATGTATTCAGTCGGGAGCATCGCATAATTCAGAAATGCTGGACAGCAATATAATAAACTAAAGCACTGATCATTGGGAACGAGATCAGAATAACTGCTAAGGCTAGATCCATAAAATTAAATCGGTAGCCTAATCTACAAGAAAAATACAATCCATATGTTCAAATCAGAAGGCCTGATTAACATGACATCAATAACGCAGCCATCCTGAGTCCCCAGTGCCGACGACTTAGCCTACATGTAAACACCACTGCAGAAACTTCGATATTCATCATCTTCCCAATTAAGTAGCCTAGTTTTGTTGTTTGGGTACTTGAAGAGAACTTGGGCCTATCACTCACAGCCCACAATTGTGTCACAGTATAACTTTAGTCTGTCCCCTCACCCATACCCATACCCGGGCTCGAACCAGGGACCCTCTGCACACATCAACAACTGACACCCACAAAGCATCGTTACCCATCGCTCCACAAAAGCCAGGGCCCTTGCAGAGCAAGGGGAACCACTACTTCAAGATCTCAGAGCAAGTGACGCCACCGATTGAAACGCTATTAGCGCACACCACCACTAACTAGCTAGCCATTTCACATCGGTTACAATTGCATTGTGGAAAAGTGTTCATCGAATTCTACTAGATGAAGAGTCAATATTAGTATAACATCCTGGCATTTAAACCATACCCGATTTAGAGAATGCACATACAATAAATATTTATATTTTCACATACTGAGAACGCCCAATTAAGTTGTTTCACGTTATTGGTTAATTTCGGTAGCACATCCACAAATCTGATTATCAGCAGTTGTCGATGACATCTGGGTATTTAAAGTATACTCTATTTTCGAAATGTCACATACTATAAATCGTTATTTTTTTCCACATACTCAAACGGCTTACTATTTAGGATGCAAGTATGGGTATTTGGACAAGCGCACAGACATTGATACACATTAATACACTTGGTCATGCTGTAAGAATTGACTCTCAGATGTCGACAATAAATGTTTCACAAACATTTACACACAATGCACGCACACACACACAGACATAGACAGAGACACATCCTGTCACACATATTCACATACACTGTCACACAGTGACACATTCCCAAACACCCACACGCACATGGACATATTTAAACATGTTCTCAAGCACACCTGTCAACTAGAACTGTTTGATGGGTTGCCATCGATGACTCACAGGCATCGAACTCGTTTGATGTGCCTATCACCAGGGGAGCTGCATTCATGTGCCTGTCATCAGCCACAGTGAGGAAACACAACTGAGGTGAGCACTGGGTTAACACTGTGACAGTTAGCTCTGAAGTTAGCACTGAGCTAGCTCCGGGGTTAGTACTGAGACAGTAACCCCTTAGCTAGCACTGAGACAGGTGGCACTGAGGTTAGCACTGATGTTAACATTAGCACCGAGCTAGCACAGAGGTTAGCACTGAGTCTACTAGCACTGTTCAGCAAACAAAGATTATGATAACTAACCTTTTTATCTGTGTTAGCACTTAGACAGCGCTGAAATTTGAGCTGTAGCACTTTGCAAATGTTTTTCAATGAAAATAAAAGTATAAATGTAATGTAATATTGTTATTATTATTATTATTATTATTATTATTATTATTGAGCTAACACAGGTTTGCACTGAGCTAGCACTGATGTTAGCATAGAGCTACCACTAAGGTTAGCACTGAGACCATTAGCACTGAGGCTAGTTAGTTCTGTGCTAGCTAGCCAGCGCCGCTGTGACACCTCTCCTTCGTCCCGCAGTTCGGGGAAAATGAATGAGGTGAGCAGGGAGTCAAACATGAGAGCCACACGCTGCTAGTAACGTAGCTACTGTACACGGAGCAACACAAAGAGTTCCACTCCTGGGTGATTGATGACTAGTAGGACATTAATACATCACCTCCTCCTGCCATAATTTGTCTGTGGCCTAATTCGGGGGCTCTGTGTCTAGCAAGTGATGGGGTTCTTTCAAACGGCAGGCCTGACTAGAGCGATTGTACACGTCCTTTGGCACAGACACCTTCAATGTCATCTCTCCCATCTACATAACCAGGCAATTAAGCGAATAAGTGAAAATGGCACCCTGCCAATACAATTTTAATGAGCGCCATGTCGAGCTGAGAATTCCTTCAGCTGAGAGCTGATAATGGATGCCACCTTATTCATCGGTGATACGAGTAGTAAAAGTACTAAGTGCAGTTCAAATGAGAACTGACCACTCTGTAACGTCTGGCCAATGTGCAGCTATTGCTCACCAGCCTAATTGTCCAAGTTGGTGCCAATCTGGACCAAGTACTTTTTCTGCCATATTACTTTCGTAGACTTTTATTTCCAGATAATTTGATGATATATTTGATCAGTTTTGGTCAGTTTACCCTCCCTTTGGCCACACGAAACACCTTACAATATATAATAGGCCCTGTATACACTTTATATATTATGATTATGATTATTATAATTGTTATTATTGAGGGTGGCAGATAGCCTATTGATCAGAGCGTTAGTAACAGAAAGGTTGCTGGTTCGAATAAAATAAAATCTGAGCCGACAAGATGAAAATCTGGCGATGTGCTCTTGAACATGGAACTTAAATGTAATTTTCTGGAGGGGTGCCGTACTACTGTGGCTGACCATGTACAACAACACATTTCACTGCAGCTCTTTTTATGACATTTTTTATCACATTCTGTTTTGTCACTGCACTGACCTCAATCCCCCTGCCGTGGTAGGCTGGGGCTTTACGTTGTTTTTCCTTTGCTTCCTTGCGTCGGAAAAGGCTGCCATTGTATGTAAAGGATCCCTAATAGACCCCAGTGGGGTGTCATTCCTATTCTGCTCATGATGAAGACATTCTCTCTCTGCCCACTCTGCTCTCGGCTCGCTCTGCCTGTGGGCCTGTGAAATGTCTCAGTCTGCAGGGAGGGCCCCGTCGGAGTCCCACTGGAGGCACTTAGAGAACCTTTATGAATACGTGCTGAAAGTGCTTTTTTTCGGGGACAGATTATACGCCAGCTTGCCTCAAATGCCCTCCTTCACCCTCGCTGGCGTTCTTTTTTGCAACCTGGTTCAAGTCTGACTTAAGGGTATTTTCAGAGTCTTTTTGTTTTCTTCCACTAATGTAAGAGTATTTGCTTCTGCAGGTCCTGTACTACAAGTTTAAGGTGGTAATGTATGATGGTTGTACTGTACAGCAGACATGGGTTCAAATAGTGTTTGATTGAGCCTTGAGTGCCAGACCGGCGGGGTTTGCACTGTAGGGACTATTCCATTGGTTCAATTATGGCGGACCTGTTCAAAGAAGCATAGTTAAAGTATTTGAAAGAAGACAAATACTATTTGAACCCAGGCCGGTTGTACATACATGTCTCTGTGTACAGTCCAACAGTGAAAGTTTCAATGTCTCTGTTTCTTCCTTTTCCACTCATTGTCCCCCAGATTTCCAGACACGAAAAGGCATGTTAACTGTATGGAGAGAGCAAACAGCTAAAGTGCATTGTGTTGGTAAGTGCCACTCGGTATAAGTGCACCACTGAAAGGGAGAGAAATGAAACAGGTCACTAGCTTCTCGGCTTTTAACACATTCTGTCCCCATGAAATAAAAATCACATACGTTTTAAAACCATGCACGCAAAACTGAGCGATGTCGAAATATTCACAATGCTCTCGGAGCAATGGCAGTCGAGAATTTCCCGAGTCCCGGCGGGGAACGAGGCATCATTTACTTGCAGCGTTTACACTAAACCAGATAACCATAACTAGTTAGAATATGCAATGTACGCCTGTGGCGATTTGTGTCCGTACATGAATGGGGGGACGCATTTACTTGGATTATGATATGCCCATATGTTTTTTACTCCTTGAACCGTGCCTCCTGTTAATCAGGGACACATTTTTTAACTACAGGAGCCCACTCTCAATGTTCAAAATACATAAAATAGCATAATTTAGCCACAGAGGATGAATAGTTTAAAAAAAATAACCGTGGATTAAGTTTTAACACAAGCACACACAGGTAACTGCCAAAATATAGGAAACACCAACATAATGGGTCTTAATAGGGTGTTGGGCCACCATGGGATCTAACACTGTTGAGGTTGTGTGGGTGGCATGGTGGACATGGTGGCTATAACATGGAGGGAGCTTAACAGAATGAGGGCGAGAGCTCTGCCAGTCTGGGGTTCATTAATCGTGGAAGGGCACGACTGTTTTGAGTTTTACCTGATGATATGTGCTGCAGGCCTGCCGGGGTCGGAGGAAAGCACTGGCGCTCATGAATCGTGACTGCTTGAAATATGTGGCCCAAGCTGGTGGAGGGAACCATGGGAGGGGTGCCAACACCTGAGCCATACAGGTCCCTACTGCATAGCACCAGAGGTGGGTTAGAGGTTCGGCGGGCTACCCCGTCATCAATCAGGGGCCCATCCCGCCACAATTACACCCAGGAAGTGATGGCCTCTGCTGGGTGCAAAGCTCATAGCATGTACCCCCTCCCGTCTGCCTCTACCCTCCATTTCCCAGAGTGGGATGTCTTTCCTCTCTCATTCTCACTCCCTCCATCATCAATCGTCTCGTCCCTTCTCGTCCCTTCTCAAGAAAAAAATATAATCTTGGAAGTGGAGAGACATTTTTGTAGTTTTAATTTCCTGTAATTCTAAACATATTGCCATGGAGCTTAAATAAAATGTTGCAGTTTTAAAGCCACATTTTCTGCAATTCTATACATTTTGTCATGGAGTTGAGATAATAATTGCAGGTAATTTGCTTAAAAACATCTTAATTGTGTGTTCTTATGCTCAAACATTATAACTAGTGCTACATTCACGTGCTATTGGAGTTATCGGAAGCTCCTCCTTTTAGTTCAAGTGTGTCCCGAACAACAGTTTGGGACCCACTGATTTAGCAGACGCTCTAATCCAGAGTGATTTACAGGAGCAATTAGGGTTAAGTGCCTTGCTCAAGAACACAGACCGATTTTTCACCTTGTCAGCTCGTGGATTCGAACCAACGACCTTTCGGTTACTGGCCCAACACTCTTAACCGCTAGGATACCTGCCACCAAATGTTCTTCTCCTTCACACTCATGTGATATCTCTATCATTCTTTCCTTCCACCTGAAAGAGACATCCTTATTTTGCATGCCCAACACACAAACACGTACGCACACACACACACCCACACACCTCAACCCACACCTCAACCCCCCGTTTCCTGAACTCCTCTGCCTCCTGAACTTCCCTTCCTGTGCTGGAGGGAAGAAGGGGTTTGTGTGTTGTCGTTGAACGTCGTGTGTGTGTGTGTGTGTAAGGGGATGTAGGGCATGCAGGAGTTTGGATATAAAGTAATGATTTCTCCTTCACACCCTTGCTAATATGCACCGGCTGCCTGCCGCCTCACAGGGGGCTGTGTCTGGGGAGCCCTGCTATTTTTTTATTTGTATTTTTTTATTTCACCTTTATTTAACCAGGTAGGCTAGTTGAGAACAAGTTCTCATTTGCAACTGCGACCTGGCCAAGATAAAGCATAGCAGTGTGAACAGACAACACAGAGTTACACATGGAGTAAACAATTAACAAGTCAATAACACAGTAGAGAAAAAAAGGGGGGATAACATTGTACATTGTGTGCAAAAGGCATGAGGAGGTGGGCGAATAATTACAATTTTGCAGATTAACACTGGAGTGATAAATGATCAGATGGTCATGTACAGGTAGAGATATTGGTGTGCAAAAGAGCAGAAAAGTAAATAAATAAAAACAGTATGGGGATGAGGTAGGTGAAAATGGGTGGGCTATTTACCAATAGACTATGTACAGCTGCAGCGATCGGTTAGCTGCTCAGATAGCTGATGTTTGAAGTTGGTGAGGGAGATAAAAGTCTCCAACAGCGATTTTTGCAATTCGTTCCAGTCACAGGCAGCAGAGTACTGGAACGAAAGGCGGCCAAATGAGGTGTTGGCTTTAGGGATTATCAGTGAGATACACCTGCTGGAGCGCGTGCTACGGATGGGTGTTGCCATCGTGACCAGTGAACTGAGATAAGGCGGAGCTATACCTAGCATGGACTTGTAGATGACCTGGAGCCAGTGGGTCTGGCGACGAATATGTAGCGTGTGCCAGCCGACTAGAGCATACAAGTCGCAGTGGTGGGTGGTATAAGGTGCTTTAGTGACAAAACGGATGGCACTGTGATAGACTGCATCCAGTTTGCTGAGTAGAGTGTTGGAAGCCATTTTGTAAATGACATCGCCGAAGTCGAGGATCGGTAGGATAGTCAGTTTTACTAGGGTAAGCGTGGCGGCGTGAGTGAAGGAGGCTTTGTTGCGTAATAGAAAGCCGACTCTTGATTTGATTTTCGATTGGAGATGTTTGATATGAGTCTGGAAGGAGAGTTTGCAGTCTAGCCAGACAGCTAGGTACTTATAGATGTCCACATATTCAAGGTCGGAACCATCCATGGTGGTGATGCTAGTCGGGCATGCGGGTGCAGGCAGCGATCGGTTGAAAAGCATGCATTTGGTTTTACTAGCGTTTAAGAGCAGTTGGAGGCCATGGAAGGAGTGTTGTATGGCATTGAAGCTCGTTTGGAGGTTAGATAGCACAGTGTCCAATGACGGGCCGAAAGTATATAGAATGGTGTCGTCTGCGTAGAGGTGGATCAGGGAATCGCCCGCCTCAAGAGCAACATCATTGATATATACAGAGAAAAGAGTCGGCCCGAGAATTGAACCCTGTGGCACCCCCATAGAGACTGCCAGAGGACCGGACAGCATGCCCTCCGATTTGACACACTGAACTCTGTCTGCAAAGTAATTGGTGAACCAGGCAAGGCAGTCATCCGAAAAACCGAGGCTACTGAGTCTGCCGATAAAAATATGGTGATTGACAGAGTCGAAAGCCTTGGCAAGGTCGATGAAGACGGCTGCACAGTACTGTCTTTTATCGATGGCGGTTATGATATCGTTTAGTACCTTGAGTGTGGCTGAGGTGCACCCGTGACCGGCTCGGAAACCAGATTGCACAGCGGAGAAGGTACGGTGGGATTCGAGATGGTCAGTGACCTGTTTGTTGACTTGGCTTTCGAAGACCTTAGATAGGCAGGGCAGGATGGATATAGGTCTGTAACAGTTTGGGTCCAGGGTGTCTCCCCCTTTGAAGAGGGGGATGACTGCGGCAGCTTTCCAATCCTTGGGGATCTCAGACGATATGAAAGAGAGGTTGAACAGGCTGGTAATAGGGGTTGCGACAATGGCGGCGGATAGTTTCAGAAATAGAGGGTCCAGATTGTCAAGCCCAGCTGATTTGTACGGGTCCAGGTTTTGCAGCTCTTTCAGAACATCTGCTATCTGGATTTGGGTAAAGGAGAACCTGGAGAGGCTTGGGCGAGGAGCTGCGGGGGGGGGCGGAGCTGTTGGCCGAGGTTGGAGTAGCCAGGCGGAAGGCACGGCCAGCCGTTGAGAAATGCTTATTGAAGTTTTCGATAATCATGGATTTATCGGTGGTGACCGTGTTACCTAGCCTCAGTGCAGTGGGCAGCTGGGAGGAGGTGCTCTTGTTCTCCATGGACTTCACAGTGTCCCAGAACTTTTTGGAGTTGGAGCTACAGGATGCAAAATTCTGCCTGAAGAAGCTGGCCTTAGCTTTCCTGACTGACTGCGTGTATTGGTTCCTGACTTCCCTGAACAGTTGCATATCGCGGGGACTATTCGATGTTATTGCAGTCCGCCACAGGATGTTTTTGTGCTGGTCGAGGGCAGTCAGGTCTGGAGCGAACCAAGGGCTGTATCTGTTCTTAGTTCTGCATTTTTTGAACGGAGCATGCTTATCTAAAATGGTGAGGAATTTACTTTTAAAGAATGACCAGGCATCCTCAACTGACCGGATGAGGTCAATTTCCTTCCAGGATACCCGGGCCAGGTCGATTAGAAAGGCCTGCTCACAGAAGTGTTTTAGGGAGCGTTTGACAGTGATGAGGGGTGGTCGTTTGACTGCGGCTCCGTAGCGGATACAGGCAATGAGGCAGTGATCGCTGAGATCCTGGTTGAAGACAGCAGATGTGTATTTGGAGGGCCAGTTGGTCAGGATGACGTCTATGAGGGTGCCCTTGTTTACAGAGTTAGGGTTGTACCTAGTGGGTTCCTTGATGATTTGTGTGAGATTGAGGGCATCTAGCTTAGATTGTAGGACTGCCGGGGTGTTAAGCATATCCAAGTTTAGGTCACCTAACAGAACAAACTCTGAAGCTAGATGGGGGGCGATCAATTCACAAATGGTGTCCAGGGCACAGCTGGGAGCTGAGGGGGGTCGGTAGCAGGCGGCAACAGTGAGAGACTTATTTCTGGAGAGAGTAATTTTCAAAATTAGTAGTTCGAACTGTTTGGGTATGGACCTGGAAAGTATGACATTACTTTGCAGGCTATCTCTGCAGTAGACTGCAACTCCTCCCCCTTTGGCAGTTCTATCTTGACGGAAGATGTTATAGTTGGGTATGGAAATCTCTGAATTTTTGGTGGCCTTCCTGAGCCAGGATTCAGACACGGCAAGGACATCAGGGTTAGCAGAGTGTGCTAAAGCAGTGAGTAAAACAAACTTAGGGGGGAGGCTTCTGATGTTGACATGCATGAAACCAAGGCTTTTTCGATCACAGAAGTCAACAAATGAGGGTGCCTGGGGACATGCAGGGCCTGTGTTTACCTCCACATCACCCGCGGAACAGAGAAGGAGTAGTATGAGGGTGCGGCTAAAGGCTATTTGTATTGAAGAATTACCCACAAGGACTCTGGGCCTGCTTTAATCCCACAGATACCGGTCAGAATATCAGCACGTGCCTGGTCGTGGCCGCCTGTCAATTAAATGTTATGATTGTAATGATAATTTCCTCTCTTGGAGAGAAGAACAAGCAGAGGACAGGGCTACTAGAATGGGGTTATTTGACCTCTCTGACGTCAAAAACTACTGACCGGTATCCCTTCTTTCTTTTCTTTCCAAAACACTTGAGCGTGCAGTCTCTGAATAACTTTCTCGTTATCTCTCTCAGAGCGATCTTCTTAACTCTAACCAGTCAGGCTTCAAGATGGCTCATTCAACTGAGACCGCTCTCCTCTGTGTCACAGAGGCTCTCCACTGTTCCAAAGCTGACTCTCTCTCCTCTGTTCCCACTCTCCTAGATCACTGGTTCTCAATCCTGGTCCTGGGGACCCAAAGGGGTGCACATTTTTTTTGTTGCCGTAGCTGATTGAAATGATCGACTCATCAACAGGCTTTGATGATTTGAATCAGGTGTGTAGTACTAGGGCAAAAACAAAAATGTGCACCCCTTTGGGTCCCCAGGACCAGGATTGAGAACCACTGTCCAAGATCGATCCCCTGCCTTTGACACAGTGAACCATTAGATCCTTCTCTCCACCCTCTCAGGGTTGGGCATCTTATGGCTGTGTTCTTAGGCAAAATTGTGATTGAGCCCACTCCCTTGGCTGAGAGGCAACCCCACATATGAATGGTCTCAGGATGCCTTACCGTTGGCATGACACAGGACTGATGGTAGCACTCACCTTGTCTACTCCGGACAAGATTTTTTCCGGATGCCCCAAACAATCGGAAAGGGGATTCATCAGAGAAAATGACTTTACCCCAGTCCCCAGCAGTCCAATCCCTGTACCATTTGCAGAATACCAGTCTGTCCTTGATGTTTTTCCTGGAGAGAAGTGGCTTCTTTGCTGCCCTTCTTGACACCAGGCTATCCTCCAAAAGTCTTCGCCTCACTGTGCGTGCAGATGCACTCACACCTGCCTGCTGCCATTACTGAGCAAGCTCTGTAACGGTCCTTGCGCTTGCTAGACTTTCTTGGGCAGCCTGGAGCCTTCTTCACAACAATTGAACCGCTCTCCTTGAAGTTCTTGATGATCTTATAAATGGTTGATCAGGATGCAATCTTACTGGCAACAATATCCTTGCCTGTGAAGCCCTTTTTGACAGCACGTGTTTCCTAGCAGGTAACCATGGTTGACAGAGGAAGAACAATGATTCCAATCACCATCCTCCTTTTGAAGCTTCCAGTCTGTTATTCAAACTCAATCAGCATGACAGAGTGATCTCCAGCCTTGTCCTTGTCAACACTCACACCTGTGTTAACAAGAGAATCACTGACATGATGTCACCTGGTCCTTTTGTGGCAGGGCTGAAATGCAGTGGAAATGTTTTTTGGGGATTCAGTTAATTTGCATGGCAAATCACTCTTCATAACATTCTGGAGTATATGCAAATTGCCATCATACAAACTGAGGCAGCAGACTTTGTGAGAATTAATATTTGTGTCATTCTCAAAACTTTTGGCCATGACAGTACAGTAGCAAGGCTTTAAAAGTAGCGAGGCTACCTACAGACACAGGTTAGTCAGTCTGATTGAGGTAGTATGTACATGTAAATATGGTTAAAGTGACTATGCATATATGATGAACAGAGAGTAGCAGTAGCTTAAAAGAGGGGTTGGCGGGTGGTGGGTGGTACACAATGCAGATAGCCCGGTTAGCCAATGTGCGGGAGCACTGGCTGGTCAGCCCAAATGAGGTAGTATTCACATGAATGTATAGTTAAAGTGACTATGCATATATGATAAACAGAGAGTAGCAGCAGCGTAAAAAGAGGGGTTGGGGGGGGCACAGAATGCAAATAGTCCAGGTAGCCATTTGATTACCTGTTCAGGAGTATTATGGCTTGGGGATAAAAACTGTTGAGAAGCCTTTTTGTCCTAGCCTTGGCACTCTGGTACCGCTTGCCATGCAGTAGTAGAGAGAACAGTCTATGACTGGGGTGGCTGGGGTCTTTGACATTTTTTAGGGCCTTCCTCTGACACCGCCTGGTGTAGAGGTCCTGGATGGCAGGCAGCTTAGCCCCAGTGATGTACTGGGCCGTACTCACTACCCTCTGTAGTGCATTGCGGTCAGAGGCCGAGCAGTTGCCGTACCAGGCAGTGATGCATTCGACGTTGCAGTTGTAGAACCTTTTGAGGATCTCAAGACCAATGCCAGATCTTTTCAGTTTCCTGAGGGAGAATAGGCTTTGTCGTGCCCTCTTCACAACTGTCTTGGTGTGTTTGGACCATTCTAGTTTGTTGTTGATGTGGACACCAAGGAACTTGAAGCTCTCAACCTGCTCCACTATAGCCCCGTTGATGAGAATCACTCCGCTCCTCTAAACACTCCACTGGATTCCAGTCGAAGCTTGCATCATCTTCAACTGCCCCTCCTTACCTTCGGGCTATGCTCAAACCCTACACCCCAACCAGAGTACTCCGTTCCGCCACCTCTGGTCTTCTGGCCCTCCCACCCCTGCAAGAGGGCAGCTCCCACTCAGACTAGTCAAAGCCCTTCTCTGTCCTGGCACTCCAATTGTGGAACAAGCCTCCCCTAAAGTCAGGACAGTGGAGTCCCTGCCCATCTTCCAAAAATGTCTGAAACCCTACTTCTTGAAGAGTATCTTAAATAAATCCCCCAAATTGAAAAAAAAGGCACTTATCTTTTCCTACTAGCACTGCCTTTGCTGATAAATACTTTGTTGAGGGAAAATGTACTTGATACGATTGTGTTGTTGTCTCCTAGCTATATTATCTTAAGTTGACTGCAGTAATTGTAAGTTGCTCTGTATAAGAGCATCTGCTAAATTACTAAAATAATAATAATAATTGCACTTCAGTCTGATGCGCCTTCCTCCCTCTGAACCCCTCAATACAGCGGCTGTTTCTTTGTCTACTCTATGCAGCTGCTCTGACTTCTTCACAGGCACACATGTGTCCGCCACAACTGCCCTCCACTCCTCCAACCCCCTATCACTCTCACTCTCTCGTTCCACCTCTCCTTCCCTATATTTGGATTGCTGTTAGTACACTGCAGGGACACCACCATTTAACCCTTCGCCAGGCCTCATAGCAGCATCCGCCTGTACATATGATATACTTTTTATTGGGATGAAATCCTGCTATCTGTTATCCTTAGCCGTATCTACCAGCTGTTGGTTTCCGATTAGTTATTTTTTCCTTTCGATCATTGAAGGCAATCCAGCTGTCATAAAACAGTGCAAGGAGTTTGCCAGGAAATCAAATGTAGGGAAGGAGGAATGTGTGGTGTGTTGTTGTTGGAATAGTATTGTCATTTCTTTACCCAAAGGTTGAGCTAATTTACATCACAGCTGTGTCTGACAAGACCATCGTGACATTACAATGGAGCGAGTCATCAATGTCAGCACAGAGACCTGTTATATTTCCCTGGAAAGACTTGTGTTTAATAACAATGTCCATTTTACTTCACAAGCACTTTCTCTTTGAATCAGGCGGCGAATGATTCAGGTACAGATTTATTCATGATATCTGAAGATTCCATGATACCTACTTCAAAAGCGCTCTTCAAAACCACAGCCGCTCCAAAACCACAATAAGGTTGTTTGCACTTAAATAAATGCAGTGTTGTGACTTTGTCCCGCCACTCCCTCCTTTCTTTGTAACACACACCAGTAGGAAATTAGATAATTACCCTCTCCCTCTACCCAAACTAACTTACCCAGGCTGGAATGACACAGGTGGGCACTGTTCCCGCCTCACCTTGGCATTGCAGGTGTGGCATCTACCGTGGGCCCCCACTGTAATACAGAGGCAAACAGTGTGTAAATATCACTTGAACCTGTGCCACACCGCCATGCCATAGTGGCACGGACCTGGGCTAAGAGGCTTTACCAAAGCTGCAATCTACCAGCCTCCCAGGTGCTAATGGGTTGCCCTCTCTACTATTCTCACTGTGGAGATTGGTCACGGGCCTCACTAGTTTCAATACCTCCATCCCAATTCTCTGGAGGGGGGGGGGGGGTGCAGCACTCTCAGCACCCCTACTTCCTGCAGCTATGTCCCCTGGGCCCTCCTGAAAGACTTGAATGCCATCCTGATGTCTTTGACAAAATACAATATTGAGGGAAACAAAGATAGAAGTTCTGTGCAGAGGTGGAAATTCTGGGTGGAGAGAGAGCCGGAGTTGTTTTTACTGGGGCCAGAGTAATGTGGGGCCTGTCAATATACTGCTTCTGGTTTTAGCAGCTACTGTATGGAATGGTAAGAGAAAGTAAGAAGGAAGGGGAGTAGAGAAGAGAGGAAAGAAGAAGAACAGACAAGAATAGACAAGAAAACACAAAGAAATAGGAACTAGTGAAGCTAGGCACAGTGCCCATGGTAACCACGCTGTGAATGATTTGACAGTGAGCTGCTGCTCAGGCTGGGGATGGCGGGGAGAGAGGGTGAATGAATACCCATGGTGGGGTGTGGCTAGCTTTGATACAGGGTCTCAAGTGTGGCTTGCTTTGATACAGGGCCTCAGATCTTGAAGCTCAGACTCATCTCCCTCCAGTCATCAAAAACAATTCTCCTGTAGAGCAAGAGAACCATAACAGATCCCCGGGACTGGACTGGACATACATGCCCGTATTTTTTCTTCTCCCTCTAACTCCCTTTCACTCTCTCTTTCTTAATTTCTCTATCTCTGCCTTTCCCTCTCCATCCCTCCTTTCTCTCTCTCTGCCACTCCTCCTCCTTTCTCTTTCTCTCTTTTTATTTATCTCTTATCTCAGTGCAGATTGCTTGTGGGCTTCTTTCTCACTCTTGGTGGAGAGATGCTTGTAAACACCATTGAGAGGTTTCGTCTCTCGTGGGCCCTCGTTTGCCTTGTGTGTATTATACATTATTTTTTGAGGAAGATAAAGACCCGGGTGTTGTGCATGAGAAGCACAAATAAAAGACAAGGTCTTCTGCTCAGGGATTTACAAATCAAATCAAAGTTTATTTGTTGCATATACAGGTTTGCAGATGTTAAAGCAGGTGCTGCAAAATGCTTACGTTTCTAGCTCCAGCAGTGAGTGCACTAAATGTTTAAGAGTACCATACTAATATACAAATACCCCCCCCCCCCCAAAAAAAAAAAAAGAAACAGGAGATTAAGACATATCAGAACGGGCAATATCAGAAGGAGCAATGCCAGAGTCACACAAGGTGACACAAGGTACAGATGACATAAGGTACAGGTTCTTCTTCTTGCTTTTTCTCTTTTCATCTGACCACATTTTTATTAATTTTGTAATTTTCTCCTTCCGGAAGAGGAGGCACAATACACACAGTCTGTGGCCTGCCCTCAAGAACAACACAAAAAAACATAGAACAAAGGCACATAAACACAAAGTATTGAATCACTCGCAACCTTCCATCCCATTCCCCCAACCACACCCATCCAACTTCTCCATCCACCCACCACTATTCCTTCACCCTCACCACTTATCCCCCCCATACATCCAAAGTTGAGCAAGCTTTATAATATTTTGGTGAGTGCTTATATACACAACTTTCAAAAGTTTGGGGTCACTTAGAAATGCCCTTGTTTTTGAAAGAAAAGCACACTTTTTTTGTAAAAAAAACGACATAAAATTGATCAGAAATACAGTGTAGACATTGCTACCATTGTTGCTGGAAACGGCTGATTTTTAATGGAATATCTACATAGGCGTACAGAGGCCCATTATCAGCAACTATCACTCCTGTGTTCCAATGGCACGTTGTGTTAGCTAATCCAAGTTTATCATTTTAAAAGGCTAATTGATCATTAAGAACCCCTCATTGGCTGTTGGCGAGGCAACCCCCTCGCCAACAGCCAATGAAATTGCAGGGCGCCAAATACAAATCAACTGAAATTTCATAAATCTAATTTCTCAAACATACAAGTATTAGGCACCATTTTAAAGATACAATTCTTGTTAATCCAGTCACAAAAAGCACAAATAGAGATAAAATTCATCCTATGAGTGTCCTTCATCAGATGACACTCATGGGACTTCATGTTACACACTACATGTAAGTTTTTTCGGTAAAGTTCATTTTAAATCTCATTTTACGTTGGCGTGTTATGTTCAGTAAGTAGTTCCAAAACATGCAGAGAGCCACATCAATTTACAGAAATACTCATTATAAATGTTGATGAAAATACATGTGTTATAAATGGAAATATAGATCAACTTCTCTTTAATGCAACCGCTGTGTCAGAATTTAAAAAAACCTTACGGAAAAAGCATCATCTCAGTACGGAGCCCAAAACAGCCAAAATAAATATCTGCCATGTTGCGCAGTCAACATTAGTCAGAAATAGCATTATAAATATTCACTTACCTTTGAAGATCTTCATCAGAATGCACTCCCAGGAATCCTGATTTTTTTCTCAGGTTTTTGCCTGCCATATGAGATCTGTTATATTCACAGACATTATTCAAACAATTGTAGAAACTTCAGAGTGTTTTCTATCGAATACTAATAATAATATGCATATATTAGCATCTGGGACTGAGTAGGAGGCAGTTTACTCTGGGAACGCTATTCACCCAAAAGTGAAAATGCTGCCCCCTATCCCAAAGAAGTTAAAAGACTACCTCACAGTTCTGTTCCCAATAATAGGACCCCTTTTTGATTATGACCAATGGAATGTATTATTTAAGTCTTGTTAGTGAGTCACTCATTATTCATGGAAATATGTAGTACATCTATCCTGTGTGTACTATGTACTATGTACTATCCTGTGTGTCCTAGAGATGAACGTACTTAGATACAGTTGAAGTCTGAAGTTTACATTCACTTAGGCTGGAGTCATTAAAAATCGTTTTTCAACCACTCCACAAAATTCTTGTTAACAAACTATAGTTTTGGCAAGTTGGTTAGGACATCTACTTAGTTCATGACACAAGCAATTTTTCCAACAATTGTTTGCAGACAGATTATTTCACTTATAATTCACTTTATCACAATTCCAGTGGGTCAGAAGTTTACATACACTAAGTTGACTGTGCCTTTAAACAGGTTGGAAAATTCCAGAGAATGATGTCATGGCTTTAGAAGCTTCTGATAGGCTAATTGACATAATTTGAGTAAATTAGAGGTGTGCCTGTGGATGTATTTCAAGGCCTACCTTCCAACTCAGTGCCTCTGCTTGACATCATGGGAAAATAAAAAGAAATCAGCCAAGACCTCAGAAAAAAAATTGTAGACCTCCACAACTCTGGTTCATCCTTGGTAGCAATTTCCAAACGCCTGAAGGAACCACGTCCATCTATACAAACAATAGTACAAAAGGATAGACACCATGAGACTACGCAGCAGTCATACCGCTCAGGAAGGAGAAGCACCGTGTCCTAGACATGAACATACTTTGGTGCAAAAAGTGCAAATCAATCTCAGAACAACAGCAAAGGACCTTGTGAAGATGCTAGAGGAAACAGGTACAAAAGTATCTATATCCACAGTAAAACGAGTCCTATATCGACATAACCTGAAAGGCAGCTCAGCAAGGAAGAAGCCACTGCTCCAAAACCGCCATAAAAAAAGCCAGACTACGGTTTGCAACTACACATGGGGACAAAGATCGTACGTTTTGGAGAAATTTCCTTTGGTCTGATGAAACAATAATAGAATTGTTTGGCCATGATGACCAGCATCATGTTGTTGGGGTGCTTTGCTGTAGGAGGGACTGGTACACTTCACAAAATAGGTGGCATCATGAGGTAGGAAAATTATGTGGATATATTGATGCAATATCTCAAGACATCAGTCATGAAGTTAAAGCTTGGTTGCAAATGGGTCTTCCAAATGAACCTTGACCTCAAGCATACTTCCAGAGTTGTGGAAAAATGGCTCCAGGACAACAAAGTCAGGGTATTGGATTGGCCATCACAAAGCCCTGACCTCAATCCTATAGAAAATGTGGGCAGAACTGAAAAAGCTTGTGCATGGAGGCATAAAAACCTGACTCAGTTACACCAGCTCTGTCAGGAGGAATGGGCCAAAATTCACCCAACTTATTGTGAGAAGCTTTTGGAAGGCTACCTGAAGCATTTGACTCAAGTTAAATCATTTAAAGGCAATGTAACCAAATACTAATTGAGTGTATGTAAACTTCTGACCCACTGGGAATGTGATGAAATAAATAAAACCTGAAATAAATCAATCATTCTCATTCTCTACTATTATTATCACATTCTTAAAATAAAGTGGTGATCCTAACTGACCTAAGACAGGGACTTTTTAGTTGGATTAAAGGTCAGAAATGGTGAAAAACTGAGTTTAAATGTATTTGACAAAGGAGTATATAAACTTCTGACTTCAACTGTATGTGTACTCTGTAGAGCATGTATTTTTTTTACATTAAAGGCTGATGCTTCACTACAGCTCGAAATCCATTGAGCTGCATCTCTTATGCTCTACTGTGCTGCATATGACCGCTGTGCTTAAGTGAAGTGTAAAGTCCTCCCATGTCTTTTCGCAGGGGAGAATAGTGGTGGGTTGGGCTCAGGCTGAATTCCAGCTCAATACAAGCGGTAATTAGTCTGTAATTTACAGGCGACTCCTCTCCAGCGCCCCTGCTGTGCTGAATCCTCTGGCCACTGGGAAAGATCATGTTTTCCTGCACAGTAACCAAATGAACCACAACATTGCCCATAATGGCTGCTTGCTCCCCACTGGTTTGCCCACCTTATGCAAGGTAGCTGAAAGTCATCGCTTCATGGATGGATTCTCGGCGGAGCGTGCCGTACTCTCCTATTTCCATCTATTAAGATGGACGTCCGAAAGGCCCCGATAAACACATGAAAGCCGCAATACTGAATCTATGTTTCAGCATCAATGGGTATGATTTATTCAAAGGAACATTGAAGAGCAGTAAATATGACAGATTTTCGAAACTCTGACAAAGTTGGAGGGAGTCTAAGCAGGCCATTATATCTGCTTGATGCCTTTGGGAACTCCCTGTCATTGGTGGATCTGACAGACAATGTGTTTTTTAGATCTAAGGATGCATTTGCATGTCATTCCCATCCACTTGTTATTGTTCTGCCTAGAGACAATCTGTGCCTCTATTTCGAGTCAAATGTTGCTCAAGCAACTAATGGGCAATATGGAAATAGCCTTCTAATGATCTGAGTGAGCTTGATGGGTGAATGTAAATGGATTACCCTCGCTAAGATGAGTATAATGGGTATCAATTTATATAATAACTCCATGTAATATAGTATTTGTAATGGATTAGTAAATCGTTTATTTATTATTTATGAATCACTACTCCAAGCACAAGATGTTTAATATACAGTGCATTCGGAGAGTACTCAGATCCCTTGACTTTTTCCACAATTTGTTAAGTTACAGCCTTATTTTTAAATGTATTAAATAGTCCCCCCCCCCCCCCCTCATCAATCTACACACAATGCCACATAATGACAAAGCAAAAACAGGTTTTTAGATGTTTTTGCTAATTTATGTAAAAGAAACTATTCAAATGCATTCAGACCCTTTACTCTGTACTTTGTTGAAGCATATTTGGCAGCGATTACAGCCTCAAGTCTTCTTGGGTATGGCACTACAAGCTCTGCACACCTGTATTTGGGAAGTTTCTCTCGGTTTTTCAATGGTCCTTGCCGTTGAAAAACATTACCATGGCATGAAGCGGCCACCACCAAGCTTCACTGTATGGATGGTACCGGGTTTCCTCCAGATGGTACGCTTGGCATCCAGGCCATTGTGTTCAATCTTGGTTTCCTCAGACCAGAGAATCTTGTTTCTCATGGTCTGAGTCCTTTTGGTAGCTTTTGGCAAACTCCAAGTGTGTTGTCACGTGCCTTTTACTTCTGTCTGCCCACTCTACCATAAATGCCTGACTGGTGGAGTGTTCCGGAGATGGTTGTCCTTCTGGAAGGTTCTTATATAGACAGGTGTGTGCCTTTCAGAATCAGGTCAAATCAATTGAATTTACCACAGGTGGACTCCAATTAACTTGTAGAAACATCTCATAGATGATCAATGGAAACCTGATGAGCTCAATAAAAAAGAAATATTTTTTCCCCCCCTTTGTTATTATGGAGTATAGTGTGGAGATTGATGAGAATTTTTTGAATAAGGCTGTAACGTAACAAAATGTGGAGTCAAGGGGTCCGAATATTTTCCAAATGCACTGTATGTCCTTTTAAACCATTTAATAATCATTAGTTACGTTTTTTTGTGACCTCAACTAAAGTGTCGGCTATTTACACTTTATAAATATAATGATACATATTCTGAGTGACCTGTGTAATAAAAAAAAAGATGGACATGCCACTGGTAGACATTCCTTTTTTTATATATAGTATTTGTCCTCCAAATACAAAAATACACATATGAACAACAACTTCCAGACGAACACAAACAACAATTAGATCTGAGCAGAGACCTGATCTAGATCGGGTCTCTGCTCAGACCTGCATGCTCACACATTCATCCCTAGTGCCTGCATTATTGTTTGCCACAATGGCCTTAAACTGTACCAATGTATCTATCCCGGTCGCCCATGGTATATCCATATTTCAATAATAAATCATTAGATTTTTCCATTGCGTTAATGAAGGCCATATTAATTGATTTCCACATTTTAATACAGTATATGTTTTATGTACATCTATATAATCTATATATACAGTACCAGTCAAAAGTTTGTACACACCTACTCATTCCAGGGTTTTTCTTTATTTGAATTATTTTCTACATTGTATAATAATAGTGAAGACATCAAAACTATGAAATAACACATATGGAATCATTTAGTAACCCAAAAAAGTGTTAAACAAATCAAAATATATTTTATATTTGAGATTCTTCAAAGTAGTCACCCTTTGCCTTGATGACAGCTTTGCACACTCTTGGCATTCTCTCAATCAGCTTCATGAGGAATGATTTTCCAACAGTCTTGAAGGAGTTCCCAAATATGCTGAGCACTTGTTGGCTGCTTTTCCTTCACTCTGCGGACCAACTCATCCCAAACCATCTCAATAGGGTTGAGGTTGGGTGACTGTGGAGGCCAGGTCACCTGATGCAGCACTCCATCACTCTCATTAATTGTCATTAATCACATTGTTGTTTCTCATCGCTGCTCTTGTATCTTTATCTTTGAAAATTATAACTGGTTAAGCATGTATTCATTTTGTGAAAGCTGCAGGTTTATTTGCCATTAAGTAGTATGCTTTATTTGGTTTAACCAGTAGCTATCTAGTAGCTACCAGTAGCTAAAATATCTTGTTGGGCTTTTTCTAAAATAGTGATTTATTTTTCTTTAATTTTTATTTCTAAATCAGATTTAGCTTTTGCCAATTATAAAATTATCATTCCCTAAAAGGCACGAGAGTTTCCTTATTAGAGGGTGGAGTCTGCAAACCAGAACACCCTATTTCTAAAATGTATGGATCCAGAACTGAATCACAGTATGCAAGATTTTAGATCTGGGTTAACCAAGATTAGACTGGTCTAAGGAGTGACTGCTGCAATCCACACCTTGGTTTTGGTGGAAAAGTCATTGCCAAGAAAGGCTTATTTTAGCATTTTCAGACTAAAAACTGTGTTTTACACAGGATGGAGTATGTCTTAAGTTTGACTGTTTTGTAACTTAAACATCTGTATTGTGTGCTTATTGTTAAACCATCGATATGTTCTTGGACATTTTGAGACCTTAAGTAGCATCAGGTACTGCTGTCATTTTTACCAATGGCATGTCCATATTTTTGTAAGAAATGACACTGGACACATTTATACATTTATAAAGTATAAATAGCCCACACTTTCGATGAGTCCAGGGAAAAATACTAAATTAATAATTATCAAATGGTTGACAAAGGCCTATATTAAAGATATTGTATAATGTGTAATTCTTCTTCTTCTGCTTCTAACATTTAGCAACCTATACAGGTAGCTCATATGGCTTTTCCCTGTGATTACCTATGTAAATGTTGTCACTGATTCGGGCCGTCACGCACACCACTTCCTCTCCAAGAGGTCACAAGATCAGCGGTTCCACCACCAAATTAAAGGTCTCACTCTCTGCACTTGTATCCCCTTTTTGGAGTGAATAGATATGAAGTGACATAATTAGAGAGTGTTTAACTTGAGGTGCTCCAGGTTTTATGAGATGGTAGGTGAAAGCATGTTTGTCGCTGCTCATCTTTCTGTGTAGCTTTTACAAAGTATCCTCCTGTTAATTTTGTCATTATCAATCAGTTGTTTGAAGTTTGAAAATGTGGCTATATGAATTCAGAGGAAATAAAACAACAGTTTAACAGTTCCACCAAACAAAACTAAAATATGACTTTCATCTGACCTTAGCAATCCATGGATGTTTGTTCCTTCTCCTCCACCGTTGCTCACTTAGTCACTCTGCTCTGCTCCTGATGTCAATGGCCTGATGGAGTGTCCCTCAGGCATCTCTAGAGAGAGGGATGGAGGGAGGAAGGATGATAGAATGGAGGGATGAGAGAGAAGGGGACAGCACAAGGGGTCTGACCCAGATGTTCCAAGCAAACCTCCTGTGGGGTGGAGAGGGAACACATTGTGAACACCAAGAGGTGAGCTGGCGCCGGAACTATATACGTCCCTCCGTCCCTATCTTCCCCCCACCCCCCTCCGTCTTCTCCCTTCCCGTCCTTCCACGGAAGCAGCTCTCACCTCGCTGAGGATGAATAATTCATGTGGCTAGACGCAGGGGTCAGGAGGGTGACGTGTCTGTGAGAGAGCAAATTCCTCCTTGATTAGTACATAAAAAGCAGGCCCCATCTGTCCGTGTGTGCTGGGATAGTGACAAGCCATGCTAGGAGTGCCAGGAGAAAGCAGTGTGGTAGAAAAAGAGGGAGGAAGGGACAGAGGAAGTCCTCTGTAGAAGCAAGTGAAACAAGTGAAATGGAGGCGGAGAGCATGATCTCTGAGGTTACCTGTGCATACCAGGTTTCTTTTCTATGAGTGATACGCTAATATTTCAAAACAATGTGAACTCTGTATGATATTTACACAGGTTAATCTATAGCCATTTTGAGTCAGCAATACAGGTTAGTGTTTTTTCCCTTTGTAATTTCTTCGTCAATACTCCATGTTACAGGACGGCACACACATTGGCACACTGGTTGAGAACTCAATTCCCGATATGGTCAGCAGACGACGCCGCTATCCGCTCGCTTGTTTTCTTGCTAGAAGGATGGATAGATATTTTACAGCAAATCATGAAGGAGAGCTAACTAATTACATGGGGGATAACAGGCACATATTTAATTTTTGTTGAAGGAGAAACCACTTTTTTTTTTAATGAGATTGTATGCTCTGTAATTTTAATTCGAAGTGAGAAATGCAGCATATCTTCATTGTTGATCTACCTGGTCTATGTACCGAGCTGTGATGCAAAACTGAAACCTAGCCACTCCTGTCTTTGCAACAGTAGATAGCTAGCTACACAAGTTTTTAGCTGATGCTCAATATACATGCTGATGCTCAATATTTTTGTTCACCGCCATATCAAAGCCATATTTAAATTGTAATTCAAGCCAGATAGCCTACATCATTGAAATGTGTTGACGTTGAAATGATAGTTGCTAGCTAGCTTTCTAGCCAGGCTCCCAGGTTCACGTCTCATCCGAGCAGCCCAGCTATGGCACAAGTGGGCTAGCTGGCTAGCTAAATTGTTGTACCTTGACAACATTGACCCTCAATATACAGTACTACTTGCGTTCAATCTCAGCCATATTCACAATTAAATCCAAGGTAGATGAACTATTAACAGGCATCAGCTCAGATCGGCTACAAACTTTGTTGCATCAAATCAACCTCTTCACCGTAGCTAGCTAGTTAGCTATGTTAGCTAATCAAACTAATGCTCAAATTACAGACTGCACAATAGCATAATGCCGCAACAGTTTCAATTGTGTAATTCATAAACAACGTAGTTATTGAAATGCAAGCAGCAGGTGTTGAGACCAGTTACAGAAAGTATTACAATACCAAAACATGAAAAGCATAACAATATTTCACTGTAGTCAACCTTACCAACATGATTGTAATAAAGTAATCAGTACTATTCATATTAATCTTCTGGACCTCCCTGGCAAAACAAACAAGAAGATATAACAGGTTATTCACTTTATTTTAAATTATGATGTAATGGTGAAGGAATCACACACTGTTGGGTACACTAACAATGGCTGCCAGTCTTGACTTGAATGGGAAGCGCCATCTATGGATTATATATATATGGTTGGTTTGCCTTTCTCAAATTTCAAAATACAATCGCACAAAAAATGTACAGTTTGGAAAGCAAATGCTGTCCTTAGTAAATGTGTAATGTCTTATGTATTTTAACATGACTATTTCTTTACACAAAAAATTACATTTGATTAATAAAATATTGAATCAGTCATCTTCCTCAAATGAAGGGGATATAAATTCATTGGTCCTCAACTCATGGCTCAGTCATTTCATTCAGGATAAATCAAGTTAGCCCTGAGTTAGCCTGCCCCGGAGCAGGTTAGTTCTGAAGGATTCGTTGTCATAGAAATGTACAGTGCCTTGCGAAAGTATTCGGCCCCCTTGAACTTTGCGACCTTTTGCCACATTTCAGGCTTCAAACATAACGATATAAAACTGTATTTTTTTGTGAAGAATCAACAACAAGTGGGACACAATCATGAAGTGGAACGACATTTATTGGATATTTCATTTTTTTTTAACAAATCAAAAACTGAAAAATTGGGCGTGCAAAATTATTCAGCCCCTTTACTTTCAGTGCAGCAAACTCTCTCCAGAAGTTCAGTGAGGATCTCTGAATGATCCAATGATGACCTAAATGACTAATGATGATAAATACAATCCACCTGTGTGTAATCAAGTCTCTGTATAAATGCACCTGCACTGTGATAGTCTCAGAGGTCCGTCAAAAGCGCAGAGAGCATCATGAAGAACAAGGAACACACCAGGCAGGTCCGAGATACTGTTGTGAAGAAGTTTAAAGCCGGATTTGGATACAAAAATATTTCCCAAGCTTTAAACATCCCAAGGAGCACTGTGCAAGCGATAATATTGAAATGGAAGGAGTATCAGACCACTGCAAATCTACCAAGACCTGGCCGTCCCTCTAAACTTTCAGCTCATACAAGGAGAAGACTGATCAGAGATGCAACCAAGAGGCCCATGATCACTCTGGATGAACTGCAGAGATCTACAGCTGAGGTGGGAGACTCTGTCCATAGGACAACAATCAGTCGTATATTGCACAAATCTGGCCTTTATGGAAGAGTGGCAAGAAGAAAGCCATTTCTTAAAGATATCCATAAAAAGTGTCTTGCCACAAGCCACCTGGGAGACACACCAAACATGTGGAAAAAGGTGCTCTGGTCAGATTAAACCAAAATTGAACTTTTTGGCAACAATGCAAAACGTTATGTTTGGCGTAAAAGCAACACAGCTGAACACACCATCCCCACTGTCAAACATGGTGGTGGCAGCATCATGGTTTGGGCCTGTTTTCTTCAGCAGGGACAGGGAAGATGGTTAAAATTGATGGGAAGATGGATGGAGCCAAATACAGGACCATTCTGGAAGAAAACCTGATGGAGTCTGCAAAAGACCTGAGACTGGGACGGAGATTTGTCTTCCAACAAGACAATGATCCAAAACATAAAGCAAAATCTACAATGGAATGGTTCAAAAATAAACATATCCAGGTGTTAGAATGGCCAAGTCAAAGTCCAGACCTGAATCCAATCGAGAATCTGTGGAAAGAACTGAAAACTGCTGTTCACAAATGCTCTCCATCCAACCTCACTGAGCTCGAGCTGTTTTGCAAGGAGGAATGGGAAAAAATTTCAGTCTCTCGATGTGCAAAACTGATAGAGACATACCCCAAGCGACTTACAGCTGTAATCGCAGCAAAAGGTGGCGCTACAAAGTATTAACTTAATGGGGCTGAATACTTTTGCACGCCCAATTTTTCAGTTTTTGATTTGTTAAAAAAGTTTGAAATATCCAATAAATGTCGTTCCACTTCATGATTGTGTCCCACTTGTTGTTGATTCTTCACAAAAAAAATACAGTTTTATATCTTTATGTTTGAAGCCTGAAATGTGGCAAAAGGTCGCAAAGTTCAAGGGGGCCGAATACTTTCGCAAGGCACTGTATCTGGCTAAAATGTGAGCCACTTTTAAGGTACCGGTTATTGCGAGTTGAACTCAGAGTTGACCAAAGATGACCAAAGTTACCTCGCTAACTCCTCAAACTGGATTTGTAGTATGAGACTCATAATGAAGCCCTCTCTTTTGCCGTCTCCTATAGCACTGTGCTATCAGTTCAACACCAACAAGCTGATCGCTGTGTCTGTGAATGCATCCATCCAAAAATCTATATACACTGTGTGCAAATGAGGTAAGATTAGGGGAGTAGGGCAATAAGGCAGGGTAGCCTAGTGGTTAGAGCGTTGGACTAGTAACTGAAAGGTTGCAAGTTCAAATCCCTGAGCTGACAAGGTACAAAGCTGTTGTTCTGCCTCTGAACAGAGAGTTAACCCACTGTTCCTAGGCTGTCATTGAAAATAAGAATTTGTTCTAAACTGACTTGCCTAGTTAAATGAATGTTTAAAAAAAAAATTACAATTTAGCAATTAAACACTGGAGTGAGGAGAAAAGAAAAAAAAGAACAATATAGGTGTCACGTCCTGACCTTAGTTCCTTTTTTATGTGTCTATTTTAGTTTGGTCAGGGCGTGAGTTGGGGTGGGCATTCTATGTTTTGTATTTCTGCTTTTGGCCTGGTATGGTTCCCAATCAGAGGCAGCTGTCAATCGTTGTCTCTGATTGAGAACCATACTTAGGCAGCCTGTTTTCCCACAATGATTTGTGGGTAGTTGTTTTGTGTTGCTGCACCTTACAGGACTGTTTCGTTTTCATTTCACTCTCTTTGTTACTTTGTTCTAATAAATTTAACATGAACACTTACCACGCTGCGCATTGGTCCGATCCATCCTATTCCTCATCAGAAGAGGAAGACAATTGTTGCAATAGGGATAAGATAGTTGGATGGGATATTTACAGATGGGCTATGTACAGGTGCAATGATCTGTGAGCTGCTCTGACAGCTGATGCTTAATGTTAGTATGGGAGATATGAGTCTCCAGCTTCAGTGATTTTTGCAATTCATTCCAGTCATTGGCTGCAGAGAACTTGATGGAAAGACGGCCAAAGAGGAATTGGCTTCGGGGGTGACCAATGAACTATACCTACTGGAGCGCGTGCTACGTGTGGGTGCTTCTATGGTTACCAGTGAACTACCTAGCAAAGACTTATAGATGACCTGGAGCCAGTGGGTTTGGAGACGAATATGAAGTGAGGGCCAGCCAACGAGAGCATACAGGTCGCAGTGGTGGGTAGTATATGGGGCTTTGGTGAAAAAACGGATGGCACTGTGATAGACTGCATCCAATTTGCTGAGTAGAATGTTGGAGGCTATTTTGTAACTGAAATCGCCGAAGTCAAGGATCGGTAGGATAGTTCGTTTTACGAGGGTATGTTTGGCAGCATGAGTGAAGGATGCTTTGTTGCGAAATATGAAGCCGATTCTAGATTTCATTTTGGATTGGAGATGCTTAATGCGAGTCTGGAAGGAGAGTTTACAGCCTAACTAGCTAGAACACCGTGTCCTTCGCTCCCAATTGCCGAAACACCTGTCCTCACCTCCGTTAACAAAATTGCGGGAAAGACAGCAAAGGACACTGTCTACCATTGTTCTAGCTAGTTAACTACAGGCGGTGTCTCCCCCGCCTCTTCTTCAGTAGTTGGCATCCAACGTTATGGTGCATTACCGCCACCTACTGTACTGGAGTCCTAGCTTAAGTCCTAGCTTTTTTGTCCACATGGAGGAATGACCAAAACTACTCGCAGGAGGAATGTAGCAAGGCTGTAGCTTGTTGTCGAAGGTCGCAAGTCTGTAGCTAGCCAGGTAGCGAGATAACTTAGCTAGCTAGATATTTTGCTAGCTAGTTAACGTTAGCTAAATAGCATCCACTTATATCGGCGGTACAATGGCGCCGTTCGCTAACGTGACTAACGTTATATTGCTAGCTACAATGTTAAAGTAGATTAAAAGGGAATACGATGACTTATTTAATTACAATGACCGAAGGCCCTACCAATCTAGCTTACTGTGTATCTTGTTGAGGGGGGGGGGGGGGGGGGGGGGGGGGTCAATGTTCAAACGTTACCTAACCTAGCTAACGCTAGCTAGTTCCTATGTTCAACGTCTAACGTTGTTATCTAGACACAAACAGAACGATGCATAGAATGATACGCAGAAAAAATGCAACCAAGGTTTATAAGCTAACTAACCCCCTTTGGTCTGTTTCAACTAACATTGGCTAGCTAGCTAATGTTAACAACCATCACTGCCCAGCGACAGTTTCAGAAAACAAAGCAACAACTTTATAATTTAAATAATCATTACCTTAACATAATAGTTACCCATTTCAGTTTGAACATTCAACAATGGTACAAATAACCAATCTCTTACGACAATGCCCTAACGTTACAGTATGGTATTCACTTGTCTATGCAAAAACCACTCCCAGTGTTCTTCTTTTAAGGTATTATGGCAGTCTGCAAACAACAATTAGAGGTACCTACGGTACTGGAGTGTGTAGTCATTCACAGCTTACGGACTATATGAATAAAGAAACAAACATTAAGAAAAACTAAACCCTCCTACCTTATCCTGTACTACTGTTTTTTTTTTGTGTTATTACATACTGTCGGAAATAACTTTTGGATATCAGAGTGGCGGTAACTCACCAGCACGACTTTCCATAATTGGATCCTTTGTTCGTACCCCTCAAGGCAATTGAACTTATCCCAGAGGCTGCTCCAAGACACCAACAGCGGAGAAGAGGTATTCGGAGTGGACTTCTATTCCGACTCAAAGCGCGGACCATCTTCCGCTTCTGAGTATATTACTTGCTAATATTCAGTCCCTGGACAATAAAGTAGATGAGCTCAGGGCGAGGATCTCCTTCCAGAGAGACATTGGGGACTGTAACATACTCTGTTTCACGGAATCAGGGCTCTCTCTGGATATACAGTCCCCGTCCATACAGCCAGCTGAGTTCACCGCATTTAACCACGGCAAGGTGACTGGGAATATGGTTGAATACAAACAGTGTTGTTATGCCCTCCGTAAGGCAATCACACAGGCTAAACGTCAGTACAGAGTCAAAGTGGAGTTGCAATTCAATGGCTCAGACACAAGGCGTATGTGGCAGTGACGCCTGTTCATTCTGCTATCATCCAGAAGGCGAGGTCAGTACAGGTGAATCAAAGCTGGGACCGAGAGGCTGAAAAACAGCTTCCATCTCAAAGCCATCAGACTGTTAAATAGCCATCAATAGCCGGCCTCCACCCAGTACCCTTCCCTTAACTTCATCACTGTCACTAGCAGGCTACCACACGGTTACCACACGGCTACCACACGGCTCAACCCTGCACCTTAGAGGCTGCTGCCCTGTGTACATAGACATGGAAAAATTGGGCACTTTAATAATGTTTACATACTGTTTTACTAATTTCATATGTATACTGTATTTTACTGTATTCTAGTCAACACTACTCCGACATTGCTCGTCCTATACATTTCTTAATTATATTCTTTAACTTTGAGATTGTTGGATAGGGCAAAAAAAAGAGTGTTTTCTAAGCAAAAGACAGAAAGAAATCACTCGCTCCCTTGCGACTTCTCTCTGACAATGAAACTACACCAAGCAGTTCATCCTCAGATTTTTCAGACATCATTTTTGGTTCATAATAGGAATTAGATTGATGTGTTGCATTATTAACCAAACTTTTAACTAACCACACATTTTCCTGGCTCCCCCTCCTCTGACAAACAGAACCATATTCTACAGGCTACCTTTAGTACCTTTTCTTGGAACACTGACTATGTGCCAACTTTCTTAACCCCGAGTGAACAGGTTAAGAGACAGACATATACTAATAACAGTACAATCATGTGGTGGATATTGGTAAGGCTAAAGGGATTGACACGTTAAATACGAAGTTATGTGGTGATCCACCAATTCGTTTACAATTTATAAGGATTTATTTGATAGGCCGCAAACCTTATAAACATTAATTGGTTCAGAGTGACCATCTTGTTTGAGCTACACTCCTACAATTGATAGACCATTGGAGATTGAAATTCTGGTCCATGGATGCTGTATATCAAGTTTTGTAAAGAATGGTCCTGTGGCCAGTTTAACTGCGTAATAATAATAATAATAATAATAGCATAATGGGGGTGGTTATGTACTGTGGTAAATGTATCCCTTTTATGCAAATGTGAGCATATTTTCATTGCATAGTTCATAAACTATTTATGTAATTGTAAGATCTTTTTACAGTTTGTTGGTCTAGTAGTCTCTGTAACTTAAACTGCTACAGAGCTGTACCATTTTGAAAACCAAACACTTTAGGCTGTCATTGACACCCATGTTGTTGTTACGGAATAATACAGTAATAATGTTTGATGGCAGGACTTGTGCTATGATCAGACTCCCTGGGAAAAAACCTGGAAATGAATACAAAAAACAAATTTTTAAGTGAAATAAGGCTGAAGCCGAAAAATATAGAAATTATAAGCTAATTGACGTATTGGGGTGGCAGGTAGCCTAGTAGTTAGAGCATTGGGCCAGTAACCGAAAGATTGCTAGATCAAATCCCAGAGCTGACAAGGTAAAAATCTGTCGTTCTGCCTCTGAACAAGGCAGTTAACCCACTGTTCCTAGGTCGTCATTGAAAATAAGAATTTGTTCTTAACTGACTTGCCTCGTTAAATAAAGGTAATGGAAGCAAGTCCCCGCTGCAATGTTCCAACATCTAGTGGAAAGCCTTCCCAGGAGAGACAAGGTTGTCATAGTGGCAAAGGAGGGACCAACTCTATATTAATGCCCATGGCTTTGGAATGAGATGTTCGACAAGCAGGTATCCACATACTTTTGGTCATGTAGTGTATGTACTCACATCGGTTTAAACATTTTCAAACCTTCTCTCAAACAGCCTAATACATACTCCTAGAGTAGGTTTACCTCATTCATGTACTATGTAATGTAAACATGTTTTTTTTATGTAAGACACATGCCATCTGGGAATCTGTTCAATGTTCCCAATGTTAATATATATTTATTGGTTTGTAAAGGGGCTCAAATTGGTTCTTTCACCCATTGATTCTGCAGTTCAAACAACAACAAAGTCGTCACCCATTTCTGGGGGTGAAGAAATGTTACCACTCTCAAATGAATCAGTATTTGAACACAGAAGGCTGTTGTAAAAAAACACCTGTCTCCGGATTACATCTTCAAACTAAGGGCAAACATGGCATCCGTTACAGAGAATGAGAAGCGTTCATCCATGTAAAGTGTAGTTTTAGCTAGCTAGTTAGCAGACATTTGCGGCTGGCTCGCTAGCTAACGTTACATGTATGAGCTGTGTACTAATATTATTTGTATCTCAGAAAATATTTTTTATTGCTATCTACCTAACATTGAACCTAGTTGGTTAGCTAAGGGCAACCATGGCATCCATGACAGAGAGGGAGAACCATTCATGCATGTATACGGGTAAGAGTCTAGCTACATTTTCAGATATTATGCGTTTTTAATTTAGTCAGAAAGTCATTTTCATTGCAAGTTAAAGCGTACTGTTACCTAGCTAGCTAACGTTAGCTGGCTGGCTGGCTCGCTAGCTGATTTTACGTGTATGAGCTGTGTTGTAATATTACTCATATCACAGAAAACCATTTGCATCACTAGTTATAGCCTAATGTTAGCTAGCTAGCTAACATTGAACTTAGTTGGTTAGCTTTAGCTACCTGCAGATTCATGCATGATGTATGGTAGTATGGTTTGGAATTATCAGTCTAACAAAAGACTCCACTATGCAATTAACCATTTCACTGTACCGTTTCCACCTTCTGTATCCTGTGCAGGTGACAAATAAACTTAGATTTTATTTGATATAGTGTGTATTTACCAGAGAAGTTAATGTGAAGAACAACATGACCTGGATCAAAGTCAGATTAGGATATAGTTCAAGGACTAGATAAAGTGTATTTTTACTATTACATTTTCCTACTACTTTCACCACTTTTAGTCTTAACCTTTGGTTGTTACCTACACTACCTTACTCTGGGTGTACCAAAACATTTTCTCAAAAGTGGGGTTACAAGTTTATTAACTTTCAAAGAGAATTACTTTTCCATTGTTCCTCAACTGCAGCGTATGATATAGCATTTTCTAGCTCTGACTTTCTATTTTTGTCCATTGTAAAAACACAATTTAAAATTCTGCTGGGTCACAAATTAGCTTTGGAATTTCCTGTCTCCAGGCAAAAGCTAATATTAATGTGCTACATATTCTCCGTCTCTCTCACTCCATCATTCTTCAACAACCATGAAAGGGTCATCCATTCTCTCAGCCTTTTGCACCTGTCCAGCTTTTTACACTTTACAGGACCAGACACAGGGAGAGGAGTAGTGGCCCTGCCTCTCACTCTCTCATTCTCTCACTCTCTCACTCTCTCACTCTCTCACTCTCTCACACACACACACACACACACACACACACACACACACACACACACACACACACACACACACACACACACACACACACACACACACACACACACACACACACACACACACACACACACACACACACACACACACACACACACACACACACACACACACACACACACACACACACACACACACACACACACACACACACACACACACACACACACACACACACACACACACACACACACACACACACACACACACACACACACACACACACACACACACACACACACACACACACACACACACACACACACACACACAGTGCTAGACCACACCTGCCACGGCCTCTCAGCCAGAGGATGGAGTATGTCCCCGCCCATGGGGGCATCAGTGATCTTATTTTCCTTTTTATACAGGGATTACCAGGGGAAACCTCCCCACAGAGAGATGTCCGCTCATTTAAGCCAATGTCCTGGGGCAGTAAGCTGCAAATTACCATACTGTTAAGATAACCTCCATCCCATAGTACAATGCAATACAAACACGGGCCTAAAAAAGTTGAAAGATAAGTAAACATGGTTGGGGGAGAAAAGAATATAGAAGAAAGGTCCAGGTTCACGGCGGAGTAGAAAGTACATCCCCTTCGGCTGCGGCTATAATTAATATGCTAAATTGAATTGTAATAATCGACTAGGGGACTGGCCTGGTGTACTGGAGTTGAAGTGATTAAAACGTTAGGCTGAAGCGCATAAGGGTGATTGGCAAATAAAAGGGGATTGGATTTGCTGGGAGACAATAGGTGCCCTCCATTTTTCATTAATTAGCCATAGATCCATAAAAAGCCCATGAAAGACTTCATTTGTGTTATTACTTCAGTCTTCCCATTACACCAATTCATTAACTCTCAATGTTCTCCCCCCAGCATTATTGCCTGCATGGAGTGTGGGGGGGGGGAGACTGAAGGAGAGATTGAGAAGAGCCCCACAATGCCAAAGGGTCTCATTATTATACAATTTGATGGGGTGGTGAGCTGATGGATGAATGGGACCATAACAAAGTCCTCTGACAGGTGGTGGGATTGTTTTTGACATGGCATACACAGTATTGTTGGCCAAGGCTAATGTTAACTCAGTCATTGAATTACATTGAAAAAAAGACTGGTTTATTGATTATATTCACCCCTGAAGCATAGGCCTTTAAATCTGTTGGTGTCGGTGTGGTTGGTGGTGTGGCCCAAAACATAGCCATCTCGAATTAGGCCAAACCATCTTGAATTAGGCCAAGAATGATTTGAAAGGAGAACGGTTGTGCCACTGCTCATGCATTCGAAATGTCGGCGCCTGGAGAAGACACGTTTCTTATGTGAGCAGGACGATTATAAGATGGAGTTATGTCGGGATGCCACTAGGACGAATTGAATTTGAGGAAGATTGTGATGAAAATGGAAATGGGATGTTGAAGAAGATTGGTGTCAAGGGCAAACAGAGTGAACCATGCACCAGACCGAGTTCTGGAGGTGAAATGGAAGGTAATTAGGGTGAGTTAAGTGAGGTGAAAGGTGTGGTGAAGAGTTCCGAGCCCAAGCCTGGTATCGATGGACATGATAAAGAAGAATATCATCCAGTAGGAGTGACATTTATGGAGAAAGTGGACCCTTGTCTTTTGGTGGATCCATTTGTGGTTTCAGGATGGGTGAGTTGGGTGCAGTTGAATCAGTGAAGGTTCCCTCCATAAGGCAATCACACAAGCAAAATGTCAGTATAGAGACAAAGTGGTGTCACAATTCAAGGGCTCAGACACGAGAAGTATGTGACAGGGTCTATAGACAATCACGGTCTTCAAAAGGAAAACCAGCCACGTCACGGACACCCACGTCTTGTTTCCAGACAAACTAAATACCTTCTTTGCCCGCTTTGAGGATAATACTGTGCCACCGACGAGGCCCGCTACCAAGGACTGTGGGCTCTCCTTCTCCGTGGCCGACGTGAGTAAGACATCTACTTAGGGCTAGGGGGCAGTATCCTGAATTTCCTCCTGTCTGACGTGCCCAAAGTAAACTGCCTGTTACTCAGGCCCAGAAGCTAGAATTTGCATATAATTGGTAGCATTGGATAGAAAACACTGAAGCTTTTAAAACTGTTAAAATAATGTTTGTGAGTATAACAGAACTGATATGGCAGGCGGAAATCTGAGAAAAATCCATCCAGAAAATTATATTTTTGTATGTCACAGGCCTTTCCAATGCAAGCCTCTGGGCTATACAAAAACATAACTCCCAGATTGCAGTGCCTATGGCTTCCACTAGATGTAAACAATCTTTATACAAGGTTTCAGGCTTGTTTATTGAAAGACAAGCAAGTAAATGTATTTTATCCAAGGAGAGCCTAATTAGGAAAGTAGTTCGCGATCCTGTTAACCCTCGCAAGGCTGCCGGCCCAGACGGCATCCCTAGCTCCATCCTCAGAGCATGGACAGACCAGCTGGATGGTGTGTTTACGAACATATTACATCTCTCCCTATCCCAGTCTGCTGTCCCCACATGCTTCAAGATGGCCACCATTGTTTTTGTACCCAAGAATGCAAAGGTAACTGAACGAAATGACTAATGCCCCATAGCACTCACTTCTGTCATCATGAAGTGCTTTGAGAGACTAGAGGATCATAAAACCTCCATCTTACCTGTCACCCTAGACCCACTTGAATTTGCTTACCACCCCAATAGGTCCACAGACGATGCAAACTGCCATCACACTGCACACAGCCCTATCCCATCTGTACAAGAGGAAAACTTATGTAAGAATGCACTTCATTGACTACAGCTCGGCATTAAACACCATGGTACCCTCCAAGCTTATCATTAAGCTTGAGGACCTGGGTCTCAACCACACCCTGTGCAATTGGGTCCTGGACTTCGTGAAGGTAGGAAACAACATCTCCACTTCGCTGATCCTCAACACTGGGACCTCTCACTAAAATAACCTCTCACTAAACGTCAACAAAATAAAGGAGATGATCGTGGACTTCAGGAAACAGCAGAGGGAGCACCCTCCTATCCACATTGATGGGACAGTAGTGGAAAAGGTGGAAAGCTGACAAACTGAAATGGTCTACCCACACAGACAGTGTGGTGAAGAAGGCTCAACAGCGCCTCTTCAACCTCAGGAGGCTGAAGAAATGTGGCTTGTCACCTAAAAACCTCAACATTTTACAGATGCACAATTGAGAGCATCCTGTCAGGCTGTATCAACGCTTGGTACGGAAACTGCTCCACCCACAACCGCAGGACTCTCCAGATGGTGGTGCGGTCGGCAAACTGCGCTCCAGGACACCTACAGCACCCGATGTCACAGGAAGGCCAAAGCAACCATCAAGGACAACAACCACCCCGCTACGATCCAGAAGGTGAGGTCAGTACAGGTGCATCATAGCTGGGACTGAAAACAGCTTCTATCTCAAGGCCATCCGACTGTTAAACAGCCATCACTAGCACAGAGAGGCTGCTGCCTGGGACTTTTCCCATCAACCGCTTGGTTGAAAAAGAACATATTCCAAACTATCACTCCATGAGACTCTATAATACCACAGCAACATTCTGTTCATTAGAGAAAACCGAAAATGTTTTACATTACAATCTGTGAGTAAAATCTCCTTTGACATTTAGCGACTGCGCTGCCTTTGTGCCCACTGCCGCACATCTCCAAACTGTTGTGTTCAAACAGCCAAGCCAGAGAATTTAGCACATTATGATGTGCAAATTTCCTTAAGAAGATTACAGAAAAGTAGGAGGGATTTCATATTTCTGTTAGCTGTGTGTTTGTGTGTGTTTGTGTGTGACAGTAGGTATACAGCAGTGTAATGAAGCCCATAATTACAGACAGAGTGGGTATTGTGTGGTTCTCTGATGTAATTGACAAGTCCCTTTCAGTCAGGAGTGCTTTACCATGTCATCAAAGGCCATGTACCTCCTGCTGGTGCAATGGGAGCACAAAAGGCATCAGGCCTACCTCACTGTTAGAGTGTGCGGGGCGATAGCATTTGATTTGCATTTAACTGTTGGGAATGACAGGCCCCCTTCCACAACAATGGTGCCCTTGGCTCATTTGCATTATGTAGTTATTATTAATGAGGCCATATTGATTTGTTTGGGAGCAAACAGTGGGGGAGAATGCCACACTCAGAGTTGACATGTGTGTACTGTTAATGCACAAGTGAAATGTGTTTGCCATTTTACATGTGTTTTCTATGAATGCAGACTCACTCTTTTTGTGTTATTTAACTTGGGTATATGTATTCCACCAAACAATGAGCAATGAATATTTTCCCACAATGTTACATACCTGACTAATGGTGTTGCTTTGAATGTTAGTGTCAGCCTCACATTGAATTGGGAAGGAATGGACACCTGCCTCTTGTCTCTGAAATGATGAGTTTGCGATGAAATATCACCTCCAGTTGCTTAGAGATGGAGTCAATGCCACAGATGTGTAATGTGAAGGCGCCTGCATGCTCAGCTAGGCGAAGTGAAAGTCTGTGCCTTGCACACTACCTTTTGCTTGAAAAACAAGAAAAACCCGTCCAAATTACTGTTTGTTCCTCTTGAGACGCCATAGCAACAACATATTCAGTATACACTTGTACACTGAATTTATCAGACAGATCAAGAAATCTATATATAGTTTTTACCAAGTTTTTACCAAGGAGGTCTTAGTTACACAATTTTACAAACTAAGATGTTGGGTGCAGTATTTTTCTCAAGCGAAAAAATGTGCATGAAAACTAGAAGTATGCGAAAGGCTTAATGGAATTCCTAGCTCGGTACTTATGTACACTACAGTGCCTTGCAAAAGTATTCATCCCACTTGGCGGTTTTCCTATTTTGTTGCATTACAACCTGTAATTTAAATAGATTTTTATAGTCCAAATTGGTAAAGTTGAATTAAAAAAATTCTAAAACGTAAAACTGAAAAGTGGTGCGTGCATATGTATTTACCCCCTTTGCTATGAAGTTCCTAAATAAGATCTGGTGCAACCAATTACATTCAGAAGTCACATAATTAGTTAAATAAAGTTCCCCTGTGTGCAATCGATGTGTCACATGATTTCAGTATATATACACCCATTCTGAAAGGCCCCAGAGTCTGCAACACCACTAAGAAAAGGGCACCACCAAGCAAGCAGCACCCTGACGATCAAGGAGCTCTCCGAACAGGTCAGGGACGAAGTTGTGGAGAAGTACAGATCAGGGTTGGGTTATAAAAAAATATCCGAAACTTTGAACATCCCATGGAGCACCATTAAATCCATCATAAAAAATGAAAAGAATATGGCACCACTACAAACCTGCCAAGAGAGGGCCGCCCACCAAAACTCACGGACCAGGCAAGGAGGGCATTAATCAGAGAGGCAACAAAGAGACCAAAGATAACCCTGAGGTAGCTGCAAATTTCCACAGCGGAGATTGAAGTATCTGTCCATAGGACCACTTTAAGTCGTACACTCCACAGAGCTGGTCTTGATGGAAGAGTGGCCAGAAAAAATCCATTAATTAAATAAAAAAATAAGCAAAAATGTTTGGTGTTGGCCAAAAGGCATGTGGGAGACTCCCCAAACATATGGAAGAAGGTACTCTGGTCAGATGAGACTAAAATGTAGCTTTTTGGCCATCAAGTAAAACGCTATGTCTAGCGCAAACCCAACAACTCCCATCACCCCGAGAACACCATCCCTGTGGGGATGTTTTTCATCGGCAGGGACTGGGAAACTGATCAGAATTGAAGGAATGATGGATGGTGCCAAATAAATTCTTGACGGAAACCTGTTTTAGTCTTCCAGAGATTTGAGACTGGGATTTGAGACTGGGATGGAGGTTCACCTTCCAGCAGGACAATGACCCGAAGCATACTGCTAAATCAACACTCGAGTGGTTTAAGGGGAAGCATTTGAATGTCTTGGAATGGCCTAGTCAAAGCCCAGATCTCAATCCAATTGAGAATCTGTAGTATGACTTAAAGATTGCTGTACACCAGCAGAACCCATCCAACTTAAAGGAGCTGGAACAGTTTTGCCTTGAAGAATGTGTCAGGATTTGGCCAGGGTTGTTTTGGTTTTGGTCACTAGATGCCCCCATTGTGCTTTTTTACCCTTTTGTTTTCCCTTGTTCCCAGTTATTATTTGCACCTGTGCCTCGTTTCCCTTGATTGTATTTAAACCCTTAGTTTTCCTCAGTTCTTTGCTCTGTGTTTGAATGTTAGCACCCAGCCCCAGTGATGCTGGGGCGGCAGGGTAGCCTAGTGGTTAGAGCGTTGGACTAGTAACCGGAAGGTTGCAAGTTCAAATCCCCGAGCTGACAAGGTACAAATCTGTCGTTCTGCCCCTGAACAGGCAGTTAACCCACTGTTCCTAGGCCGTCATTGAAAATAAGAATTTGTTCTTAACTGACTTGCCTGGTTAAATAAAATGCTGTGAACATTTGTTGCTCCAGTTGGACTCTCTTGTGGTACTTTGTTCTTGTTTATTTATTTTTTTATTATCTTTTGATGCTTTTTTTATTATTCAGCCCCATTAAGTTAATACTTTGTAGCGCCACCTTTTGCTGCGATTACAGCTGAAAGTCGCTTGGGTCAGTTTTGCACATCGAGAGACTGACATTTTTTCCCATTCCTCCTTGCAAAACAGCTCGAGCTCAGTGAGGTTGGATGGAGAGCATTTGTGAACAGCAGTTTTCAGTTCTTTCCACAGATTCTCGATTGGATTCAGGTCTGGACTTTGACTTGGCCATTCTAACACCTGGATATGTTTATTTTTGAACCATTCCATTGTAGATTTTGCTTTATGTTTTGGATCATTGTCTTGTTGGAAGACAAATCTCCGTCCCAGTCTCAGGTCTTTTGCAGACTCCATCAGGTTTTCTTCCAGAATGGTCCTGTATTTGGCTCCATCCATCTTCCCATCAATTTTAACCATCTTCCCTGTCCCTGCTGAAGAAAACAGGCCCAAACCATGATGCTGCCACCACCATGTTTGACAGTGGGGATGGTGTGTTCAGCTGTGTTGCTTTTACGCCAAACATAACGTTTTGCATTGTTGCCAAAAAGTTCAATTTTGGTTTCATCTGACCAGAGCACCTTCTTCCATATGTTTGGTGTGTCTCCCAGGTGGCTTGTGGCAAACTTTAAACGACACTTTTTATGGATATCTTTAAGAAATGGCTTTCTTCTTGCCACTCTTCCATAAAGGCCAGATTTGTGCAATATACGACTGATTGTTGTCCTATGGACAGAGTCTCCCACCTCAGCTGTAGATCTCTGCAGTTCATCCAGAGTGATCATGGGCCTCTTGGATGCATCTCTGATCAGTCTTCTCCTTGTATGAGCTGAAAGTTTAGAGGGACGGCCAGGTCTTGGTAGATTTGCAGTGGTCTGATACTCCTTCCATTTCAATATTATCGCTTGCACAGTGCTCCTTGGGATGTTTAAAGCTTGGGAAATCTTTTTGTATCCAAATCCGGCTTTAAACTTCTTCACAACAGTATCTCGGACCTGCCTGGTGTGTTCCTTGTTCTTCATGATGCTCTCTGCGCTTTTAACGGACCTGTGAGACTATCACAGTGCAGGTGCATTTATACGGAGACTTGATTACACACAAGTGGATTGTATTTATCATCATTAGTCATTTAGGTCAACATTGGATCATTCAGAGATCCTCACTGAACTTCTGGAGAGAGTTTGCTGCACTGAAAGTAAAGGGGCTGAATAATTTTGCACACCCAATTTTTCAGTTTTTGAAATGTTAAAAAAGTTTGAAATATCCAATAAATGTCGTTCCACTTCATGATTGTGTCCCACTTGTTGTTGATTCTTCACAAAAAAAATACAGTTTTATATCTTTATGTTTGAAGCCTGAAATGTGGCAAACGGTCGCAAAGTTCAAGGGGGCCGAATACTTTCGCAAGGCACTGTATGTGACTTCTGAAGGTAATTGGTTGCACCAGATCGTATTGGGGTCTTCATAGCAAAAGGGGTGAATACACGTGCATGCACCACTTTTCCGTTTAAATCATTATTATTTATTTTACATTTCACTTCACCAATTTGGACTCTTTTGTGTATGTCCATTACATGAAATCCAAATAAAAGTACATTTAAATTACAGGTTGTAATACAACAAAATAGAAAAAACTGCAGTTGGGATGAATACTTTTGCATGGCACTGTATGGCATGTCATGTAGGAAAAAGTCCGTTATATATTATTCTGTCCTGGTTAAAAACATGTTGTCATCCAATAGGCTTTGATTAATTGTCCAATATCCTCGCCCAAGTGGAAATTCTGTAAGAGTAATGTACAGTGCCTTCAGAAAGTATTTAGACCCCTTGACTTTTTCCACATTTTGTTACGTTACATCCTTACTCTAAAATTGATTTTTTTTCAAACGTCCTTCATCAATCTACACACAATACCCCATAATGACAAAAAAATGAAATATCACATTTCCATAAGTATTCAGAACCTTTACTGAGTACTTTGTTGAAGCACGTCTGGCAGCGATTACAGCCTCAAGCCTTCTTGCGTATGACCGTACAAGCTTGGCACATCTGTATTTGGGGAGTTTCTCCCATTCTTCTCTGCTGCTCCTCTCAAGTTCTGTCAGGTTGGATGGGGAGCATCGCTGCACAGCTATTTTAAGATCTCTGCAGAGATGTTCGATCGGGTTCAAGTCCGGGCTTTGGCTGGGCCACTCAAGGACATTCAAAGACCGAAGCCACTAGTGCTTTGCCTTGGCTGTGTGCTTAGGGTCGTTGTCCTGTTGAACGCTTTACGTTCGCCCCAGTCTGAGGTCCTGAGCACTCTGGAGAAGGTTTTCATCAAGATCTCTCTGTACTTTGCTCTGTTCATCTTTTCCTCGATCCTGACTAGTCTCCCAGTCCCTGCTGCTGAAAAACATCACCACAGCATGATGCTGCCACCACCATGCTTCAATGTAGGGATGGTGCCAGGTTTCCACCAGACGTGATGTTTGGTATTCAGGCCAAAGAGTTCAATCTTTGTTTATTCAAACCAGATAATCTTGTTTTTCATCGTCTGAGAGTTTTTAGGTGCCTTTTGGCAACTCCAAGCGGGCTGTCATGTGCCTTTTTTACTGAGGAGTGGCTTCAGGCCTGATTGGTGGAGTGCTGGAGAGATGGTTGTCCTTCTGGGAGGTTATCCCATCTCCACAGAGGAACTCTGGAGCTCTGTCAGAGTGACCATCGGGTTCTTGGTCATCTCCCTCACCAAGGCCCTTCTCCCCAGATTGCTCAGTTTGGCCGGGCAGCCAGCTCTAGGAAGAGTCTTGGTGGTTCCAAGCATCTTCCATTTAAGAATGATGTACGCCACTGGGTTCTTGGGGACCTTCAATGCTGCAAAAATGTTTTGGTACCCTTCCGGAGATCTGAGCCTCGACACAATCTTGTTTCGGAGCTCGACGGACAATTCCTTCAACCTCATGGTTTGTTTTTTGCTCTGACATGCACTGTCAACTGTGGGATCTTATATAGACAGGTGTGTGCCTTTCCAAATCATGTCCAATCAATTGAATATACCACAGGTGGACTCTAATCAAGTTGTAGAAACAAGGATGATCAATGGAAACAGGATGCACCTGAGCTCAATTTCGAGTCTCATAGCAAAATGTCTGAATACTTATGAAAATAAGTTATTTATTTTTGTTAAAATCTTTAAAACCATTATTGGGTATTGTGTGGAATTTATTCCATATTAGAATAAAGATGTAATGTCTGAACACTTTCCAAATGCACTGTACATGCCAATGATTTGATGGTCCGATCTCACTAGTTCAGTATATTTAAGTTTCCATATATCCACGATATTTGTGTTTTCATTAAGTGCATAAGGGTGATAGTTTATAGTGTGATTTAGTTTACGGTCCATCGAGGTAATTAAAAAAAAAAGCTCCCACCAAAATAATAGTCTTGTATTTCTTGTAGACTTGATAAATTACTATTTCTATTTTCAAAGAAGCATGGATCATCATTATTTGGACCATATAGATTGAGCCAAATCTCTTTATGTTCCAATAACATATTTAAAAGAATCCATCTACCTTGTTTATCTGATTGAACAATTTGCACATTCGGATCAAAAGTATTTTTAATTCCTACTTCTTTGTAGGTTAAATAAGGGTGTGAGTGGTGGATTATAATCGGAGGGAGCACTTAAGTGCATAGCTGCAATGTCTATTCCCATGACAGTCTGTGGATGTGTAGGCCTATTGGGATCCGGGGAGGAAGATCAGAACCAATGTCAATCAATGGAAATGGAGGTTTAATAAAGGGTGGAAGTGTCTCTCATTTAATGTCAAACAAGAACCATTACTTTGATATTTTACATTCAGAAATGAGTTGGAGTCATACACTTTATGAAGAAATTCATCTTAGAGGATGTACTGTCTCTATATACAATATCAAGAAGCTGTTCAATATTATGCAAATGTCCTCATTATTCATAATAAAGTGCTATATCAACCTTCCATATTTATCCCGTAGAACGTCTCTCATAGGTTGGGTGAAGGGCACTTGTATTTCAGACAGGTTGCTGTCAGGAGGGGGGTTATTGGTGCCCACTTGCACCAGGAAGGGCAACAAAGGTCTTTGTCGCTCGGTGATAGTCAATGCGGCAGCCTATTTGCCCGCGCCCATTATTTATTACACTGTTTCACGCCGTGAATTATCTAATGTCTTTTGGACTGTAAATTTCCCTAATGCAGTTCAGCCGCCTTCCCCTCCGCCCACTCAGCCCCCACACAATCATAAAAGCTGTGAAGTCACCTCTTTGGAGGACTACCTACTCCCTTTTATTTTATTGAGTGTTGAGGAAACAAACACACCAACACATTTGTTACTGAGGAGGGATGTGGTGAAAGTGGCTGCCACGAGGCCCCCAGTGCTGTCCCTTCGAGTTTCACCTGACGGCCATAAAGACGCTGTCACCGATCAATCAGAGAAAGTAACACCGCACTGTTTACTAGTTCAGCTCATTAAGCAATGTAGCAGAACAAGTTAACTACCTTTTAAGGTGAGATTTATTGTGGGCCTGGGCCAGGGAGAACCATTGTCCTGGAGCTCAATCCCGGCATGGCATTGTGGATCTGGGTCGCTAAATTGCAACTAAGATCTACTTAGAAATTGTCCTGTTCCCACTAACCTATTAACTATCTTCCAGAGTTATTTTCCTGGTACCAAATGCAACCGAGATGTCGGATAGAGAACAGAGCAAGAGCCATGATATACACCAGTAAGAGAAAATCTGGTCATAAGTGTACCCTCATAAACTAGGCAGAAAATGAAGTAGAAACGTTATTTCTTTAAGGCTGACAGGAGGATGGGGTCATTTTTTTAATGGACATGCAATACAGAATTAGTCAATGGGGATTGGGACGTTTTTTTATGCACATGCAATACAGTTTTACCCAATGCTACTTCCATTAACAAAATACCCTGGCTTATCTAGGCAACCTTTTCTTTGCTTTTTGACACATCAAATACATTTTCCTTTACCTTTCAGGTTTTTTGAAGGTTCCACTCTACCGTTGATGTCAAGTTGGCACTTGATGAAGGGTGAAATTGCCAATCAAAAGCCTATTTGTTATTTCATCAACAATGCATGTGTCATCTAAGCACTATTTAATTAGCCCGGGTGTATCCTCATTCAACCCAACAAAAGAGATTAATTTTGCTTTTGCTGTCCCCCCCCTCCACCCACACACTCCCCCTCCCTCCCCACCACTTTCTTCTACCGCCAGGACTGACACCCCCACTCCCCCCCACGAGGCCTAGGCCATGTTGAAGGCCCACCGATCAGCAACCCTACTGGGCGCTGTGCAATGCCTTGGGCACCCTACCAGGAAAGGGTCCGGGGGCGTCTCGCTAGCCGAGGAACTCTGGGACTAGTCACACTTTTAAAAGACTGAAATTAAGTGGAAAAATGTCTGCTCGCTCACTGATGTAATTATCTGTCCTGGATCTAACATCTGTTCGCTAGCTGCCGGTGCCAAGTCCACTTCACCATGTGCCAGTAACTTGTGGCTGGCGCCTGGTGTCTACCTGTTTCTATTTCTGATGCAGGGTGTATCTTGGCACCTGCCGCAGCTACATTTCACTCTGACATCCTCCACCCATTCAACATCTGCGCGTTCTTTCGAAACATCTTGGGCACCAGTCATCACGAATGCCCCCCAAACTTCTCAACGTCACCTTATCAGCTTCCCAATTTAACTTTGTAGGGCTTTTCAGTGTAAAAAAAAATGGTATAATCTACATTCGTTTGCATTTTAATATAGATATTTATATTGTATGGGTCGTAACCCACATTTTCACTGTGTGTTCTATATTTCACACAAGGTTTCATTTATGATCTATGAGCATTGACACAGTACCTTGTTTTGAATAATAACTTTCTGTAGTATTAAGTTGTATTAAGTTGTGCAAATATTTTTATTCAGACTGGTAGCCCATATTCACCTTTTATAATATTCTCTGCCTAATCCTCATATTCATATTACGAGTTAATCCGAGCAATGACAGGTCCTTGGATTATCTGGAGCATTGAGCCCCTGGAAAGCACATTAGCATGCTTCATTTATCTATATCTTCCGTGTCAACAGTACTGTCAGTGTGGGCGTTCTAACTAGCATCTTATTCCCATCCCAACAACTCAGTTGTAACAGAATTCAGGTGTGCCTAAGAGTTACAGAGACCTGCTTTAAATTCAATCTGGATTCAGCTCTGCTGCTAATCCATTATACAGTGGCATTGTTGTAGTCTGTGTTACTTTTCCCACTTAGAAGAAGTACAGTTTAGTGGTGTCTGTGATACATTCAGTTTCTGCAGCTAAATTAAGGATTCCAGCTTTTGAATAGCATATATTGACATTCCATTTTCAAAGGATTACACCTCAATTTGCCAGTGGAAATGTCACCTCAATGCCTCTGGTCATAGCCCACAATATCTGCCTGCTACATTTAGGGAGTTTGAATTGTACACAATAGTTAATAACTGGAGGAAAATGGGGGAGGGACATTCTTTTTCAATTTCAGTCAGGGGGATGGATGGTTTAGTATTTTTTTAAATGTAGTCCAGGGGAGGGTCATGTATTTTTGAAACCATTAAATGTCATATTGCTCAGGGTTTGAGAATTAGTTGCTTGCTATAGTATTTCATGTGTGCTCGATGATGCTCCTCATCCCTGATTCTCTGCTGGTTGCGCAATATCAAGTGTGCCTAGTGTCACGCCTGGCTGAAGGACTGGACCAAAGTGCAGCATGGTAAGCATACATTTTCTCTTTATTCAAAAATGACGACGACAAAACAAAGAACAAAAACCACACCGTGAAGCTTTGGGCTATGTGCCCTGAACAAAGACAAAGTTAACTTCCCACAAAACAGGTGGGGGAAAAGGGTACCTAAGTATGGTTCTCAATCAGAGACAACGATAGACAGCTGCCTCTGATTGAGAACCACAACCGGCCAAACACGTCGAAGGCGGGAGACTCTGGCAGCTCCGGACAGGAGGGAGACTGGCAGCTCCGGACAGGTGGGCGGCTCAGGACTCACTGGGTTGGGGAGACACACAGGAGACCTGGCTCTGGGAGCAGGCATAGGACTCACCGGGCTGGGGAGACATCCAGGAGGCCTCTTCCTTGGCCGAGGCACTGGATACACTGGGTCGTGGAGGCGCACTGGTGGTCTCGAGCGCAGAGCTGGCTCCACCCGTTCTGGCTGGATGTCAGCTTTCACCCGGCAAATGTGGGACGCTGGCACCGAGCACACCGGCCTGTGAATGCTCCGCCTCGACATCGTGAGTATCACCCCATAGCACGGGGCCTGACCAGTCCTATGCTCTCCAAGGTAAGCACGGGGAGTTGGCTCAGGTCTGCTTCCTGACTCTGCCACATTCCCCGTGTGTCCCCCCCCCCCAATTTTTTTTTTTGGGGGGGGGCTGCCTCTCGGGCTTCCTTTCTAGCCGTGTTCCCACATACCGCTGGTTCCTTTCTCCGGTTGCCTCTGCTCTCCTAGCTGCCTCCACCTGTTCCCATGGAAGGCGATCCCTTCCCGCCAGGATCTCCTCCCATGTGGAGACTCCCTTGCCGTCCAGAACGTCCTCCCATGTCCAGGAGTCCACCTTACCATGCTGCTTGGTCCGTTGGTGGTGGGAAGTTCTGTCAAGGCTGGCTGAAGGACTGGACCAAAGGGTGGCATGGTAAGCGTACATTTTCTCTTTATTAAAAAATGACTCCGACAAAACGAAGAACAAAAACCACACCGTGAAGCGTTGGGCTATGTGCTCTGAACAAAGACAAAGTTAACTTCCCACAAAACAGGTGGGGGAAATGGATACCTAAGTATGGTTCTCATTCAGAGACAACGATAGACAGCTGCCTCTGATTGAGAACCACACCCGGCCAAACACATAGAAATAGAAAATCACAGAACATAGAACATAGACTGCCCACCCAAATCACACCCTGACCAAACCAAAATAGAGACATAAAACGCTCTGTACGGTCAGGGCGTGACACCTAGTGTGGTCTCAATAAAATGCGACGGTCAGTGGAAGAATGCCTACCGTTCTGCTGCATATTTGTCTTGAATAGATTGTTTTTTTTGTGGTCAGCGACATATTTGACTTCAGTAAATACTTGATACTTGTCGTATTCCTGCTTGCGCAATGCGTTGAACTATGCAGGCCACAGTAAACAAATTGTGTTGCCATGACGAAGTGTAGCCACACAACTCACACACACACACAAGCTAGTCCTGCTGCGCTGCAAGCTCTCTCTCGCTCTCCCTGGAATTGTTTCAAATAACAGCTCCCCGCCAAAACTGGCAACTACAGTGCCTTGCGAAAGTATTCGGCCCCCTTGAACTTTGCGACCTTTTGCCACATTTCAGGCTTCAAACACAAAGATATAAAACTGTATGTTTTTGTGAAGAATCAACAACAAGTGGGACACAATCATGAAGTGGAACGACATTTATTGGATATTTCAAACTTTTTTAACAAATCAAAAACTGAAAAATTGGGCGTGCAAAATTATTCAGCCCCCTTAAGTTAATACTTTGTAGCGCCACCTTTTGCTGCAATTACAGCTGAAAGTCGCTTGGGGTATGTCTCTATCAGTTTTGCACATCGAGAGACTGACATTTTTTCCCATTCCTCCTTGCAAAACCGCTCGAGCTCAGTGAGGTTGGATGGAGAGCATTTGTGAACAGCAGTTTTCAGTTCTTTCCACAGATTCTCGATTGGATTCAGGTCTGGACTTTGACTTGGCCATTCTAACACCTGGATATGTTTATTTTTGAACCATTCCATTGTAGATTTTGCTTTATGTTTTGGATCATTGTCTTGTTGGAAGACCAATCTCCGTCCCAGTCTCAGGTCTTTTGCAGACTCCATCAGGTTTTCTTCCAGAATGGTCCTGTATTTGGCTCCATCCATCTTCCCATCAATTTTAACCATCTTCCCTGTCCCTGCTGAAGAAAAGCAAGCCCAAACCATGATGCTGCCACCACCATGTTTGACAGTGGGGATGGTGTGTTCAGGGTGATGAGCTGTGTTGCTTTTACGCCAAACATAACGTCTTGCATTGTTGCCAAAAAGTTCAATTTTGGTTTCATCTGACCAGAGCACCTTCTTCCACATGTTTGGTGTTTCTCCCAGGTGGCTTGTGACAAACTTTAAACAACACTTTTTATGGATATCTTTAAGAAATGGCTTTCTTCTTGCCACTCTTCCATAAAGGCCAGATTTGTGCAATATACGACTGATTGTTGTCCTATGGACAGAGTCTCCCACCTCAGCTGTAGATCTCTGCAGTTCATCCAGAGTGATCATGGGCCTCTTGGCTGCATCTCTGATCAGTCTTCTCCTTGTATGAGCTGAAAGTTTAGAGGGACGGCCAGGTCTTGGTAGATTTGCAGTGGTCTGATACTCCTTCCATTTCAATATTATCGCTTGCACAGTGCTCCTTGGGATGTTTAAAGCTTGGGAAATCTTTTTGTATCCAAATCCGGCTTTAAACTTCTTCACAACAGTATCTCGGACCTGCCTGGTGTGTTCCTTGTTCTTCATGATGCTCTCTGCGCTTTTAACGGACCTCTGAGACTATCACAGTGCAGGTGCATTTATACGGAGACTTGATTACACACAGGTGGATTGTATTTATCATCATTAGTAATTTAGGTCAACATTGGATCATTCAGAGATCCTCACTGAACTTCTGGAGAGAGTTTGCTGCACTGAAAGTAAAGGGGCTGAATAATTTTGCACGCCCAATTTTTCAGTTTTTGATTTGTTAAAAAAGTTTGAAATATCCAATAAATGTCGTTCCACTTCATGATTGTGTCCCACTTGTTGTTGATTCTTCACAAAAAAATACAGTTTTATATCTTTATGTTTGAAGCCTGAAATTTGGCAAAAGGTCGCAAAGTTCAAGGGGGCCGAATACTTTCGCAAGGCACTGTATATGAAGCCTTTGAAAATGCACAGACTTTTAGAAACAAAGCATCCACATCTCAAGGATAAACTTCACCAACCACCAAAAAAAGCTGCTCAATATTTTCTCAGACAATGAGAGTTTAATAAAACCGTCATACGCGCGTGCGCCATCATGCACACATTTATGTTGTCCCCTTACACTAAACACGATCACGACATGCAGGTTAAAATATCAAAGCAAACGCAGAATTAATTACATTGATTTGGGGACAGGTCGAAAAGCATTAAATATTTATGGAAATTTAGCTAGTTAGCTTGCACTTGCTAGCTAATTTGTCCTATTTAGCTAGCTTGCTGTTGCTAGCTAATTTGTCCTGGGATATAAACATTAGGTGATTGGCATCTAAACTTTCATAGTATTACCACGACAACCGGCAACACAGTTCGTCTTTCAATCACCCACATGGGTATAACCAATGAGGAGATGGCACGTGGGTACCTGCTTCTACAAACCAATGAAGAGATGGGAGAGGCAGGACTTGCAGTGAGATCTGCATCAGAAATAGAAAGGACTTCTATTTTAGCCCTTGGCAACGCAGATGCTTGTTGACACGCACGAGCAGTGTGGGTGCAATAATTGAAGATTATTGCACAAAGATCAATGAAATCCCACTTTCCAATGACACTGTCACACCCAGAATCCAGGATATGGCAGATGATATTCAATCACATGCAGGTTTTAGACAGCCCGCACATCAAATTGGTTTGCTATCCAATTAGATTAGACAACTGACATTTCGAATCAACATTTCTTGTATATATTTGCTAAATACAGCATATGAATATGTATTTGTTGCAAAGACTTGGCTCAGAATACAACTGCAGGTGAAATACATAACTGGACGTGGATATTGGGATCGTTATATTGGGATCTGTAGGCCTACTGACGAGACTGCTGCTCAACCTATCCATGCAGGGTCACGTAAGTGACATTTTCCAAACAAATTGTAAAATTGCCGATTTCAAGAAAAAGCGGGGCGTCTGGAGAGACCGAGGATCGAGGCATTTTCGCTATGTTCATCCTATTCTCAACTCTGGCTGACGTAGGTTATGTAGACATGGATCACATTCACAAATGGATGGGGTCACATCTGCTGCACGCACGGGAAAGCAGTGGATGGGTCATCTGTTCACCAGAGCTGAAGAGACTCACAGTTTGTCACCAGTTCTTGATGATAGACTATTGGAGCTGTCCTGTGACCAAGACCTGAATACTTTTTTTAATGAGAATACCCAAAACTCTGCAAGATGGCAGTGAAGATGACTGTGACTGCAAAGGGAAGCACAGCCGCGTGCTGCCCAGTGACACGAGCCTACCAGATGAGCTAAATCACTTCTATGCTCGCTTCGAGGCAAGCAACACAGAGGCATGCATGAGAGCATCAGCTGGTCCTGATGACTGTGTGATCACGCTCTCTGTAGCCGACGTGAGTAAGACCTTTAAACAGGTCAACATACACAAGGCTGCGGGGCCAGGCGGATTACCAGGACGTGTTCTCCGGACATGTGCTGACCAACTGGCAGGTGTTTTCACTGACATTTTCAACATGTTCCTTATTGAGTCTGTAATACCAGCATGTTTCAAGCAGACCACCATAGTCCCTGTGCCCAAGAACACAAACACAACCTGCCTAAATGACTACAGACCTGTAGCACTCACGTCTGTAGCCATGAAGTGCTTTGAATGACTCACATCAACACCAGTATCACAGCAACCCTAAACCCTCTCCAATTTGCATACCGCCAAACAGATTCACAGATGATGCAATCTCTATTGCACTCCAAACTGCCCTTTCCCACCTGGACAAAAGGAACACTTATGTGAAAATGCTATTCATTGACTACAGCTCAGCGTTCAACACCATAGTACCCTCAAAGCTCATCACTAAGCCAAGGATCCTGGGATTAAACACATCCTTCTGCAACTGGATCCTGGACTTCCTGACGGGCCACCCCCAGGTGGTGAGGGTAGGTAGCAACACATCCGCCACGCTGATCCTCAACACTGGAGCTCCCCAGGGGTGCGTGCTCAGTCCCCTCCTGTACTCCCTGGCCAGGCACGACTCCAACACCATCATTAAGTTTGCAGATGACACAACAGTGGTGGGCCTGATCACCAACAACGACGAGACAGCCTATAGGGAGCAGGTCAGAGACCTGGCCAGGAGGTGCCAGAATAACAACCTATCCCTCAACGTAACCAAGACTAAGGAAATGATTGTGGACCACAGGAAAAGGAGGACCGAGCACGCCCCCATTCTCATCGACGGGGCTGTAGGTGAGCAGGTAAAGAGCTTCAAGTTCCTTGGTGTCCACATCAACAACAAACTAGAATGGTCCAAACACACCAAGACATTCATGAAGAGGGCACGACAAAGCCTATTCCCCCTCAGACTAAAAAGATTTGGCATGGGTCATGAGATCCTCAAAAGCTTCTACAGCTGCAACATCGAGAACATCCTGACTGGTTGCATCACTGCCTGGTACGGCAATTGCTCGGCCTCTGACCACAAGGCACTACAGAGGGTAGTGCGTACGACCCAGTACATCACTGGGGCTAAGCTGCCTGCCATCCAGGACCTCTACACCTGGCGGTGTCAGAGGAAGGCCCTAACAATTGTCAAAGACCCCAGCCACCCCAGTCATAGACTGTTCTCTCTACTACCGCATTGTAAGTGGTACAGGAGTGCCAAGTCTAGGACAAAAAGCCTTCTCAACAGTTTTTACCCCCAAGCCATAAGACTCCTGAACAGGTCATCAAATGGCTACCTGGACCATTTGCATTGTGTGGCACCCCAACCACTCTCTGTTTATAATATATGCATAGTCTCTTTAACTATACATTCATGTACATCTACCTCAATTGGGCCGACCAACCAGTGCTCCCGCACATTGGCTAACCGGGCTATCTGCATTGTGTACCACCCACCACCTGCCAACCCCTCTTTTACGCTACTGCTACTCTCTGTTCATCATATATGCGTAGTCACTTTAACCATATCTACATGTACATACTACCTCAATCAGCCTGACTAACCTGTGTCTGTATGCAGCCTCGCTACTGTATATAGCCTGTCTTTTTACTGTCGTTTTATTTCTTTACCTACCTATTGTTCACATAATACCTTTTTTGCACGGTTGGTAAGAGCCTGTAAGTAAGCTCTTGTATTTGGCGCACCAGACAAATAAAATTTGATTTGAAGATGGTAATTCCCTTTCATTCTACCTATTTATTTGAGACCAGCTTCTCATCCTTTGGTGCAACAAAATGTCAATATTGCAACAGACTGGCTGTTGACACCTCTGGAGTGTCCCTGGCACAAAAAAATTATTGCTATTGCTATAATTGATTTGAATAAAAAACAAAATATTTAGTTGCCCATAATGAAGCTATTTATCAGAGTTTGTAATTGTATTTTGTACTTATTAAGGATCCCCATTCGCTGCTTCCATGGCAGCAGCTACGTACTCTTCCTTGGGTCCATACACGTTAAGGCACTTACATTGCATATAAAACAAAAGATAAAACTGTACATCATATAACATTATTACACCACTACATATCTACAACACAATGTATAATACCACCATACAACAATATTACAATGTGCATGTGTTTAGAGTGCGTGTGCTAGCGCTTGTGTACGTATGCATGTCTCTTCACAGTCCCTGCTGTTCCATAAGGAGTATTTTTTAAATCTTATTATACAGCTTTGCATCAGTTACCTGATGTGGAATAGAGGTGTGAGAATGATGCCGGAGGGGATGGCTGCTGTTTTAAGGGCTCCTAACCAATTGTGCTATTTTGTGTGTTTTTTTCCGCATTGTTTGTAACTTATTTTGTACATAATGTTGCTGCTACTGTCTCTTATGACCGGAAATAGCTTCTGGACAGCAGAACAGCAATTACTCACCTCAAACTGGACAAAGATTTTTTTCTTTAACGAGTCCGACGCAAAGGATATACTGCCTCTCCGAGACGAGTCCCAAATACGTGTGAAGAAAAGACGGAAATACAGGGGGCGGAGATCAGGGTGCCTCAGGGTGATAATTAGTCGGGGAGAGGGTAAAAAAACAGCTGGTGCGCAATGTCTAATAGGTCTCGAGGTAATGCTCGCCTGAGGTAGAGTACCTAATGATAAGCTGTAGACCACAGTATCTACCTATTTCGTAGCCTTCTATTTACCACAACAAACTGATGCTGGCACTAAGACTGTACTCAACAAGCTGTATAAGGCCATAAGCAAACAAAAAATGCTCACCACAAGCGGTGCTCCTATTGGCCGGGGACTTTAATGCAGTCAAACTGAAATCCATTTTACCTAATTTCTACCAGCATGTCACATGTGCAATCAGAGGGGAAAAAAATCTAGACCACATTTACTCTTCACAGAGCTCTCCCTCACCGTCCATTTGGTAAATCTGACCATAAATCTATCCTCCTGATTCCTGTTTACAAGCAAAAACTAAATACCAGTGTCTTGCTCAATACAAAAGTGGTCAGATGACGCAAATGCTACTCTACAGGACTGTTTTGCTAGCACAGACTGGAATGTGCCCGGGTATACCACCTCAGTCGCCAGCGTCATCAATAAGTGCATCGACGACGACGTCGTCCCCACAGTGACCGCAAGTAGATATTCCAACCCGAAGCCATGGATTACAGGCAACATCCCCACTGAGCTAAAGACTAGAGCTGCCGCTTTCAAGGAGCGGAACACTAATCCGGACGCTTATAAGAAATCCCGCTATGCCCTCAGACGAACCATCAAACAGGCAAAGCGTCAACACAGGACGAAAATGTAATCCTACTACACCGGCTCTGACGCTCTTCGGCTGTGACAGGGTTTGCAAACTATTTCGGACTACAAAGGGAAACCCAGCCGCGGACTGCCCAGTGACACAAGCCTACCAGCTGTTCCTGGTTGACTGTGTGATCACGCAGTCTGTCGCCGATGTGAGCAAGACCTTTAAAGACCTTTGAAGCAAGACCTTCGTTTCTGGACAATCATTACATGTGAAGACTTATTTATATCAATTCAGTTTTCTACGTTTAAGTATTACATTATTAAACTAATAACTAATCATCTAAGCATTAATTAAATAGGAAGTCTGGGCATGGGAAAATGTTTAGAGTTACAGAGGTATAATTTCCCAAATATAACTCTTCAGGTATTTTAATATCTTATCAATTACAGTCTTCCATTAATGATTATTAATTGTTACCTTCTATCAGTCTCATCTGAACGTCGTAACATTCGTGGTTATCTGCACGGACCCTAGTTTCCATATTGAATCAGCAATATACAAATTTGCTTAATTATTTGCTAACTAACTAAATAACAAACAAACAGTAGATATTGGTTACTAACAATGATAGAAAAGTCCCTAGTGGGCAAAGCCAATATGTCCGCTTGGTAGACAAAAGGAAAGGGGTGGGGGACTTAGCGGGAAAGACAAATGGATTCACTACACACAGTCTATAATTATTATTAATTGAAATGCTAATCGTTTGCACATGAATGGCCACTCATTCAAGAATAATTGCAATGTATATATTAACTCAGTAAAAAAAGAAACGTCCCTTTTTCAGGAACGTATCTTTCAAAGATAATTATTAAATATCCAAATAACTTCACAGATCTTCATTGTAAAGGGTTTAAACACCGTTTCCCATGCTTGTTCAATGAACCATAGACAATTAATGAAAATGCACCTGTGGAATGGTTGTTAAGACACGAACAACTTACGTAGGCAATTAAGGTCACAGTTATGAAAACTTAGGACAGTAAAGAGGCCTTTCTACTGACTCTGAAAAACACAAAAAGAAAGCTGTCCAGGGTCCCTGCTCATCTGCGTGAACGTGCCTTAGGCATGCTGCAAGGAGGCATGAGGACTGCAGATGTGGCCAGGGCAATAAATATGCATGTCCGTACTGTGAGACGCCTAAAACAGCGCCACAGGGAGACAGAACGGGCAGCTGATCATCCTCGCAGTGGCAGACCACATGTATCAACACCTGCACAGGATCGGTACATCCGAACATCACACTTGCGGGACATGTACAGGATGGTAAAACAACTGCTGAGGTTACACCAGGAACACACAATCCCTCCATCAGTGCTCAGACTGTCCGCAATAGGCTGAGAGAGGCTGGACTGAGGGCTTGTAGGCCTGTTACTTCCCAGACATCACCTGCAACAACGTCGCCTATGGGCACAAACCCACCATCGCTGGACCAGACAGGACTGGAAAAAAGTGCCCTTCACTGACGATTCCCGGCTTTGTCTCACCAGGGGTGATGGTTGGATTCACATTTATCGTTGAAGGACTGAGCGTTACACCGAGGCCTGTCCCTCTGGAGCGGGATTGATTTGGAGGTGGAGAGTCCATCATGATCTGGGGTGGTGTGTCACAGCATCATTGGACTGAGCTTGTTGTCATTGCAGGCAATCTCAACGTTGTGTGTTACAGGGAAGACATCCTCCTCCCTCATGTGGTACCCTTGCTGCAGGCTCATCCTGACATGACCCTCCAGTATGACAATGCCACCAGCCATACTGCTTGTTCTGTGTGTGATTCCCTGGAGGAGAGGAAAGTCAGTGTTCTGCCATGGCCAGCGAAGAGCCCGGATCTCAATCCCATTGAGCACGTCTGGGACCTGTTGGTTTGGAGGGTGAGGGCTAGGGCAATTCCCCCCAGAAAAATCTGTGAACTTGCAGGTGCCTTGGAGGAAGAGTGGGGTAACATCTCACAGCAAGAACGGGCAAATATGGTGCAGTCCATGAGGAGGAGATGCACTGCAGTCCTTAGTTCAGGGACACATTATTCAATGTCTGTTAGTCACGTCTGTGGAACTTCTTCAGTTTATGTCTCAGTTATTGAATCTTGTTATTTTCATACAAATATTTAGATATGTTAAGTTTGCTGAAAATAAACGCAGTTGACTGTGAGAGGACGTTTCTTTTTTTGCTGAGTTTATCCTCTGTTGGAATCCTCTATCATCCTGTAGGGTTCATCAGAGTCTCTGGTTAACTTTCATTGAAGCCACAAAGTCTTTCGTGGTTGTAGGTGGTACTTCAGAGTACCATTCAGAAATGTTCTCATAGATAGATGCTTTGGCGGTTGTCAGTTTTCTCGTTCTAGACTTACGTAATTTCCAGCTGCAGACAAGTAATACATCTAAGATTTGTTCTTTTTTTTGTGATCGATAGTCTCAGAGTTTAACCATTTGCAACCTTAGCTTACAGCGTGGTTTGCTTGGTCTTAACCATGCAAGACTTCACGGGTGGTTTTATACATTTCAGAGAAAAGCCCGATCCATGACGCCTAATGTGATGTCTGGGCTCACGTGGGTGTGGCCACTGACTAGTCAATCTTTATATGAATGTCCAGACTCTCATTTAGAAAGTTAACATCACATTACATCTTTTCACAGGTAGTACAGAAACATACGTTTCACAATATTTAAATGTAAACCTGACAGCTGGAAAATGTACACTTTAAGAAGAACAGTTGTGTGTTTCCTGTCCTTCATGAGATCACCAAATGAAACACACTCAACATGACTGTCCCTTAAGTTCCCATGGACCATTTCCACATTCTCAAAAGTAGAAATATTGTTTTATTTCTCACATTTTGGGGATTTAGGAGTTTGGCCAAGTCTTTCTTTGTTCTCTCTAGGCTCTCTACCTCCAGATTGCATGGTATTTATGACCTGAGGTAATAAACCTTGTTTAGGAGAGAGAGTGAAAGGGGGGGTGGGGTGGGGGGTTGCAGAGCTACAAGCTACATCCAGAAAGGGCCACGTCATGACACAGGTCAACATTCACAAGGTCACAGGTTCAGACGGATTACCAGGATGTGTACTCAGAGCATGCACACGTGTCTTCACTGACATTTTCAATCTCTCCTTGACCGAGTCTGTTATACCAACATGTTTCAAGCAGCTCACCATTGTCCCTGTGCCTAAGAAAGCAAAGGTAACCTGCCTAAATGACTGCTGCCCGTAGCACTCAAGTGTGTAGCCATGAAGTACTTTGAAAGGCTGGTCATGGCTCACAACAACACATCTGCCATGCTGATCCTCAACACAAGGGCCCCTAAGGGGTGCGTGCTTAGTCCCCTCCTGTACTCCCTGTTCACCCACGACTGCGTGGCCAAGCACGACTCCAACACCATCATTAAGTTTGGTAACAACACAACAGTGGTAGGCCTGATCACAGACAATGATAGGACAGCCTATAGGGAGGAGGTCAGAGACCCCATTTACATCAACTGGGCTGTGGTGGAGCAGGTAGAGTTTCAAGTTCCATGGTGTCCACGTCACCAACAAACTATCATGATCCAAACACACCAAGACAGTTGTGAAGAGGGCATGACAACACCTTTTCCCACTCAGGAGACTGAAAAGATATGGCATGAGTCCCCAGATACTCAAAAATTGCCAAAGACTCCAATCACCCAATTTATAGACTGCTCTCCCTGCTACCGCATGGCAAGCGTTACCAGAGTCCAGGTCAAAAGGCTCCTTAACAGCTTTTACCCCCAAGCCTGCTGAACAATTAATCAAATGGCCATCCGGACTATTTACTTTAACCCCCCCCCCCTTTGTTGAAGTCCACAAGAGAAGGGACAAGGTGAGAGGAGTAGTGCGCATAGATGAGAGAAGGAATACAACGTGGCCGCTATCAAAGTGAACTGTGTTTACGCGTGATCAGGGGTCTATTCATACCTGATTCTGTTGAAAAAAGGGGATAAACAACTGAACTTGTCCAATAGAAACTCTCCCCCTTTTTGTTTTTACACTGCTGCTACTCACTGTTTATTATCTATGCATAGTCACTTTACCCTTACCTACACGTACAAAATACCTCGACTAGTCTGTACCCCCGCATATTGACTCGGTAGCAGTACCCCCTATTGTTATTTCATGTTCCTTTATTTTTTTGTAAATATTTTCTTGAACTGCATGGCTAAGGGTTTGTAAACATTTCACGGTAAGGTCTACTACACCTGTTGTTTTTGGCGCATGTGACAAATACAATTTGATGGCTCTATGTAGTACTGTGCGCCTCCCATAGTCTGTTCCGGACTTGGGGATTGTGAAGCGACCTCTGGTGGCGTGTCTTGTGGGGTATCTATGGGTGTCCAAGCTGTGTGCTAGTAGTTTAAACAGACAGCTCGGGACATTCAGCTTGTCAACACTTCTTACAAAAACAAGTAGTGATGAGGTCAATCTCTCTTCTACTTTGAGCCATGAGAGATTGACATGCATATCATTAATGTTAGTTCCCTGTTCTGAGCCAATTGTAATTTTCCTAAGTCCCTCTTTGTGGCACCTGACCACACTACTAAACCATTTGTGGTCAATGCCGTTTAAAATGAGCATGGCCTCATTTCTATTACAGCATATTGGAAATATTTAGGTTACAGTTTGCCGTTTCTTGAGTGGGCAGCTTGATGAAACCCAGTTAATATTTAAATCACCCAGAAAATATACTTCTCTGTTGATATCACAAACGTACATTATCAAGCATTTCACACATATTATCCAGATACTGACTGTTAGCACTTGGTTGTGTTACGCAGAGTGGAACAGGGAAATTCAAGAGCAGACTCAGACGAGGAGACTGGGAGGAAGTAACCAAGGTATTTATTGAAACGCAGGGAAGATGGAGTGCGGGTTGCAGGAAACCAGGTGCGGAGGCTGAGGCTGAGGCTGGAGCGAGAGGGGTTGAGACAGGGTAAGCAGGTCCGGAGGGGAATCCAAGGGAGCAGTAAAGTGGGGAATTCAGGGCAGAGTAGCAGGATGAGGAGACGTGGGACTGGAGGCAGAGACCAGAGTCAGAGCAGGCAGAACTGTAGCAGAGAGGAAAACTGTCAGGCAAG